>NC_135721.1:98114427-98813362 GCF_964656455.1 Halichoerus grypus
CTTTTACAGATCTGCTGAGATCCATGGATGAAGAATGTACACAATTTCATATTCAATCCCAGGGTATCCATGGACCTCTTCAGCTCAGTTACAAACTCCAGGTTAATAACTCCTGTTAAAAAAAAAAAAACAAAAACGGGGCGCCTGGGTGGCTCAGTCGTTAAGTGTCTGCCGTCAGCTCAGGTCATGATCCCAGGGTCCTGGGATCAAGCCCCGCATTGGGCTCCCTGCTCCACGGGAAGCCTGCTTCTCTCTCTCCCGCTTCCCCTGCTTGTATTCCCTCTCTCGCTGTCTCTCTCTCTGTCGAATAAATAAATAAGATCTTTAAAAAAAAAACCAAAACCAAAACCAAACAAACAAAAAGCAGGTAAACAATGGAAGGCAAAGGAGAGGATCTTATGTCTCTATTTCTCTTGTCTTTCCATCTTCAAAACTGTCCCACCATGTTTATCTCATTGTTCTTTGTTTTAAAACACCCACCCTTCTTTATACCTAATTTTCTGGATTTCTTTGTGATTCTCCTTTAGAAAGAAGCCTTAAAAAATTATACAAGTTCTGTGATTATGTTTTTAAAAAGACTTCCTCTTAATTTCCTACCTCTTCTTGGAAATTGATTTCCCCTTGACACACTTTCAGAAACACACTTTTGCTCACCCCTGGGGCTCACTTTTGAACAACTGTTCTTTTTCCTGTCCTTGAACTCATTTAATATAAGCCTTGTGTCCCTCTTTACTTTGCTATTAGTATGCTCACTGTAACGCAAATTTGGAAAAAAGTTTCTTAAAACGAAGCCCCAAGAACCAGCGTTTAAATTCCTCCCACTAAAAAAAAAAATAAAATAAATTCCTCCTACCTTTGTAAAATTATAGACTAATTAGAGAGACTCTTTATTCTCATCATCCAATACTCATAGAATCCCTCCTGTGATAGGAAAAAAAAAAAAAAAAAAAAAAAAACACTCAGCTGCGTCCCTCCCCCAAGAATTGCCCTTGACTGACTAAAACCCTTCCTTTGGGGCAGTCCAGTTACTGCTTCGTGCCAGACGTACAAATGGCTGGCCCCTTGCCTCCCTCAGTTCCCAGTAACTTGGAAAATCTGTCTGAGCTCTAGAGTGCTTTGTAGGCTGGGATGAGGCTAAGGTTGTGACTTCAGGACAGCCCAACTCCTCCCTCTGCCCAACTCAGCTTCCCTCACTTCCTCCCGGATGCTGTCCCAAGAGACCCCTGCAACAACCACCGGCACCTAATTCCCCATCTCAGAGTCTCTTGCCTAGGGAACGCAGGACTCTAAAACTCTCAGACATCGAGTCATTCTAGAAAACTGCTTCCATGGTAGCTAATAGTGCAACGAACATCAGTTGTTTTTACCAGCACAGCATCCTTACCCCTCTTCTCATATCAGCCTCAGGTTATGCCCACAACCCTTCCTCTCTGCTCATGCTACAGTGGAGCTGAGTCCACCCCAATCCCCAGACCCCCGAGGGGGTATGTGACTTAGGCCTAGCCAATCAGAGCAGCGAATTGCCTTGGCCACTGTGATTGGTTGGGAATGGCACATGACCACAGCTAGGCCAATAAGAACCCTTCCTAGGATTTATGCTTCAACCATTGGGATGAAAAAGCCCTCTTTGTCCTGGAGTGCCAAACTGACTGGCTGAAAGAAAATTTCAGAGGAGAGCTGGATGAAAAGATGCCTTGGTGACATCATTTCACCATGTGAATCCACCTATTTCTCAACTCAGATCAATTATAAAGTTTCACTTGGGGAGTTAATGCATTCTGTTATTTGCTTAAGCTCATTTGAGTGGGTTTCTCTTATTTGAGACCAAAAGAATCCTGTCTGATTCAGAGGGTTTATCTTTTAATTGCCCTCGATTAATAATTATAATAATAAAACAACAATAACGAACATTTCGAGTTAAGCTTTTTTCCGAGATGTATCCTTTCCTGCTTCTTAAACAGAGCTCCAGAACTTAACTTTTTTCCTGAATGCCTCTGGGACATTCCTTGTCATACTTCTGGCATCTTACACTAAGACTTGGCCTATAGGGCTTGTTGAGTTCTCATGTCTAATTAGTTTGAATTAAAAATCTCTTCTGTTACTGGGGCGCCTGGGTGGCTCAATGGTTAAGCCACCGACTCTTGGTTTTGGCTCAGGTCATGATCTCAGGGTTGTGAGATCAAACCCCACATTGGGCTCTGTGCTGGGTGTGGAGCCTGCTTAAGATTCTCTCTCTCCCTCTCCTTCTGTACCACGCCCCCACCCTAAGAAAAATCTATTCCATTACTGCCAGGGTGTTGTTCTCTGCCACTTCTCTCTGCTGCCACTATCAGTGCTTCTAGCAACCCTTCTCCTCCTCCTTGATTGCAGTTTTGACTTAGAAATCTGATCTCTGAGTTTATTTGAACTGTGTGTAAAGTGAACAGAGGTTTTGAGCAAATGCCTGATAGGCTCTCCTGTGCTTTAAGTGTGTAAGGTTTTGATATGTGGACATTGGACATTCAATGGCATTTTATGATTTTTATACTTGTCGTGATATAGGTTTCCAATCAGGAAATGTATGGGCTAGGAGACTTCCATATGGGCAAGATGTGATATTCATCCATGCAATCAGAAAATTTGGTTGGTAGAGGGTAGCCTCCATCTGGCATATTGTTCTATCCTGAAAATAATGTTCTCAAATGAATGCATTCCCCATGAATCAGTGACTTCTTGAGTCGAGAAAACTAGAATGAAGCCTACAGTAAATGGGTCCATACATACATGCATACAAACCCAACTAGCATGTATGCCCAGTGATTTTTCACTTCTATGGGTGTATGGTGTGCTATCCTGGTTACTGATCTTCCTGGGTAATCTGTACATGTCCAGAGATGAAAGTGGAATTTCTAGCATTAAGTTGATGTCTCAGCTTGATTCCAGTTGTGTTTGTCTCGTGAACTTGACTTAGAGCAGCCGGGATCTGATGCACTGACTTATACCTCTAGCACCAATGACAGAGTCTGGGAGCCTATAAGCAGGAAGAGGCACATAGACGGGGAAAGGGGACATTTGCTTCTGTGTTCCCCTGTTTCTGGAGAGCAAAGAGCAGATCTAGAAGGGAGGAAAACGTTCCCAAGAGGGGAGGAAATCTGACAGCCTCAGGTAGTCCAACACCCTCAATTAGCATGGAAATAGCACGCATTAGTTTTGCACAAAGAGAACTACTTTTGCCAATCACTTCAGCTCCTCTTTATCGCTTTCGAGTATGTTTATTTTGATGGCTTTTTATTTATTCTTTTTTTTTTTTCCAGTGGTACATCAGAAATATGGCCCTGTCTGGAGACAGTACACAACTTGACGCTTTCCACCGCCCTTCCAATCAGGAGCAACTACAGCTGTCGGGGGAGCACTGAAAAAATGTCAATTAGCTATAAAAGTTCCACAAACAAGCATTATGTCTTCCTCTTATGAGTCCCTGGGTGCAGCTCAAAATTGAGGAATAATGTCCGCAGTTACAAATGGTTGTTGGGGGCCCCAGCACTGTCTTTTCCCATTAATAATGGCTTTGGCGCTGGTGCTGGAGTCATGGCATGTGTGTGTGGGCGCCCAGGCAGCTGCAGGGTATTTGTGTTACAAATAGCTACAGCTCCCATCACATTGATGGGGAGGGGCCGCGACCCCGGGTCCCTCTAGGCGCATCACCGGTGGCAAGTTCATCCCTCGGGGGAATGGGGACGCGAGCCGCGTCCAGCCTCCCGTCTCTGCGGGTGCTGGCTGCTTCTCTCTGGGCTGTGCCTGCGAATCACATCAGGATTGCTCTGGCTCGGAGGGGGAATGAGAGAGCAGTCTGCCTTCTGGTGTCACCCTCTGTGACTGTCCCGGAGCGGCCCCACGTGGCCTTTATTTATGGACAAGCATGCTGTCCTCTAGGCTAAAAAAGCAGAGCAAGTCTCTCCCGCAAGTGAAAGCCGGCATGTGGGGCCAGTGGATGGGGCCTGTCTTGACATGTGAAGTGTAATAAATCCTTATTTATGAAAACAGGCAGCTGGCCCAAGCACTGTAGATTGTCAATTTGATTTTTTTTTAAGTGTTGCATTAAAATATTATTTAATCTTGACTACTGAGGTTTTTGGCACCCCCTTAAATCTTGTGCCTGAGGTCAGTGACTCATTCTCCTCACCCTGGTCCCAGCTCTGCCTTTTAGCCAGAGAGGCCGTGGACATGGGTCCTTCCACAGGGGCTCACCTGTGTGTTTCGAGGAAATGACTATCCCACTTAGCAGACCTGGGGAAGAAAGATCTGGCAGTGCCCTGCATGGAGACGGCGTCTGGAAAGAGCGTGAAGACAAACCCTGGTTTCAATTCTTGTTCCACAGCTGTGTGACCTTCCGAAATCATCCAACTTCTCTGAGCCTCAGGCTTCCCATCTGAGACGCTGAAATAATGATTTTGACCTCGAAGTAGGGCTGCGGAGATGAAATGAGGTATGTCAGGTGGCTGGCACTTGGTAAATGGCACTTCACCAAATGTTTGCAGAGTGAATAATCAATGCACAAGATGTTGGTTGAAGGACCGGAGGGTTTTATATCATCGGATTGCCTTCAGCCCAGTGGGACCTTCTTTTGTCATTTCGTTTTCTACATCAGGTTTTCATGATTTCTGCACATGTTTACGTTCTGTGCTAGATCCAAGGGTGGGATTCATATATAAATCTTTTCTGTATCCCTCATTATGCTTTGGGCAAGCATCTGATAAGTATTTGTTGCATGAATAGAAAGGTTATTTTTTTTTAAAGATTTATTACTTATTTGAGAGAGAACAGGAGTAGGAGGCATGGGGTGGGGGGGAAGGAAAGAATCTCAAGCACACTCCCCACTGAGCACAGAGCCCAATGCGGGGCTTGATCCCATGACCCTGAGATCATGACCTGTGCTGAAATCAAGAGTCAGACACAACTGATTGAGCCACCCAGGCACCCTGGAAAGAAAGCTCATTAATGAACAGTGGTATGAATATATATAAAACCAGGGAGTGTGGTTCTGCATAGGTGACCCGAGCCATTTACCATACTGTCAGCTCCGGGACTCTTAGGAGGGTTGGACTCAAAGCAGGTAAGTCCAGGGACCTTGAATGCTACAGCGACCCCAGTGATTCCCAAGTGGAGAGTCATATGCATAGATCCTTGGTCCTTGTCCCTCTAAGTGGGGGAGGCAGGGAGAAGAGAATTTAATGCTTTTGCTGTTTCCAGGGTTGGCCAATGGAGATTCAGTTAATTCATAACCGCTCAAGAGTCAGAAAGTTCTGGGTTATCAGGGAAAGACGATGCTGGAGGCTTTTTAGGTAAAAGATGTCGAGAGGTAAGCTTATAAAAATGGGTGACCATGTGATTTATTATTCAAGCTGGGATAATTTTGGAAGTTAAAGGGGATGCTGTTGTAATTATGCTGGAATGAAAGACACCAACCCAAGCTGTTCTGGGCCAAGCAAGACACACATTCACTCTACTTCTAAGATAAACATGCAAAGACCCCTTAGCTCAGCGTTGGAAAGAACGAAGTCATCTGTGCTTCTGCCTGGTGGGCAGCTCTGGTTTCTTTTGGAAGTCTGCCCTTTGCAGCCCACTGCTGTCCGGTGATTGGATAATTGTGCCTCTCTCTGCCCGCTGTGTCCTCTCCTTAGCCAGAAGCCACGGTCCCCAAGAGCTGGGTTACTCACCCATGTCCATAGGCTGGCTTTCCTGTTGCACTTGGGATCTCTGTTTAGAAGAGTGATGTCTTGCAGGAGCCTGAAACATGGAATCAGCAGCGGAGAGGCCCACAAAGGCAGAATACCAAAGAGGTAAACAGTGTGGGACGTGAACTGTCTTCTAGATAAATGACTGGTGTAAGCACCGGAAAAGAAATCTAGGTAGAAAATCACCGAGTCCAATATGTCACCTGAGAGCCTCTCCCTGCACCCAATTTACTATTGAGGAGAGTAAAATCAGGTGCTCAAGTTTATGGACTCCTTCAAATTCATGTCTCTGGCCCACATGCCATCCGTGGATTCCAGACTCGAATATCCCACAGCTTCCTTGACATCTCCACCGACAGAAATATCAGACTCGGCGTGTCCGGGCAGGGCCCCTGAGCACCCCCGTCCTCCCACTCAGCCAACAGCAAGTCCTCCCTGCCGGTGACTCAGACCCCAAATCTTGGCGTTACTTGGGACTCCTCACGTCTTCCTTCACGTATCACCTCGAATCTGTGAGAAAACACTATTCAGAGTACATCCCCGTCTGACCCCTGCCGTTACCTGCTTCAAGCCCCCAGCGTCTCTCATGGGGCCTCTTAGTATTGTTACTGCCTCCTAATTCCTTCCACCTGTACCTGCCTACAGTCTTTTTTTCACTGAAGAGTCAAATCCATCCTTTAAAAGCCTAAGTCAGGCTGTGTCATTCCTCTGCTCAAAACTCCCAAAGCAGTTTCCCATCTTCCTTCAGACAAAAAGCTGAAATCCTTACTCTGCCCTGCAAAGCCCCACACAAACTTCAGTCACCCCCAGTACCATCTCAATCTCATCTTCTAAAGACACTCCCTTGTTCACATGGCTACAACCATTCTGCCCCGCTTGCCGTTCCTCAAATAAACCAGGCATACCCCTGCCTCAGGACCTTTGCGTTGGCTGTTTCATGTGCCCAGAACACTCTTCCCCCAGATCTGCCTGGCTAAATCCCTCTCTGCCTTCAAGTCTTTGCTCAAATGTCAGCTTCTATGAAACTGCTACTCCCTGTTCCTTTCCCTGGTTTTATTTTTCTGCATAGCATCCAGCACCTTCTCATATACTCTATATTTTACTTATTATTTTCTGTTTATTGTCTCCTTTGAGTGGAATATGAGCTCTCTGAAGGTAGGAATGTGTGTCTTTGTTCCCTGCTGTGATCTCAGAACAGGTATCTGGCATAAAGTGGGGATTCAGTGAAGATTTTCTGGCTGAATGAATTCTGCAGCTCTTCACCAAATGCTAGCAGGTGTCAGGTGCGTACTAAGTACATCAAGATGTCCACAGCAAGATCTTCCTCTTAACATGACCCTGAGTTTTGGGGATGGAGGCACGGCCAACCCTAGTGGGACACAGTAATGAGGCATAGCAGGGGTAAGGGTGCAGCCTGCATCCTCTCTTCTTCTACCCTGGGATGAGAACAGGCGAGCCTTCCCCAGATCAGGCGATGCTGGGGCTGGAATGTGACGGGCGAGTGGAATTTTACCAGGCAGTGGAGCAGGGTGGTCGAGCTATCTCTCACGTCTCCATGGGTTTTCACTCTGCATACTGATTCAGAGGGCAAGCGTGGCACCAGAGAAATAGGGATAAGGAATTAATTGTGATAGTCATGTTGCTCAGACAACATGTTCTTTTCAGCAGACAGAAGGATGACCTGACTGCGTCCTGGGACGTTCAGAGTCACCCAAGTGATCCAGTTTGCTCACCTGCTGGTGAAATGAAAAGCAATTTCCTTTGAGAGCAACCTGGGCAGGTGACCTTACAGCACCAGAGCCACTGTGCTGATCACCATCCACAGAAATCACTTGATGAGGTGGAAGGATGCCCTGCTTTCCCCACAAAGCTTTTTCAGAACACGGTGTGGTCCTGTTTCCAATTTCCCCTGGACTCTCAGGAAGCCCTGGCTTGTAAGGGAGCTTTGGCTTGTGATTTCTTAAGATAATCTCCTTTAAGTCAAAGATATGTCTGTGGTGGAATTTAGCTGTTTTGGGTGAGTCCAGATTCCCTCCAAGGAATAAAAGGACCACCAGATAATTGAGGTTTATTAACTACTTCTGTGGCATAACTGAGAGAGCACACACTGAAGCCCTCGGCAGGTGCTGCTTTCTGACTTGGGGGCCACTGGGACCACAGGATTGTTCCAAATTCCACCATTGCCTATCTAGGTAGGTTTGACAGTTCTGGTGGTAGTGATAATATATCAGTGAACTATTTCTATGTAATGAATCACTAAGTGGCCTAAACCAGCAAGTTATCACTTCTCCCAATTCTGTGAGTTGCCTGGATCGGTCCCTTGCCAATTTTGCCTGAGACAGCTCATGAGACTGTGTCCAGCTGGGAGGGTAAGTTGGCTGGGGCTGGGCTCAGCTGGGATAGCTGGAACTTCATTCCTGTTTCTTCACAGTGGAGTCTTCCTAGCATCATGGTCCCAGGATAGAAGCCCCAGAAGGCAAGCCCCCATGCATATAACACTTACCAAGGGCTTACATCTTGTTGATTTGGCCCAAATGAGTCGCATGGGCAAGCCCAGAGTCAGTGGGGGAGAGGAACAATACCCAGGGGCATGGATACTGGGAGGTATGGTTCGTTGGGACATGACTGTAACCATCTTACACAAAAGGAGAGAAGAGATCATCAACCAGGTCTTCCTAATCCAGGTCCTGTGTCTCTTCTCATCTGCCTTCTGATGTGTTATGGTTCCCACCTGCAGTCTTGTGTGTGTTGCTGACCATGCTGCTAGGTGATGGGACCAGGCAGTACCTAGGCCAACACATATATCCTTAGCCCATTACCTTCAGTGAAGTTGTTAGAAAGGCAAGCCCTGACTCCAGCTCTGATTCTGACTCTGAGCACCCAGACCAATTCTGGGTACATGCAGATACCCCTTCTTCTTTCCCTGGAGTCAGAGATAGCACTCTGCATCCGAAAAAGCAACCCCCATTGGAGTTTTCCTCAGATATGTATGAGCTCAGTGTCTGATGGGACAATGCCCCTCTGCTTTCATGCTCAGATGATCTCTCTACAGAACAGGTCTCTTATCTGTCATGGCCATCTCTAAGATGGTCTCTAAAGACCCCCACTCCTGGTCTTCATGCCCTGTGTTATCCTCTTCACTTGAGCGGGAGCTGGGCTTACCAACAACAGAATAAAGTGAGGTGACTTCACTCCTGAGAATAGGTTATAAAAACGCTGTGGCCTCCATCATGGGTGCTCTCCTGCACTCTCTTGGGTCCCTTACTCTAGAAGAATCCGGACCTCAGGTGGTGAGGCAGCCCTGTGGAAAGACCCACATCAGTGAGCCCGAAAGCTGATCTTCTGAGGCCTCTTACCAACAGCTATGTGCATGAGTGAGCTCAGAACTTATCCTCCGCTGCCCAATTCTTGAGATGACTGTGGCCCCGGCTGACATCCTTAGTGCAGCCTGTGAGAGAGCCCAGGTCAGAACCACATAGCCAACCTGCTCCTGGACCCCCAACTCACAGGAACTTTGAGACTACGTGTGTTCGTTGTTTCCAGCGGCTACATTTTGGGGCAATTTGTTACACAGCAACAGGTGACTAATACACAATCATGTCCTCACTTTGGGACACAGCCTTTGTGAAAATGTGCAGAGCTCAGGACCCACACCCCCACCTCCAGACAGTGAGTACAAGACTAGCTGAGGCAAGAAGGGGGGATGACAGGGAAGGAGTGGGAGTTGGGAGGCTTTCTTTGGCCCCCTGTAACCATTTGCCCCGACTTCCCTTCGCTGGGTGTTGTGGTCTTTCAGAATAATCATCCAAGCAGAAAACAGTCCTCTCAGGGTTAAGAGGGTAGCAACAAGTAATTTAATACTTCCTTTTGATTCGGTTAGTATCAAAGACATTGACTAGTCTCTAGCTGAGACAAGGAAAGTTTAGCTCTCTAAATTAAATCTCTTCAGCATCATTGGTTTGAACAGCCTACTTATCTTTGCTCCAGATGCTCTATACATTTTTGTTTCTGTTATTCTGGGGTGGGAGGGGAAGCAAAAATTAATTTTCTTTTCTTAGGTAGGTACATCCTCTGGACCTACCCCACATGACTACTGCAGCACATATGGTTTCGAGCCACTGAGAATAGTAATGGATCTGCCTGACTTGGGTGAGCACCGGAGCAGAAATTCTCCCTCCTTTTAACACTTTGGCTCAGCGAGGCAGGCCAAGCCCTATAATCATCATTGATTATCTTGTTCGGCATGACTCCTGGGAAATCTTGGGTGAAAGCAAATTCAATTGGATATTTGCTGCAGCTCTTGTAAAAGGAGCCCATCTTAGATTAATTTCAGGCATGATGGCAGCCTAGAAAATGAGGTCCCAGAGTTGTGTGGCCAAGGGGGCTGTCTGGCAGTTGTGAGAAGATCCAGCTCTTGGGAGCTGATGTAGGTAAAGGCTTTATAGAAAAGCACAGTCTTTTAACATAGAGGATTAGTCACAGAGGGGAGGCTTCTTCATAGATGAGCTTGCCCGGCTGACACAGGGAAAAGGCTGATTGTTAAAAAGATTAATTAAATAAAGCCCACGCCATATTGTTCCTGTGGGTGTTCTAGGCCCCCTTGGGAGAGAGGGCTGCACCAGGTCTCTCAGGGTATGATCTTAGACATAAAGGGAAAAGAAGCCCTTTTGTGGACTTTGGTTGATTCTGAGCAATCCCTAGCCCTTAGCAGGGGAAGATGAATAGGCAAAACTGAAAAAGGCCAGGGGTTTATTTAATGAGAGAGGAGGATTTGGGGCTGGCTAGTACTGCTGGAGGCCCAGTGGCACTGCTGAGAGACAGAATAGCACTCAGACTGGAGCCCTAAGCCACCTGCCCCCCTCAAAAATATCCTGCCTGACCAGAAGTGGGGCCTTTCTGACCCTAGTGGAGGAGATCCCAAGAGGACAGCAGTCGTGAGATTGGGTGACAAACATGGTGCCAACGGCAGAAAGCCAATGATGTGAAATCAGCATGTAGGCACCAACCCTACTGGTGGATGGAGCACATGGGTATTGCCGGGCAAAGCGAACAGAACTCCTGCTGTGGACCTGGCAAGATTTTATGGGCAATAGCAGAACACTAATAATGATAATGATGATGACACTAACACATCCTATGTACCGGGTGCCTTCTACGTGTCAGGATGTTTAGATCTAACTCTCTGTAGAGATATCTGGATATAGATAAGTAACAGTCCAGCAAGATAAGTATTATTTGTGGTGAAAAATGTTGGTGCTCCACCAAGATCACCTTGGGTCCCTTTTCCCCCATCTTGGGTGTGCTCTCACTTCCGACAGTAAACACCTGTGCTACTGTTCATAGGGTTTCTCCTGGGCTCGTGGAGCTTGTTTGCAGACATAGAAATGCCTCAGCATTTATGTTCACTCCCTTCCCACAGCCCTTAACCCGTGACTAACAGGTGCAGCAACTCACCTCTGGGGAAGGCCAACAGGTGGGGCATAATTTGCCACCCAGAGTGCTTTTCAGGATTAGGTTGAGGATACCCTGTGCAGGACTTTTTTTTTTAAAGATTTATTTATTTATTTCAAAGAGAGAGAGAGAGTGGGGGCAGGGGAGGTGGGGGGGTTGGGGAGAGAGAGAGAGAGAGAAGGAGACTCTGTGCTGGGTGTGGAGCCCAATGTGGGGCTCGATCCCACAACCCCAAGATCATGACCTGAGCCAAAACCAAGAGTCTGTCGCTTAACTGAATGAGCCACCCAGGAATCCCTGCCCTTTGCAGGACTTTTGCCTGAGATTACACTCCTGCTTGGCTTCCTCCATTTTGTCTCTCCTGCTTCTCCCACTCATCAGTTTCCAGCTTCCCCAGGAGTGCTTCCTGAATAGTACAAATCCTCATCTTGGGATCTGTTTCTGGGAAACCTAACTTAAGGCATTATCCCTGATGTGTAAGTTAGAAGCTGAAGCTTGTGGTAAGGTGAAGTCACTAGCTTGAGCATGGTCACACAAGTAAATGGCTGGTTTAGGATCAGTCCTACTGGACTCCAGAGTCCATGTTCTTCACATCACTCCCAACAGCCCGTTTCCAAAGGGCAAGTGTTTGTGTAGGAAAAACTTGGGGAAAAGCTCACGCTTATTATCATACCTTAGTTCCCTGCTGGGCGTGTTTCTTGCCCGTGGGACCAAGAGTTGGTCAAGGTCAAGACACCTCTAACAGCAACATCCTCGTAAGTGGATTTGTAGCTTCTTCTACACCCAGATTATCTTCTGTGCCAACATGGTGCTGACATGTGGGATATATCATGGTGAGATGTCATGGTTCCGTGTTCATTTCCTTTGAAAGCTAGTATCAACCAACAGCAGTCGTGATCCCATCATTGCTACTTGCCTACAGAAGAGCTAGCCAGGTCCCAGGGGAGATAAACTTGGGAACCTGATAGAGCCCAAGCACTGGTCTTGGTGCCAGAGAAATTACCTAAAATTGGCGAGGTAAGAACAGGATGGCAAAAGGACAGGCAGAGGCTGGAGACCAGGATTGCTTTGGACTTAGAAAGACCTAGATTGAAATTCTAGCTTAGAAACTAGCTGTGAAGCTTCAGACAAATTACTTAACTTCTCTGGGCCTCATGTCCTCATCTGCAAACTGGGCATCTTAAATGTCCCTAGTTTATAGAATCACTGTGACTTTTGAATGAACTAAGGCATGCAAAGAACCTATTGTAAGGATTGGTACATGGAAAGTATTGAATCATGGTACTTGTGCTTTAATTAATAGCTTAATGGCAAATAATTTTTGCTTATTTTAAGTAGGAGGGAATGGTCAGGAGACTGTATCACATATAGCTGGCATGTCAGTGTATCTCAGTGTAAACTCAAACTCTAGCAAACTGCCTACTCACTAACCAGTTCTTGTTTGTGCCTGTGATCAGGGCGAGGGAGGAGAAGACCTGTATTATAAAAGTTCCATTTTCTCATAGGAGCAGTGCCTTCCACGGCCTGCTCAATGATCATAGTGCAAAAGAGGGAACCTATGGCTGTGAATTTTTATATTCTGGTGGAGTTCGGTAACCTCCGGACTTACTATTTCAGTTCAGATGGAAGCTCTGCTTCAAGCTATGGCTTTGGTCAGGTCTGCTCATGTGTCTGCCTTCTGGGGCTTGGGCTGAAGGGACAGTGGCTCCCTGGGCACACTCTGCTCATGGTGGTCACAGGCCAAACCATGCCAGCACATGTAAAGCCTCTGCATGTGTTACATTGGCTAAGGTTACATTGACCAAAGTAATCATTGGGCCAAGTCACACACCAACTAGATGAGGAAGTGGATTTGTAGAGTAGGGGAGGGTCTCCAAAGTCCCATGACAAAGCTTGTGGATGAATAATTTCATAGCGAGGGAGGGAATGAAAGAGTCTAACAATAATCCAATCTACCACACAAGAATAATGAGACATCACACTCTACCCAGAACTAGGACAAAAGACAGGGACAATCAAAGAGAGATCAGTGTTTGCACTAATGCTCTGAGCATCTGCTATGCAGTCGGGACAAAGAACACTGAAATTACCCCAAAGGACACCCAAAGGTCTCTCTTTTCTACCCCGACTTGCTGATGATTATAAGTAAACAGATAAAAATAAATACACACATGTATATATCATAAATTAATGATACATAAAGGATACCTCCAGGTAGATAGTCATTACTATGGCTAAACTTGGTGGGGGGAGGGGGGTTGGTAGCAAGAGAAACTCACAGATTCTTGTTTAAATAGAATTTTAAGATAACAATCACAATTTCTTGAGCTGCGTAAGATTTTTTATGCAGGTTTTTGCTTGTTGGTTTTTGTCACTTGAATTCTCAGCAAGTGGTTCTGTTTGCCTTTTAGCTAAGCAAAACATTCCTGTAAAAACATATTGCTGAGTTGCATGCATTTTTGAAAAATTAAAATAGTCGAGGGCATGTCATCAGGCTCCAGAGCTCTTGGCCAATGAGGGTACCTGGCAGGAGTCAGGGCTGAATGGGGTGTATCGTCCTCCCGTCCTTCCCAAAATGTGATGTCATGGAAGCTATGAGAAATAGCCATCACTGTAAGCAATGGGGTTCCTGGGAGAGCCACCCCCTGCCCACCTAAGGATCGAGCTAAGTGGGCAGGGGGAGAACCCCTAAAAGGCTTCGGGGTTTCTTATCCTAGCCTTGTTTGAGCCCGTGCTTAAAGGTCCTCAAAAATACACCTTCCCTCTCACTGACTATCTGGGTAAGTTCCCGATGGAAGGCTGCTAACTCGACGGAGCTTCTAAGAACAGGGACAGACAGAAAATAAACCTTGATGAAATGGATCTTGGCCTCTGCTGATGAAAAATGGGGCATGATGTGACCAAAGCACACGCTGGAAGTGTGGGCCCCCTATGTCCCAGAGGTCAAGACTGGCAGCCCGAGGTGGAACTTGGCCAGCCAACATATTTGCTGTGCCAGGTGAGACTGTGGACTTATCCCTTCCATGCAGCAGACCCTTACTGTCACCTCGCTGTCCCCTGCCCACTGGATTGGTGTCTGTTATCTGACTGTCCCTGGAGTGATGGAAGCCTGCGACAGTCCTGAGCCTCGTCTTCCTCAATGGCCCAGTGTGAATGGGGTCTGTTTCACGGGGTCGTGGGGAAAATGTAATGCAGCCATGTGGACAGCATGCCCGGCATGGGTTAGCGCCTCATGAACTCAGTTTCTCTTTCTTGTCTTGTTTCCTTTTTTCTTGCTTTCCCTTTTCTCTTTCCTGTTTCTCATTCCTCTCCTTTTTCCTCTTTCTTTCGTGATGCCTTGATATTTATTTTATCTCTTACGTAAACTTTAAATACGTTTTTGCTTGTCAGTGGGAGCCCTGGGTTATTCTGGCTTATCCTGAAGTGAAAGTTGTATTGAGTGTGTCTTCTGGTCCCCCACAATTTCTGGATTGAAGGAGACATATCTAAAAGACACAAAAGTGATTCAGCACTGAGTTAGTCAAGATAAGGTTCACTGTTCTTCTCTGGATTCATCCAGCAGGTGGTTGAAAATGGTGGCCATGCATCTCACCTCGGGCATCTTAAAGGTAGTGAAGTTAAACTGTTTCACTATTAGAATAGGAAATAAAACATAATTCCTGTTCCTTAAGACCCACCTAAATAAGTGCATACTGCAGGAATAAAATAGCAAAAGGGGAGTTATCAGAGACTTTTAGAACTCAGTAGACGCAGGGACAGACTCTGCTAGCTCCTTTCTTTTACAGTTAATGAAACAGAGGCTTATTAAGTTAAGGGATCTGTTCGTGGCACATGGGTATTTAGTGCCAAGGACCTTTGCACTAACTGTCCAGTTTTCATTCATTCCTCACCTTGCAAACTCGCTGATTACAAGAGTCTAGGAGGTTTTCGGTGTCTGCATTTTGAGTAACAAGAGTTGAACTGGAGATAATAGGGGCAAAGGTTACATAATCAATGAAGAGATTATTGAGAAACAATGCTGACCTTGGTTGTGAAAAGAGAAAAGAAGGCACTGCAGTAGTATTCACATAACCCAGGAGGAGGGGAGGGGAGTCTTCTTTGAGTTCATTGAGATCGGAGGATAAGCCCTGATTTGGATACTTTCCAGCTGTAAACTTAAAAATGCCATTAAATTTCCTTAAGCACTCTTTCCCACATTTGCAAAGTAAAGATAATTATTTTTATCTTCCTGCTTTGAAAGGTTATTGTGAGTTTCCAAATGCAGATTATTTAGTCCAACAAAAACATTTACTGTGCACCTACTATGCACCTACTGGCACTAGAGATTCATAGATGAGCATTGCAAAAACATGCTACATATGCTAATGGATGGAACACCTGTGTGCATAAGAGAACAAATCATTATTATGATGACCACCTTGAGAGTTGCTCCCTCCTCCCTGGAAGCAATGACTAGAAAGATATCTATTGACGCTTCCATCTCCCACACAGCTCAGAGCTCTAGGATTTATTGCTCTTGGTAGTTACAGAGCACATAAGACATTATCAAATGGTCATTGTTTAAAACAGTGCTTCTAAATTTTTTTCTGCCTTTATATGTGAGTTTCAGGGGTGACTCACGTGTTGTTCTTGATGAAAAATCATGATCCAGAAGGGAAAGTGTAAGACAGAATATTATGGGTCAAGGACTGAATTTCTCAAGTTGCTTCATTCTCACCTTGCTTTAAGGTTCTGGATGACTTACTCAATTTTTCTGAATTTGATTTCCACCCACTCTACAAGGAGGAAGAATCTTGCTCTGCTTGCTCCGAAGGTTTCATGGGGATTCAAGATGGCAATGGGTATGAAAGTTTTTTGTTTTTGTTTTTTTTAATTTATAAGTGCTTAAAAAAAAAGTTAGCAGCAGGCCTGCAACCTTTTATTTGGGATATCTGGGAAAGAAAAAGATAAACCAGACAAGTTCCCTTGCCACCTCACTAGTAACCAGATTTCCCAGAAAACACAAATGGCGATTTACCATTTGGTAATACCATTTAGTAAATGATATTTACCAGCAGAAAGATAAGGGAGAATCTTTGTCTATGAGCTATTATAGCAAGATAAACCTAGTCTGTGTCAGCTGCTTATTGTAAATAAACCTGAAATTTATGTATTTATGGGACATGGCTCATTGGAAAATGTTTCATAAGCTAGGTAATTTATTTGCCAATTGCTATGTCTTGCTATTGCTTGTAAACTGAATCAGAAGTAAACTTGATGCTAGGTCTGATCAGTGATTCACATTGAATCTCATTTGCATTATTTTGTGTTATGTTAGGTGCCATCAGAAGTAAGGTATGAAAAGACAGGTATAAAAAGGAGGTATTTCATAACTGAAAGGACTCCTCTGTTCAAGCAATATACTAGATGCAGTGCTTAAACCTCACATGTGAAATCTTAGCCAAAGCAGTCCTAGTGCAGAAGAGAACAGACAACTGGGGAGTTGTGTTGACAATCTTAGATCTTCCTGAATGAACAAAGCTTGGCTGTGTCTGGCTATTTCCAGTAAACTTTAAATCAGAAATAAATTTGGTACTGGGTGTCATCAATAGTTTGAGTTGAGTCTCATTTGTTTAATTTCTGTGCTTCCTCACAGATAAGGCATTGTCATCACATCGTTTTGGGCATCACCAAGGAAACATCCATAAGACCCAATCCAGTCTTTAGGGTAAAGATTTTGTGCATGTGTGAGATATAAACAAATGATAAAGACAAACACAGACTCTACAAAATAGTATCTTAAAGCCTTTAAAGCTGGGTTGAAGCTGGAAGTGGGGATGGGGGTAGAAAGAAAATGCCTTTGTTGACTGTTACAATCAAAGAAGCAACAAGTTAGAGCCGGCTCTTGGGAGGATTCTTTGGTCACCTCTTTCACACAGTGGGTGTGGTCACCTATGGCCACAGCCATAGATATTCCACTTGATCATTCTTATGGTTGGAATTTCCCCTCCCAACTAGCTCCTGACCAGCCCGCAAATCATTTGTGATCTCCTTTCGTGCCCATTAGGACAGTAACATTCTGCGTTATTGCTTTCCCTGTCCGCTGTCATTACCTTAACGTATATGGCATATGTACATCTCAAAGAGCAGCAGAAATGAGGCAAGCCTGGACTCCCTTCCCAAGTGCTCTGCCCCCTTCTTCCTTTTCTCACACATTGTCAGTCACCATTTTGAAAGACAAGGGATAAAGGCAAAGACAGATGCCAGAGAAGGATATTCTCTTTAGTCTAAATAAAAATATTCTTTAGGGGGATTAACCCAAAAAGGCAAAAAAGAAATATTTTATCTTCTTGGAATTCACAAAGGCTCAGTTTTGCAAGCCCCAGACAGAGGGAATTGGAGAGAACAGAGAGCGGTTCTCCACCTTGACTCACCATCTTGACTGCAGAATTACCTAGGGTCCTTTAAAAAAATGGTATGCCTGGGCCCCACTCCAGAGTATAGAATTTCTAAGAGTAAGGCTCAGGCATGCAATTTAAATGTTTCCTAAGTGTTTCTAATGGGTAGCCATAGTTGCACATCACTATGATAGACATTTTGTGGTCATTTGTTATAGTCTGTATGAAAAGAGTCAGGCAGTTAATGTATTTGGGGGCATAAAATGGTTCAGGGCTGAAATATTTGCTATTGTGAGAGAAGCTACATAAAATGGCAACCCAGCTGCAGACCAGAGCATTGTCAGTCCATCTATGAAACAATTTATTTTGATGTTTATGGCACTAACAAATCCTTAGATGGTACTGTCTAGTGAGAATGTGTTTAGTGACCTGAGTCCATCTATGAGCTAGAGAAACATCCTGATTTGACTTCTCCTTTGGCAAGTTTATCAACTTGAGGAGGACATTAATGTTTTTACAGTTTAACAAAATGATTTGCAAGTGGGATCTTATTAGAAAGTGTGAGATCCAAATCATGTCAGGGACAGAACCCTCCCCACTTCCTTCCCACTCATGGAGCTGACACTTCTGTTCTCAGGAGAAAAAGCACTGAATTTGTATGTTATTCCAGAAATTCTGAACTGTGCAGCCAACAGGATCACTTTAAGGACCCAAATGGGAGACATATTTGGAGTCAATGTCTGCACATAAGGAATTTCTCTCTGCATAATTTTGCTCTTAAGTATGATGGAATGAACTCTAATTAAATGCAGAGGGAACACTAATCTACCTTGAAAGGCACCACTAATCCACTTATTGGCAGCCAAGGTACATAGATACTAATGGGACTTTCAAGAGAACAGGCACAAGAGGGAGACCATTTCTAGGAAATACCCACTCATGGAATAGACACTGTTTTGTATATATCCCTCATGTCCAATGGCTACCAAGCAACCCCAAGTTAATCCATTATACTCCACTTAACTCATGGCTGTGTCTTCATTAGGGGGTTATGTACATGATATAAGCAGTTTTTGGTAAGCAAATGATATTAAGCAATTAAGAATCTATTTATAATTTGGTTCTCATGCCCAATTGTACATTAGTTTGGTCTTTGTTAATAAACTTTTATGTACTCTAAACTTCAAGTTATTTTTCTACATATTATTATAGTTTTGTATTTCAGCCCTGTGGAAACTTTAAAAAATAAGGTATATGCTACTGCATGTATTGGTGTTACCATGAATAGTTTCATGACTGTTTTTATTTTCCTTCCTTAAACAGACACTGGAACTTCTATAGCAAATTACTCACTCATAGAATATAACTGTTGTTCAGGAAATGCTTGAATATTTTCAGCAGAGAAAAGAAAAGTATATCATCATCTTTTTTTGGCAAAATAGCTTAACTGTCTAAGAAATAGTCCATACATACACCATGCATACACTGTCATTCTTTGTACACTCTCAAGACTGGTCCAGGAAACTCTTCAGTCTTCCTGTTCTCTTCATTGGAAGCTGAGGAAGGGAAGGACAAAGGAAAAACATGTAAAGCAGGAAAAGAGAAGGATCTCAGGAAAAAGGGAACAATAAAGCAGCCATTAGCAAACATATACCATGTCTTTAAAAATACAAACCCCATCCCAAACAACTTCACAACCTCCTCTGTTAATCTTGCGAAGCTCCATTAAAAAACAAAAGCACAAACAAAAAAACTCCTTGTGTGATTCAGATAGACTCAAAGTCTATATTTGACAATTATGAGCTCATTTGGTAGCTAAGGTGTTAAGAATACAAAAAAATATAAAAGCATACAATATATTTATTGTATGACTGGTACATTCACTCTCTGACTTATTATTCATAATGATTTTATAGGGTAAAGATTATTATATTCATTTTGTACTTCAGAAAAGTGTCCTAGAGTCACACAACTAACACAACTAGTGAATTTGAGGTTTGAACCCTGGAATTGTCTTGGAGCTGGTTCTAAGGGAGTGTAACATGAATGCAGCAACTCTGGGCAATGCATATCCCGAAGACACTGGAAAGTGACCAAAAGCAGGCAGAAACTTCTATCCTTTGAAGAAAGGACCAGGACTGGGTGAGTTTTTTATTTTTTATTTTTTACAACTTTTAACCTGAGGAAAGACCCCACTCAGTACCAGATGGGTAGACTAAAACTTGATAAAACCCACATAGCCACTGCAAGGGGTGGGGGAATCCTAAAAAGGTGAGAACAAAAATTGGGGAGCCCCAAATTCTATGTATAAACTCATCCCCATTCTCTTGCTGACTTGTCAACCATGAATGCATGGAGAAGAATCCAAGTATCCCACTAAGGTGAAAAGAACTTATATAAAGAACAACTGCTACCCACTGCAGGGAGCATACAACTTTGAGTTTGAATACAGCCAAGTTGAATGCCTACTAAAACAAAACAAAAATAATAAAACAAGAACAAAAACAAAACTCTTTGGAAGAACATAACAGAATCCAGTGTCTTTATAACATAACATACACAATGCTCAGAACACAATCTAAAATTACTAGACACAAACAAAGAGGAAAACATGATTTATACTAATAAAAAGGCATTAAATAGAAATAAGTCTCAAAGAAGAGAAATTTCGTGTCTCAACTTCCCTGAAGCACCATAGCAGCCTGTCAGGGAAAGGAAATAAGCTAATGAAGATGATACTCAGGCTGGGGGATCATCTGTGTGTGGGAATGGATGTTCCAAGGAAGAATCATCAGTCAGAAGCACAAGTTCTATGAATATATGGAAAACATGGCTCCCTATACCCCAGTGTCTCTCCAACAGGTATTGGTCAACAGTGGGCCTTCCCCTCAGAAAAAGTGCTTGTGGTCAGGCAGGTGCAAGGGTTAGGATGACATGGTTCACCATGGGACCTTGATAATGTATGGATAGAAAGCCAGTCTTGTCTCAGAATGGGGCTGGAATCAGTAGGAATGGGTGACTACAGTGCTCCATTGCTGTGAATTACCATGGAATACTCAGTTTCACAGTTGTAGTAAAGAGAGTATAGAGGGAGAAGAAAAAAGACCAAATGTTTTGGAGCTCCAACATTAAATGGCCAAAGAGAGGAGGGTGAGCCTAAAGTAGAGATAGTGAATAGCCAAGGAGGTAGGAAGGAAATCCAAACAGTGTTGAGTCATGAAACTCAAGAAAGACATGGCTCTCTATCTTTTGGTTTCTCCATAGCAGGTAAAGTTCAACAACAGGTTTCCCCAGACAGATGCAGTGCTTATGGTTAGGTATGTACAAGGATTGGGATTGCATGGTTTCCATGGGGCTCTGGTCATGATAAAAGAATAGTTCAAGAAGGAGGGAGAGGGCAGTCATTTTGAATGTTGCTGACAGATCAAGTACAGTGGTCAGTATTTTGTGCCTCCATTTACTTTCTTATAAATAGGACAAAATTCAGATTAGCAGTTCTCATTTAGTAAAGGCATTATTTTTTTAATAAAGATCTTATTTATTTATTTGAGAGAGAGAGTGAGAGAGAGAGAGCACGAGCAGGGGAAGGGGCAGGGGGAGAGGGATAAACAGACTCCCTGCTGAGCAAGGGGCATGATGCAAGACTTGATCCCAGGACCCTGGGATCATGACCTGAGCTGAAGGCAGACGCTTAACCAACTGAGCCACCCAGGTGCCCCAGAGGCATTCTTAAAAACAGTGAATGTACTGATGGTAAAATGTTTATTACATTTAACTCCTAAGTCCATTCTATCATTAAATACTATTCCATAATTCATCCTGCACTCATGTGAGGGATGTCATTGAAATGATAAATGTGCTAACATACTTCTAGAGTTTTTCATATATACACTTCCAAATTTGCTCTGTTAAAAATGTTTGGGTCCCTGATTTGCGTATGACATCACTTAGAGCCACAGTCTTGCCAGTGCATTCTGCTTCTACTCCCAGCCATGGTTAACCCACTTCTATAATTCAACACATCAACATTGAGGGAGAGCCCAGGCTGTATCTCTTCAAACTGTGTTCAGTCTGAGTTCCAAAAGATGGCAGAAAATGTCAGTGCTTTCAGCATGGGAGAGAATGGATTTGGTTTTAAGGATTATGCTTTCACAGAATTATTCTAGAATTTATGTGCCAGGGTGGAGACTTCACCTGCCATAATGGCCCTGGTCACAAGCCCATCCATAGGAAGACATTTCCTGATGAGAACATCTCACTGAACCATATGAATTTTGGGATCTTATCCAAGATAGATAATGGACTCCATACAAATGGTTCCTGGTTTTTAAATCTACACTGTTAAGACTCAGTGACCAGAAGGCAACTATATGTCTTTGGTATGAATATTGTGGAATCTATGAAATGCTTTGGATCTAAGATTAGATAGACAACAGGAAGATTACTATTGATAAGCAGAGGCAAATCTCATAGATTTGATTTTGTGTTTTATCTTAACTACCAGACAGTTCCTTCTTCAGCTAGAGAGAACACTTTCTATCCTCTAGTTTGTTCTCATATCCTGTAATAGTTGGGCTTTAAGTATTTGTTGTAGTTCTTTGGGGTTCATATACTCCTTACCTCCTTCCAAGTTGAGATGAATTTCATGTTGAATTTTGTGATTATTAAATAAAATCTAAACAAGAAACAGTATGCTTATGTTCCTGTAATGGTCATTTCCTCTCACCCCCTCAAATACAACCAAAAGAACAATGCTGCAAACAACAATGACATGGTAAAAATATTCCTGATTGCTGTTATGGAAGGGTAACTTTCACTCCCAACATATAGGAGATTAAGGTTGTTCTTCTGAGGGTTGTACCCTCAGGAGGTAGTTCAAGGTACTTCAGTACCTTGATACACTTAAGGTACCCACAAGATTCTTAGTAGGTTGCTCCCTTTGTGTGTTATGAAATGTTGAGTGAGGACATGAAAACTAATTTGAAATATTTAAAAGAATAAGAAGAAGGGGAAGCCCTTTTCTGTCTCACCTTGTAGGACAGCTAGGAAAAATGTTAGAGGTTTGCTTGGGAAAATTTCAACTCAGTTTAGTGGAAGACCTGCTAAATTTGAGAGCTTGAGTTGCTGTGAACTACCCCATCACAGGACCTGGGGTAATGTGACCATCAAACAGATGATCTAGAAGGTCTTATACTGGGACCATGTTTGGGGGAGAAAACTTCTAAGATGCCTTGTTTACTAATCTATCGCCTGCTCTTACAGGAGTTTCACAGGTGCAAGTCACAACAGATGACCCACATTGTCTTTATTAAAGACATGGATGATTTTTTAATGGTTCTCTCTCAACTACAGACCTCAAAGTTCAATTCTGTTATCAAAGCATGATGCAAAGTCCATCAGACATGCCCATTCAAACCCCATAATAGGGTTGTCATTTCTTCTCATTACTTTATTACTTTTGTTTCTATGTTTCTTTTGATTCTAAGAGACAAGTTCTTGATTACAACAAAAAAGGTCTTGTGAGAAAAGAATGCTCACCAACATGATGGTTTTTTTTTTTTTTTTTTTTTTAAGCAAGCTCAGAAGGAAAATTATTTATGCCAAAGATTATGGTCAAGATATTTTGTTCTACAATTAATTTTCCATATCTTTAATTTCCTCTGTGGAACATTAAAAGTGCATGGTTATTGGAGAATTCTGTTTGGGGTGAATCAGGTTCAGGTCTTTTTAATATTTGCCAATCCTTCTCCTTGACTTCAGATGTCATGCTTAAGCATATGTTCATGGTTTATCCTGAGGCTTTACTGAAGGATAAGCTCTTGGAGAAAGTAATGGGCAACTCCTTATCTGTCTAGATTGTCCAGGTTTACAAGCAGAGAGCATGGGGTCTCTGAATGGTGATTTGACTTTATTTATTGGAATAAATAGCAATTAGCTCCTTACAAATGGAATGAAGATGTGATCAATAATTTTTAACATAAAAAACTTCTCATACTAGCTGTGCCTTTATTACTATTGTGGTTTTGAAATTCAGTCTTCGCAGGGCTCCTACTTCAAAGACTACTAACCAAAAGTAAAAAGGCCACTACAAACTAGCTGTGTGATCTTGGACAAGTTGTTTAATATGTTTGAATTTCACTGATAAGATACAAATTATCTGATCTTCCCCCCACCCTAAATATCTTGCTCCTGATGTTATATAATTCAAATTTTCAACGTGCATTCTGGGTTAATTGTATTTTATTATTCTCTTTGCTTTTGTCTTCATGCAAAATATTTTGCTAATGAGCTTAGAGTTTAAAATGAAGGTGTCTTTATTCTTGTTCTGTTAAAATTTACACTTGTTCCTTAATACTTAGTTTTCTATTTTCAACTCCTTGTTGAATTTAAGCCAACTCATGTGACTTTTGGATTAAAACAATGCGAGCAGAATGACATATGTTACTTCTAGGATTTAGAGTGAATGATGATTCTTCATCCTCCCTCTCTCCCTCCTGCTACTGTGACTGGCTTGGGTTTCTGAGTGAAGGTGATGTGGATCAATCCCCTCCATCTACAAGTAATGCACATGCAGCATAATTAAGTCTGCTGTTCACACCACTGAGCTCTAGGAATTGTTTGTCACTGCAGCATAACCTAGCCTATCCTGACTAGAACAACTTCCTTCAGCCATTACAAGTAGATTATTGACAAATTAACATTTTGGAGAATTTATTGTCACTTAGGTCAGAATTGACAGATAAGCCATACCTCTGACATGACATTGTAATACCACCTAGGAAGAAACTTAGCTGTTATAGATGATTAGTTTATCCATCACTGGACAAAACCCTGCAAGTGATTTAAACTAAACAAACTTTTGGTTCTAACTAGTACTATTTCTAATCTTCCTGCAAAATATTTAGTAAGTGGCAAATTTTAGTCCACAGTGAATTATAAAGGGCTGCTTATATTAAGATATAAGAGGTTATATACAATTGTTAGAAATTAACAAGCCACTCTGAAGACTTCATATATTTTTATTATTGTTATTTCTATTGTTGCCAATGACTTTTGAATGAAATAACATTTGCTACAATGAATTGAACCATTTTGAGGGTGAGAGATCTGACTCTAAATCCAAATTTACCCAAATGACACAAATTCTCCAAATTAGCCATTTAAAATAATTCCCTTGAAAGTAAGACTTGGAAATGCACACCATAGAAGAAAGAAGAGTTTTTCAAGTTTGCTAATGGCTGCTTTTTATTCCGATTCTCCTGGGATCCTTCCCTCTTCTTGCTCTACATGTTCTTTCTTTGTCCTTCCTTCCCTTAGTTTCTAATGAAGAGAGTTAGCAGCATGGGAAGAATAAAGGGTTTTCTGAGCTGGTCTTGGGAGTATGCAAAGAATGAAGGTATGTGCTAAATTGAGCCAAGGTTTAGGGGTACAAAAGCAGATCTGAAGGCCAAAGGGGAAATCAAGCCAGGGGCCAGAAGTGCAGTCAGGAAAGGCAATTGACAATAAGAATCAGCAACAGGGCCTCTGGAGAATCTTACAAAACAGATTGCTGCTTTTTTGCCAGCTTCATTGTTACAGCTGCGAGATCTGTAGAGGCATAACACAATCCCCGTGGGATTCAGCTGCCATTTTGTGACCTTCAGGGTGACCTCTAGCCTGAGCTTTAGACCAGAATTTCTCATGTCTCTCCTTCCCTCTCAATTAAGCTCTCCTTCACTACTATGTCTCAATGAATAGCCTCTCTTCCATCAGTGTTCTAAGCCAGAATCCTTAGTTTTATCCTCAGTTGCTGTATTTCCCTCACTCTGTACATCTAATCAATCCTGATGTTCTTACTTGGGAAATACCTATTCAATTCAAACTTCTTCTCTGTCCACACTGTCTCTGGTGCATTTTCCTGCCACCAAACTTTTCCTGCTCTATTTCATCTGATACAGGATTCCAGAGTCCACCTCTTATAGAGGAAATGGGCATGCCAAATATCTCAGCTGTGGCAGGGTAGAGAAATGATGGGGTTGTTTTATTCTGAGAACCAATGAGCCCCTGAGGAGTTAGTACAGAGAATTTAGGGATAAATTGGTATGAAGAAACCTGCCAACATGGGGGTTCTTTCTGCCAGACTCCTGATCCCCCTCCAGGCTCTAGAGGTCCTCTTTCCTTTACTTCTAGGAGGCAAGACAAATCCTGGCCCAAGAGTGAGATCCAGAGGAACATTACTGAAGGATTTGTCCCCAGACTCTGTCCTAGAGCACTCCACTTCCTGGAGTGGTTGACACTGGATATGACCACTCATTTTAAGAAAGACTCTGCCTTCATTCCACAAAGATGTTGTTTTATGGCATCTACCAGATATACTTGAATAGGTACAGAGCACTTAATATTTGCAGGAATGACACAGAGAAGCCAGGGATGGAAAGTTGAGGCAGGAAATTGGATTTAAAGGGAAGGCCCTGGAGGGTTGCTGGAGTGATGGAGGGTGGGAGGGATGGGGTGGCCAGGTGATAGACATTGGGGAGGGTATGTGCTATGGTGAGCGCTGTGAATTGTGTAAGACTGTTGAATCACAGACCTGTACCTCTGAAACAAATAATACATTATATGTTAAAAAAAAAAAAAGAAGATAGTAGGAAGGGAAAAATGAAGGGGGGAAATTGGAGGGGGAGATGAACTATGAGAGTCTATGGACTCTGAGAAACAAACTGAGGGTTCTAGAGGGGAGGGGGGTGGGGGAATGGGTTAACCTGGTGATGGGTATTAAAGAGGGCATGTATTGAATGGAGCACTGGGTGTTATACACAAACAATGAATCATGGGACACTACATCAAAAACTAATGATGTAATGTATGGTGATTAACATAACATAATACATGGCCTTACTCATTTCCTATGGCTGCTCTGACAAATTGTCACAAATTTAGTGTCTCAAAACATTAATTTATTCTCACCATTTGGAGGTCAGAAGTCCAAAATGGGTTTCACTAGGCTAATGCCAAGATGTCAGTCAGAAGGCCCCACTTCCTCCAGAGGCTCTGGGGGAGAATCCATCACCTTGCCTTTTCCAGCTCCTAGAGGCTGCCTGCATTCTTTGGCTCACGGCCGCTTCCTGCATCTTCCAGCCAACAATGGCTGGTCAAGTCTTTTTTACATCATGTCACTCTGACACTGCTCCTGTCATCACACCCCCTTCTCTGATTCTCACTCTCCCGCCTCCCTCCTTCCCTTAGAAATGCCCTATGATTACACTAAAAAAAAACAAAAAACAAAAAACAAAAAACAAAACATAACATAATAAAAAAAATAAAGGGAAGGCCCTGGAGCACTCAATCTGAGATTATCAAGGGCCTGGTTTTGCAGAGATGGGACAATAGGTGTTTTCAAGCAGGAATGAAACTCATTCCGATAAAGGGTGAAATTGAGTGCTCCTATGGAGTTGGGACAATACCTGTATTTGAGTAGGGAGAGATATATTTTGGTGTATTGCTCCTAATGCATGTACTTCTTCTAATTTTTTAATTAATTAATTAACTTATTTATTTATTTATATAATAGCCTTTGATACTTTGGAGGCAGAGGTGCAAAGAGATTAGATCAACATTTCCCAAATACTCTTAAAATTTGTTTATGGGGGTTATTTTTATTAGTATTTATTAGAAATTAAAACACAAAAATTTGAAACACAAGACTACACAAACACACATTCTATTATCCATTAGTGCAGTAACAACATCACGTGTCTTGTAGTCTCTCAAAAATTCTACTTGTGAGAGAATAATGGTGAAAAGACAAAGAATATCTTGGTATTTTTAAGAAAATAGATTTGACTTTGCATAGCCCTGAAAGGTGACACAGGATCATACTCTGAGAACCACTGCATTAGATAACTATTCTGACATGGCTGGTAAGTGTGGAGTTGGTATTTCAATCCAGATCTGACACTAGATCCAATGTTCTTTTTACTTCTATCAAAAATTTCACACTTCATAGGAAAGAATCCAAGCTCTTACCCTTACCTAGATGCCCTGGAAAAGAGCAAACAATAGAAACCCACATATTAGGCACGAATCATCTTTATTGGAATGCAGATTTCTTTGGATTAATTTGATACCTACGTGAGGTAGTTTGGAGAATTTTCAAACTATCTCACTTGGGCATTCAATCTGGTCTCTTCCCTGGGGTGGAAGTCAACCTGGCCTCACCCAGCTTCATCTGAACCTTTCAACAAGTGCTTGACTGCGGGGCATGAGCTCAGGACACCAAACAAAGTCACATGGGGCAGTATGATACAGACTCATTTTATACCATTGCATTTGGTGCTAGGAAATGGTGGGACATGGTTGAAATCAGAAATGACCATGAGCCCTAGACACTGACCGAATATCTCAAAAGCATTTGCATGAATTCCGACTGCTCTTTCTGAGAGATTTCAGAATTCACAATGAAAAGCAGCATCCATCGACCCTGTGTCTTAGCCCCACCCCTGCAAACCACTCAGCCTCATTGGAGTTCCGGTTATGGAACACCAGTCCCTTGGGCATGTGCAGGGAGGAGCTGCAAATAGGAGCTGCTGCTTCTCATGGGTGCCATGGTGTCAGATGAACAAAATGCCAGCTTCCAAGCTGTGGCCTGGGCTATGCTAGTCTCCAAGGATGTTGTAGTGACAACAGTCATCTCGGGAAAGCATGGCTCCATTTCTAGTCTGCTGGTGACATGCACCTCCAGGTTTATCTTGTCTTCTAATGACTCTGTTCAGGGAGATGTTTACTACTCTCATCCCATTGGCTGGGTTCTTCAATCCATGAAAACTCCTTGCAGGAGTCATCATGTACATCTGTAAATGCCTGGAACTCAATATCATTTAGCCAGTGGTAGTGACCTTTCAGATAGAGAGATGATTTCAAAATGGCATGTGAAAGAAAACATCCAGCAGTTCCAATACAACACACAGAATTTCCAATACCACTGTAATGACCCTCTCTCGCAAAAATGGAGAAAAAACCCAAGCTCAATATGCTTCAAAGGCAGCTCTCACAGCTGAAGAAACAATGGAGGCTCGTCTGATTCACAGGAAGGGTGGTGACTGCCAGTTTTTACCCTCTTTGTACACATTCAGTGACTCCAGCTCTCGTAGAAGACAGAAGAAAGGAGGATCAAGACTTTGAGACGAACGCCTTAGGGTCTTATCTTACCTCTGCTTTGTGATTCTGCCTGATAATATCCTCTCTGGGCCTCAACTTCTCCATATATAGAATGAGGTAATAATATTTGTTGTATTTGCCTCAGAGATGCAGGAGGAGCTTTAGAAACCTGAAAAGTGTTTTCTTTTAAAATAATCCTTTCAAAAGCAGTATATATCTATTTTTAGAAACTTAGATCACAAAGATTAGCTAAAGTAAGACACTAAAATAATTTGAAATCCCATCACCATTTTTTCTATGCATACATGCTTTCTTATATATGTATGTATATATATGTATATATGTATGTATTCACTCTAAAAATGGGATTATACTGAGTATACTGTTGGTAACCTACTTTTTCGCTTAACAGTATATTGAATGCAGCTTTTCAAGTCATTCAATATTTTCCCCATAACTTTTAATGATTGTATAATATTCCATTGTGTATTTGGAGCATAATTTATCCAACCAGTTTCTAATGCACATTCATGTAGTTTCTCTCTCTCTCTCTCTCTCTGTTTTTCTTTTTCTCTTTCAGTCTTTCTCTTCCTCTTACTTTCTCACTTTTTTCTTTCTCTCTTCTCTTCTTTCCTTCCTTCCCTCCTTCTCTCTCCAACCTACCCAACTCCTTCTCTCTTTCTTTTTCTCCCTCTCCCTCCCTCCCTCCCTCCCTTCCTTCCTTCCTTCCTTCCTTCCTTCCTTCCTTCCTTCCTTCCTTCCTTCCTTCCTTCCTTGGCAGTTATAAATGATGTTGCTGGATGCTTCCCTCACCACTCTGGTTGTTCCAAGGAGCAAGTGTAGTAGAAACAAGGCACAGTAACATGACAGGTTTAGCTAACCAAACCCTTTTCTGGACTTCTGAATCTAGACCAAAAGGATCCAGAGAAGGATGAAAGTGTTATAGTGCCTTCATTCTAGACATGGTGCTATCAAGCAGTAAATGCTACAAAGACTTTCAATTTGCTTCCATCCATTTCAACCATGATTATTCAGCATCCCCTTCTTTTCCTCCCTGTAATCCTGTGAAATTCTACAAATCTTTCTGATGAATTTCCTTCTTGCCTAAAGTAGACATTGCCCATTTCTGCTGTTTGTTATCAGAAGATCTCTATAGCAAATGCAATCAGGGAACATTTGTAGATTGTACATACTTACCTGACTTTTTAACATTTTAAATTAATCAAAGGAATGATTTATAGACACCACAATTAAGGTTAAGCTTATAATCTTTTTTATACTGGGATTTAGTTTTTTTCTCCTTTATGAATGCATATTTGCCTCTGGAAATAGTAAACTTTTGTACTTTTTTAGCTCACTGAGTAAATTGATATTTGTTTAATTGGCCAACAAATTCTATTAGTTTCTTGGCTGGAACCTGCCGGGAATGAGATTTAGGATCTAGACCCAGTTTTATAGGCTATTTCTGAACCTCAGAAAACAAAGATTTACTATCATTTTTATAAAAATGCTAATAGGACCATAACTATAGTAACACAGATGGCACAGCTGTAAAATATACATGCATGTGTCCATAAAAGAAAACACGATTAGGTAAGTAGATGTTTGGATTGCCTACGAGAGGGAAGAACTTTGCTGGGAGATAGTTTCTGTTAATCCGTATGGCCTAGCAGAGCAAGTCACAGGATGGCTTTTCTTTGTGGTCTTTTTCTCTGGTTTTCCTTAAGAATCCACATCTGAGCTTCCTCAGGGTTGGCCTGCACAGTAGTTCTCTTATTATTCTTTCAGACCAGAAGGAGTTCATTGGGAGGCAAAATGTCTTGAATGTTGGCCTTTGGGAATCCCTGATGATCAGCCAGTGGCTTCCAACTCAGGACCAAGAGCAAAATGTGGTACTAATGACATTGTAGGGCACTTAAACTAACTCCTGACTTTGATCGCTGGTGAAGATGGTACATGTTACTGCAGAACAGGCTTCAGCCACTAAAAAAGGTGTTGAAGAATCTGACTGATTGGGGACTTGGAATGTGATAGACCTAGTTTTGGATTCAGTTCAGCCACTTTGACCTGACTTTGAATAATTTATCCTACCAATTCCCTAGTTTTGGCCATTCTCTCCAAACACTGTTTCCTCATTTGTAAATTCTTTCAAACAGTTGTGAGGATTTACAAGACAGTGAATGCCTGGTATGGAGTAAGCACTCTTTAATCATCCCTATTATTATTATTTTTCAATAATTGTATTTGTCAGTAATATATTTTGGGATTTAAATAACTCCATTAGCTTCAAGTAATGTATTTATTGAAGAATATATATATATATATATATATATATATATGGGAATTAGAAAATACACACACACACACACACACACACACACACACACACACACACACACACACACACACACATATATATATATATAGGAATTAGAAAAACAGGAATCCTAGCCGTATTAGCACAAATGAAAAGGTGGGAGGTCAACAAGCAGGGCCAGGGAACCCCAGCATGTCTGAGCCTTGCAGAGTATGGAACTGGATCATCACTCAGCATCCAAGAAAGCTCTGGATATCAGCAATCAGAGCCTATGGCTCTCTAATCTGGAATTAACCTGACCCCTTTCCATTTATATTTGTCTTCTTTTATCTTCCTTGTTCTCTCACTTCTAACAGCTGTCAGAGCATCTTTTCAGTTCTTGCTGACTTTTCTGCAATTAGCAGTTCAGAGTTCAGGGATGTCAGAGCCTCTCTCACCCCTTTTTGGGGAGAGATTTTATTTCCAGACTATATGATAAGCCTCTGTCTGGCTACCTTGGGTTAGATGCCTTTTCTGGTCAAAGTGGACACTGTGGAATTGCATTGTTTCTGCATAATGTGACTGAACTCAACTAAATAAGCTATGTGGAGAGAGAAATAAAAAGAGACAGAGGGAGGGGAAGGAAAGCCTGTGATTTGCCAGCATTTCTACTTGTGAGCAACTGTCTTGGGATGAGTAAAGTGGGTGATTTGAGTCTGAGCTCCTTGGTTTTTCTCACTTCCTATGTGAACTGCATGTGATTCCAGTGCTTGAATGTGGGTATTTTTGGTACCACACTTTCTTAGGTTGGCTCTTCAGGAAACAAACTCTGAGACGGAAATTTGTGGCTAGGACATATATTGGACAGAGATCTTGGGAACTACGTATGTAGAGACAGGGGAGCAGAGTTGGGCATGGAGAAGTTAAACTGTGGTGCATTCACAACCAAGCCTTCAGAATTATCCCAAGTTGAGTCAAGAGAGCCAGGCTTACATACCTCCATGTCAACCAGTCAGAGGATGCAGCTGCTTCCAGGAAAGGGGCATAACCTTGGAAAAACAGCTGGGGGCCAAGAGCAAGTAATATTTCTGGCAGTTGGGGAAACAGGTGCCTTAGTCCTGAAAAAGGGATTTTGGTATAACCTCTACTGCATATATCTCTTTATCTATCCTCCCATTCATATACCCACCATCTATCCACAATTCCATTCACTTAACACATATTCATTGAGAACCATGTGCTGGTCACTCTCCTTGGGGATGCACTAGAGTGCAGAGCTACCCTCATGGAGGCTACATTCCAGTGAGGGAACAGATGCCCAATTTCAGGTAGTGATAAAGGCTAGAAAGAAGCATAAAGCAGTAAGGGGTCAGAAAATGACAGAGGATGCTATTTTATCTACTGTGCTCAGGGAAGAGCTTTCTGCCCAGGTTCCTTTTAAGCAGTAATCTGATTGACATGGAGGAGCCAATGAAACTAATTGGGGAAGAATTGTTCCAGGCAGAAAGAGCAGTAAGTTCAAAAATCCTGAGGCATACATGAGTTTCACATGAAGGAGGAAGTTGTCCAAGTGGCTGGAGTATACGGTGTGGAGGGGAATGTGGGGAGAAATGTTGGAGAGGTAGACAGGAGCCATATCATGTAGGGCCTTAATGGCCATGGAAAGGACTTCAGATAGTATTTTGAGTGACTTGCATCATTGGATGTTTTTGAGCAGAGTAGTAACATGGTTTGACTTTTGCTTAAGCAAGACTGCTCTGGCTATATGTGGGTAAGGTTGAAAGCAGGAAGATCAACTGAGAGGTCATTTCAATTCAAAAGTCTAGGATGGTAAGAGTGGAGGAAGAGAAAAGTGGCCTCTAAATAGCAACCTGCTATTTGATGTGATGTTCAACAAAATAAAACAATGAGTAGTTTCCAATAATGGATGAAAAATATCTATATTGGGCTTGTTGCAAGATAGTATACAAAGCAATGACTTCCTAAGAGATTTTTAAGAGTGATTTTGATAATATGCAATTTTATTTGGTAAATATAAACTCTAACCCCTAGGACTTTTATAAAATGAGTTGTGAATGAACCTCTCTCATAGCACTCAACTCTTGAGGGTAGAGACTATGCCTTTCTCTATATCCTTAACACTTAACATGGTACCTGTCAGTAAAATATTTGTGGAACAAATGAATGAATGATGAATGAAAAGAGGATGGTACTGCAAACACGCATCTTTTAGGGGCTTTGTACAGACTGGGTATGCCCTCAATTAGACATTATATTCAAGAAGAATGTGACACTTAGATTCTTGAAAAAGATAACATTTTCACTGACCAATCAACTTGCATTTGAAGTGAGGATATCCTGAAAGGTTAGATGGGATTGAAAGTTCAAAATTTGTATGCTCAATTTCCAACTATTGACTCAAAAAGGTGTAAAAACAATACATTATTCTTCATGGTCAAGAGGCTAGATACCTAGGGCAGATTATATTTTCTACAGATGGCTGTTCATCCCAAATGCTCTTCTGTAATGTAACTTTGCCAAACACATCAAGAGATGTGTTTTACCAAGAAGATTAGGAATCCATTTTCCACTCCCTTGAGTCTGGGTGTTCTCTGTAACTACCTTGATCAATAGCATATGACAGACATGATGCTCTGCCAATTTCAGACTTAGTTTAATTTGATTGACAACTTCCTTTTTCAGCCTCCTGGAATGCTCACTTTTGGGACACTCCCTTTAAGAACCTGGCTGCCATGCTGTGGAACTCCCAAGCCACATGGAGATATTTCAGTTGACAGCCTTAGCTGAGCTACAGTATTAACTGCCTGTCATGTGAATGGATCAACTTGAACATTCCAGCCCAGTTGAGCTTTCAGATGGCTGCAGCCCAAGCTGACCCCTGGCTGAATTGCATGAGATACACCAAGTGAAAACTATTCAGCTGAGTCCAATAGAACCAAATAACCATGGGAGATAATAATAAGTAGTTTCAAGCTAAGTTTTGGGATGGTTTGTTGTGGAGGAATAGAGAACCAGAACAATACCGATCATGGATACCAAACCACTTAGTGGATGTTCATGCCAGTCAAGTGGAATGGATGCCAAATCTCATTCTCTTTAAGTGGTCTGGGACCCCTCCTACTTGCCATCCACTTCACAGTCATAGGAAGTCAGACTCATGAAGTCATGAGCGAGCCCTCTGTGATTCCTTGCTATCATTTCCATTGCTATACCACTTTCTTCTCTCCCTACCCATTGTCTGGCTCCTACTTCTCCTATGGAAACTGAGTTCTCCCTTTTTTATCTAGTTTCTTTCCTCTGTGCCATTTTCTTACATTCTTACCCGTTTTTCCCCTCTTCATTATTCTTTTCCCTTTCCTGTACCTCAGTCTTCCCAGGTTTGTAGCTGGTTCTCCTCTAAATCCCTTTGAGTCCCACTGCCTTCCTTTCCTTTGGGTTCCCTTTCTGTAGTGGACCCCTGATGCTCCTGCCTGCCGGGCATCTCTTGCTCTTTGTCTTAGTGCCATCATGGAGATACCTCTCCCTCATTTATGTGATCTTGACTGTCAGTCAAGACCCTTTCCCCAAATCCTCAACCAAACATAGGTCATGTGGTCAAAAATAGGCCAGAATCTTTCTCCGGGGAATTTGAGACTTCAGTAGGGTATCGATAGAAAGTGGTGATTACTAAGCACAGACCCCTGAATAAGTGACCCGTTGTCTCCTCTGTCTACATCTAAGGAGCTCCCTCATTCTGTTCTGAGGCCTGCTTATTTAATTCTTTTCCATTCTACCTGCTTTCTGAACTATTCTTCCAACAGGTAATTTTAAATTTGAGTCACCCAGAATTACTTTCTGTTATCTGGAACTAAAAATCTCAGCTAACAAATTATTTCCCTCCCTTTCCCCCTTTTATTTTTTTTCTCTCATTTATCCCCCCCCCCCCAAATTAGTTCTGTCTTTCTACTTAGTTCTCTGTGTTTCTCTTGCTGTTTCTTTTCAGAGACATACACACACGAGAACTTTCTCACGCATGCACCCTCCACCATTTTTTCCCTGCAGGGTCTGCTTCTTTTCTTTTCATAATTAAATTGTTTTTAAATTAAAATCTTCTGGGCCTTGCTTATGCCCAATCAGTTCCACATGGCTCTCCTTCCGTGGCTGGTGGTCTTTGGGATTATAATAAATCTGTAAGTCTTTGGCGTTGCTTTTAGTCTGTCAAGCTGGAGCTTATCCTTTATAGCTCCTTCCCAGAATGTCTACAGTCTCTTCCAGAAAACAATGGCCTTTTCTTGTTGGATGGCTCAGTTCTCTGAGCACCATGCCTCTCCTGCTAGGTTTGTGGTAGCATTCGTGTGAGTCTAGAATTAATATAACACATCTTCAGTGTTGTTTTTTGGAGGGTCTTTTAGAAATCTGGCTGACAGGGTTGGTTCATGGAAAATATTGGGGTCCAGTGTTGACATAATTTTGGAGTGGGAAATAGGAGATCTGTGAAGCATGAGAATTCCAGTCCCAGGCTGTGGGGCACCAGCATCCATTCTCTTAACCACTGCATATACTGCCTCTCATTGAGTGCCTGTTTGCATCTGCCCCTTTCTGATTTGCCAGTGTTGGTCTTGATGAGGACTGCACACAAGGGCTGGTCTGTAAAGAGAATGTCCAGGGTCCATCTCTGAGTAGCCTGATTATTAGGAGGGAGAAGATAAAGAATATAAGGGTCACTTGAGAGAGACTAAAATTGAAGAGGTTTATCTGTAGCATAAAGTGGACCTTGTTAGAGCCCTGCCCATCTTCGCTTGCCACTCAACATTCTTGTGTATGTTATACTGATGGCTTCCTATTGCTAGCACTTGGAAAAGCCTGAGGGCTTTTGCTGGCTGCAGGAAGTGTGCTTGGTCTGTGCATGGGGGCAGGCCAGAAGTGCACAGGAATTTATGTGGAGCAGCCTTGAACCAATGAAAAAAAGAAGTTGGTGGATAAATACCTCAGCTGTCTTACCCATTGGAGGGGGAATTTCTGTAGGATGTGTTCTATGCAGTCTCACAGAGGTCCTCAGTGGGAAGGAACTCCAGTTGTCCACAGACGTAATGTGCTCATCAAAACATCTTTTTGGCTGCTTTCCCATTCCTGTCTCATTCCTCACTCTCTACCAGTGGTTCTTGAGGTCATCTTTCACCCCAGTAAATAACTTACCCTCAAATCCTTTATCAGGGTCTGTTGTCTAGGAGAACCTAACCTGAAAAGAGGGTCCTCCAGCTGCAGAGCCAATAGGAGGTAAATCAGAGCAATGCTCCTAGGATAGAAAAACAGCAGCAAAAATTTCAAAACACAAGTTGGCTCCTTGAGGAATTCCTCTTATTAAACTGTGTGTGTGTGTGTGTGTTTGTATAATGGTGGGTTGGGGATTTAAATATTGTGAAAACGACTCTGGACTGAGGCATATGAGCTAGAAGCCTGCCTATATTTCAGTCTCCAAGAACTAAACAAACCTCTAAATTTTCTGTATTAAGCTCCTTTCTGGAAAAAAAAAAAAAAGGTCCTGTTGACCTCACCAAGGAACCATGAGAAGCAAGCATTAGCTGACAGCCGTGTTCCTTTTTTAGCCTATTGAAAATGGTAGTGGTGCTGGGCCATTTAGGTTCCTTTGCTTATTAAAGGTTTCTGTAGTTTTTATAGTGAAATAGTCTTGATAACAATTTCTAAAATGCCAGCATTATGCACTAAGTTGTTGCTGTGAATAGCGCTGACTTTCAACAGTTATGTTCCTTATAAATTCACCAGTGGAAAAAGTGCCACAGTGATGAACACACATGTTCTGAGCTCTGAAATCATGAACATTTAATGGTTGTACTTTTGTTGCCCTGAGTCTTGTTTCCATTGTTGCTATTCAGGTCTTGTTTAGCACGTTGGAAGCATCCACAATTGAGCAAGCTGATCCTTTCAAGACAGCTTGTCTTGGGGCACCTGGGTGGCTCAGTGGTTATGCGTCTGCCTTCAGCTCAGGTCGTGATCCCAGGGTCCTGGGATCAAGCCCCGCATTGGGCTCCCTGCTCAGTGGGAAGCCTGCTTCTCCTTCTCCCACTCCCCCTGCTTGTGTTCCCTCTCTCGCTGTGTCTCTCTCTGTCAAATGACTAAATAAAATCTTAAAAAAAAAAAAATCAAGACAGCTTGTCTTTCACTGTGTTCAGGACTGGGACTTGGGACTTTGAGCTTTCCTGCCTCCCGTCTGAGGACCAGGTTCTGGGTTTTTTCACAAAGCCAGAAGGCTGTTGTGGGACTCTGGAAATACCAGCCGTATTTTAATTCTGGGTCTTAAGAGTGTGGTGGGTTTATTCTAACATTCAAGATTTAGGACTGCAGATTCAAAAACTCAGTACTTTTTGTTTCTTCCAAGATGATTCTGGGGAATGGGTACAAAGCGTAGAGAGGGAAGAATGGTTGGTCCTAAGACCCATAAGGAAATGTATAGAAAAGTTATCTGCCAGGGCAACCTGGGTGGCTCAGCTGGTTAAGCATCTGCCTTTGGCTCAGGTCACGATCTCAGTTCCTGGGATTGAGCCCTGTGTTGGGCTCCCTGCTCAGCGGGGAGTCTGCTTCTTCTTCTCCCTCTCCTCCTCCCCCCTGCTTGTGCTCTCTTTCTCTCTCTCTCAAATAAATAAGTTTTTTAAAAATCTTAAAAAAAAGAAAAGTTATGTGCCATGCACTATGCTGTGGCTTTCTCCACAATTGGCTTTTAAATTTCCCTGGTCATCCCTTTATCCATTTTTGTGAATAAAAAAACTCAGGTTCAGAGAAGTGAACTGACTTGCTTGAGATCACAGCACTCATGAAGGCAGAGTTGGGATTCTACCTCAGTGCAAAAAACCTCCTTTTGTCTGATAGTAATGTTTGGATATTTGAAGATGATTATTGGGTTCTTCCAGAGTCACATACTCTCTTTGAACTTTCCCTACCTGTGAGGAATGTTGAGACACATGTTCACTATGGTTCCTTCCAACTTTTAGATTCTTGGATGAGCTGTGAAAGGGTGAGCCTGTGCCAAAATGTTCTGGACCTTCTATTTTACTGTTCTTAGGATAGGATGAATTGACTTACCACATGAGACACATCGAAGATGATGAATTGTCTTTACGATGATTCCATCTGAGGCCTCCATTGGACATCCACTGAGACCTCCATCAGGGTGTTCCTAGCAAGGCCTGCCTTAAGCTGGGTGGCTTCTGGGTGGAAGTTTCCTACACACAACTGACCCCAGCCATGGTGTATGGGTTCTTTTTGGCTTGCTTCCCCCCACACAGATTTCCAAGTAGACTATACAAGCTTTCCAGAGAAGCTAATGAGATCTTGCCTTAGAGCCTTCCCAAACTGTCTGAGAGCAGTTGGTAAAGGCTCATAGTAACTGTGCATCTCTTAACTCTGGACTTTCACTGTAGCCTGGTACACTCCACACCACTCACCTGCCATGGTTCTGGGCATGCCCACTATGCCCACTTTGCATGTTATCAATATCATTATGCCATTTCTGGCACAAGGCCTCCTTTGCTTTGGATTGCTATTTCCAAATATTGGCTTTGGTCTAGCTATAATTAGGGCTCCAGGTTTTGTTCTTTCTACCTTTGTTTTTTCTCTCTTGGGATACTGATTCTAACTTATGTTTCTGACCACCTTCATTTTAAGATTATATTGTCTAGAGCACTCTGCTTTCAGTCTGGTCACTTAAATTTTTTTTTTAATTTAAAAACTTTTTTTAGTATAGTTGACATACAGTGTTATATTAGTTTCAGGTGTACAACATAGTGATTTAACCTCTTTATACATTATGCTATGCTCACCACAAGTGTAGTTAACCATCTGTCACCACACAACGCTATTATAATATCATTGACTATATTCCTTATGCTATGTCTTTTATTCCTGGGACTTCTTCATTTCATAACTGGAAACCTGTATCTCCCAGTCCTCTTCCCTCATTTTGCCCATCCCTCCACCTCCCTCCCCTCTGGCAACCATCAGTTTGTTCTCTGTATTTATGGGTCTGGTTACTTTTGAATGAGACCAACTCCACCCAGGAGTCAATGTGATGATAACTTGGTCTGGACCTTCCCCACCTCCTTTGAGAAGAGTAGTTTCAAAACCTGTTTCCAATTTGAGTCAGGAAAATGGGAAATGTAGTCAGCTCTCCAATTAGAAGTATGGGTGGGGGATAAATGTGATGAAAAATTCACTCCTGCTAAAGTAGCAGTGGACTTGGCCCATGGCCTACTTCTGCCTTATTCTTTCTTGGCCATCTTTTTCCACTGAGACTACCCAGAGGTATCGACTTCCTATTGCCGCATAATAAATTACCACGAACTTAGTGACTTAAAACAACACAAATTCACTTTCTCAGTTTCCATGGTTCAAGAATCTGGGTATGGGTTGACTGGTTCCTCTGTTCAAGGTTTTATTGACCTGAAGTTAAAGTGTTGCCTAGGGTTGTGATTCTCATCTGAGGCTTAGGGCCTTTGCCAGCTCACTGGTTGTGGGCAGAATTCATTTCCTTGTGGTTATAGGACTGAGGCCCCCTTCTTTTCGCTGTTGACTAGAATTTCTTTAGAGTCCACTCATGGTTTCTGGACACATGGCCCCATGTGCTCCTCTGATTAAGTCGGGCTCACCCAGGGTAACCTCCTTTTGATGAACTCAAAGTCACCAGAAGAGGGGATGACCTAGGGATTTTGTTGCCATCTTACCCAGTGTGGGTCCATAGCAGGGGTAGCTCTGGTCTTCACTGCTTCTGTGTCTTGTTTTTAATTTGGGAATTGATACCTAGCAAGTATTTAAGAAAACAATTGTTAATATAATTAGTGATAGTACTGGACATCTGATCTTGTCAGGTTCATCAGCCCTTGGTTCTGCAATTAAAACGGGTATTCAACCTATGTAAATCGTAACTATCACTTAGCAGCTCTCATTCTTCCATTGCAGTAAGGGAAGGCTGGTGGCTTTGCTGCATAGACATACAGAAGAGATCTGGGTTCTAACTTTCTCTTAGGTAGACTTTTAACCAATTCTCCTTTTCTATGCTCCACCTACACTTTCAATTCCAAAAGTACTTGGTACAAACAATTCCTGAAACTTTGGGGAATTCTGTGATGTGTTTCAGGTTCTCCTTGGAGGAAGAGATTTCTAGAGTTAATTAACACTGATACATCTGCTTTTTAAATTCCAATATTTGTTCCTGTTGTCTTCTATTTTCTTACTGATGCTTCATTGGAGTTTGGGGAGGAAGAGAATCTAAGAGTGTACTCCATGTATCATCTTTAATCAAAGCCTATTAATTTCATTCTTAGAATATCAGGAACCCATGAGTGACAGAAAGACAGCACAATAAGGATGCTTGGGTAGCTTGGTTGAGCATCCAACTCTTGGTTTTGGGGTAGGGCATGATCTCAGGGTCGTGCGATCAAACCCCACATCTGGTTCCACATTCAACAGGATTCTGCTTGGGATTCTCTCTCTCCCTCTCCCTCTGCCTCTGCCCTCCCCCCCTTCTCTTTCTCTCTCACTAAAAAATAAATAAATCTTAAAAAAAAAAGGTAGCACAATACAGAGAGAATGTGGTGACCCAGCTTTGATATGAACTAGCTGCATGACCTTGAGTAAATCATTGGTTCTTGTTGAGTTTTACTTTCTGTGAAGTAAGGCATTGGATTAGATAAACGTGAAAGCCTCATCAATGATTCTACATGATATCTCAATTTCCCACAATTTTTTTTAAAGATTTTATTTATTTATTTGACAGAGAGAGAGAGTGTGAGTATAAGCAGGGGGACCAGCAGGCAGAAAGAGAAGCAGGCTCCCCACTGAGCAGAGAGCCTGACATGGGGCTCAATCCCAGGACCCTGGGATCATGACCTGAGCCAAAGGCAGATGCTTAACTGACTGAGCCACCCAGATGCCCCTCAATTTCCCAATATTCTGAGTTGATCACACCAACTCCATTTTCTTAGCATATTGGATTAAAGAATTTTTGGTAGAAAAATACCATCTTTTAGCTTTCTACCCCAGTGCACACAAGGGTCACAGTAGGTTTCTGACCATGGTGCCCAAATCCTTAGGTTCATCCCCAGACAGAAAGTCCTAGCAGTTCTGCTACATTGAAGTATATGCCATCTTTTGGGATGATAATATTTATTAGGAAGCCAACAGTTAGTTAACCATGGCTCTATGTGCTTTGTGATTCCCAAGGCTTTTTCCTGGCTCCACTTTGGAAAAGTCATTAGGAAGAATTCTAAAATAGAGCCATTTTAGCCAAGTCTCCTTAGAGCATAGTGCATAATGTAGGTTGTCTCCTTGGAACATAAACTCTTTGAGTAAAGCATAATGATGGTCCACTCTGGTCAGACTCCCCGTGCCAGGGTTGATGACCGGACTTGTCCTGATGAGGTTGACAGAAATACTTATTCTCAGATCTAACTGTTGCAATCTGGCAAATGAGACTATTTATTGTCTTATATATACCCTACAAAGACCTTTTAGAATAAATAGTATATTAAAAACATTGTTTTGAACTCCTTGGGAGAAAAGTGAATTATTTGTTTCATTGTGTGTATCTGACTCTTATATATGTATGTATACACACATATATGAATCAGACCCCTCTGTACATATCTGGTGACCTACCAAGTGTCAATGTGCCTGAATGTCCCCTCCAACCAAAGGGGAGAAGAGAGGAAGTAAAAGGGGTTTCTTTTATGTCACCCGGCTCCTCCCAAGATTCATAAGAAACAGGAGAAGCCATTTTTGCAAGAGATCTGGGGAGACCTGGCAGGGAAGCAGTGCTGCTGGAGTACCCAGGTAGTGAAGTAGGCCACACCTTGTGGGAGCAACTATGGCCCTTACTTTCTGTTGAAGCAGGGCATAGCTCTGGCATGCTGGAAGACCCCCAAGAAAGTCACAATGATGTCCAGTGCTTGGCAGTCAGAGGAGGGGATCAAGAGGAAGAGGAAAAGAGAGACTGCAGTCCCCATGTGGCAGCTGATTAAATCCAAGGCTTCCACAAATAAACTTTAAGGAGAGTCAGAGTTTTTGTTTTTGCTTTTAGCTCAGCAGTTAGGGACAAAAGCCAGTTAGACACAAGGTTTATCATTCTTGGGGCTTCCGTGAACATTCCATTAAAGCTAATTGTGGTAACCTGTGGTTATGTTATATTCTATGGCAAAAGGGGATTATGGTTGCAGATGAAATTAAGGTTGTTAATCAGCTGACCTTACAATAGCAAGATTAGCCTGGATTATCTGAGTGAATCCAATCTTATCATATGAACTCTTTATAGAGGAAGAAGGAGGATGAGTGGGCTCGAGGGATGTCACATGAGGAGAACTCAAGGTGCCATTGCTGACTTTGATGATGCAGGAAGGGGGCCATGAGCCAAGGAATATGGCAGCTTCTAGAAGGTGGGAATAGCCTTCAGTTTTCGGATAGCCAGAAAATGGGACTTCAGTCCTATAACTTCAAGGAACTGAATTCTGCCAACAACCCAAGTGGGCAGGAAGCTGATGCTCTCCTGTAAACCAGGGACTCCAGAAAGACGTGCAGCCTACTGATATCTGGATTTTTGCATGGTGAGACACCTGCCAGACTGTGATCTACAGAACTGTAAGATAACAAATTTGTGTTGCTTTAAGTTAGTAAATTTGTGGTAATCTGTGATGGCAGCAAAAGAAAACTATTATGATAATCAAAACGCAGAGGCCCAAACAGTCCATTCTCTGCACATCTTTAAACATTATTTTTTTCAGAGCTGCCTCCCAATCTAAGACCTCTTCCTCTATTTCTATTCTCTTATTCAAACATGACCTTAAAAATATGTTTCTCTTATGGTTTCTAGCTTTCATTCAGTATTTGCTGGAAATTTGACTCTATTATCTTCATTCATTAGCTAAAAGTTTTCTACCAACTGATATCTTGGCATTGTTTTTTTTTGTTTGTTTGTTTATGCCTTTAAAAGACTGTTCTAACTCCCTATACCAGGTTCAAAAACTAAACCTGGTGGAAGAGGGGCGACTAACTTGAAAAGATGTACAATATCAAGTAACCATGGAAATGTATACAAATAATGAGTTGTTTTGACCTGTCAGACAGCAAACTTAAATGATGTATCATATGATGTATTGATGAGCGTGAAGGGAAACATGTGATTTTACACATTGCTAAGAGGGTGTGTAAATCTACAAAGTCTCCTGGAAAGGAAATGCGACAGTATTTTCATAAATAAAAATGTGAGTTCCCTTGGATCCAGAGATGTGCACAAAGGTAAAGATGTCTATTCTGGCATTGTTTGAGATTGTGTAAAATTGGAAAATAAATGGCTAATGTAGCACATATAATAACATTGGGAGGAGAGGGGGAGTGGGGACATCTGATCACTTCTGTATTGTTGAATGTTTTACAGTGAGGATCTGACCATGATCTCTAAAGTAATTTAAAAAAGGAAGACCCCCACCTCTGAGTGAATGAATTAATGAATGAATAAATAAAAAGGAAAGACCACATTGAGGTTTTTCCCAGGAGAAATACAGGTCTATTACTTCTCAAAATAGAAATGAAACCAGCCTGTTGTCAAAACCCAAAAAGTTCAGGCAGCAGGTGGGTAATTTAGTCATGGAGCTGGCTGTTTAGTTATTTGGATAATTGAATTTAAGCCATCATGGATAATGTAATCCAGTTTAATTTGCAAAAATGTCAGGCCTGGAGACAGATCAGAAGGAAAACATTTGGTGATGGCAGAAACGTCATTGGAGAGACTTGCTTTGTGTTATAAGCTATCTTAAGAACCGACCCTTTCCCAATATAAGGGCCTAGATTGAAAAGATTTGATTAGAAACCTTGGCAATCTGGTGTGTGTCATTAATGTTAGTGTTACATAATGCATCTTCCTAATTTATTTATGAAATGTTTGATTTAGTAGTCCATTTGCCCTTTGTCAAAAGCATCTGGGAATGCCTTCATATTCAATTTGTTTACTTGAATAATAATTTGATTTGGGTTTTCCCATTTGGCAAGTTTATTCTGATCTCAGGAACATCTATAACGAGACCACATGGTTGATTCCTATTGTTCTGGAAATTTTGGTCTTCATTTCAAATGTCACATGCAGTGAACCACCCATCATTTTCCAGCCAAAACATGTGCTTGTTGGTTTTGAAAAAGGGACTGTAAGTAAAAATGGCATTTCCTCCATTTATTCTTTGGATCTCCAGCCAAACACCTTTCTGCTTTTCCTGTTCTTGGTTAGTCTCTGTTGTGCCCACTGCTTGTGCCCAGAAGGTTTGGGCATGACTGGTGGGCATGACTGACATTTATTTGCTCAGCGTCTGCTGGAAGAGAAGTCATCATCAAAAAAGGGCTGTAGGGAGAGTCTTAGACAACATGGGAGGAGAGGAGACATTGTGAATAGATGTGGTGGCTAGGACTCAAATTTAGTTTGTTTCAGAGAGACTGATGGATGTCTGGGTTCTGGATGCACAGACTGAAATACTGGAACAGGTTGGGATACAAGCAGCCCTGCCTGGGGACCCCTTCCATGTGCAATTGCCCTGGTACCCTGTGGGCAAGACTGCAGACCAGCAGTGCTTAGTGGCTCAATGTCAGAGGAATGGGACCTGGTAGGACAGCAGTGCCTTCTAGGACTTTTGAACACATATCAGAACCCCCGGGAGACTCAGAAATACATGGAAAGATTTGCTGAAGTCTTAACGCACGCCAGTGGTTGTCCCGACCTTGTGACACCTATCTGCACTCACTCACGTGCTGCTACTGTTCAGTTACACTTGGCCTTTACCACGAACTGTATATTTCTACTCTCTACTGAAACAATCCCTTTTCAGTGGTTTGTTCTGCAACACACCAATATGGTAGAATAGGGATGTGTGTGGTAGAAACATTGCCATGACTGTAACCTCTGAATCCTCTCTGATCCAGCAGAATCTGGCCCCTGCTGTGCTCATTTGGTGTCCTCAAGTTCATCTCATTATTTAATAGTATTTGTGGGTTATTTTCTAGAGGTCATAGAAAGGAGAAAAAAAAACAAAACAAACCCAGAGGAAATGATGACCTTTCATATAGAAGTATAACTACATTAGAAAAAGTCACCAGAGCCTAGGTTCCTGTTGCCAATAGTGAGTTATGAGTTATAACTGTAGACCTGCGATAGGTTTCTAAAAGTGAATCAGTGAAGGAGTATCACTATCACCAATTCCAAACCAGGGGAATAGAAGCCTGGAGACTTTTTAAATTTGTCCAGGGAATGTTCTGAATCTAACATCTCTTTCTCCACCTGTGTCCTCTGCCAAATCTGTTTTTCACAATGCATGGCTTTTATTTTATCTGTCTTCCTTTCAACATAGGTTGGAACCTTGATAGTCACAGAGTAGCTATCTTCACAGATAGGGTCTCTGCATGTGTGAGGACACCCTGGTGGGTCATTAAGCCAGGCAGGGGGCATAACCCAGACTGCCCATCTTCAATATCAGCTGGGCTATAGCCTGGGCTCTTTGAAAATCATAGGTTGATGGTGATGTCCTCAGGGATCTAAGTTCCTTACCTTAAGTCTTTGCCAAAATATTTAGTATGCTTATGTTGTTCTGTAAAGCAGAGATAGAATACTGCTTTTTTTCAGGAAACACAGCCTCAGACTAGCCCCTAATTATCCAAATATTTAATTTACCTTGACCTCAGTGTTTCTAACCTAGAAGACTCTATCTTACACCCAGATTTTTTGTGTGTGATGCTTAAATGAGGTCCAAGATACAAGGCTCCAAAACCTCTCATCTTGGGCCACGGCAGCGACTGATTCAAATGTACTGGTTCTTCATATAAGTGGTAAATGGACCTTAATCATTCACCGACGGGGTCATGTTTAATGCTAAGCACACTGATGACATTTTGAACAATACTGTAATTTCATAATGATCTAGATATAGGTCCTCAAGGAGGAAAAGATGTCAGAGTTCCAAACTCTGCCCTGCAGGGGCTCACAGTCAATGATACAGAGTGTCCATCAGCTGGATCCCACCTTAAACCATTGATTCACCACCTAAGCTGCACTTTGGAATCACCCAAGACACTTTTGCATACTTATGAGAGCTAGGCCACCCTCTAGATCAATTAAATTGGGATCTCTGGGGTGAGACCTGGGCAATTGCTTTTATAACTCCATGGGGGATTCACGTATGGAGTCAAGACTGACAGCCACTGATCTGGTTGCATTGCTTCTCCAAATGTGGTCCGTGGATTGGCAGCATTGTTCTCCCCTGGGAGCTTGTCTGAAATGCAAAATCTTGGTTCTACCCAAGATCTACTGAGTCAAAATCTGCATTTTAACAAGATCCACATGTAGTTCCTATTGTCCCTTTGGACAATCTATTAACAAGGCTTCTCAGATAATAGAGGAATCCATATTTTTTGTCTTTTTTTTTTTTTTTTAGATTTTATTTATTTGATAGAGAGGGAAGGAGAGAGAGACACACACACAAGCAGGGGGAGTGGGAGAGGGAGAAGCAGACTCCTTGCTGAGCAGGGAGCCCAGCAAGGGGCTGGATCCCAGGATCCTGGGACCATGACCTGAGCCAAAGACAGACACTTAACTGACTGAGTCATCCACACACACCCATATTTTTGGTCTTAATGTGACAGATTAGAGTGAAAATAACTCCCATATTATCAACACCTTTTAATGTGCTAAAAAAGAACTACTTAAATACTTAAAGTTAAAAATTATACTTGGACTCTAGAGAAGCCTGCCTGATAAATTTGCAGGCAAAATGTGATTCAAAATTGTAGCCAAGACAACATTTACCATAAATGGCAAGCATTGGGCTTTGTTTGGCTTAGTGATGCCCTTAAAAGCCTCTCACACAAATATATAGGACAAAAGGTATGAAAAATTATTTTGTGATTTTTTTGGGGGGGGTGCAAATTTGTATCCCCCGGGGGAAACATTACTTTTTCAAGGGAGAGGTTGAATATAAAAGGATGATTGAAAACAATGAATGGAGACTTTGCCACTTGTAGAAACACAAATGCACACAGAGAGGTGAACTGTATTTTCAAAGCAGAAGAAAATATTCACACTGTCGGTGGGTGGAATTTACATAGATCTTGATCAAATATGCGTTCTCTATCCTAAGTTTAAGACTTCTGCACAGCACACAGCCTTTTTACATGGAGTGTTGGTTCTTTGAAATAGCAGAAAAGAGAGGTTAGTAGCTGCTGAGAATGAGCACACATGCAAAAAATAAACATTCAGACACGGGGAGGTCTAGGCTGAAGAGAGCAGTTGCCTTCTGTGAGACCTCATTTGCTGGCCACCATGCTGGGTGCTCCACATACAGAGGGCGGCAAGCTGATTGAGCCTTCGAAGGTGAGCTTCTTGCTTGAAGAGTGGAAGTGGACATGAAACCAGACCTCTTTGCTTCTACTTCTATGATGCCAGGTCATTGGGAAGGTCTTGAGGACCTCAGTGAACAGTATAGCCATTTTCCTTGAGGTCCATTATCTACCTTGCCAATTTTCTGTGCCTTTCAAAACATCAGGGTGGTATTTTATCCATTCTCTCCCCTTCTTCTCCTTTCTTTCTTCTTACCTTCTTTGTTGCTCCTTGTTCTGTGGCTTTTTGGCAATCCTCTTTTAGCAATCTGTATCAGAAAAGCTTTTTCCCGGTTACATTGTTCCCAGATTCCATTAATCCTTTGGTGAGTATTTAAGGATGCTTTTCCTATAGGAAATTTCTGTCCACTTGCCTGGCAGCAGAAAAGACGATGTTTCCGAGATTCTTTCTGGCAATTCTGACATGGTTATAGCAACATAAGATCCAGTGTCCCAGGGTTTTATCTACTTAGCACGTTTATTGTCCCAGTGCTGTGATACGAGATTCCATTTGTGTTTTTTCAGAGAAGCCCTGCCTCTAATGTCCTTGGCTAAAAGTCAAGGGCAGCTTGTTCACAGGATATCAGGATTTTAGGTTAAACTCCTTAAGCTGGCTGGGATATACTAAGCTTAACTCATATCTATGTGCAGCTCTGTCCTTCCCGTCTTAGAGGACAGCCAGCTACCCTCAATGCCCATGACTCAATAGGATTCCATACTCACGATCACATCCCACCTGGCCTGTAGTGATCTCCCACTGTGGCTTCTCTCTCTCTTTACCTAGAATTCAACTCCCACCTTGCTGTTCTCAATACTCTAAAGGCACAAATTGGTCACAGATTAGCTGCAGCGCCCACAGACCTGTTCATTTTAATTGAATTAGTGCCCAACATTTAAAGATCAGAAGATTTCACAGAAAAGTCATATTTTTTTTTTCATTGAAACCCAAGCAAGACAAAAGAGAAGATCTAGTGACTTGGGCCAACCTGGTAGGAATGCTTGTTCCCAAGATGATCCACCCCACCTTCTTCCTACACTCAGTCCATCCTTTGTACCTTGAACCAAAATTGGATAATTCTATCCCAACTTCCTCATTTCTTCTCTTTTCATGTGTGTTAAACCTTTTGTTTAATTCATTAAAATTTTTTTCCATTATCATAGTTATCATTTTGAGAAACTATATTTAGTTCTTTTTCAAATTCTTGACCGTTTTAACCGTTCTTTGTAGTATCTGATTCTTTTTTTCATATGTTTTCATATTTTTAATTCCTTAAAGCATATGAAAAATAGTTATTTTACCCTGTGAGCCTGATGACTCCAATATCTGAAGATGTTGTGATTCCGTACCTGCCCTGATTTGTCCCTGCTCGCAGCAGCTTGACCTGTGTGATCTCTTTGGGGCTCTGGTTGAAGTTGACTTTCTCCCTAAAAGACTTATATCTTTTCCTGCCTACCACCTGGGGCACCCCCAATTTGGGACCACTTTAAGGTTCTTGAGTTTCTTGAACCACAAATGAACTACAACCTGACACAGAGGCGTTCCAGATGGATGTGGTAGGTAGCATGGGGGTCACCTCTACTGGGCTATACTGACACCTGCTCCTCTCTTGAGCTACTGACCCTTGGCCAAGGCTTTGGCGTCTGTTTGTTAACAGTAAATGATGTTCTGTAATCGTAGATCAGTGAGTCATTTCAGACCAAAACGTAGCAGCCTATCGGTATTTTTGAGTAACAATATTTGATTTATGATTTGTCCCTGATTTTGGTGGAATCTGGGGAGGAGGGTTGGGTTTCAGTGGTTAAGACTGGTCATGTAGCTAGAATTTATGTATTAGAGACCCCCACCATGAGCAGTTCCTGGTACCAAGGTACCAAGGTGCCTCACCCACCTGGCCTCCCATCCATAAGCACACATGTACACACGTGCATACACACCAGTTCCTATCACAACCTGGAGACAAAGCTCTCCTGTGAGACTCAGCCACGGAAGGACAAACAAGCTAAGGCTTGCAGTCTCCAGACCCCTTTCCTTGCACATCCTTCTGCTGCAGCTGCGCTGAATCCCTCATCATCTGCTCTGTGAATTTCAACTGAATCTCGTGAGTTTTTCCAGCAGTGGGCCTCCTGAGGGGATTGATGTGTAATAAACACACTGGAGGCTCCTCTCGGGCTCCCCACCTTGTTCAGGCTAAGCTTCATTGTCTTTTCCCAGAGCTCCGTGTAGCCGAGGAAGGGAGATCTCAATGTCTTTTGTGGTTTGCTGCAAACACACAGGGCTCCTCCCTTCACTCTGCTTCTGGATTCCTCTGAGGACTCCTTACTTCCAATCCAGGTCACAGATGTGTTTTATCCACAATTCTTTTTTTCTTTTCTTTTTTTTTTTTTAAGATTTTATTTATTTATTTGAGAGAGAGAGAGCACAAGCAGAAGACTCAATCCCAGGACCCCGAGATCATGACCTGAGTCGAAGGCAGACGCTTAACCAACTGAGCCACCCAGGCTCCCTGCAGAATTATTTTCACAATAGGGGCTTATTCAGTATACCCAATCTTCTAAACTGCCAGAAACAAAAATCGTCAAGTCTATGTGTGTGATACACACACACAAGGAATGTATGTGTGTGTGTACATCTATACATCTCTGTACACACATGTTTTCATATATGTACAGATGTGTATATCTACACACACAGAAGGGATCATGACTCTCTATCTAACCCACCGTGATCTGGCTTTCAGCCCTTCCACACTGCCCACCCTTGACACTTTGCTGTTAGGAGAGGTGTTGTCTTCTCTTTCCTTCCACTCTGCCTCTTTACACTATATCAAGCGACTACCGGATGCTTGCAGACCACATGTGGCTTACTGCCTATTTTTTAGATAAAGTTTTACAGAAACACAGCCACACCCAGTTGTTTCTGGCTTGTCAATGGCTGCTGTAATAGCAGATTAGAACAGTTTCAACAGAGATCTTCTGGTCCACAAAGCCTAAAATATCTTCTATGTGCCCCTTTATAGAAGGAGAAAAGGGCTCTGAAGGGCCTCATAGTTGCATTCTGCATCTCATCTTTTGATGTCTGCTATTATTTGAAATTACATGGTGTTTCAAATAGGAGCATGTCCTGCTTACTGTGAAAAGTTCATGAAGCATCTCATGGGGAATGATGCCGTGGGATGTCTCATACGGGGTGTCAACATATCTACATGGTGAGTGGATGTGTATGAAAAGTTAACAATGACACCTCACTGGGCTCTATTAGGAATTCATGAAGAATAGGAGATTTTCTGATTCTGGAGAATGGAATTGCTGACCAGCCTGGGACTATTCCAGCACCTCTGACATTAGAAGCATGGAATTAGGGGTGCGTGGGTGGCTCAGTTGGTTGGGCGTCTGCCTTCAGCCCAGGTCATGATCTTGGGGTCCTGGGATTGAGTCCTGCATCAGGCTCCCTGCTCATCGGGGAGTCTGCTTCTCCCTCTCCCTCTGCCCTTCCCACCTGCTCATGCACATGCTCTCTCTCTTTCTCTCAAATAAATATATAAAATCTTCGGGAAAAAAAAAAAAAAAGAAGCAAGGAATTAAAACCACAGTGTCAAGGAGCCAAGCTGGAGGGAGATGGTGAATAAGGCTGTTTCTTGACCAGCCTTGGAGAAACCCGTAGAGATCAACCCTACTCTGTGGTCTTACTGCAGCAGTGACGGCCAGCAGGGGCCAGGCTGCCAGGCCAGTTGGAGGAGAATTCGCCTGAGTGTGGCCACTGCTTCTGCTCCAAGGGGACCACAGGGCAGGGAGCCCTGGCTAGAAATCACCCCACCTTGAGGACTGGGGGATGAGGGCTGAAGAACTTATAAGGCATACTGTGGTTCTATTTTCTCTGCTGTGCCCCTGAAACCACGTATCTGTTTGGAGAGCTTGGGGTTCAAGAGAGCTTAACCCAATCACTTGCAGGGGGAACTAGCAGGGATGTGGATGAGCCTCCTCTACTCAGATAGGCTCCCCTTCAGTCTCTCTGAGGACCTGGGCTGAACAAATTGTTAATCATCCAGGGAAGGTCAGAGCCTGGAGTTTTGAGTTGTACTGCAGGTATGGGGTTAGGAGACTGAATTTCTAAGGGGTTCTGATTAGTGAATGACACCACACCCCAGGACTGAGCTGGCATCGGCTAGGCGGCAGGCAGTGGGCCTTCTGCATTTCACTGATTTGCCCACAGTCTAGGCTGTGTCATCTCATTTACCCATATCCATGGGCCTCACATACCTGGAGCTGCCTGACCCGGGGCCATACGTGGCACATACCTGTAACTGGCAAGTGACTTTCTCATGCTGGGTGTGGCTGCTCAACCCTCCAGGGAGGCACTTCAGAGGCGGTACCGAACTTGGCCCAGCACTCTCTCCTGCCCTCTTTCCCATGGGTGTTCCTGCTGCCACCTGATTTCCATCACCCAGGCACAAGACCTGGCCCCTGCTTCTCACAGATTCCATCTAATGGCTACTGAATCCTGTACTTTTAACCACTTGCCTGGGGTCTTGTCATTTCTCACTGGTGTCATCTGTCTCTAAAGAGGTCTGCTTGGTTTCTTGTCTTGCCTTTCTCTATCCTTGACTCATCGCCCCAGTCAGCTCCCTCCTCCTGCCACCACCAGCGCTGTTCTCTCAAGGACAGTCCCAATTCCTCGGCATGGCCTGTGAGCTTCTTCATGTTCTGCCCTGACTTGGAACTTCCTTTCCAGGCTCACACTCCTCCCTGCCTCCTAGCTCATCCAAATGCTTTATTCACATCCTGATGCTCCTGTAGGTAAACCATGTCCTCCTCCCATTTTACTTGGCATTGGCCACGGTACTCATACCAGGCTGTCCCACACAGGCTGTCCTACACCAAATATCCCACTCTGGATGTCCCAGGCTCGACTGTCCCACACTGGGCTGTCCCCTACCAGACTGTGTCACACCAAGCCATCTCACACTGGGTTGCCCCATACTGGGCTGTCTCACACCGGGCTGTCCCACACTGGGATCTCCTACACTTCACTGTCCCACCCAGGGCAGTCCCTCACTGGACCATACCCATGGTACCCACACTTGACTGTACCACTCTGGGCTCAGGTGTCTGGCAGCTCTCGGTCATTCTGAATCTCATTTGTTTGGTCTTCCTTAGACCCTGTACTGAAATGTAAGCTCCATTTAGGCAAGGAGTCTCAGTTTTATTCATAAATTAATTCCCTTAATACAGAGCAGCACTTAGCCCATAGAGGGTGCTCAATAAATATTTGCAGAAGGAACGAATTTGAAAGGGTTTTTCTTCGTACTCCATTACAGTCCCTAACAACCTTCCCTATCAGCAAGTTTTCCCTCTGTTCAAATTAAATTCTTCTGCTACAAAGCAAGCATTTCCTTGTCTGGGTTTTTGATGCATCTGGCAAGCCAATTAGGTTCCCCTTGCCATTAAGAACAGTAACCTGGATTCAAAGGATTCAGGGAGTCTTTGCTGACACTTTTTTTCTCATCTACTCTGAGTAATCTTCATTTCTTGAATATTTCTTCAGAAACTTTTTACTATTTTCACAGACTATTCTGGAAAAGGCCCACATTAGGCAGGCAGTTTTTGATGTTTATAAAACAGTACAAGGTTTGGGCTCTTCTTTTTTAAAACCTACAGGGTTCTGGAAAGCAGCTTGAAAGGAAAGCCTGGTGCTCAAGTGGGTTCATGGTGTGCTTTGGTCTGGGAAAGTCTGTGAACCAGAATGTCTGTGGTTTTGGGTCTATTTCTAGTGGAAATCATCAGGGAATAAAGTGGCTTCATCCCCCCCATTTGGTGGAAAGCTCTTTGTTGGCAAATGCAGCTTGTCCTCTCAATGCTGGCTCAAGACCAGGACTCTGTCTCCTGAGAAAGGATTGTCCTCATAAATGCTGAAACTAAGCAAGAGATGGCAACACCTCATCCCCTTTTTCTCCCCTGCCCATCCTCCTGGAAGTGCCCACGAATGGGAACAGGTCAGGGCGGAGAGAAGGCATGAGGGGGTAGCACTTTATTCTGGAGCAAAATACTCCCTCGAAACAGTGTCCAAGACTTAAGATGCTTCAAGAGCTGGGGCCCTGAGCTACTTTGTTGGAGCTTGTTGAGACTCTCAGGTGGCATTGGTATGGAAACAGTGCTAGAGCTCACTTGTGCTATGTACCCATGGTGGCAATGAAGGGGTGTCAGGGTGGCCAAAACTCTACTGGACTCCTAAACTGTCTCCTTCTCTCTTGCTCTATCTCTTGGATATCCACTTCCATCCTAAGCCTGAATAATCTTTCTAAAGCAGAAACCCAACCAAGACCTGTCTCTGCTTCATATCCTTCAATACTTCTCATGATGCACAGACTCAAGCCTGTGCTCTATGGCACTTTATGACCAGCCTGGTCTCTCCCTCCCTGGCTTCACTTCTGCCCTCAGCCTACTGCAGACATGGGTCTACAAGGTCCTCAGAGTCTGCAAGCTCCTGCTTTTCCTGCCCAGCCCCCTTCCTCACCTTCCTCATTGTTTCTCATGTCCCACGTCCTCCTATTTTCCCTTACTGGACTAAACTCTCTACATCCTTTCAGACAACATCTATGGGTCTTTAACTTCCCACCCTTCTATCTCTTCAGTGTCGGCAAGAAGTGTTTGTTCATTTATAAGCGTTTACTTTTTTTTTTTAAAGACTTTATTTATTTGACTGATTGCCTACTGCATGCCAGGTGTTAGAAATAGAGCCAAGGCAAAGACTCAGCCTCCACCCTCAAGGAGCACACAGACTGGATTCCCAAGTGTCATGCTCCTAGTTCATGAACTGCAAAGAGTGAGAAAGTCGAGAAACCATCCCTTGTATGCAGCAAGCACTTAATCATTACATGATGAATTTTGTTTAAAAGTTAAAAATGAAACATGAGCTTTTAGAGTCATAGGAATATGCCATCACTCATATATCAAAGCACGATATTCCCTTTATGGTGAACATAAATGCCAGTGTTATTACATGTATTTATTAGCATAATATGCTGTTTTGCCAGCATTTCAGGTCTAGTGGGAACACAAATGGAACTTTTCTCCAGGATGAACATTTCACCATGCCCTGCAGAAAGCCTCCCATTCCGGGCTCAGAGGAAACACTGAAAGTTTGGAATTTATGTTTAGCATTGCCCTAATGGTATGCCATGGTTGCTATGGAAATGATGGTGTTGTTTATTATTAAATGAAGAGCAACAATGAGTCCAATAAAATAAATCTATAATATTGATATTGAACAATCTTGAGATGTGGTTATTTTGTTTTTCTTCTACATTAGTCAGAAGCAGATTGAAAAATGCCTTCCGATTAGTGGAAGGGCACACCGCATTTGTGTATCTGCTGGCCCCGTGAGGTAATTCATTTCTGATAATAAAAAGGAGCATTACCTAATTCAAACTTTTATTATGCAGGTGTACTGGGCAACCATAAAATGCACCTAAGCAAATAATTTATTGACTGTATGATAATGAGGGAACATGCCTAAGCTGCTGGAAAGTTCTCCTCAGTCCACAGAGACCGATAGGCAGAATTGATCACTTTCAGGGTGTATGTGCTAACATGGGAAATGATCAGTTCAGCAGTCTGTGTGTTTCCATTGATATCTAATAGAAATTTTGTTGCAATTATACTCGGTGGGAGATCAAATGTCAATTTAAAAAAAATTTCTGTCAACAGCCTTTTGTCAAGCTCGGTAAGAAGAGTGACAAAGGCTGAAGAGATTCAGGGTTGCTAAAATGGCACCCAGTGGCTCTCAGAAAACTGGGAGGGATGCTCACTGACCTCACACAGGCCACTGAAAGAGATTTGAGGACCAAATAAAATGGTTGGATTGAATGGCATGGCCCAGCTCTGCAGAAAAGCAACTCATTTAGTTTTGGCTTTAATCTGTGGAGAGAAATGCTCTGTATCCAGTGATAATAGTGCAAAACATATTCTGATCTTTTCAATAGCCCAATTTTTGGCAGGCCTTCCCAATTTGGGGGACCAATTTCTCCAAATAGAACAAGAGGGTAGAGAGTTTCTGTTAATGCACAACTTGATGGCTTTAAACAACAACTATTTTATTGTTCACTATTCTGTAGGTCAGGGACTTGGGGAGGGCAGGTAGGGAAAGGGTGATAGCTCATCTCTGCTCCATGCGTTGCCAGGTGGGCTTCTTGACTGGGGATGGAGGAGCCAAGATGGCCCCACTCACACAGCCAGGGTTTTGGTAATGACTGTCAGCTGGGGTGCCTCAGTTCTCCTCCCTGTGTCATTTTTCCTTCTGCAGGGTTTCTTGCTCCCCATGGCCTCCCAGTCTGTCAGGATGTTGGACTTCATTACTTGGCAAGAGGACAAAAAAGGAAGGTGCCATGCCTCTTCACACCTAGCCTCCGAGGCCCCACAACTTCCCTTCTGTCACATTCTTTCGGTCAGTGCAAGTCAAAGGGCCAACAGAGGCTCAGGGAGAAGGGGAATAGACCCCACCTCTTGGGAGAGAGAGCAGCACATTCACACTGCGAAGAGCATGAGGAATGGGAGGGACTGATGTGGTGATCTTAGGAGACAATCTACCATGGGTGGTGAGACTATAATCACTTTTGAATGTTCAGCCAGCCTTGGAAGTCATTGCTGTGCCTTTTTATCTCTGAGCCCTGAAGTTAGAGAAACTGAGCCCAAGCATGTTGCCTGTTCCCCAGCAACCCCACTGTCCAAAGTTTGGTTGTCACATATGCTATGGACACCTGGATGAGCCAATATGCTAACAAGGTGATGCCATGGAGCGGTCAAGGTCCTCATTGATCTTCTGGCTTCCACACTCATTTGTCTGGTTTAAAGGTATCTCTGAAAGAGGCAACTGATTAAAAACAAACTTACATTATTGAAGCCAAACAATAATGGAGCTGAAGTCAGTGTCTTAATATCTTCCAGAAAGACTCTAGGGAACTGTCTTGCTGTGTAAATATTGAGGCATTGTTTCATCACCTTGTGTTGGACAAACCCATGTCATTTTTTTTAAAAACCTTAAAAAATTATTATTAGTTTCCTTTAGGCAAACTGTTTATTTTAACCCTGCTATCATTTCCCAGTATCACTCCTTCTTATTGCCAATGAATGACCCAGGGAGATCTTCCATGGTTGCCTACCAACAAGCTAGCTGAAGCCAGGAGCTACCTGAGTCCCTAGCAGGAGGGGATGATGTTGCACCCACAATCAACTTTCCAAAGGACAAGGGACACTGCGAGTTCGAGGTACTAGAATTGAGGACTTGTGCATCATCTAATTCCTTTGCCTATGAGTCCCAGGCAGCAGCAAGTAATGTCTTTAGGTGTTTTCCAGACCTTGCCAGACAGGAATACTGGTCTGTTCTTACAGCTAAGATAATCAGCTGTTTCTCCTAACCAAGATTGCTATGGAAAACAGAATACATTGGAATATGTGCAAATTTGTAGGAACATTTTGACTTCTTTAGGGCTGTTTATTTTCATGACCAAGCCTATGCATACACATATATGTTTAGACAAAGAATGAAACTCAGTAGATGCCACAGATCTTGACCCCTGGGCCAAGGAGTGAATATGTGACCTGGCTTAGTAGAGAGCATTGTCCCCCAGCAAGAGTAATTCCAAGGAGAAGTCATGTGACTAACGTGGAGCAGATCAGTCTTGACACTGGAAAAAAGAAGCTCTGACTTACTGTGGGGTTGCTGGTGGATCCTTTTCCAGTCTTACGGAGAAGGTCCCATGTCTACAGTAGGAGACAACAAGGACAATATACAAAAAGGAAAGAGACAGCAGAGATGAGAGATGGCAGAGAAAAAGTTGTTGTCAGGACTAAGACCCCAGTTGTTGTCCTGTAGATCCTGAGTCATGAAGGTCTTTCAGTTCTGTAAGCCATTTAGCACCTTTCCTTGCTACAAAAACCAATACCTTCCCTTTGTGCTTGCTAACCCAATTTTACTAATCTACCAGGTTTTGTCAACCTTTCACTGTATCTATATAGAATTGTTATGTTTCAAAGAACACTGTTGACTCTTGGGTTTTTATTTCCACTCCATAAGGAAGCACATAATGGCTGCATAATATTGCGATTATCCTTTGTAATATTGCCATAGAGAAATATAAAGACTGTGTAGGCTGAATAGATTATTAACTCATCCATATACAGTTGAAGTATGTATAAATAAAATATATATAATGCAAATATCTTCTGGCTTGAAATCTCCTGTTGCTGATTGCATTTTAGCCACAGCAATATCTCCCATCCCATGTGTCCTTCTACAATGTGATCTTGATACTTCCTCTATCAAGATGGGCAGTCCGTGTTCCCTTCCTTTGGACCTGAGCAACTTTGTGTCTCACTAGTAATGGATAGAAAGCGGCAGAAGTGAGGCAGTGTGACTTCTGAGGCTAGGTCATAAAATCAATGTCTCTCTTGCCTTGTTAGCTGGGACACTTTTTTTTTGAGCACTGACCCACCATGAAGTAAGTCTGAATACCCTGAAGCCACCATACTGTGAGGAGACTCAGGTCAATGGAGAGACCATGTGTGGGTCCTTGAGTTGATAGTTCAAGAGATGATCCCAGATGGAAATCAGCATCAATTACCAGACACATGGATGAAGACCCATTGTGATGATGCCAAGCCCCATCAAGTCAACCTCAGCATTTTATTTCTGGGAGGTCTGCAGAGGGTCTCTCACATGTACTCACAAACTGGTCTCTGCCTGCTGTCTCTGCTGTTGTCACACGATCCATCCTTGTCACTGTCTTTCTTCTCTTGTTTGTGATGCTGCCTGAGATTCCCCATCCCTGCTCTGCCTTCCCTCCACTCTCATTTCAAAGTCCTTGTCGAAGAAGAATGATTCTAAAGCTTCTAGTACTTGGTAATTCCAAGGCTGGTGAAGGCTCAGTGTTGGGCATGAAGAGACCTGTGTCTCTAATTTTAGTCACACTTTGTCACCTGGGCTCCAGAGCAGCTCAGGGTGACACAAAGCCCCTCTTTATTAGTTTCACACCAGCCCTGGTCGCCATTACTTCTTCAATAGCCCTTACAGAGTATTTACTATGGGGTAGGACTATTCTAACCACTTCAAGAATATTAACTTACTTAACCTTCAGAATAGCTCCATGAGTTTTGTGGTTTTATTTTAAGAGGTGAAGATACTGAGTTGGAGTAATTTCCCCAGGGTCACTCAGCCTGGAAGTCATAGAACCAGGGTTCAAATCCAGGCAGTTTACTCAAAAGTCCATGCTTTTTTTTTTAAGATTTATTCATTTACTTGAAAGAGAGAGCGAGAGAGCGCACGTGAGGGGGGAGGGACAGAGGGGTAGGGAAAGAGAATCTCAAGCAGACTCCCTGCTGAGTGTGGAGCCTGATGTGGGGCTCAATCTCATGATCCTGAGATCATGACCTGAGCCAAAACCAAGAGTTGGACACTTAACCAACTGAGCCAAAAGCCCATGCTTTTAACCATGGTCTCTTATGGGTCCTTAGCGGCTCACATCCAGTCAATGTGGCCAGGGAGAGAACAGAGGCCACAATATCTCCTTGTCTCTCTTATCCCTCCTTCCCAGTTGTCTTGCTCGTTGATCAATGTGTGTATAGTGTGTGTGTGTGTGTGAGTGAGTGAGTGTGCGCACATGTGCATTTGTGTGCTTGTGCACCCATGTTTTTCTCTACCGTGTATACTTGAAAGCCGATCATGGCTTGCCTGAGTCTATGGATGAAGGTAAGAGCAGCCAATGTTTGTTAGAAGAGATAAACAAGCCCTAACCCAGCCAACCTTAAAGTCATCTGGGTTTTTAAGAGCTTTCCAGGCCCTTTGATGAAACCTATCAGGCCAGACTAATGATACCGCTGTTTGCCATTCATTCTCATCGGGTTTAATGAAGATAAAGGGGCTCTCTTTACGTGTCCAGTTGAGCTTAACAAATTAACCAGGCTGCCAAAAGGGTACATGCGAACAGAATATTTGTCCTCATAATGTTCATTAGGAGGGAGAAAGTTAACTAACCTTTTTTGCTGTGTTTCTTTTCCTAGGGCCCAGTGAAAGCTGCGAAGCTGAAACATCATCTCTAATCTTATTTCCGATAGGCCTTTCACTAACTGCTCCTTTTATGATCTTTCCACAGCTGTTATATTGAATCAGTATCATTATGTGTTTAAAAAAATATTGTGCTCTGTGTCTCAGAGCTAACTACCAGAACTAAATATTCTGGCCCTTTTCGGAAGATGACAGGCTATCAGAGATCTGGAAAGGGTGGCAAGATTGTTTGCTTCTTGTGTCCTCTCGAGACAGCTCCTCCTGAACGAAGCAGAAGCTGCAGTTCTCAGATTTTTGCTCTAGGTTCATGGTATGGCGATGAACAACTCTCTAGGGCAGATTGCAAAAATGGCCCCCAATTCCTCCCTTTCCTGAATGCATGCCTCTTTGCAATGTTAACTTCGTCCCTCTCCTCATTAAGAGGTGGAGACTGTACTTCACCCCTTGAAGCTGGGCTCAGACATGGGCTTTGTTTTGTTCCGTGGGGCATTAGCAGAGGCTTGAAGGGAACTTGTGCTGTGGGGTTTGCTCTCTCTTGCTGCTTCTGGAATCTGAGACCCCTGTGTTACCTGACTTAAGCTAGCAGCTGAGCCAAGTACATCGGACTCAGGTAAACCAAGTCCCTGTTGAGTTAGCGATTTGTAAACTCAGACTGTCAAAACTGGGAAGGGCCACCTGGGTGGCTCAGTTGGTTAAGCAGCCAACTCTTGGTTTTGGTCGTGATCTCAGGGTCCTGGGTGCAAGCCCCGCATCGGGCTCTGCACTCAGCAGGGAGTCTGCTTGAGATTCTCTCTCTCCCTCTGCCCCTCACCCCCTCTAAATAAATAAGTAAATCTTAAAAACAAAACAAAACAAAACAAAAAAACAAAAAAAACAACCCTGGGGATAATTCCTGTTTGAAAAATCAGTTATATAACATGTTACCATATTCATGAATGTCTAGCAGACTGAATAAAAGTAATTTAATATAATTGACACAGTGTTATCATTTGGGTTCTTTTTTTAAAAAAGATTTTATTTATTTATTTGACAGAGAGAGACAGAGAGCACGCGCACAAGCAGGGGGAGTGGGGGAGGGAGAAGTAGGCTACCCACAGAGCAGGGAGCCCGACGTGGGGCTCGATCCCAGGACCCCAGTATCGTGACCTGAGCCAAAGGCAGACACTTAACTGAGCCACCCAGGCTCCCCTAACATTTGGTTCATTTTCCCCAACTACCTGCCTCCATCAGTGTCCAGATACAATAAGTTGGTTACAAAACGAAGCACAAAAAACCAACGGGACAGTCAGGGCAAAGGTGAAATAAGTCATCTAGGACCAAAGGGGTTTTAGCTGTTCACTGAGTAGCTCTGCTCTATTTAATAGGCAAGGAAATTCAGAAGTCTGAAGAACACTGTGGTAAAAAAAAAAAAAAAAAAATTACAATTAAAAAACAAACCTACAAAGAACAAAAACATTCATCAGAACAGGCTTGAATCCAACTTCCATGATGCTGAGAGAGGCCATCCAGACCAAACCCACCCCGCACACATCATTGTCTCACATATTGATCAGATATTTTGTGTGGAACTGATTTAATGTTTATAAAACTTCTAAAAACCCTGGGATTATAGACATTAGGGAAATGTCACTCAGCTAGTGCAAAAGCTCAATACAAAAGAAAAATAAAAGAAAGGAGATGTTGCTCATAGTTTGGATGCTCTCATTTGCAGCATCCCACATGATGGGACACAGGACAAAGAAGGGAAGTCATGTGTTTTCAACCATTTCCTTCTAGTCCCACCTCCTTGTCTAGATAGGATGGGAGAGCAGCTCTTAACCGTGGTTTTACAAATGTGTTTCTGGATTTTGTAGCTGTCAGTACACTTCCCAGTTAGACCATACTATTTTGATATTCAAAAAGATGTAGCTCATTTTGCAAACTTTGTAAGTTTGGAAATTATTTCCAGATAAGAATTTTTTAAAATGTCCCTCCATGGCAAATACCTTAAGATATTCATTATAATCAGTAGTTTATTGAGAGCCTATTAAGTACCCACTACTGAGCTGGACACCATTGCAGATAATAATAATTAATAAACAATAACACTGCTACTTAGGTAAGGTTGATCCCTTTAAGAAGCTGATATTCTTTATACTATAAATTTTTTTTTTAGATTCACAATCAGTGATAAATATTTTCAACATAGAGATTTGATCTTAGCTGTGTAGCTTTAAGTTATCACCATATCATGAGCCAAAATTCTGCTCAAGGACTTTGCTTTTTTCCGAGGAGCAGTTATAAGAAAGCATCTCCAAATAACTTTCCCTTGCCAGATCTTCAAGCCCTTGACGCTTTCGTCTCTGGAAACTGGACTTGGTTTGGAGCTAGATTTTTGTCGCTGTTGTTTTTTCTCTCTTCTCTGGAATTTCAAAACTTCTATGCAAGGAAGCTCAATGCCTCTATGGGCTTTATAATCCATTAAAAATCCTCTTTCATTATCTCACTTATTATCTGCAATTACATGGCACTGAAACAGTAGAAGTTCCTCTCTTTACCATGATAGGCTAATTTTGATGATTAACCGAGGAACTGTTACATTTTATGTCAATGCTCCACTGGCATTATGGAATTAGAATTCACAGCCCTGACTGGGGAGAATTCTAAGGAGACCGAAGGGTTTGGGTGAAAATAAGGCAGGCGTGTCTTTACTTCTAAAGTAGCTGGGACTTAGATTCTCTAAACATTGACCTTAAAATCTGGCATCTGAATGACTTTTCTGGAGATTTCAAAATGAATCTTGTGTGCTTTCCAGCCTCTAATGGATTCTGTAGTGGAAACACGATAGAAAGCCAACTTGCACAGTGCTTCGTCACTGAAAACTATATTGAAGCTCACATTGTAAGTCGTATAATAACATGGACCAGAGAGACCGTATCCCTTCTGAGAGAGAACTGTTTAAAAGCATGAGGCTCCAGGCAGATGGAAAACGGGACATGGAACATATGGAATTCAGTGCTGTTTTTCTTAAAGCTCCTCAGGTAGGTTGCTTCAGGAGTATTCATTGAATGAACCGTGTGAAGAGGGATTTAAACATCAATGAGTGGTCAGAGAAGAGAGTCTTTCAGTGCTTTTCTACTGAGATTTTTATGATTTTTACTTTTAGCTCTTGAAACCCAGTTCCCATTTTCAGTCCATGGCCCACATCCATCATTGGAGGAAAACAAAATTATGTTTCCCATGAAGATTTCTCATGGCCAGCTGTGGCAGACACTCTCCAATCCCCCACCCCGCTCCTCCCCTCAGCATCCCCACCCCTCTGGAAGGACCTGTGACTCTCAAGACATGTCAGGGAGTTAGCCTTCTGGGAGCAGCTTCTGGCCAAGGATATATGCAAGCCAGAGGGTCAATGCCCCCATTTTCTCACAGCTTGGGTGGGACCGCTTTGAGGTATGTTTTATACAGTGAGCTCCCCAACGGGATTAAACCCCAGTTGCCCAGAGTGGAAGTCTATTCATTACCTCACTCAGTATTGGCTCCTTGCCTCCTTGATCTCACTTCCCTACTCTGCTACAGGTACTTCCTAGGGGCAGCACCCAAACAAACTCATACTCCTGTGTCAGGGTCTGCCACTAGAAGAACCCAACTAAAGACACAGCCTTTACAAAGAGACACTTAACTGTATCTATCACTCATTCACCATACTTTTACTGCAAACCCACCGAGTGTGAGGTACAATGCTGGGAGCTGAGAAATGAAAGAGGAGAGGCCTGGACCTTCCTATTTCTTAGAAGTGGCTTAAGACAAGACATCATAAAGAGAGGCATGTGAATTCTCCAAGTTCTTCAGCCTAACAGTTCCTCCAGGAGGCCCCAGAATGATCCCCCTGTGCCCTCTAAACAGATCATGAATAGGAAGTTGTTACAAAGTTGAAGTCAACTTTGTTGACTTTTTCTCTGCCCACTGCTTTTTCTCAGTCTTATCTCTGTGTCTCTATTCACTTTTCTTTTTAACTGAAGTCTAGTTGACACACAATGCTACATTGGTTTCAAGTGTACAGCATAGTGATTGAAGATGTTTATCTTGTTTTTGAGCATGGCTGTAGCTTCTTTGAAATGTTTGATTGAAACAAAACATCCATGCAGAAAAGTGCCTCAGACCCCTGCAGAGACTCCTCCCTGTTCCCACAAGGGTAATCACTATCCTGACTTCCCCAGTGTGGTTTGACTTTTCTTTTTTTTACTTTAAATGTTCATGTCTGTGAGGTTCAACCATAGTTCTGTACTTAACTGTGCATTGCTCATGCTCATTACTGTGTAGTATTCCAGTGTGTGAGTAACCATGATTTATCTGCTCTACTGTTTTTTTTTTTTTTTAATGGGATCTCCACCCCCAACATGGGGCTTGAACTCAAGACTCTGAGATCAAGTTGCATGCTTTAAGGACTGAGCCAGCCAGATACCCCTATCTGTTCTACTGTTGATGGGCAGTTGAGTGGTTTCTAGTGGAGCTCATTATGAATAGTGCTGCTGTGAACATTCTAGAATATCTTTTGAGGAATACATGGGTGCATTTCCAGCTATACCATTGGGTATAGCTCAGGAGTGACATTGTTGGGTCACAGAAGATGTGTGTATGTTCAGCTTTGCTGGATGCTGACAGCTTGCAGTAGTGGGTATACTGGACTGCACCCCTACCAACAGGGTATGAGAGTTCCATTGTTCTATATCCTTTCTAATGCTTGGTTTTATCCATCTCTTCTCATTTTAGCTAGTCTGGTGGGTGTGGGCTCTGCCTTTTTGATTTTTCTATAGAGAAAGATTTATATATTTTATCTCTTTTTGCAGCAGAAAACCAGCAGTCTCATATGAGAGTTTTGTGATTAATAAAATTTTGCATCTGTTATTAAATTTTCTATTTTGCACATTTTTGTCCATAATCTTTGAAATTATGACTCATCCTGAGGACTGCCTTTTGCAAAGTCAATCTGAATACTTTAACTAGCTAATCCTCCTTCCCACCTGGGAGGTGTTTGCATCACCCCCTCTCCAAAAAATGTGGGTCCACCCACCTGAGCGTCCCTCCCTGTCAGTCCTTTCTGCCTCATTATCTCCCTGATGCTTCCATTTTTCACTCCATTTTCCTGCTTGAACTCCACCATTCTTTTGAAACATCCCCCTGACCCCACAAAGTAACAAGCATTTCTTTAGTTTTCTTTTGCCTGTATGTTCATCTTTTCTCAGAAAGTCCTTGAGGGGACACACAAGTTAGTTTGCATTCTTAAGTATTCTCTTTTGCTTCTAAATATTAATTTGTCCTTAGAGCTGATCTAATGGTTAAGAATGATTAAGAGTGTAAGCTCTGAAGTCAGACTTCCTCCCTTTCTCTTTCCCTCCCTCCTTCTCTCCCTTCCTCCTTCCCTCCCTCCCTCCCTCCCTTCCTTCCTTCCTTCCTCAAATACTTATGGAAGTCTATCATGTGCTTGATCCTGAAGCTGGGGTGTAATAGTAAGCAAAAACAGTTATGGTCCCTTTCCTCAATGAGTACATAATTTCATTTGCATGATAAGAAATCAGTTATTCACACTAATATATCATTACAAGCTGTGATATGTATGGAGGAAGAAAGGCATGGATTCTTGGATAGTGCCTAACAGGAAGATATGACTGCAGGTACTGTGAGAAACAGACTTTTGGCCTGAGGCCTAAATAATGGGAGGAATTAAGTAGATACCTCATCCTCACTGGGGAGTATCTTTAAGGGGTTATTTGCTCTTTCAGCAATTGCCCATTAAGGGGGGGGGACTCTGTGTTGTACACTGCTTACTTGGTGGCCCCCAATAAACCACATATCTTGGTGTTCATACCCTTTCATAGTCCCTTCCCGCAGTAATTGGTCTTGGTCATGTGATTTGTTTTGGCTAATGGGAAATTAGCAAGCAGGACCCGAGCAGAGGTTCCATCTTGAAAGCTTGGACCACCATGAAGAAGTTTGTGTGGAGAGATGCCTTGCAGGCTATGAGACATTAGGGAAGGTGAAAGAAAGAGAGAGAAGTTGAGCCAGCCCCCAGTAGTTCTAGCTAAGGCATGCAAATGACACCATCTTAGCTCTTCCATTCCCCAGTCAAGCCCCTCCAGCCCACTGTACTGGGGTAGAGGCATCCCCACTGTGCCCTGCCTGAATGGTAGATTCCTGGGGAATAAATGGTGGCCCTTCTTTTAAGCCACTGACTTTTGAAATGGTTTGTTGTAACTGTAATAGATACCTGAAACATGCTGCTTATTCATCTTATCTGATTTGAGAGCTTACTGTGTTTCAGATGGCACAGAATAGAATCAGTGCCTTCCTTCATGTAGTCTAGTCAAACTCAGGGATTTTATCCTCAAGTTCATGGGCTTGAAATCATATTCCCAATTTTGTATAATATGTATGTGTGTATATTTCCCCATCTCCCTGCTGGAGAGAGGACTCATGGCTTTCACTATACTATTCTCAAAAGGATCTGTGATTCCTGCAAATAAATAATAAGTATTTCAGAAGAAAATATAGACACATGGTATATTCTACAAAAAAGACATTTTGAATAGAGTGCTCTGTAGGAAAAAAGACAAAGAAATTATTAATTATACTAATTAAAATTGGGGTGGTCTCCACAGTAGAGGTGATATAACTTTGTCTCCTTGAGACCACCTTCAGTAAAGCAGCCTGGAATCTTTATGCCAAATAATTTGTCTCTCCTCTTGTGTTACATAGAGTTCATTGTACCCTTGATCTTTAAAATGGGCCAATTTCCTCACACTTCCCCTGCAAAGACAAATAAGAATTTAAATAAATAAAATCCAGATGTTACAGTAAGTAAGGTAACCCAGGATCAGGTTTGCTTCCAGCATTCCTGGGGTCCAGGGCAGAAGTAAAAATGGAGGCTCACATACAATGGCTAAATATTTTCAAGTTACAAGTTAGGATAATAAACTCTTAAATAAAATATATTCTATTCTCCTACCTTGTCAAATTTAACCTCGAATGCAAGGTTCTCAGACATTTCAGAAATCTCTACTGGCATATGGCAGTGTGGGGAGAGATGGCCAGGCTCCCTGTTTTAGAGGATGACCTGTCTTTCTTCTCTTCCCCACTCCCAGCTCTGTCTTACACGGGAATCTCAACCCACATGCCCACGCTCTGTCCATATGTCCCCATAGGCAGCCATCCCTTTGGACCCTCTCAAGTCTGGGAGTGCACAGAGCAGCAGCATAGTTCACCCTCAGAAGGGTGGACCTTTCCTTATGATGGACCCAGGGAAAGTGTTCATGTAAACCCTGAAAGAGAACGGTGGACCTTTCAGGCAGGGAATCTGAAAGTCTCAGCTATCTGGTGTGTGATCTAGAAGGAGGTGTTGGGGATCTAGGTATATGGAACCCTTTGGCCTCATAGATTCCTCACTCCATGGTGTACCCAGAAGAGGACCAGAGTGGAGCCCCTCAAGGCTGTGCTATCCAATATGGCAGCCACTAACTACATGTGGCTTTTGAGCATGTGCAATGTGGCTGTTCCGAATTGAGATGCAGTGAATGAGTTGATTGTAAAATGCATCTAGCATATTAAAAATGCAGTACAAATAAAATAAAAAGAATGTAAAATTTCTCATTAAATGTATTGCAGTAGTTTCTTTTGCTTTTCTAAGTTTTTGAAATGAAGACACAGAAAACTTTTAATTATCTACGTGGCTCCCATCTATGGCTTTCTCAGACAGTGCTTCCCTAAAGCATGGGGTGCAAGGCAGTGGCCCCTGTCATCCTGATGTAATGGTATCACAGTGATAATGCTCGAGATGGTTCTCTCCTTCCCTCCCTGCCCCACCCACCCCCACACAACTTTTACCTTGTTTTGATTGCTCTCACCTCCTACATACTGACTCTCAGATTCATGGTCAGACTTTGATGTATAATTCTGGACTCCTACCCTGGGATTTAACAACCTTCCTGACTCTCCACACCAGCTCTCAAGTATTTATTTCGGACCTACTTCTCCCCTTTGCCCCTCCTTCCCACTTCCTATTTTATCGAATGAGGGCATTTGTTCCCATCCCTAGAACCATGGGTCTGGTCCCTCGGGTATTACCCAGCCTATCCCTGGTTTTCCTTGTGAAGAATAAGTAAGATCCCATAAGCTCCTTGACTCTCTATGGGTCATTTTGGATGTAGACTATCTTAGGTATTTGCTATAATGGTCTGGGTTTTATGGATAATAGCTTTCTCTCTTAATCCTCTCAGAAAACATATTTGCATTTTTGCTGGTGTTTTCAAGTATTTCCCTAAGGATGGCATCCAGTGGCAGGCCAACGGGGGAGGAGACAAATTCTAGACTTTCTTTAAAGATTTTATAAATCCTTCTATTTGCAAATGTTAATCATTCAAAAAATAGTTTTTTGAGTCCCTATGATGTTCTAGTCACTGCTCTTCTGAGCATGAGGACTCGGTAGTGAGTAAAAATGGAGAAATTCCCCTTGATAAATTAATTAAGAATCAAGGGATACAATATACTCTATTTTTTTTTTTTTTAAGATTTTATTTATTTATTTGACAGAGAGAGAGATAGCTAGAGCAGGAACACAAGCAGGGGGAGTGGGAGAGGGAGAGGCAGGCTTCCCGCTGAGCAGGGAGCCCTATGTGGGACTCGATCCCAGGACCCCGGGATCATGACCTGAGCCGAAGGCAGACGCTTAACGACTGAGCCACCCAGGCGCCCTACAATATACTCTATTGCAGAGGAGCTTTTGGTGCTGTATATGGGAGGTCAGGGAGGTGAGGGCAGCTTCTTGGAGGGATATGCCCCGAGAAATCAGTAAGTTACTGAAAATGTAAATGGCTTCTTCAGACCCATAATGAAGATTAGTGCTTATATGAGGAGGAGAGAGGCATGAAGCCCACTGGTGACATGTTGGAGGCCCAGCCATGCCTCTCTCCCTAAGGGACTTTTATCTGCGTAACACCCTCATAGCAAATGAGATTCAAATTTTTGGCCTTGTACCAGTCCACAGCATATGGGATTGGCTTCCTTGCCTCACTAAAAGACCACATCCACTTCATGGATCTTTGGTCCTAACTCTGTAACAGGGATTATATTTTGAAATATTTCCCCTTGTAATTATTCTTTTGGACATTATTTTCCTTACAGGGATTGCACTTTTTAAAACCAGAGAAATTGAGTTTGCCCCAGAGAAAGGAGGATACAAAACTACTTAGAGTAAACCAAAGGTTGCATTTTTGGCTTTGGGACTTCTCTTGAGTCTATGGTGACACAAGTCTTAAAAGTCAAGTGAAAAAACCAGGCCGCTGAGAAAGGAAAGGAATATGCTGCTTGTTTTTTCGGCATGAAAGACTGGACCGTTTTTCCTTGGAGAGTGTATTGGGTAAAATATTCACAAAATTATGAGAGTTGGTGACTCTTACTTATGGTTTAAGACTCAACTCCAAGTTCCCTGTCTACATGGCCCTGAGCTGAGGGCTCAATCTTGTAACTCCCATAATGCCCCTGAGTATGGGCCTATTTTCTGAAAAATGCTTCAGTTCCCCCAAAACAGGGATCACTTTATTATTTTTTTTAAACTTCGTGTTTCCAGCTCTACCACAGCACTGAAATGGCACTGATGCTCAGTAAATCTTTATTAAGTGAATAAATAAAGGAGCAAATTCTCACAGAGTTGATAGAAAACAGCAAGAAACAAGGCTGATAAGAGGCAAGGCTGGAGGGCATGTTTTTTCAACCTGTAATCAGGATTTCAAAACACTGACTATGGAGGTAATAAGCATTGTCTCAGGTTTTGAGTGGCTATCCTGAGAAATTCCCACATGTCACATGAGATGTAATCCTTGAGCCTTACTAGATGTCAGATAGAAAAGGACCAAAATTGGGGTTCTAATCCCTTCTCTGGCACTGATTATAGTTATGTGACTTTGGAGATTGTTTTTTTCAACTGTAAGGAATCTTGGTGTCCATCTTGTCCAAATGTCTCACTTTGCAGATGAGCAAACTGAGACCCAGAATCGTTAAGTGGCTGTCTAAAGTTTATGCACAAGGCATTGGCTGAGATGAGACAGACCTTTTCTTCAACAGAATGTTGAACATAGTGCCTTTACTTTGTTGCCAAGAAAGAGGGTATGGCATGATTGAAACCAGCCATCATGGGAAATCTTTGGCTACAAGACAAGAGGCAAGTATAAAGTAAGGAAATGAAGCCAAGGCCACTGACCAGGTTTCTGGACAAAAGGTACCAAGAAGGATGTCACAATGACCAACCTGAAATGGAACAAAATCATGAATCAGCAAAGATAACTTCTGGGCTCCAGGAGGAGACACAGGCAACTTGATCCCAAGGGTTGATTCTAAGAGTCTAGATTCAGTGTTGCCCCTCCGGGTCACTTGCAACATCTTAAAAATATTTGGCAGCTATCACCAAAAGTGCCTAAGTAACAACTCTTCTCAAATGTGACAACAGGGCCTCTCAGTGGTATTTATAGGTCTTGGGTTGCTAGTTCAACCTGGCCATCTGTTCGGAAAACCTTCACTTTGAGTAATGGCTCAGTAACTTTGTTGGTTCCTCAAAGGCAGAAAATGGTTTACAATTCCATCTACCCTCAGAACCCAGAGTACTGCCAGACACATAATGATTAGGTAATTGTATTTGTCAGGTAGGAGAGGCTCTGCTGGGTAACAAGTAAGCCCTAAAATCTCAGAGGCTTCACAACAAGGAGTGATTTCTCTTTCTTGTGCAAGATTGGCAGAGCATCTCCTCCATACAGACACTCAGATACCCAGGCTATTTCCACTAGAGGCTCTGCCAATTCAACACATTGTCTCCATGGTACTTTCCAAAAGGAAGAGAGCAGTGGTGGATGGAGGCACACTGGCTTTCAACTGTTTGAGCCCAGAAGCATTCAAGTTGCTGTAGCTCAGAATCCTCAGGGAGGCTTCAAAGCATAGGTAGCCTTCAGTGAGGGCTTAGTGTCTTTGCACCTATGTGACAACAAAGCCATGCAGCTGATGGAGTTCCATTGACACAACACACATGCCAACCTGGCACAGATGCAGGAGATCGACTTGAAAGTCTAGCTCTGTCACTTATTAGCCCTGTGATCCTGGATACTTTTCTTAGCCTCTTTGTTTCAGTTTTCTTGTCTATAAAATGGATATAATGATAATAATAATAATAATCATATCTATTTTCAGGATTGTTTAGAAGACTCATTGAGGTGGTAAATGTGAAAAAGGTTTTGTGAAGTTTCCAATACTATTAGAACTTTCACAGGACTTTTTTTCCTCTGTTTTTTTCCCCAATAGTTGGTATTGTCTTACATCACACTAAAAGTGAGTTATGAGGCTTGATCATGATCAAAGAGGGCTTCCACAGGACTGGGTTCTGTTTATTGTTAATTTTTCTGAGTCGTCACTGCTTAGCATAGATTCCAGCACATAATGATACTTAACAAGTATCTGCTAAATGAATGGGTGATTGAATGAGCGAACTTTAAACTTCACTAAAGGAGTAAAGAAAGGGAACATACTCAAACCCTCTGGCTTTCTGACTTAAATGTAAATCTCTTAGGACTCTAACCTAATATTCTACATGGACTGCAAATCATTGCTTTCCCTTCATCATCCACCCTCATCTCTTTCCCTTTACTCCATAAACTCTCTCCCTAGAATCATAAAATGGCCCCTAGATCGGAGATGCAATAATGTTTTCTCTGTTGTGTTTTCTCTTTCTCCAACCAAAATGATCATCCTTCCTCCTCTGCTAGGCTGGAACAACCCCAACGATAATAAAACATAATATAATAATAATAATAATAATATAAGCATGAACAATAACAGTAACAGATAACTGAGTACTACTTGCTAGTCACTCTGCTGAGTGCATGATATCCATTATGTTTGTTAGTCCTCCCACAACCTTGGAGTGAGATCTCCTTCATGTTTTAGAGATGAGAGAATTAGTAAGGTGATAATAGTGCTGTGATTTGAACTCGGGTGAATCTGACTCCCAAACTTTTTGCTCTGAACTGCTTTTCAATACTACCCCTTTCAGAACCTAAGTATCCATGATTAGCTGTTTCAAACACAAAACATGACTGATGATGAATTTACATAGGAGACACACAGATTTGTCTCAGGGTTGCTACTCCCAGAATTGCAGTCTTTCTGTTTCCCCTGGTGGTTAAGATAAATTTGTTTGTCTACTTCCTTATTCTTATTATCCTTATTCTTCAGAATATGCTTTCCACCAGGCCTCTCAATCATGTTGGTTTTAGGGTTAAATGGTGCTCCAGGTACTATTGCTGGCCCAACCCTCTCAAAGTTGGTCGTGTAAATCAACAACTCTTCTTTGCTCACGTATTCTGTTGGCCAGGAATTCAAACTTGGCAAAATGAAGGACTTTTCCTTGCCTTCGTGATGACTGAAGACTCAGCTGGGTGTGACTTGAACATGTGGAATTGGGCAGCTGGGGCTGAGGATTAGCTTCTATGGTGGTTTTCCTAGTCAGATGTCTGATTCTTGGGTTTGAGGATAGGGTGTTGACTACAACACCCACCCATGGTCTTTCCACATTGCTTGGGCTTCCTCACAAAATGGCAGCTGTGTTCCCAGAAAGTGTGTATTGAGAGGAAGCAGTCTGAGAGGAAGTCTACCAGGATAATCAGGTTAGGGCTGCATGACTTCTTCTGATCTAGCCTTAGAGCCACACAGCACCTATTCCACTTTGTTCTCTTAGTTACAAGTAAGAGATTATAAATCCAGCCCAGATTAAAGAGGAATGGAGAGACATTCTGCTTCTCAACTGGAAGAGTTTCCAAGAATTTGCAGCTATTGGTAACACTGTCACAAGTCAGTAAAGAGCATTCATTCATGTATTGAAAGTCTGTAGAGCAACCAGGTATGGCACTCAAAGAGAGGACAGGGTGACACAACCCACAACACCAAAAGAAAAACATCTAAAGTGGTAAACTGAGTCATGGAACGATCTTATGATACAGCAATTATAGTCATTAAAATTATGTTTTCAAGTGATAAAAAAAGATAAGGAGAAATGTGTCAATGTATTAGTAAGTTGAAAAATGCTACAGTTAATATGTAGAACTACATATAATCACAGATTGAAAGAATGACATTATGGATGATTTCTCTTTTCTTCTGCTTATCCATATGTGTGAATATTTTTACAATAAGCATATGCTGTTTTTGTAATCAGTAAAAAAAATTGAGATAGAAGGAAGGAGGAGTTTGGAACAATGAAAACATCTGCATTAGTTTCAAAAGACCAAGAAACTGTTTGGGTAAAGCTATGGTTTGCGCATGTGTGCTTGTGTGGGGAGAGGGGGTAGTCTGACCTTCTGAAGCCTGGAGGGCGACTGGTGAGGCAGACATGAGGGGCACAGTGTAGGGGGAGGAATCTTTGCATCATTATGTGTGGGCCCCAGCTCTGGGGAGAAGGAAGTCAGATGGGGAGAGACTTGTGCAAAGCCAAATGGCTAGTTAGCCGAAGGGCCTGGCACAGGCTGCTCAGTCCCTGGCCAGGACGCTTCCCCCTCCCCACCTGCTGCCATTGTCAATGAAGTGACAAGCAGCGGCTGCCTGCTCCTTACACGAAGGACTGACACATTTCCACTCCCAGCAGGCGTCTTGCCTGCGGCACTGTATCTATGAGGATGTGTGAAAGCTTCTGGCTTGGGAAAGCAGAGTGTGATTTTATGGAAATTGGGCTGGGTGTTGCAATAAAGTTAGCAGTCGTTGGTCATATCCAATGACAGGTGACAATTTTATTCTGAAAGAAGCTGAACTTGAGAGAGGAATAGGAAGAAGCTTAAGGATCATGAGCTTCCTTGGTTAAGGGGAAAATGAGAAAGATCCAGCTCCAAGGATGGCTTAGGGGAGGAGCCCCACAATTCAGATATTCAGTTTCTAAAGCTTTCTAGGGGGCCAGATGGCATTGGTGCATCTAAAGGCAGCTCAGAAAGAATATATCTTTCCTATCCCTAACATATTTTCCCTCTATACTATGAGACACATGTTCTACAGATCTCTGAAAACAGAATTCAAGATTAAAATATTTTGCCATCAATATTCTGTGTTTTTACTTTCAAGTTCCATTGCATTAGGGCAAAAGCCTCATATAGATGCTTCTGGCCTTTCCTACCTTCTTTTATCACCTGTGAATCTTTTAATAAAGAGGGGTTACCCGAGGCAGGCACAGATAGAACTGGGACAGATTGGGAGGGAGGATGGCTGAAGGAGCCAAGAAAGAACAAACACTTAAAACCTGGACCCAGCAATTCAGAGGGTTTCCTGGACAAGACCATGACCAAAAATACTTCCAAGGACATGGGCGGTGGTGCAGAGGACTGTACAACTCTAATGGACAGGGCTAAAGTTTGGATTTTTTTTTCACATTTTAATTCAGCTAGAAGTAACATTTTACAGATTGCTTTTGTGGTTTTTCTCTGCTGACTTTCAGAGAAAATGTCAAAGAATGATTATTGCTTTTCAGAAGGTCATAGGCCCAGTGGATATGAGCAATTTTGCCTAATTCTTAGTGTTCTGCCAGTTCTGTTTGAGATGCTCTTTTCTGTAGCATAACGATGCAATCTCCTCTTCCTGCTTCTCACTCATTGAGTACCCCCTGTGTTTCTTGCATGTTACATAGATTTTTTTCAATTCTCACAAGAACTGTATGAGGGCTGCTGTGATTCTTCTTATTTAAAGATGTAGGAACCTCTAGTCTAGAGGTTCATAGAGGTGAGTTACTACTCAAGGCCACCAGCTGCTAGGTTATTGGAATGGGCATCAAATCCATGTTATATGAGGATGTTTTATACTCTGAAGGCAGGGAACCTGGCTACTTCTGGTAGTTAGGGCTAGGTTCCCCACACGAGCTTTCCAGGAAGAGTATTGGCAGGGAATGCTTTATAGGGCCAATGTCTTCCTAGACAAGACAAGAAATTTCCTCCAGAAGAGAGAAGCTTGGAAAAGCCTATGTTTGCAGGGGCAAGCCTGGGAGGGCACGGGTGAGCAGAGCTGGTACTGGGGACAGGGCGCACACAGCAGCCAGTCACCCTGGTAGTGTAGAAAATTCGTCAGTCTATCACTTGATGTAGAGATCATCTAGAATCTGAAACCTTTTGGTCTTAAATATAAGGTATCAATTAAATACCTTAAAATAAAATAAAAAAATAAGTTCTTTAAACAGTTGGCTAAAATATCCTTAAAATGTTGAATTCCACACAAAATAGCAAAGGACACAAAAGGACGTGTTGACAGAATGGTACAAACTTGGTGCAAGTTCGGTATTTAAAAAATAGAATAAATCAGAAGTGGCCATAGGCAAATGTATTTAAAATGATTAAAAAGCCAAACAAATTTCTAAAAAGGAGAGACACTGGAAAGGATTCAGGGAGAGAGATTCAATAGTAGATAAATTGGTCCTTAGATGACTAATCATTAAGAAACTTAGCTTTACAGAGAATTAGCTCAAGTCCAAAAAGATTGCCTGGAAGATGCACGTATCGTGGCTAATGCCCCAGGGATTCTGAGTGGTGGTGGGATATTGCAAGCTGGGGACAAACTCTTCCAGGATCACATGGTTGTGTGGAAGAATATCAGAATATTTGAAAGATGAGGGGGCTCTTATATTCTAGGCAGACGATTTTTCTTGCCACAATTCTAGGGCCAGAGGGCTGACTTGTTTGAGAAAAAAAGCAGTGTACTCTCCCTGGAATGGAAGATCATGGGCTGAGCAGCAGGGTACTAAAAGGGAGAAATAAATGTTTTGGGATTACATACAGGCAACAAGAGAAATGGGAAGATGCTTGGCAGCTGTTGAGTGGGAAACTCTGGGCAGAAAAAGAGCTATTTGAAGATTAGTTGTAAGAGGAGGAATTCCATGCCCATGGCAATGCCCTTGGCAATGCCCTTGGCAATGCTCTTGTGCTATCCCTTTAAGGAAATCTAAAGACAAATCTTATTCTTCAAGTTTCTAAGGGCAGATTTTGTTGTTGTTAGATGCATTGACAAGCAAAGAGCAGCCTCAAGATTGCCCAGCTATATTCAGGTTACAATCTGGTAGAAGGCATGTTGGAAGATACAGACTAACATTTTGAGCTCTTTTCCTTCATCTTCCTTTTGACGTCCAGAGCACCCTGAGCAAGAAGGGCCAGGTAAGCTAATATAGTGTGTTTCCAAATACCTGGGATGGGAATGTGTTTATGGGGGTTAGGTCAAGCGAACTACAAACAGGAGGACATAAACTATTGGCCCAGAGATGTGCTATGTCATTATTTTTTTTATTTATTTAATGGGGCCAGAAGACAAAATCTGAAAATTTCACATTAAAATTAGTTTTCCCATTCCTGGTGAAAAATAAATCCCCACATGACATGATTGGCTGGACCTGAGAAGCCGTTGTCTCCTTTCAGTGGGATGCATGCTCTCCGGCTTGCCACAAGACCCAGCACTCCTTGCTGAATCGCCAGGCCCCTGTCCTTCTTGATACCCTGCCCCCATGGACTCCACACTGTGTTAGGAGCCCTGACCGCCAAGCAGCTGGACCCATATGTGAATCATCATGACTAGGCAAAGGAAATGCTGAAGACGGGCCACATCTCCCAAATGCCTTCTTTGGAGGTTACTATCCAGTGAGGGAGAAACAAAGACTCCCACAAATTAAGCTGGAAACTAACAGCTTCCCATGGTGAGTGGGGAGGGCAAAGGCAGGGGTGTGTGCGGGGGTGGTGGGAAGGCAGCAGATTTCATGAAATATGAAGCTCCATAGAAGGGGATGATGAAGTGGGTTAAAGCCAGGAAGTAAACACATATAAATATTTGATATAGAGTTCTAAAGCAGCGAGTGAGACAGGAAGAGGACAGTAAATAAAGATAAAAAAGATAAAGATGCTCTTGAAACGTATGCAAATCAAGCCAGCCATCTTTGGGACCATTACTGTGTGAGAATGGGAAAAAAGTGATACACGAACCAGAGAAGCTGTGCACTGAGTTTAAATTTTTCCTTGGGTATTTATGAAAAAGCTAAGACATCTTTCCTGAATTTAGGCTGGAAGTTCCTCCCAGTATTACCTCTAAGCTTTTTGTGAGTCACAGCAGAACTCTGGAGAAGGGGAAGGTGGGTGTGGGATGAGCAGAACAGCAAAACACTGTAGGCGTCATATCCCAGGATTGCCGCTGGAGATAACCACAGATCTCTGGAGACACCAGCCCCCCTGGAACAGCATGCTTCTGCAGCTGGTGCAGCTGAGTGATTAACCCAGTGGGACCTTGAATGCTGTTCCTATGTCCCAAAGAAAGTGAGGATTTCTGAAGATAGGGAACATTCCCAGGAGCCCAACCTGGATGCAAGTGAGCCTCTCTGAAGAGGCCAGTCCCCTGGGAGAGAACAACCTCTCTTAGGATGCTGGGGCTCCCAGGGGTCCAGAGTGTTGCTCCAAAGAAAGGTAGAGTGAGCAGAGTTCTACATTTAATCACTTGTGCACTGGAGAAATCACTTAGAGAAGAGCATGTGCCATCATAATCACTTAATTAAAGGAAGAAACTTCTAAGATAGCCTTACTAAATGCAGAGGAAATGCAGATGAATGAAGAGGGTTATGGTTATAATTATAACTGGTATTATTTCTTATTAACTTTTATTATTGCAGATCTCTGCGGGGTTGGGGGAAGAGGAAGGTAAAAAGGCAGTTTGGGTGAAAATGGCTTCCAACTATCTACAAGGGGACAGAAAACAAATGCCTCTCAATTCTCTGAAATCACACACAGCTAAAACTATCCTGAGTCCTGATGCTCTGAAACCTTGGTTGAGAGAATGGCACTTCATTAATTTATTCTGTTGCTCAGTTTAAAAAATTTTGTCCTTCCTGACTTACGCCGCCGTCTCCCTGCCTTATTTAGTTTGGTGTGTCTGACCTTCTAAATCTCTCTCCATGGGGCTACTTCCTCTCCTGTCTGGTGTAGTCAGCACATACCTCCACCTTTTCATCAGTGCTTATGTCCCAGCTGTGGTCCTCTTTTCAGAAAGAAAATCTGTTGCTTGAAATCCCTCAAGAACGTCTACTGGCTCTTTGGATAAAAAATAAAATAAAAAACTTAACATGTTCTACAACCTTGCTACTTAAACTGTGGTCCCTCCATCAGCTACCCAGGTCAGATATCTCCCTGGAGCTTATTAGAGATGCAGAATCAGTGCCCACATTTTTTCATGATCCCAAGGTCATTCACAAGTACATTGAAGTTCAAGAGGTATGGTCTTGCAAGGTTTTGTGTTCTTTGGCCACTACTTACCAATCTAGCAAACCTGCCTCACATTTGTGGGTTCCCAGGCAAAAGTTAAAATAGGAGCCCGTAAACCTAATGCCTAAATATTGAAAAATAAATGAAGCTAGCTGTTAAATATTTTCTAGCTTTCTATTTTGGAAAAACACACCTTTATAATGATCTAGAAAGCTAGGTTTTGGGTGCCTGGGTGGATCAGTCGGTTAAGTGTCTGCCCTTTGGCTCAGGTCATGATCCCAGGGTCCTGGGATGGAGCCCTGCATCGGGCTCCCTGCTCAGTGGGGAGTCTGCTTCTCCTTCTCCCTCTGTTCCTCGCCCCCTGCTCGTGCTCTCTCTCCTTCTCTCTCACTCTCCCTCACTCTCTCTCAAGTAAACAAATTCTTAAAAAAAAAAAAAAGCTAGGTTTCCTTTAAGATTCCTAGGCTCCTGTAGTTCCACGCCATAACATATCAAAAAAGCCCTGAGCACGAATAGATATCCCACCCACCCAACTGACATCTGTCCACAGCCCCACCAATAGCTGTCCTGTGGCCATTTTTCAGGCTCAGAGACACCTTTCCAGCACTATGGTCCATCCTCAAAAGTATGGACTCAGGAAAGAGGCCAGTCAGGCCTTGGAAGCAGGGACGAGTTTTCTGAAGAGGGAATTCTGTACATCCTGTACCTGACGAGCAGTCTGAAAAGTGAGGAGCATGGACTCTGGGAGAGCAACATCTCTTTAGCCCCAGAAGCTCCTTGACTCATAGAGAAGGATGGGGCTGGACAAATTCAGCCTTCTAGAGGTGGGTCCTTCTAAAGTCTGGAGCCTCTTTCACTTAAGTTGAAGGTCAATGCTATTCTCTAAGCTTCTCTTGAGTTGTGACCTTCAATACTCCCTGACACAGGCATCCTGGTCTTTTTTTCAGCCCCTCATCCTTACTCACTTCCTCTCTCCCTTCACGTCTGTTGGTTGCTCTGCCCAGATAAGTGTTTACTCCTCAAATTGTGAGCTTCATGCCATGGGTCCTTGAGATAAAAGCTCAAGCATTGTTTCCAAAGGGAAGGCTTCCACAACCTCCTTGATGAATAAACTCTATTAGGGAAAGAACCATGACTGCTTTTGCTCTAGCATTAAGCACTGTGCTTTAACACACAATATGTGTTGATACGTATTTGTGGAATGATTGCATGAATCCTTTTGATGGAACAACTAAGCAGAATATGCAAGGTTTCAATGATTAAGCAGAAAAATTTTCCCTTCTATACTTAATATAGACAAGGTCTAATGAATCACATATGCTGTGTAGTATTGTTTAGAATATCTTAGATGAGTTTTTGACAATCTGCAAGATGGATATAGGATCTTGCTTTGTTTATTCCAGAAAAGACCATCAGTTCTTTTTTTTAATTGATAAAATAAGCTATATTTATTTATTTTATTTTTTTATGTTCAAAGTAGTTTTATTTGAGCATAGTTGACACACAATGTTACATTAGCTTCAGGTGTACAAATTCAGTGATTTGACAAATTCATACATTATGCCATGATACAGGCTTTCAGTTATGGAATGAATAAGTCACAGGAATAAAAGGTACAGCATAAGGAATATAGTCAATGATATTGTAATAGCGATGTAATGGGACAGATGGTAGCTACACTTGTGAAGACCATTGATTCTTTTAACCAAAGCTCTGTTTTCTAAAATTTTCTATCATTTCATCACACTGCTTTAGAAAATGAATTATCTGCACTTTAATCAGATCCAAGTGTAGACAATCAAAATTTACCACATTCTCATTTTTTGTGTGTCTTTTAAATTGATGTGATTTGATCTGTGCACTTCTGTTTTTCAAACTATCTTACCATGGTTTGCCATGTGTATCAGCTTTGCAATGTAACAAACAAATTTAGGGGCTGAAAAGATCGACAGTTTTATTTCAGCTATAATTTGGTCAGATAGGAGGTTCTCCTGGACTGGGCCAGCTGGTGTGGTCTCTGCTGGGCTCTTTCATGCATCTGTAGTCATCTGGTGGGTCTTCTGAAAACTGAGATGGTGTCACTCACATGTCCGATGCTTTGGTGGCTATACACTGGGGAGGCTAGCTTTTCCTATGTGTGGTTCTTCATTTTCCTCAGGCTAGCTAGGGCTCATTTACATGGTGGTCTCAAGGTTTCAAGCACAACCAAAAAAGACAAGCCTCAATCCACACCCCTTCATCTTCAATTTGTGTCACATTTACTAATGTTCCATTGTTCTAAAACATGTTGCGCAGACAACGAAGATTAAAGGGGTGGAGAAATGGATTTCATTCCTTGATTGGAGGAATTGCAAAATTGAGGCCATTTTTTCAGCCTACCACACTGTATGCAAGCCATATTTCTCAAGATAATCTCCAATTTATTTTATAGGATTGCCCTTCAGAAAGATACTATTTTTCTCTTTGACTTTGTTTCTAATATTTAGCAACCAATAATAGAATTAACTCTGGCTTCAGTGTTGAAGTTTAAAAGTGACAGAGAATGAATAATGGGAAGGCCTGTGCATGCCTGGCAGTGTCTAGGACTGATTCTACAAGTGGGCAACCGCTCCTAATCCAAGCTGGAAAAGTTCACGGGACAAGATGGCACCAGCTGAATTTATCCCAAGTGGGCAGCAGGAAGAGGATGGGGGCATCTGTGGTTTCTATCCTGTTCTCCAGGAAACCTGTTATAGACTATATTTCTGGAAGACAGTGCAATCTGCTCTGTCAGATGGAAGACACCATGATTCATATCTTAAGGATATGAGCCTTTAGAAATCCCATATTTGACTGTGTTGCTAGAACAAAATACATTCAGGGGAAATAACGTATCTTGTTTCTAAAAATTCATTTACCTTGACCTTAATATTGCCTATGCCATGATGAAGCAGTAGCAGCATAGAGTATCACTCTGACCCAGATAGCCTGAATTTGAATCCAAATTTTACCACTAATTTGCAGCATGGTTTTTATTTTGTTAGCTAAACAATCTATCCATGCCTCAGTCTCCTCATATTTAAGATTGAGTTAACGATAGCACCTGCCCAATTGGTTATTTTGATGATAAAATGAGAAATGAGTACATATGTCTAAAATACTTAAATAGGACTAGCACATGTTAGGCATTCAATAAATATTAGCTCTTTTTATTTACCAGAGAAATAAGATAGAAATGAAGGGTTTAATGGGGAAACTCTTTGATCAAATAGATCATTTCTACATTGGACTTGTTTATTCTCCTGTACTCAAGCTAGTTACTTGGGTTGATCATTTTTTTCCTTTATATAAGAGAAGCAATTATAAGATGGCTCACTTTCTTGCCATACTCAGGAGAGCTAATAGTTAATAATGTTCTTCTAGGATAGAATGGGAGATAACAACTGAACCCATCTTATGTGTGGCTTTCCCTCATCACATATTTTAAATTTTATCACTTTCTGAGTGATCATTAAATTACAATGTTGACAAGAATGAAATAACCTTATTTGGTTATTTGGACCAGGAATGAAATAACCTTATTTTCTAGATCTGATCCTGTACCAGATTAGTAGGATGGTCTTGGGAAATGTCCTTAACATCTTTTAAAATTGATGGAACCTCATAGATAGGAATAATCTGCACAAGACAATTGATCTGTACCAGAAACACCAAAAGCAAGCTGATAAGTTGATGATTCTAGGCAATGGCGTGAATATTCTGTAGTGAGTAGTATAATCATGAAGGGACATTTGAAAGTGTGATTTATTCTTTTGGTTTCTTTGTGAAGAGAGGGAGGTGGGTTGGTATCGAACTTTGAAAAATAAAAAGAAGTTTTAGTGAAATTGTACTATGAGTTAGGAGCTCACAATCTGAAATAATCTCATCTGGGAATCTGTGGAGGACCGAACCTTGCTGAGCTCTAGGCAGGGGCAGCTGCTTCTACAAAGTACCCAGGGATGCTGCTGTGCCCATGTTCAGGACCTTGGTGATTGCAGCATAATTTTGCTTGTGGTATGGTCATTCAATAGTATTTATTTAATAAATATTTATGGAATGTCTACTGTTTTGGGCACTGTGTGATATGGTGACAGATGGAGAAGACACTCTGGTGTTGATTTCACAAGTGGCCATAAAATTCTATGCACTGTCCTAAATATCAGGCATTAGATGTGTTAGGTCACCACTTGGAGGGTCTTGACCGTGACTGTAGGGCAATGGGCCTTGACTAAAGTGTTAGTGTCTCTTAACTAGAACTCTGGAGTTTACCATAATAAATTAAGATGTGTGGGTTATATGGAGGCTTGCCCAATTACGTGTCAGTGCTTGTACAATTGTGAGGCTTTATTTTTGGGTCTGGGCTAAATGCAGAACTTCTATTTGGTTTGGAGCAAAACATTCCTTCAGGTTGAGGACCCATGCCAGGAGATCTAGTTATGGATCTCTCCTGAGAGAGCTAGATACAGACAGCATTTTCTGGATATACACTATAGGATGACCATCAATTCTTACTGGGTGTCATGAATTTCATGTTTCTTAACAGAATTTGGAATTTCTTGTTCTTCAAATCAGGTGCAGGTGAGATATAACTGTAGACTGAGATGCAGGAAGATGGATCTTGTCCAGTCTTGCTCAGTACATTGCCTGGTAAGTCCAGTTTCTCCTAAGGAAATCTGCATCCCTCCCAGGACACATCATGTCCAAAAGAATAGTCATGTTTTCTGCCACATTTTCCTCTCACCTCCAAGGGCAGAACTTATTACACCAAGGTTAGGCTCTCTACCGATGGGCAACTAATCCATAGACTGACCATGACCTAAGACATTACCTGGAGTGGAAAATTGAATAGGTTGATTAGGAATTATTGAAAAAAAAATGGGTCAGTTGAATCCCCAGGTCATTCTAATGTTCAGTCAAGATTAAGAACCACTGCTCTGGAAGGTGAGGCCCTCAAATCCAGGGCCTGAGGAAAATCATTGTCTACTCAGAGTTCCCAGGGACATTTACAGGGTAGACTGGGTCTCATCTTGGGAAATGGATCTGCTGTAAGCTTGCAGACTGGTTTTGGAGGACCATTTCCATCATGTCCCAGCCTCCATCTCTCAAAGCAGGTTAGGAGAATTGGAGGCAGAGATTTTACCAACAATTCATTTTATAGTGAAGTTTGTATAGTGGTGTCTCTAGACAGAAAGACAGAGGTAGCAGATTGCCCTTGAGTATATTTCCAACCCCATCTGTGGAGGGTATGGTCCTAACATCTTTGTTTTTAACTGCCCAATAACCTGAAACCTTCAATTCTGGACCTTTAGGTCAAAGCATTTAGAAGTAATCTAGAACTCTAATTGAATAATCTGATAGTTTGTGTTTTACTTAAGCCACTGATTAGTCGTGAGAGCTTGGGAAGTAGGTTAAATGAAGCATATCTTAGTTTTCTAATCTGTAAAATGGACAAAAGAGTATCTCCATCTTATGGTTAATTGGGAGAACTAATCACACATAAAGCATTTAGGTAATATCTGATGCAATGTCTTTGATAAATGAGACTGTTTATACTATTCATGATCAGGTAATTGAGTGATATAGGCTTACCTAGGTTTGAATTTTTAATCAATAAACAGAAAAAGTGCACAGTGCACATTTTCTGTGGTGCTAATTGATACGTTGGCATTTTGCTCTTTAAGCTGCTATTATCTATGGGTTATGTCTATACAGCGCAATTAAATTGATCACTTTCCATTCAATTCTACATTTTGCTTTTTAATTGAGGTAATGAGCAATTGCAGAGTTACTGAAGGAAGTTACTGAGCTTAAGGCAACTGAACAAACACACCCGTCCATCGCTCCAGTGGAAACAGCCCTCCTGTAACTGCCAGGAAACATGTGAGTCTTTCCTACTGGAAAATTCTGACATCTCCCATTGTCTCCTAACCCCTAGCTCTCAACTGTTTCTAATGGACTAGGATCATCTGTTTTGAATCATTGGTATTGAACAAAAAGGAGGAAGATGTATTAGTTATTTATTGCTGTATAATAAACCATCCCAAAATGTAGTGCCTACAACAACAATTATTGTACTTGTTCATGATTCTGTGGGTCAGCCATCTGGGCTAGGCACATCCAGGAGGTTCTTCTGCTGGTCTTGCTTGAGGTCACTCTGTGCCCGCAGTCATCTGGAGGCTCATCTGAGGCTGGCAGTTCTAAGATGACCTCCCTCATTTGTCTGCCAGGCTAGCACAGGCTTCTCCACATGGCAGCAGCATTCCAAAAGAGCAAGGGCAGACACTGCAAGATCACTTGAGGCTAAAACCCAGAAGCTGCATGACATCGAATGAAGCAAGTTAAAAGGCCAGCCCAGAGTCAAGTTGTGGGGGATATGGACTCCATCATTTAATGGAAACAGCTGCAAAGACTTGGTGGCAATTTTAATGTACCACAGAAGGGGAAGGGAAAAAGAAAAAAAGTGAAGGAAAGAAACATTTACTGAGTACCAACTATGCACCACATCAAACATCTCTCAATGATAATAGCTAGCATTTTCCAAGGGCTTGCTCTGTGCTGGACACTATCAAGACTCTAGACCCATATTTCATTACTGTTCCTAACAACCTGAGGGGGTCAATAGCATTATTATCCCATTTCCTGGATGGGAGCTCAGTTCAACATTTCTTTCAAAATGACGTGATTTGTCACTGGCAAATAGGACATTGGACTTGGGGTTTATCTTACTCTAGAGAGCAAGCTCTTCATCCTGTGCTCTTGCCAATTTGAAAATTTCCAGGGAACCTCATTGTCCTCCTTGTTTCTCTCTCCTTAGGTGAGAGGCTGATTGACTGGTAGCTAACAAAATGGCCGTTGTCAGTTGGATGGGCCACCAAGGAAAAGTATTTTATTTACGGATCCTCCAAAAGCCCTGCAGTGGTCTTTGTATCATGTCTGCCAGGATTCTTTGATGACATCCAGTTATACCAGGTCAGTATCACCTCCTTTTTTAGAATTTCTCAGCCTGGTGGTCAATGCTGGCCTAAGCTGCAAGAGACCCTGGGGTGGTGGTGGTGGAGGGCACCTACCCTATCAGAACCAGCTGTGCAAGGCACGCTCTTTCTTTGTTTTAAAGTACTGAGCTTCTCAGCCCTAAATATAACCAGGACCTCCAGGAAGTCAGCAGATAGATTGCTTGTCAGCCCATCATGTAGTTACAGCCTCTTGACCCCATTCCCTTGCTGCTTCTCCTGCTAAACTCTCATTTTACCCCTTTTTCTAGACCACAGAGCTACCATTGCTTCCAAGGCTTTTACATCCTTCTGAAGGAAAAAGGACACCTTTGTGGTTCTACTGTGATTGACTCCTAAAAACAATTAGACGACTTTCTGGCTTCTCTGTCACCAAAGTAGAGAAAAAAAAATGAAATATTCACAGAGGCATTTGCTCTAATATCTTGTGATTTTTATTACCCCTTTTGGAATAGTTCTTAACATTTTTTTGAGTCAAGGTTATTACAGAGAGTCTGATGAAATCATCTTGCTAAGAAAATTGTACATGCCCAAATACCAAATTTTGGATACATTTCTAGCCTGGGTTAGAAAGACCTGCTTTAGAAGAATTTGAGTCCTTGATTCAGAGAAGGCAGTAGATCAGAGGCATAAAAATTGAGGAGTCCAGACCAGTGGTTCTTGACTCTGGGTGCTCATTAGAATCACCTGGGGAGATTTAAAAAATTGGGATGTCTAGCTGTATCCTAGACCAGCTAAATCAGAATCTCTGAGGGCAGGTCCACAGGCATCCACATTTTTAAATGGTCCCCGGGAGATTTCAAATCCCTGCCAAATTTGCCAGACCAACACCTTTCAGAATACAAAGCTGGCACGCTTACTACCTGCCTGACCTCAGGAATCACCCAATTCTGTCCTGGGCCTCAGTTTCTTCAATTACAGAATGCTGGTGGTATTAGTACTGAACTCACAGGGTTATTTTGAGGAAAGAAATGATTTACCATATTTAAAGCTCCTGGAGGAGTCCATGTCGCATAGTATGCAAAGTCGTTAATATTTTTATTAGAAAATGCAATGACTTGACCACCGTCCTTCCAAACTTCATTCATTTACATCACTAAGAAGTTGCTGCATTGCCGTACCAAGGTGCTTCCTTAAGCTGCTATGACCAATTCTGTCGAGAGCCCATTACTGGAGCCTTGGAAGTACAAGAAAATATTGGTGAATAGAACTTTCTATACATGCTATTCCTGCAACTTAGAGAAAAAGAGTTCTTAGATGAAAACAGTGTTTTCTAATGTGGCTGCACATCAGATTTATGAGATTTTTAAAAAAATCTTATAATCATGTAACATTTTTGTTTTTGAGATCTAAATGACATACAATAAAATGTATCAGATAGTAAGTGTTCAGTTGATGGGTTTGGGTTATTCTATACAATCACATTAACACTAGTCAAAATAAGGTAAGGAATTTTTTGTCATTCCATAAGTTTACCTTATGCCTATTTCCAGTCGATTCTTTTCTCCCTGGAAACCACCACTTTTTGGCTGCTTTCATGATAACTTAGCTGGTTCCCATACAGTGTGCGTTATCTTGGGCCTGGCTTCTTTTACTCAACATAATGTTGGTGAAATTCACTTTTATTGTTGTGAGTAGTTCATTCATTTTCTTATTGCTGACTGGTATTCCACTGCACGAATACCACAATTTCTTTATCTGTTCCCCTGTTGATAGACATTTGGATTACTTCCAGTGTGGAGTCATTTGTCCTAAGGCTTTTAAGAATATTCTTGTACAAGTCTTTTTGTGGACATATTCCTTCATTGCTCTTGGGTAATATTTAAGAGTGAAGTTGCTGGACAATAGGGTAGATATATATTTAATTTCATAAGAAGTCACCAAAAAGTGTACCGTTTTATACTCTAACCAGAAATGTATGTGCTTCATGAGTCGCTTTTTAATATTAGAGCTGTCTGCTCTCCCATTCCACTCAGACTTACTGTTTATGATTCTCTAAGCCTCTCTAGATAGCATTTTGTGTGCTCATGGTCTATTCGACAAATATTTAATTAGCAATCTCAAAAATGATCTTAATGCTAGGAATAAGCACACTGATTTATTTGTTGTGACTGTGTTAGTCTCACATTTCAAGATTCTTTCTCGTTTATTGGTTCATGAATCATTTTTTAAATTGAGCTATAATTTACATACCACAAAATTTATCCATTTAAATGTGCTCAATGCAGTGGTTTTCAATATAATACCGAAGTCGTGCGGCATCATGACTACCTAATTCCAGAACATTTTCATCATTCCAAAGGCCCTGTACCCATGAACAGTCACTTCCCATTCTTCTTTTCTTCTAGCCCCTGGCAACCACTAATCTATTTTATGTCTCTATGGATTTGCCTATCTTGGATATTTCATGTAAATGGAATCAGATGATATGTAGCCTTTTGTGTCAGGCTTTCTTCACTTCGCATAATGTTTTCAAGTTTCTTTCATGTTGTAGAATGTATCAGTACTTCACTCATTCAAATGGCTCAATGATATTCCATCATCAGAATATCCCGAATTTTGTTTATCCATTCATCAACTGATGGACATTTAGGTTGTTTCCACATTTGGCCTATTATGAATAATGCTGCTACAAATGTTTCTGTGCAAGTTTTTGTGTGGGCATATGTTTTCAGTTCTCTTGGGTATATAGCTAGGAGTGGAATTGTTAGGTTGTAAGGTAGCTCCATCTTTAACCATTTGAGGACTGCCAGACGGTCTTCCATAGCAGCTGCATCATTGTGCCTTCCCACCAGCAGTGTGTGAGTGTTCCAATCTCTTTACATTCTTTCTAACACTTGTTGTTACCTGTCTTTTCCATGATAGCCATACTAGTGGGTACAAAGTTGTATCTCATTGTGGTTTTGATTTCCATTTCCCCAATGACTAATCATGTTGAGAATCATCTCACGTGCTTATTGGCCATTTACACATATGCCTATTCCTTATCCCTTAAAAAAATTGGGTTACTTGTTTTTTTATCATTGAGTTGCAAAATAATATATTATATATATTATCAGACAAATGATTTATAAATATTTCCTCCCATTCTGTGGGTTGTCTTTTCACTTTCTTGATAGCATCCTTGGGAGCACAAGATTTTAATTTTGATGAAGCTCAATTTATCTGTTTTTCCTTTTGTGGTTCATGCTTTTGATGTCATCTATACCATTGCCTAATCCAAGGGCATGAGACTTATGCATAAGGTTTCTTTCAAGAGTGTTTGCTCTCAGATCCATTTAGTTCTTCGATCCATTTTTGAGTTAATTTTTTTATATAATGTGAGGTAGGGATCCAAATTCATTCTTTTGCATGTGAGTATCCAATTTTCTTAATATTATTTGTTGAAAAGACTACTCTTTCCTCATTAAATTGTCATGGCATCTTTGAAGATAATCAACCATAAATATAAAGAATTATTTTTGGAATCTCACTTCTGTTCCATTGGTCTATATGTCTACCTATGCTAGTACTGCACAGTCTTAATTACTGTAACTTTACAGTATGTTTCAAAATTGGAAAAGTGTGAGTTCTTCAACTTTGTTCTTTTTCAAGATAGTTTTGAGTATTTGGGTTCCTTAGCATTTCCATAAGAATTTTAGGATCCGTTTGTTAATTTTTGCAAAAATCTAGCGAGGAGCTTGATAGAGATTACTTGGGAGAGTTTTGTAACTTACCAGGATCTCAGCTTTTTCATCTGTTAAATGAAGCTCCATTACAGGATATATGCAAATGTTAAATGATGCATGACATTGCAACATCTAAGAGCTTTGCACGTACAAAGATATTTCTTTTTTTTTTTTTTTAAAGATTTTATTTATTTATTTGACAGAGAGAGACACAGCGAGAGAGGGAACACAAGCAGGGGGAGTGGGAGAAGGAGAAGCAGGCTTCCCGCGGAGCAGAGAGCCCGATGTGGGGCTCGATCCCAGGACGCTGGGATCATGACCTGAGCCGAAGGCAGACGCTTAACGACTGAGCCACCCAGGCGCCCCAAGATATTTCTTTTTTTAAACCTATACTTGAAGGTGCAGTTCAGTAATACCAGTATGCATTGATCTTTTCTTCTTCTAGGTCTCAAGACCTGAATATCTAATCACTTCTCCTTGATCTCCATAGCTCCCAAAGTTGGGACTTCTCTTTTTGTTCTCTGTGATGAACAGACTTTAAGGTGGTTCCCTTATTTCCTGCCCGCACCCCCCCCACCCCAGTATTCATGCCTTTGTTCAATCTCCCTTTGAATGTGGCTGGGACCTATGACTTGTTTCTAATCAGTAGAATATGGCAAAGTGATGGAATGTCACTGCCATGATGCTACATTATGTAAGACTATCTTGCTACTAGACTTGCCCTTTTTCTCCTTTGCCAATTTTGAAGAAGCAAGCTTTTATGTTGTGTGACATGACCTGTGGATAGGGCCAAATGGCAAGGTACTGCAGGAGGCCTCTAGAAGGCGAGGGTGGATTTCAGCTCACAGCTTTGTTTTATGGCTGCACAGAAATGAATTCTGCCACCAACTTGAGTGAATTTGAAAACAGATCTATCACTAGGCAGTGACAGAAAGAGAACCTTTACTTAGGAAAAAAAAACAAACCTGAGATTGCAAGATGTGGGAGTCCTACTGCTCAACTATGAAGAAGGCATCAGAAAACAGTGAGGAATCTAGGTTGTCTTCCTGCTGGGAAAACAGTAAGAAGTTAAGAAGCTGTTTTGTCCTTCACAGAGGAATCACAAAGCCCTCTCCCTGCACTTTGACAGCAATGTGTCTGATTCCCAGCCCTTCCACAGCTCGTCATGCGGGGCCCTTGGCCAGATGCCAGTGAGGCTTGGCCGCAGGGGTAGCAAGTGGTCTCGTCCCCATGTGATTCCCTGCAGGGCCAAGGAACATCAGATGCGTATCTCCCAGCAGCATGCACACTGCCAAGCACCTGCTCATGCCTTCTCCAAGCGGGATGTGGATAAAGTCTGTGCACCTTCACCAAGGAATAGAGCACTACACCTGTCTGGTGGAGACTGGACCTCTCCAGCTGTCTGGCGCATGACTGCTCCTTGTTCTCACAAACAATGTACCTCCAGGGAGGCCAGCTGTGCTCCAGCAAATGACAAACAGTCCCTGAAGGCCGTAGAGATGAATGAATTTGAGGAGCCATTATCCCCACTGCTTTTCGTCTCCATGTTGCTGCTAGGGGCTCTACTGTCTGCAACTCCACACTTGAAGGCCCAGCTCCAGGTGGAGGACTGGCTTCAGCCCCCAGCAGGTGCCATTCAGTGCTTTCCCCTCAGTACTCCCTGGATCCTGTCACCTGGCAAGTTGGCACTGAAGCTGGTACACTTAGATGTGTGTTTGCCACCAGGCTGCCAGGGGCCCCCTCAGGGCTGTTGATGGTTGCCTGTGGGGGGGTGGGTGCTGTGTGCCAGCCCTGAGCATTCTTGGGGCTTTGGAGCCAGCACAGGGCCTGCCATGCCTATGTGATGTCGTATTGGCAAGAACTAGGGCCCACCCTGGGCTTAAGGGACAGCCCTGACTCCCCTATTATTTTGTTTCAAAGTCTGTGCATGTGAATGAGTTATTTTCCTGGAAAGAACATCTATGGCTTTCATAATATTCTCTAACAGTTACTGAGGCTTTTTCCAGGTGCTATGCTCAGCACTTAACATACATTTGTGCCATTTAATTCTTCTAATGGACCACTAGGTAGGTGTTATTATTATATCCATTTTGCAGATGAAGAAACTGAGGGCTGGAGATGGGAAGTTACTTGTTTAAGGTCACACACTGAGGAAGTATGAGAGCAAGGATTCAAGGTCAGGTTGTACGAGAGTCTCTGCGACCGAAGCAAGGTTGCAGCACCTAGTGTGAATGAGCCCATTTGGAAAACAGCGTGATTTCCCCCTTCCTGGTAGCTCAAGATATGGTTCTCAGTCACAAGGTGGCTGTATCTTTTTCTATCCACCAGTGTGACACACAACATAACCTTTACAAATGACTTGCTTTAGGATGTATTTCTCTATTTTTAAAGTTTCCTTTCTCCCTCCTTCCCTCTCTTCCTTCCTTAGTGTTTAGTGCAATAAAATACATAGCTTGATGAAATGTTTCATAGATAAACGTGCATGTAACCACTACTTAGATCATGGTACAGAATAGAAATCAGCATACTTTTTCTGTAGAGGGTCATATAGTAAATAATCTAGGCTTTGCAGGCCATACCATCTTCATGGCAACACTCAACTCTGCCTTTGCGGTCCGAAAGCAGTTGTGGTCATATATAAATAAATGGGTGTAGCTATGTTCTAAGAAAACTTTATTTACAAAAATCAGACGGTGGGCCAGATTTGGCTCATGGCCATAGCCTGCTGCATCTTGATATAGAATATTCCCAGCACTTCAAAATGCTTCCCTGCACCCTTTCATAATCAATAATAACCTTCCCCACCCATCCAGAGGAAACTACTATTTTGACCTCTGTCACAATATATTTGTTTTTTCAGGTGTTCTTGGATTTTAGGCAAGTGGAATCATACACTACAGACATATATATTCCTTCTTTTTTTTTTTTTTACTCAACACCAGGTATGTGTGATTCATCCTTGTTGCTGTGTCTAGCAGTAGTTCATTTCTATTATTGTTGCTTTGTATTGTATTATTGCTTCTATTGGGAGACTCTACTACAATTTATTTATCTGTTCTCCTATTCTTGGAAATTTGGAATGTTTTCAGTTTGGAGCTATTATGAATATCCCTGGGGGTGAAAAAATTCTTTAGTTCTTTTTGAGGCATCTATAAAGATGCAAACAAAAGCTTGGATAGTATCTTGATGGGTCACCATGCTAATTAAATTAGTAAATTGCCCTAGTGCACACTTTGGAAATGTGCACCTACAGAGATGCAGGGTTCAAGTCTGCTTATATTATGCACCCTTCCACCTTCCTGTACTCTTGTCTGGAAAGGGTAAAGACACATTTTAAGGGGCTGTTTAATGAGGACCTGCTGAGTACAAGGCAATACACTAGGAACCCGAGGCCCGGCTCTACCACCAGGGAGATCTGTGCCTTTGGCTGTGACAAGGAACCACTCTGAGCTTCTTTCTTCACCTATGAAATGGTGGGGGGCAATATATAATACACAAGTTCAAATGCTTGTGAACTATATTGCCATTCACATATGAGGTGACAGCATTATTATACAAAGATATATAAATCATGGTTCCTGTCTTCCAAAAGTACCCGATATAGTGAAAATAGCCACCACAAAGTGTATTATGTGATCATGTCAAATAATGAACACTGAGGAACTTTTGTACTTGGACCAGCCACAGTGTGATGGGAATGATGGAAAAGGCTCACTCACCAGGTAGAGCTAACAGGGTTTGCAGATGGACTGAATATGGGGAGTAAGAGGAAAAACCAAGGATGATTCTGGGTGTTTGGCCTGAGCCACGAGGCCAATAGAGTTGCCACTGAGTGGTGTAGCCTGGAAGGAGGTTTTGTTCTGAGCTGGACTGTGAGAGTGGACAGGATTTCCCTAAGAGGAGGATATAAGGAATTCAAAATGAAAGTCCATCTCATACAAAGGGGAATTGGGGAGACCTTTGGAGGGTCATTTGGTCAAAGCTGAGGATATAGGGAAAATGAATAAAACTGCATGATAAATGGTGGCAGATGGGCCATGCTGGTGAACATGATGGTTGGCCTCTGTGCATAGGAAGACAACTAGAAGTTTTCAAGCCAGGACTTCAGAGACTTGGGAAAAAATCAGTGAGATCCTAAACACTTCTTACTGAATCTCTTCTTCAGGGCAGTCTACTCAGTGATTTGTTCTTTGAGAGATACCCAAAAGTACTGTTCAAACTACTTAAAAATAGAAGCAAGTAGTTGATACTATATCAGTTCTCCTATATCCCATGTTGGCCCCGTAAACCACAACAGGAATTTGGGGGTCTTATTTGTGGCTGCAAGAACTGGGAGGCAGATGATGCCATGCTTCGATTTACAGAAACATACCTTTCCTCCAATTATTCAAGAATCAAGGCCATCTAAGGAATGCCAACCCCACAAGAGAAAATTTAAAGCAAAATAAAACATCAACCATGATGCTGAAAGCCCTGATTGTAGTTCTTATCCAAGATAACTCTGATCACTGAGTTATCTTGGGCAAGTTACCCATTGAGCTTATTGAGATTAGTGCCCTCATGTGCAAAAGCAGGTGGTTGTCCCTTCCTGACCTTCCTTCCAAGGCTGTAATAAAAGTATAATAAGAAGCTGTAGCTCAAACACCTTATACGCTGCAATGTGCTAATCAACCTCCTTGTCAGTGTGGTGAATTAGGGCAAAAAACGTGTTTAGCTTCCAGTCCCTTCTCATTTTCTGAAGGTTGAGCCAGTCTGGTTTTCTAGACTCTTCTTAAAAATCAGTGGCTTGTGATTCTGCTAGCCACTGCTAGCACAAGGCTGGGACAGGTAGAGCAAAGAAGGGAGACCCCAAAGGTACACCTTAGAGGGAGACATGGGTACAACAGTGTCTTCCTTTCTGCAGATTGAAACCAGGCAGGTTAGAATCTGAGGTTCTTGTCTTTAGGGGTTCTCATCCCAGAGCCTGCATGGTCCCAGGGCACCTTTACCTTACAAGCTCTTTGCCAATCAGGGCAATCTTCCAAAGCCCTCTGTGAGGTAGCGAGACTTCAGGAGGCTGGCTTTGACATCTTGGAAAGTGAGAAAATGACTTTTTTCTCTTTTCTGTTTTCAGACTGCCCTGTCATACCCTCAGGCAGGCCCACAGCAGCCCTGAATGCCATGAGGACCCACAGATGCTCTGGCCTTCATGGCTCCCAGGTACTCACTTGCCTTATTTCAGAAGAGGCCTGAAGGCAGAGCTAGGCCTTTTTATCATCTTCACCATTGGGATTCCCTGGCCCTTGAGGAAGAACCTTCTGGAAGCAGACACATCTGCCTATGGCAATGTATGCATAGTAATTACCATCCTCTTTAACAAAGTATCTGATGCTTCATAATTGAAAAGGAATTCACTAAATCATTTTAAAAAACATTTAGTGGTTTATGGGAAGGTGTGTTAAGAATCTGAAATTTGACATCAGATGAAATTGGGTTCAAATCTTAGTTCTGCCATTAGTGGAACAGAGGCAACCTCGGACTAGTCACTTCACTGTCTAAGCTTAATTTCCCTCCTCTGTGAAAGACAATAATACCTGCCCTGTAGGATTACTGTATGGATCCTGTAATACATGGTAAATAATTCCAATCATGCTTGCTTGCTATGTGGTAGACAATCAAGAGATAGTATTTTGATAATGAAAGGTAAGCAGGAACTCAATCCACATCCCACAAAAATTAGCTGAAATGAGGAAGCATGGGTAGGTTTAAACTATGCTAAAGAATCAAGGTCATCAACTTCAGTTTGTGGTCGAATCACTCATATCTCTTTGTATGCATGTTTATGGGTCATGCTCTTCCACAATGACTCTGGGTTTGGCCACGTGACTTGCTTTGGTTAATGGAACAAAAGCAAACATGATATAAACTGAGACTTGGAGAGTGTTTTGTGCATTCTCTTGTGGCACTTGGAGCCTTGTTGAGCAGCCACGTGAGCAAGTCGGGGCCAGCCCTGCTGGAGGATGAGACACGTAAGGAGATGAACTATTTAAGCAGAGGTCATCCTAAGTCAGCCAACTCACAGATGACCTGCCAGTGACTTCATATGCATGAATGAGCTCAGCTGAGACAAGCGGAAGAGCCAGCTAGCTGAGCCCAGCCCAAATTGCCAACCCACGGAATTGTGAGTTAAATTTCAGTGGCTTATTACATAGTTATCGATAATGTATACACCAACTCCCCAGAGACTGAGAGCTTTAGTGAAACTTCAGAAAGGACTAATTTGGGTCTTCCTCTTGGGTACAGGAATACAAGAAGTCCTTGTGTCTGCAGACCAGATTTTTGCTGACCCAGCAACTGGGCCTCACTGGGATACAGAGGAATATATCAAAACCTCTGGTAGAAACCTCTGCCAGGACTTAATAAGCCTTCCGTCTACAGTCTGAGCATTCATACACATCCATGAAGCACTATGAAGCCTTGCTCATCAGCTCCAGACTGCGGCAGAAATCCAAGATAGAATGATTGATTAGTACTGAGCTGGGTATAATCAATAAAGCACTGCTCATAGGAGATCATCATTTTAGACTTAAGTAGAGGTGGCTTGGCTGTTACACAGAGGCTATTTAGAGGCAGTAATGAGTTCAGTTTGATGTTTTATTTCCAGCCTAGAAAGCTGAACTCTGTTCTTTCTCACCTTCCACAGCTGGGGAAGAGATATTAAGATTAGCTACATGAGACTGAATTTAGCCTCTCAAAGGTGATCTTGGGGAAGCTGAAAGGGCAGTGAGAGGAACTGAAGAATGAGACAAGATTGGGTCACCTCTGCTGGCCTTCAGGAGTTCGGTGGTCAGAAACTAGCCAAGACTCCTCACCTGGCAACAAAAGCTCTCATGTGCCCTGACCATTTTCTGAGCATTGTGACCAGCACGATTCTTACAGGACAAAAGGGAGACCTTTGCATGCGCTAAGTCCAGTCAGCTGTTTCTTTTTTTTTCTTTTTTTAAGATTTTATTCATTTATTTAACAGAGAGAGACACAGTGAGAGAGGGAACACAAGCAGGGGGGAGTGGGAGATGGAGAAGCAGGCCTCCCTCCGAGCGGGGAGCCCAATGTAGGGCCCGATCCCAGGACCCCAGGATCACGACCCAGGCCGAAGGCAGACACTTAATGACTGAGCCACCCAGGTGCCCCTAGTCATCTGTTTCTTGCCCAGGCTCGACAAGAGGCTGAAAAACAATGATGCTTATCTTTATAGTTTTAATAAACAGTACTAGTAACCACCACCACTAATTATTGAACAAGTTCCATGAATCAGGCAGGTACTTTATGAGTATGATCTTTAATCATTACAGTGTAGTAGGTGTTGTTTTCATTTCCTACCTACAGAAGGGGAAACCTGCTGCCAGGGAGGTTAAAAAACTCAAGTGTACACAACTGGTTGATATTCAAGCCCAGGAAGCTCCTGCCCCCTAAGCTATGCCTCACCACCTCTTACAATACATCAAGCTGGTCTAGTAATGCCTCCAAATGTCATGAGGTCCAGCTACTGCCTTTAGGTAAGGCTAACTCAAGAGCATCTTATTGTTGTAATGTGCACTGCTCTGCATCTGATGAGCAGAGAAAATTTAGATATTCATGAAGAATATTATAGGCTTTCTGTTTTCAGGATAAGAGGTTCCTCTTATTGCTAGCCCAAACATTTAAGTCCATTTTCTTTGCTCACGCTCTCAGTGGGTTTGGAAAATCCATTCATGCCGCCCTTATGGGAAAACAGAGAAGACAGCAACGTAGGCAGTGTAATTGACAGGCTCATCAAGGGTCCTTCTTCTTTAAGGCATCCTTTCATCACTTACTCTCTCATTCATTTGTTCATTCTCTCATTCTATAAGCATTTATTATCTACCATGCTTGCTTCTGATCTTATTTCTATTCTTAACTTGATCACCATCTAAAAGTCTCAACTCATTTTTATATAAAATAAATAAAAGTCTATAAAATAAGCATAACAAAGTAAACTCTAACTGTGCTCAAAAGAAATTCAAAATTCTTGGGAAGAGCATCCTTTCAGTAACCTGGGGAATGTGAATTATCAAAAAGACAAAAGACAACAGCATTGGTGAGGGTGTGCATTGTTGGTATGAATGTAAATGGGTATAGGCATTATGGAAAATAGAATGGAGGTTCCTTAAAAAACTAAAAATAGCACTACCATATGATCCAGCAATTCCACTTCTGGGTGTTTATCCAAAAGAAATGAAATCTGGGTCTTGTAGAGATATCTGCACTCTCATGTTCTTTGCAACATTATTCACAATAGCCAAGATATGGAAACAACCTGTGTCCATTGATGAGTGAATTGATAAAAAAAGGTGATATATATATATATATATATATATATTTGTATTTTATATAATATGTAATATATTTTATATTATATAATATAGAAAATATAATAATAATATAATATATATTTTATTTTATTTTATTTATTTTTTCTTTTTTTTAAATTTTATTGTTATGTTAATCCCCATACATTACATCATTAGTTTTAGATATAGTGTTCCATGATTCATTGTTTGTGCATAACACCCAGTGCTCCATGCAGAACGTGCCCTCCTCCATACCCATCACCAGGCTAACCCATCCTCCCAACCCCCTCCCCTCTAGAACCCCCAGTTTGTTTTTCAGAGTCCATTGTCTCTCATGGTTCTTCTCCCCCTCCGATTTCCCCCCCTTCATTCTTCCCCTCCTGCTATATTCTTCTTCTTCTTTTTTTCTTTCTTAACATATATTGCATTATTTGTTTCAGAGGTACAGATCTGAGATTCAACAGTCTTGCACAATTCACAGCGCTTACCAGAACAGATACCCTCCCCACTGTCCATCACCCAGTCACCCCATCCCTCCCACCCCACCCCCCACTCCAGCAACCCTCAGTTTGTTTCCTAAGATTAAGAATTCCTCATATCAGTGAGGTCATATGATACATGTCTTTCTCTGTTTGACTTATTTCGCTCAGCATAATACCCTCCAGTTCCATCCACGTCGTTGCAAATGGCAAGATTTTATTCCTTTTGATGGCTGCATAATATTCCATTGTATATATATATACACCACATCTTCTTTATCCATTCATCTGTTGATGGACATCTTGGCTCTTTCCACAGTTTGGCTACTGTGGACATTGCTGCTATAAACATCGGGGTGCACGTAGCCTTTCGGGTCCCTACTTTTGTATCTTTGGGGTAAATACCCAGTAGTGCAATTGCTGGATCATATGGTAGCTCTATTTTCAACTTTTTGAGGAACCTCCAAACTGTTTTCCAGAGTGGCTGCACCAGCTTGCATTCCCACCAACAGTGTAGGAGGGTTCCCCTTTCTCCGCATCCCCGCCAACATCTGTCGTTTCCTGACTTGTTAATTTTAACCATTCTGACTGGTGTGAGGTGGTATCTCATTGAGGTTTTGATTTGGATTTCCCTGATGCCGAGCGATATTGAACACTTTTTCATGTGTCTGTTGGCCGTTTGGATGTCTTCTTTGGAAAAATGTCTGTTCATGTCTTCTGCCCATTTCTTGATTGGATTCTTTGTTCTTTTGGTGTTGAGTTTGATGAGTTCTTTATAGATTTTGGATACTAGCCCTTTATCTGATACGTCATTTGCAAATATCTTCTCCCATTCTGTCAGTTGTCTTTTGGTTTTGTTGACTGTTTCCTTTGCTTTGCAAAAGCTTTTTATCTTGATGAAGTCCCAATAGTTCATTTTTGCCCTTGCTTCCCTTGCCTTTGGCGATGTTTCTAGGAAGAAGTTGCTGCGGCTGAGGTCGAAGAGGTTGCTGCCTGTGTTCTCCTTTAGGATTTTGATGGACTCCTGTCTCACATTGAGGTCTTTCAACCATTTGGAGTCTATTTTTGTGTGTGGTGTTAAGGAAATGGTCCAGTTTCATTCTTCTGCATGTGGCTGTCCAATTTTCCCAACACCATTTGTTGAAGAGACTGTCTTTTTTCCATTGGACATTCTTTCCTGCTTTGTCAAAGATTAGTTGACCATATAGTTGAGGGTCCATTTCTGGGCTCTCTATTCTGTTCCATTGATCTATGTGTCTGTTTTTGTGCCAGTACCATACTGTCTTGATGATGACAGCTTTATAGTAGAGCTGGAAGTTTGGAATTGTGATGCCGCCAGCTTTGCTTTTCTTTTTCAACATTCCTCTGGCTATGCGGGGTCTTTTCTGGTTCCATACAAATTTTAGGATTATTTGTTCCATTTCTTTGAAGAAAGTGGATGGTATTTTGATGGGGATTGCATTGAATGTGTAGATTGCTCTAGGTAGGATTGACATCTTCACAATATTGGTTCTTCCAATCCATGAGCATGGAACGTTTTTCCATTTCTTTGTGTCTTCCTCAATTTCTTTCATGAGTATTTTATAGTTTTCTGAGTACAGATCCTTTGCCTCTTTGGTTAGATTTATTCCTAGGTATCTTATGGTTTTGGGTGCAATTGTAAATGGGATCGACTCCTTAATTTCTCTTTCTTCTGACTTGTTGTTGGTGTATAGGAATGCCACTGACTTCTGTGCATTGATTTTATATCCTGCCACTTGACTGAATTCCTGTATGAGTTCTAGCAGTTTTGGGGTGGAGTCTTTGGGATTTTCCACATAAAGTATCATATCATCTGCAAAGAGTGAGAGTTTGACTTCTTCTTTGCCAATTTGGATGCCTTTGATTTCTTTATGTTGTCTGATTGCTGTGGCTAGGACTTCCAATACTATGTTGAATAGCAGTGGTGATAGTGGACATCCCTGCCGCGTTCCTGACCTTAGGGGGAAAGCTCTCAATTTTTCCCCATTGAGAATGATATTCGCTGTAGGTTTTTCATAGATGGCTTTTATGATATTGAGGTATGTACCCTCTATCCCTATACTCTGAAGAGTTTTGATCAAGAAAGGATGCTGCACTTTGTCAAATGCTTTTTCTGCATCTATTGAGAGGATCATATGATTCTTGTTCTTTCTTTTGTTAATGTATTGTATCACGTTGATTGATTTGCGGATGTTGAACCAACCTTGCAGCCCAGGGATAAATCCCACTTGGTTGTGGTGAATAATCCTTTTAATGTACTGTTGGATCCTATTGGCTAGTATTTTGGTGAGAATTTTTGCATCCATGTTCATCAGGGATATTGGTCTGTAATTCTCCTTTTTGATGGGGTCTTTGTCTGGTTTTGGGATCAAGGTAATGCTGGCCTCATAAAACGAGTTTGGAAGTTTTCCTTCCATTTCTATTTTTTGGAATAGTTTCAGAAGGATAGGTATTAATTCTTCTTGAAATGTTTGGTAGAATTCCCCTGGGAAGCCATCTGGCCCTGGGCTTTTGTGTTTTGGGAGATTTTTGATGACTGCTTCTATTTCCTTAGTGGTTATAGGTCTGTTCAGGTTTTCTATTTCTTCCTGGTTCAGTTTTGGTAGTTGATACATCTCTAGGAATGCATCCATTACTTCCAGGTTATCTAATTTGCTGGCATAGAGTTGCTCATAATATGTTCTTATAATTGTTTGTATTTCTTTGGTGTTGGTTGTGATTTCTCCTCTTTCATTCATGATTTTGTTGATTTGGGTCATTTCTCTCTTCTTTTTGATAAGTCTGGCCAGGGGCTTATCAATCTTGTTAATTCTTTCAAAGAACCAGCTTCTAGTTTCGTTGATCTGTTCTACTGTTCTTTTGGTTTCTATTTCATTGATTTCTGCTCTGATCTTGATTATTTCTCTTCTCCTGCTGGGTTTAGGCTTTATTTGCTGTTCTTTCTCCAGCTCCTTTAGGTGTAGGGTTCGGTTGTGTATTTGAGACCTTTCTTGTTTCTTGAGAAAGGCTTGTATTGCTATATACTTTCCTCTTAGGACTGCCTTTGCTGTATCCCAAAGATTTTGAATAGTTGTGTTTTCATTTTCATTGGTTTCCATGAATTTTTTTAATTCTTCTTTAATTTCCTGGTTGACCCATTCATTCTTAAGTAGGATGCTCTTTAGCCTCCATGTATTTGAGTTCTTTCCGACTTTCCTCTTGTGATTGAGTTCTAGTTTCAAAGCATTGTGGTCTGAAAATAGGCAGGGGATGATCCCAATCTTCTGGTACCGGTTGAGACCTGATTTATGACCTAGGATGTGATCTATTCTGGATAATGTTCCATGGGCACTAGAGAAGAATGTGTATTCCGTTGCTTTGGGATGGAATGTTCTGAATATGTCTGTGAAGTCCATTTGGTCCAGTGTGTCATTTAAAGTCTTTATTTCCTTGTTGATCTTTTGCTTAGATGATCTGTCCATTTCAGTGAGGGGGGTGTTAAAGTCCCCCACTATTATTGTATTGTTGTCGATGTGTTTCTTTGCTTTTGTTATTAATTGCCTTATATAATTGGCTGCTCCCATATTAGGGGCATAGATATTTACAATTGTTAGATCTTCTTGTTGGATAGACCCTTTAAGTAGGATATAGTGTCCTTCCTCATCTCTTATTACAGTCTTTGGTTTAAAATCTAATTTGTCTGATATAAGGATTGCCACCCCAGCTTTCTTTTGGTGTCCATTAGCATGGTATATGGTTTTCCACCCCCTCACTTTAAATCTGGGGGTGTCTTTGGGTCTAAAATGAGTCTCTTGCAGACAGCATATCAATGGGTCTTGTTTTTTAATCCAATCTGATAGCCTGTGTCTTTTGATTGGGGCATTTAGCCCATTTACATTCAGGGTAACTATTGAAAGATAGGAATTCAGTGCCATTGTATTGCCTGTAAAGTGACTGTTACTGTATATTGTTTGTGTTCCTTTCTGGTCTATGTTGCTTTTAGGCTCTCTCTTTGCTTAGAGGACCCCTTTCAATATTTGTTGTAGGGCTGGTTTCGTGTTTGCAAATTCCTTTAGTTTTTGTTTGTCCTGGAAGCTTTTGATCTCTCCTTCAATTTTCAATGACAGCCTAGCTGGATATAGTATTCTTGGCTGCATATTTTTCTCATTTAGTGCTCTGAATATGTCCTGCCAGTCTTTTCTGGCCTGCCAGGTCTCTGTGGATAAGTCTGTTGCCAATCTAATGTTTCTACCATTGTAGGTTACATATCTCTTCTCCCGAGCTGCTTTCAGGATTTTCTCTTTGTCTCTGAGAATCGTAAGTTTTACTATTAGATGTCGGGGTGTTGACCTATTTTTATTGATTTTGAGAGGGGTTCTCTGTGCTTCCTGGATTTTGATGCCTGTTTCCTTCCCCAAATTAGGGAAGTTCTCTGCTATAATTTGCTCCATTATACCTTCTGCCCCTCTCTCTCTTTCTTCTTCTTTCTGGGATCCCAATTATTCTAATGTTGTTTCGTCTTATGGTATCGTTTATCTCTCGAATTCTGCTCTCGTGATCCAGTAGTTGTTTATCTCTCTTTTTCTCAGCTTCTTTATTTTCTATCATTTGGTCTTCTATCTCACTGATTCTTTCTTCTGCCTCATTTATCCTAGCAGTTAGTGCCCCCATATTTGATTGCACCTCATTGATAGCCTTTTTGATTTCTACTTGGTTCGATTTTAGTTCTTTTACTTCTCCAGAAAGGGTTTCTCTAATAACTTCCATGTTTTTTTCAAGCCCAGCTAGTATCTTTAAAGTGATGATTCTGAACTACAGATCTGACATCGTACTAATGTCCGTATTGAGTAGGTCCCTGGCAGTCGGTACTACCTCTTGTTCTTTTTGTTGAGGTGATTTTTTCCGTCTTGTCATTTTGTGCAGAGGAGAATAGATTAATGAGAGAACAAAATGCTAGCAGGGTAACAACGTCCCCAGAAAATATACTCTAAACAAATCAGAAAAGACCTGAAGCAGTGGGAAAAGAAAGGGAAAGAGAGAAAAAAGAAAAGGAAAGAAAAAAAGAAAAAAGAAAAAGATAAAGATAAAAACAAACAAAAGCAGAACAAAACAAAACAAAACAAAAACAGAATGTGATCAAATATGATCAGGCTGGATTATAGATCAGTGCCACACACTAGATTTTGGGTGTATTTTGGTCTGTTAAAAGAAAGTCCCTCCCAAAATTTTAAAGAAAGAAAAACTTATATATGTACAAAAATAAGGGTTGATATGATGAAGGGATGGAATATGACTGTAAAGATGGAAATTATAAAAAATTTTAAAAAAGGATTTGATAAGTTGTTTGAAAAAAGAAAGAAGAGGATTAAAAAAAAAAAGAAAGAAAGAAAGAAAGAAAAAAGGGAGAGAATGTGATCAGGCAGGGGAGTAGAAAAAAACCATACACTAGAGATTTAGAGTATATTTTGATCTGTTAGAAGAAACTATCTCAAGATTTTAAAGAGAGAACAACTTATATATATATGCCAAAAATATGGGTAACTACTATGAAGGGATAGAATATGACTTTAAAAATGAAAAATAAAAATGTTTTTTTTTTAAAAAGGGATTGATAAGATGTTGGTTGAAAAAGGGAAAAAGAAAAATTCAAAAAAAAAAAAAAAGAAAAAAGGAAAAAAGAAAAAAAGACAGTTAAAAAAAATAATTAACTTTGAAAGACTAAAGAATCATGGTAAAAAAGCCATGAATTCTATGTGCAGTATTCCCCTAGCGCTGGAGTTCTGCCGTTCTCATTGATCGGTAAACTTGGTCTTGGCTGGCTGTTCTCGCTGATCTTCTGGGGGAGGGGCCTGTTGCCGTGGTTCCCAAATGTCTTTGCCGGAGGCAGAATTGCCCCGCCCTTGCCGGTCCAGGCTAAGTAATCTGCTCGGGTTTGCTCTCCGGAGCTTTTGTTCCCTGCAAGCTCTCCCTACAGCTTTGGAGGCGGAGAGTGAAAATGGCGGCCTCCAAGTCTCCGCCCCGGCGGAGCCGAGAACTCGGGGTCCCGCTCCTCAGCGAGCCCCCAGAGAAAAGCAGTCAGTCACTCCTGTCTCCCCGGTCTCCGGCCGCACTCTGTGTTCACCCGGCCTGTGACCGCGCCTTTCTATCTGGCACCTGACCCCGTGTGGAGTCTCCAAACCCAGCAGATCCCCGCGGTGCGCTCCCGCACCTCTCCTCCCGGGGGAAGAAGGTGAGTCTTCCCGGATCTGCCGCTTGTTGGGTCCCTGCTGGAGGAGCAGGGGCCCGACTGTGCCGCGGATCACGGTCTATGGCAACCCCGAGCTGAAAGCCCGCGCCTGGGCTCCGTCTCTGCAGCCGGCTTCCCCGCTCCGATACCTGGGAGCTCTGCCGCACTCAGGCACCCCCGGTCTTTCTGTGACCCCGAGGGTCCTGAGACCACACTGTCCCGCGAGGGTTCCACCCCCCACTTCGCCACCAGAGTGACGTCCCTCAGCGGAGCAGACTTCTAAAAGTTCCGATTTTGTGCTCCATGGCTCTATCACTTGCCAGAAGCGGCCGACGGAGGCCCCTCCCCTGCCGTCTATCCTCCCGAATAACGCCTCGGATTCACTTCTCCGCACGTCCTACCTTCCAGAAAGTGGTCGCTTTTCTGTTCAGAGAGTTGTTGCTATTCTTTTCTTCGATCTCCTGTTGAATTTGTAGGTGTTCAGAATGGTTTGATCCCTATCCAGCTGAATTCCTGAGAGGAGACGAAATCCAGGTCTCCTACTCCTCCGCCATCTTGCTCCGCCCCCCCATAATATATATTTTATATGTATTTTCTCTGTACGTATTTTATATATGTATACATATATATGTATGTGTGTGTATATATGAAATACTATTCAGCCTTAGAAAAGAAGGAAATCTTGTCATTTGTGACAACGTGGATTAACCTGGAGGACATTATACTAAGTGAAATAAATGCAACAGAGAAAGACAAATATTGCATGATGTCAGTTATACATGGACTCTAAAAATGTCAAACACCTAGAAGCAGAGAGTGGTAGTACCACAGGGTGGAAGGTGGGGAAAATGGAAGATGTTGTTCAAAAGGTGGAACATTTCAGGTATGCAGAATGAATAAGTTCTGGAAATTTAATGCACAGCATGGTGACTGTAGTTAACAATACTGTATTGTATACCTGAAATTTGCTGAGATCTTAATTGTTTTCATCAAAAACAAAAAAACAAAAACAAAACCCAAAACCAAAACTCATACCAAAGATGACTATGTGGGGTGATGAATATGTTAATTAGCTCGATTGTGGTACCCTTGCATATGCAATGTGAAAGAAAGGACATTTTTTTTTCAAGTAGGCTCCACTCCCAGCACAGAACCCAACATGGGACTTGAACTCATGACCATGAAATCAAGATCTGAGATGAGATCAAGAGTCAGACCCTCAACCAACTGAGCCATCCAGGCGCCCCAAGAAAGGACCTTTTATTTTTAAATGTGTGTGTGTGTGTGTGTGTGTGTGTGTGTGTGTGTGTGTGTCTTGGGGGCAATTCTTAGGTAACCAAATTAGATTTTCTTTTGCCATAGGCAAACCAGAATAGAATCACTAGTGTGAACCAGTTCATCCTGGCTTGGGGTTGGAGGATGATAGATAAATTATGAAATATTTTGTGAGCCACTGATAGCCTGAAATTGGTTGTGTTGGAAGTTCTTACACCACAGAAATTGGCAGATGCTAAAAATCAGAACTTCAGCCTCCCCATCCTACCCCTGCCCTGGAAAGCTGATCTTTATTTGCCACACACCAATGAGAATAGTCCAGATGACACTCATAATGCAAGCTTTGATAGTGTTTTGGGGGGTTTTCTTTTTTGTAATGCAAGTGCCTGACTTAAGCTTTGATTGCCAAGGCATCCATTTCAAAGAGGCATCCACTTCTCAGATGGCTATCTGGAATAGACACAGTGCCGGCCACACAACCGGATAAAGCACTCAGTCACCTCCTAGGACTGTGGCTCCTTCAATTTAGACATATTGGTTGATTTTGATAACTGACCATTTGGGCCACTTGTCTGTTCTCTTTCCTATGCTTTAAATTTTTGCTCTTATGTTTTAACCTCACCAATAAAGAGTGAGCCTGTGAAACTGTAGGCCCCCACCCTCAACCCCCCAAAAAGCAGAACTCCTGGCTTGCATGTTCTCTCTCTCTACCCATGACCTTGCTGTGTGGCCCCAGGTATGCTGTGTGATTTCCAGTTCTTGTAAGTAATATACCTCTATTTTTTTTTTTTCAAAGCTTCCTGACAGTGGTTGCTGAAGGCCATCTTGCACTCATGGGCCAGTCCAACCACAACATTGACTATTGATAGGCTGAGGCTGCCACAGAACAACACTCCTCATTAAGAATTTCCCAGTGCTCCATAGCTCCTTGGGAAATGTCAAGCAGGTTTTGCTCAAGAACATGTCAAACTTGGAGGGGCCTTTTGGCTAGGCCATTTGGGGGATCCTTTGATCACAATACAATGCACTCTAAGAGAATATCAAAAGTTTGCACATGCACCATCAAATATAAAGCCAAAGAACATAGGCATATTATCTATACTGCCTCCAGCTCATCATTTATCCGAACTATCCTGAGCCTTACGGAGTATTGATCCCTCAGTGTTTGGGACTGAGAAGAGATCCCTTACACACAGCCTGAGGCCAAGTCCATGGGGGACGGAGGACCAAGCTGAAAATATGTCTCTCTCTTGCTGCCTCCAACACCATCTCTCTCTTCCACCCCAAGGAATAGAAATCACAAGCTCACAGTGAAATACAATTATATCTTACCTTTGCCTTATTTGAGATGGAAAAGGACAAGGATTCTCTTAATGATCTATGAAAGGATACATATAAAAAAAATAAGTAGGTTCCTTAAATATGTGTTTTTCAGGGTATTTGCAGTTGTGTCTCTTCTCCCTCAGGATGAATGTAATCACAATGTTAGATAACAATTATTGAGCACTTACAATATGCCTTAAGTCACTCTGCACATATTAATGGATATGATTTATGTTAAGCAGTAGATAATCAGCCCAAATTTCATTCAAGGATGTGGCATCTTTACCCAAGAAAAACTATTTTTCAAGTAAAAAAAACCAGACAAACAAAAATCCATTGCTGGGGGTAGCAAGATCCTTTGGAGATTTTCCTCTAGGGTCTTCTTTATGGGCATCCTGTGGCCTCTCAGCTTCTGCTGGTGAGGTTTCCCTCATTAAAGCAGCCTTGGTCAGTGGTGTCTTAAACAGGACTGCTGTCTGCTGGCACTGATTACATCTCCTTCTTTACTTCCACATCCATCTCTGGTCTGCTACAGCCGTTAGCTGGCACTGTCTAAGAGCCTTTGAGAATTCTATCAGTGAAGTGTGTTTCCCCTTGCAGTAGGATGCTAGTCCTCTCATGGGGAGTCTGTTCTCCAATCCTGACATCACTGTGTGCAAGTGTTGGTGGCCCAGCCCTGAAGTTCAGAACACCACAATCAAGACCTTTGCAGCCAGCCATTCCCTTATACTCTACTTTTCTTTGGAGATGCCAGCGGGTCCGTGGCACTGTCTCAAACTCAAGGCATCTTCAGTTCACCCCAAGTCTGTGTTTTCCAGTCTTCCTACAGTTGTGTCTCGTCCCCTCCAAAGCAATGGTCCCTTTGATCAAGGCCTAAAAGAAGATGATGGCATCAAATGCCCTCTTCTGTGCAACAGTCAGGTACACAGTAACCTGTCCAGAGGTAGCCCACTTCATTTGAGGACATTTCTGACTCTTAAAAAATGTCTTCCTATCATTAAGCTGAAGTTCCTATTTCTTCTGCCCACTGATTCTAGGTCCATCCTTTGAAGCTCTGCAGAAGCAGCTTTATATACTCTCTCCATCAGAGTCACACACACACAGAACACAGCCATTCTGCCCCCAGGCAGCACAGCCTTGCTTCCCAAGGGAAGCTGCATTTTCAAAGATAACCTGTAGTAAGTATAGCCTTTTAAAGCCAAGTAGAAGAAATGATGCTGGGAAATGGGACCGTGTCAGAATTTTCCCCTAGCCTCACTCTCCCTAGGGACTTATGGGTACTCCAGAGACCAGACCACCTGATATCTCGGAAACCCACATAGACAGACACCTGCCCTGCATTCCTCCATTGTCCAGCGAGTTGTTTTGGGCCCTTCTAATCCCTCTTTTTCACATCCTATTTGCCCAACATATTTTATAACCTTAATTGGGAGCTAGATTTTTTATGTAGTTTGCTGAATTTAAGTCAGCTTAGGATCTTTAAATGGGATGAAGCCTTGGTTACCAGGAAGTCTGGAATGGAGGACAGAAACTGGAGGTGCCGTCTGCCAGAAGGATTTTATAAAGAATATAAATCTCCGGGGAAGATGATACCGAGCGTCTCCACAGGTTGGGGAGAAGGGGTTTCTGTGATCTATAAAAACCTTCTTCGGGGGCACCTGGGTGGCTCAGTTGTTAAGCGTCTGCCTTCGGCTCAGGTCATGATCCCAGGGTCCTGGGATCGAGCCCCGCATCGGGCTCCCTGCTTCGCAGGAAGCCTGCTTCTCCCTCTCCCACTCCCCCTGCTTGTGTTCCCTCTCTCGCTGTGTCTGTCTCTGTCAAATAAATAAATAAAATCTTTAAAAAAAAAAAAAACAAAAAAAACCCTTCTTCAACACCATACTGCTTTATGAGCTCAAGCTGGTGCACTGCTTTCTCTTACAATGTCTCTTGATTCCAAACAGATATTTCTCAAGTTATTACAAACTTCGTCGGTCTTTTTTTTTAGGTTGCCTTGTACATTTAAGTACATTTAGCATTAAGTAGTTTTGATTGATCAATTAAGCAGTTATGATTTCCAAATATTACAGGGCTCTAAAAATTGCATAATGCAGAGTTTGGGGTCTTTGCAATATTCACATGTATGTCCTCCTCTCTTTGGTAGGATGGGAGGGCTCCCAATGACAAGTTGGAGAATCAAGAAATGTAGAGTTAGAAAGGTAACTAAAAATGGTTATTGCCAAGGGATTCGAGCAGAAAGGTACTAAAAGGAGTTCAGAGGAGAATAATACTTCCTTTTGGACTGAGTGGGGAAAGCTTTCCGAAGGAGATGGTACCTGGGGTACTAACGGGTTTGCTTAAAGCTCTATAGATGGAGAGTAGTTGTAGGGGATTCAGGAGAAGACATGAGCCAAAGAGGCATAATCAAAAGAAGAATGTAGAAGGCAGAATGATGACCCCACAAATCCTGTTCCTAATTTGAGGATTAGATTTCTAACCCTAAGAACCTGTGGAAATGTTATGTTACAAGGCAAAAGGGACTTTGCAGATGTGGTTAAAGTTAAGTGTTTTGAGATGGGGAGATATCCTAGATTGTTCAGGTAGAACCAATCTAAACACATGGTTCCTTAAAAGCAGAGGATCCTTCTCAGTTGTGGTCAGAAAGAAATATGATGATGGAGGAAGTGTCAGAGAGGCAGTGTTGCTAGTTTTAAGATGGAGGGAGGGCCCATAAGCCAAGGAATGTGGGTGACTTCCAGAAGGTGGAAAGGCAAGGAAATGGATTCTCCCCTAGGTCTTACAGAAGGGAAGACAACCCTGTCAACATCTTGATTTTAGCTCAGTGAGACCCGTGTTGGACTTCTGACCCACAGGACAAGCAGATAATAACTGTGTGTTGTTTTAAGTCACTAAGTTCATGGTAACTTGTTATGACAGCAGTAGAGAACTAAGACAATTGGTATTAAAATTTTGTGAGTGGATGTCCCTGGCCAGAATTTAGGGAACATGAACATGAAGAATTGGAATGGAGGTCTGATAAAAAGGATGGGAAGATTTGGGTGTCTTCTGCGATATTATTATAGAGCCGATTAACAATTGTGAACCATTGATTAACATGGATTCTGAAATATACACGTCTTAGAGCTTCTCAGAAGCTATATTCCATATTTTGTAGTTCAACAAATTGTTGCAGAACAAAGACAGCAAAATCCCCATTAAAGCAAAATCTCAACATACAACATCTAAAATTGGCCATATGTTATATGTTGCAATCTTCCATACAACAAAATTTTATGGTAAAGAATTTAGAGGCTTTTGGAATCTGATGAAAGATTTAAGACATAGAATCTGCTCAGCACTACCCTCTGCTAATTGTCTAGATTAGTGCAAAACTGGCTTAACATTCTGCATTTGAAAATTGTCTCTGTCCTTTCTCAACCGCCTAGGGAAATCAGTGAAATGGTGAAGGAGATGGACTCTGCTTTTAAGTGACTTGCCTCAGGTCACAAAGCCTTTAAATAAGAGCTGGTTCTTGGACTCCAGTTAATCTCCAGGAGTACTGCCAGGTTCCAGGGAGGACACTGGCTGTTCTTTGGGCTATAGGAAAGGTAACTCTCAGCCAAATCACCAGGTCTCCTGCTGCTAGCCTATGCGAGATATGGCCAACTGGACAGGAGACTTTCCTTTATAGCTGGTGTTCACAGGCAGGCAGCTCTATGGCCTCTTTCCATTATACCAGAACCCATTTGAAGGCCCTTCCCACCCAGATGTAAAGAGGCAGCTTTCTGGGATCTCATGAGGAAACAGCAAGCCCAACATTCTTTGTAGTGATATCTTGAGAAATTAATAAATTCTGCAATATGGTTTCTACCGTATGGCATGTTGCCTAGATTTGTCCCATTCCCAAACCATACTTCTTCCTTCCCCTTTATAACATAATAGGTTCCTTTGGCTCACGGTATCTGGTGGTTGGTGGGAGGCTGGGGAGGAGAGAGATGGTGTGCTATCTGGGTTCAAGGGTGTGGGCCAGAGTTTTGTTGAATGGGTTCAAGTTATGATTCTATACACCTCTTTGTCCCATTCTTCTCACAGGTAAGAAGACTCTTTTTAAAGTGAGTGGAAAACAGAGGCTTTTGTTATATATGAAACTGAGATTTACAACATGAAAGGTCATGCTTTTGAAGGGAAAATACTGTTTGTAGGGGAGAAGCAGTTATCAGAATTGCTTAGACCCTATTAAAAATAAATCTGTTGGTATATGAAACATAGTAAGGACATATTGTCACATAGCAAGGAGCTGGGTGCTACTGGCTGTGAGGTTGGGGCCTCATGGGTATCTAAATGGAGAAATTGTTTTGTATTGTCTTGGTGATACGGGTGTCCTGAGTATTATTTCTGTTTAGACTCTACATGTGTTTTAATTAGCATAGGCTGCATAACAAACTACCTCTGAACTTAGTGGCCTAAAAACAATTTTATTTAGGTCCATGATTCTTTGGCTTGTCTGGATGGTTTCATTAATATTTGCTGCGCTCTTTTATGTATTTGTGGCTGGCTGGGAGCTGGATGGTCTAGGATGGCCTCACTTATGTGCCTGGAGATCAACAGGCTTGTTGGTCTTGGAACTCAGATGGCACACCTCATCTCTATTCAATGTCTTTTATCCCAGACTTCTTCACATAGTGGCTCAGTTCTAAAGGCATCCAGAGGGCAAGACTCCAGCCAGCACATCCGTCACAAGCCTCTGTTGTGTCATGTGTACTGATGTCCATCAGTAAAGCCAGGTCATGTGGCCAAGTCCAGATTCAAGAGGAAGGGAAATAGACCCCATGTCTTGATGGGAGGAGCTTCAGAATCACATTGCAGAGAAACATGGAAATAAGGGTGGAGAGAATTTGTGGTTGTCTTTACAGTCCATCACAGGATGCAATATTGCCATAAGATCAGGCATCTCATTTCACAAGAAAGACTGTGCTAGTCAATACTCCCTTCCTCTTATTAAATTTGCTTCCCTATCTGAGATCTTAACCTAAAGATGGTGAATTTAGTACTGTATATAAGAATCATTAAAATATTCAAAATCTGCCCCAGAAATTCTCTTTTTAAAATCTTTTTAAATAATTCTAAATATGGAAAAAGCTGTATGCATGATGAGATTCCTCAAGTTTATTTATAGGAATGCAAATTGTAAATAATTTAATCACCAACAGAAGAGGAGTGGTTAATAGTATATACACTTGAGGGAATATTATAAAAAGTAAAATTATGTTTATGTGTATAATAATAGTAAGAATTCCATTATAATGATAATTTAAAAATAGAATACTAAATACTGGCAGAAAACAAAACAAAAAAACCAGAAACATATAAAAAAGCATAATGCATGTATTATTATTTTAGGGATAATGGGATTTTCAGTGAGTGTTTTTTACTTCTGCCATTTTTTCCTTTTTTTCAATAATCATGCTTGTTTTTATAAGTGGAAATAACATTTTTATTAAAAACGTTTTAAAAATAGGAAGAATAAAACTCTCTCTGGAATTCTTCTTTATTCTTTTACTCTGGAAAAATCACTAACAATGTTATATACTTTTTCTGGGGTGGTATTACATATTGACTGATGGTTTTGTTATCTTCTTGGTGGTTGGTTAGGATATGATTTCTTTCCTTCTGGGCCAAGGATTGTGCTACCATGTGACCAAGAACTCAAACAAGATGCTCCTTCTTTTTAAGTTAGCTTTGTTGTTTTTCCCTGTGTGAATTGCCTGTTCATTCCAGAATATACCAAGTATTTAAGGTGTCTGTGGAGCTTTGGAAAATGCAATGGAAGGATATAGGAAAGAATCCCTGTTCAATTCATCTGACTTTGACAAACATCCACTAAGTATTTTCTACAGGCCAGGCTCAGCCTTAACTAGGGCTGTAGAAGGATGGTTTCCAGAGGCTAACACCTAGTCAGGAGGCATGAGTGTTGACTCCTATCTCTGTGGTAAGGCAGACAGTGAACATCATAGGAGAGGGAGAGATGAGGTTTTTTTTTTTTTTTTTTTTTTTAAAGATTTTATTTATTCATTTGAAAGAGAGAGAGACAGTGAGAGAGGGAACACAAGCAGGGGGAGTGGGAGAGGAAGAAGTAGGCTTCCCGCAGAGCAGGGAGCCTGATGCGGGGCTCTATCCCAGGACCCTGGGATCATGACCTAAGCCAAAGGCAGACACTTAACGACCGAGCCACCCAGGCTCCCCAGGAAGAGATGAGTTTTATTTAAGGGTTAGGGAAATTGAAGACCCTTCCAGAGGGTAAAGTACAGAACTAATCCCAAGATCAATCCAACACAAGTACATGGCCAGGCATGTGGGAAACTGGGAGAGGCCAAGGTCACAATGGAGAAGGCCTCAAGTGGCAGTTGGGGAGTCTGTGCTTTATTTACAGGTGCTGGAGAATGATTTTTGAAGCAGAGATGAACAAGGATATATCTACTCTTTGGAAGAATAGAGATTGCAGACTGGTGGCCCACAGACGGGATAGGGCCAGCCAGTGGAAGGGTTGGTTTGCTTTGAAGATATTTTGTTTTTAATATTTTTTTTCATGACAGATACATTATAAAAATTATTCAGATTTTGAAAAATTCTTTAAGAGAAAAGAGGAGAAGAGGAGATTCATGAGTGCTAGGCCATAATATTCTAGTTTTCTACAACATTTGCTCTCTCCTTTTGTGCATTTTGTCACTTGCCTCACCCCTAGAGCCCTGTGGCTGAAGACATCAGCTGGGGGAGCTGTGGAGGGGCTATGGCTGTGCTGTCCAATACGGCAGCCATGGACACATAATAAAATTAATAAAACTCAATTTGCAAACACAGGAGCCACATTCCTAGTTCTCCCTCATCATAGCTTGGCTTCCATGTTGGATGGTATAGATAGAGAATGTTTCCAACATTCTGGGAAGTTCTACTGGACAGCACTGGTATTAGGTCCATTACCAGGCTGCTGCAGTGGGCCAGGGGAGAAATAACAAGGCCCCTAAAATAAGCAGTTGCCCGGGAACTGGAGTGTGACATCTTTCCTCTTTAGAGCAAGATTTGGGTTGGCTTCTTACTGACACGATTAGAATGAAGTCTGCTGTTGAACTCTCATTTTGATGAGTGTTTGAAAGTATATTTTTGCTGTTTGTGGGACCATGTTTGGCAAGAGTTTCAGGAGTACGTACCTGTGTATTTAACAATACCGGTAATTTTCACCCTAAGTTGGTTTCTTGGAAATGTTTACTCTTTGGTGTCTGAGAAACCTGAAGAGCTAAGTGCTATAACAGCTCATGAAAGCACCAAGTGGGAAGCATTTTGAGTGCCCTAGAGGAATGGTACTCCAGATATTTGAAGCATTGTTATTCACAAAAACAGTATCAAGACACTCCTATTTGTGACCTCCATCTATGATGACTTGCTGGGAACGACAAGAGTGGTTCTGCTCAATTTATCATCCCAGCTCCTGATTCCACACAGCAGGTTCTGTAAAACTCAAGGACTTGAGAAGACAGGATTTATGGCCATGTGCACGTTGGTCCTCAGTCCTCACAGACACATCAGTCCTGGCAGAAGTACAAAGGGCGTCTCAGCTTGGCCCTCCTCAGTTCCTCTGTGGGAATCTCAGCCTAGGGACAGCCTGATGAGTGACAGATGGTGCTCTTTAGGTTAGTCAGTATAAATAAAGGCCCGAAGTTGTGTGCTGGATGTTAAATGGACAGAGGGATGCCTTTGAGAAACACTGGATTCTAAGACAGGAGAGCTAGCAATTAATTATGGTTCTTCTAGGGGATTCAAAGTCATCCCATTCATTCCACTCTTGGCAAGTCCAGTGGTATCCTCATATGAACCTTTCTAACGGAAAATATGCAAGGAGTCAGTCACCTTTCTAAGTCATTTTTGTTAGAGAATAATGAACTCTATTCTTTGGCCCAGTGAACCTTCTTTCAGTGGATAAGATAATTATTATCTTTGCACAAATAATAACCATCACAAAAGCTTGCAAATCTTTACTCCTTTTGAAGAAAATAACTATTTTCCCAACTATTTTGCACATCTTGTCCTCTCTTCATTATAAGAAATTCCTTAGAGACATTGTCTTATAGATTATTGATTCTCCCTCATTCCTAAATCCATTAGGGGACATGTGACTTAACAACTTAATTTAAAATGTTTAATAATAAGTATTTTATTGAAGTATAATATGATTACGGAAAAGTGCAGAAAAGGTGAATGTTTGGCATAATTAATCATTACAAAATGATGACATTTGGATATCTGACACCCAGGTCCAGACATAGAATATTATCAGCACTGCCAATGCCCCCTCATACCCTATCCCATCACTTTCTCTTCCTCCTTTCTCCCTGAAGGTAACTATTATCCAGAACTATAACATCACAATCAGTTTTCCCTGTTTGATCACATACCATGTATCATACAATATACAGTCTTCTGTGGTTGTTTTTTTTTCAGTACACATTATGTTTGTGAGAGTCATGCATATTGCTATGTAGATCATTTTAATTGCTACATGGTATTTTATTGCATGTATACAACATTATTACTTATCCATTTCACTGTTTATGGACATTTGTATTGTTACCAGGTTGATGCTATTACAAATAATGCTGTTGTGAGTATTCTTCATATTTTTTAGTGCACATGGAATTGCTGGGTCATAGGGTAAATATATGTTCAACTTTAATGGATCCTTCTAATAATCTTCCAAAGTGGGTGTGCCAGTTTATTCTCTCACCAGTTTTGGTTGTTCTATATCCTTCTCAACCCTTGGTATTATCAGTCTTTAAAATTTTAACCATTCTGGGAACACCTGGGTGATTCAGTCAGTTAAGCGTCTGCCTTTGGCTCAGGTCATGATCCCAGGGTCATGGGACTGAGTCCTTCATTGGGATCCTTGCTTAGCAGGGAGCCTGCTTCTCCCTCTGCCTGCCACTCCCCCTGCTTGTTCGCTCTCTTTCTCTCTGACAAATAAATAAATACAATCTTAAAAAAAATTTTTAACCATTCTGGAGTGTGTGTAGTGATATCGTTTTGTGGTTTTGGTTTGCAGTCTCTTGCTGGTTAATGAGGTTAATGTGTATTTACTTTTTCATGTATTTACTGATTGTTTGCATATCCTCCTAAGTGCATACTCAAATATTTTGCCCATTTTCCCGTTGAGTTTTCTGTTTTTTACTGAATGATTTGTAGGAGCCCTTTACATAGTTTGAATATGAGTTTCTTATCAGTTTTATGTGTCCAAAATATCTTCTTCCAGTCTGTGACTTTTCACTCTCTTAATGATGTCTTTTGATAAACAGAAGCTCCTAATTTTAATGTAGTCAATTTGACAACTTTTTTTCCTTATGATTAGTGCTTTTTGTACATCCTTAAGACAATCTTGGCCTACTCTAAGGTTGTGAAGATATTCTTTATGTGTTTTTGAGCAGTTTTATTACTTTGCTTTTCTCATTTAGATCTACAATCCACAATCCATGTGGCATTGATTAATTGATTCACTGTTTCCATATGGACATAAATATTTCACCTAAAAGCCTAATTTTCTTCCATGTGGATATTTGGTTGATCCAGTATCATTTAACAAAAAGTCCATTGTTTTTCACTGCACTGACACCCAGGTCCAGACATAGACACTTTGTACTGCAAATTTTGTCATAAATCAAGTGTCAGTCTATGCATGGACAAATCTGTATTCAGCTCCACTGCTCAGTCTACTCTTGTTTACTTATTTACTGTAAGCTCATAATAATTTTTGATATCTGGGAGAGTAAATCATCCAACATTATTCCTCTTGTTCAATGTTGGTTTGGCTTTTTGATCCTTTGAATTCATTTATAATTGTAAAATCAGCTTGTAAATTTTGACACACGTACAGGCAGTTGGAGTATTGTTTGACATTACAAGTCTATAGATTAACTTAGAATTTACATCTTTACAATATTGTCTTACAAACCCATTTATTTGTGTATTCTTTAATTTCTCTCAATAAAATTTCATGCTTTGTCTCTAATGTCTTTTATTGGCCTTTTTTTCTGAGGAGTTTCCATTCCCAAAGAAAGCATTCATCATTTCACCATCAAGGACAATGTGTTGATGGCTTTTGATATGCCTTTGCTTTGTTATTAAATATCCTATCAGGGGCACCCGACTGGTTCAGTTCCCAGAGCATGGGACTCTTGATCATAGGGCTGTAAGCTTGAGCCCCATGTTGGGTGTAGAGATTACTTAAAAAGAAAATCTTTAAAAATAAAATAAATAAATAAATTTCCTTTATCAGATTAAGGCATGAACATTTTACATTGTGCCATGTTGGTTTTGACTCTAGGTGTTTTTAAAGGACCTAAAGTAAGCTATTAGAATTTTAGCTATGGCAAGGTTAAGAGCACAGCCTGTTACATTCAGCCTCTGAGCTTCGGCCCATCTCTTGCTCTGTCCCTGAGCTGGAAGGAGAGAGGAAAGGACCACACTGCTATAGAGCCATGGAATGTCTAAAGATTGTCCTGAGAAGACTCAGGAGATAGGCCCTGGAAAAACCAGAATTCTTTCAAAAATAAATGAGGAGACTTTCTAGTATTCTCATATAGAGGGTTAGAGAAAGGCTAAGGAGATTTCTTATGACAGATGTATGCATATAACAATAGCCTGGCACATTTGCACTTTTACCATCAAACCTTTTATTTCATTGGATCTTTTTAACCACCCTAGTTTCCATATAGTGCAATTTTACAGAAAAAAAGGAAGATGAGTTGTCTAATGTAACAGAACTAGAAGAGTCTGAGCTAGAAATGAGGTCCCCTGGATCCTTGGTCTGGGCTCCTCCGATTAGAACCTAGGAACACATGAAAAATCCAAAATACAAAAGTTATACCAGGTTCCTCCAAAAGGAGACTTATATTAGAATATATAACATGTAAAAATATAATTTTATAAAAAATGCTTCCTTATAAAAACATGGGTCATCTTCAAAACAAACTGTTGGGGGGGTTGGGATGCAGCCAAAAAGTTTCTACTTCCTTCTCTCCCCAGAAGAAAGTGAGTTCATTTTGTCCTTTTATCTCCTCGTTCTTATCTGCTTTTCCCTGTGCAACTTGTTTTGGCCAATGAAATGTAAGCAAAAGTGACACATGTTGTTTCCAGATGAAAGCATTTCATTGCCAGTGTTTGGGTCTCCAGCCCATTCCTCCTGTCATGGAGATCATGAGAGCCCAGGTCAATGTGGATGTGCCAGAAGATGGAAACCAACTTGGAATTCTGAAAATCCTTGGAGAGTCACCCATAGCCACAGCAGGTTTTATGTGAGTGGGAAGGAAACACTTGTTTCTTAAGCCACTGAGACTCGTGGGTTGTTTGTTGCTGCAGCATAACCTACTTTATGCCGACTGATACAGCAGACCAAATAAGATTTGCTCCTGACTGGGCGCCTGGGTGGCTCAGTTGGTTAAGCGACTGCCTTCAGCTCAGGTCATGATCCTGGAGTCCCTGGATCGAGTCCCGCATCGGGCTCCCTGCTCAGCAGGGAGTCTGCTTCTCCCTCTGACCCTCCCCCTCTCATGCTCTCTCTCTATCTCATTCTCTCTCTCAAATAAATAAAATCTTAAAAAAAAAAAAAATTTGCTCCTGACAGGCCTAGCCAAGGCTCAGCTCTCTTGTTCTATTTTCTCCTGCTAGGACCCTGGATAAATCAGGATGTCCCTGTGCTGAAGGCACAGCCATCCTTAATTCAGTTGGTGGAGGAGACGGGAGAAAGAGGTATAGAGATCAATTTAGACTTGTGTCCAGCCACGGTCTCCAAAACCATGTTAGCATTGATCTTCACCTAGGTTCTTTTATCTGTTTCTCAAACAGCTTAGACTTTTGCTACTCCAACTGTGATCCATGGAAAAGCAGCATCAGCACCACCTGAGAGCTTGTTGGAAATGCAGAGTGTCAGGCCTTACCCCACCCCCTTCTCTATTACAATCCACATTTTAAAAGCAGCTTCGAGTGATTGGTATGGGAATTCCAGTTTGAGAAACACTGGCTTAAATTTGGCAGTGAGGAAAGAAGAGTGTTTTGGTTTCCCTCTACTTTCAGATCCCCCACGGTGGATGAATGTCTGACCCCCTTGCCCTGACCTCCTGACCCACCATTCCCTCTTTAGAACACTGTGCAGATTCTTGCTGCAGCTCCTATAATATAAAGTGAACCCTGGCATCTCTGATGTTTGATTATTTGGTTCTCCTTTGCATCATGTCACAAGGCAAAAGTGAGCCCCAATATAAGGAATGAGTATCCAACGTTGTCTTTCTTCTAGGTGTGATCACTTGTCATGTACAGGGGAAGGGCAACCTGGAGGGTTTTTCCTATTCCCTGCCTCCTGTCTTTCTCTTGACCTTGCTCAGGCTTCATGTAAACAGATGGACTTGGCAAGTGCCGGGGCTGCTACTACTCCCTCCTAATCTGCCTTCCCATTTCCTCCCTGGTCCCAGTCCCTGCTTCTGCCCTTCCTCTACCATTCCTACATAAAGGTGGCAGTGACAAGGCAAAACTGCCCCCTGGCCCTGCTCCCAAATGACAAGAAGCCAAAAGCCGAGTCAGGAAGTGTGCTAAGCTGAAACCAGGGCTGAAGCACTTGGAGCCCTGGCTGAGTCTGCTGGGGCTAGGTTATCAGATGACAAGGCACAGGCTTGTCTTTGCTGCTCCAGTCCCCTGCCCTGGGCTGGCCTTGCTCTTGGCATCTCCTTCCTCACTTTCTACATGCTGTTGGCAGTCCGATGATACTGGGGGTTTGCCAATGGGAGGCCACTGTCTGCTGCTCTGAGCTTTCCCCTGCTGTTTGTGAAAGCAGTTCTTCATGGGAGCTCGGCCTGACGCCTTCCACAAAGAATGACTTTCATCAAGGCTGTGGCATGGGGCTTCACAGTGGGAGCTGCTGGACAGAGGGCTAGGAGGGAGGGGGACAGATCCGGCTACAGTGGCAGATGGAACCTGGCCCAGGGTGGATGTTGAGTGCCATCTTCAATATGCCTTTTCCCTTTTAATTTTCTCTTGAGCAGAGCTGATCAATTAGAGCTGTAATTATTTTAATCTTCCTCTTTGCTGTCCCTGTCTGCCTGCCTGACACTGCCCATCGACCCTTTCTGCTAACTATGTACTCAGGTGGCAGCTTTGCCGACGCCACTTCAGGCTGCCCATCTTCGGAACAGGCCAAACAGTGATGCAAGATTGCCCAGCCAGGGACCATCACTTTCCCTTGCTGTGCGACCTCTGGCAAAGCTTCCACCTCTCTCTTTCTTTTGCAAAGTGAGTCAGCTCCCTGGGTGGGTGAGAGAAACAAGATTTCAAAATGAAAGCTATACAGTATTTATATCATGCATTTCAGCATCACTGGGGTTTTAAGAACATCATTTTGGAATCAGAAAGATGTGGTTCTTCTACCTGTGCATGGATCTTTTCATCTCTATGTCTCTGAGTCCTCATCTGTTTAATGGGTATCATAATAACTTCTCTGAGCATTGTAAGGACTGGACAATGTGATGAATATATAGCTCAGAGCACAGTGCTAGGCCCCTATATAGCTGGAGAAGGGTGAGCTATTTTTTAATCATTAGTTATGGTTCTGTGACTAAAGGAAACAGGTGTTTGGAGAAAGGAATTAAATAGGCAGCCCTGGATTTGTGACATGCCCTTATGGATAAACAGAGCCACTCCTTGTCCCATCATGGGTGGTAAAATGAGGAAAATAATGCAAACTAGATAGCTTTGGAATATTTGAATAAAATAATTTTTTTCCCCCAGGAGCTCTTATGAAGTGAAAGAGGCAGATAGTCTATGGCTCTCAAGACAAAAGCTTCCATGTTCTGATGGGTCCTGGGCCAGATAAGCATCAGTTCATTGGGATCTTGTGAGTTTGGTGAGTGTGGATAATTCTGAGGGAAGATTCTAGGCTCCAGCCTGTGAATAATGCAAACCACTGCTGGCCACTCTCCCTACCTCACTCCCCACATTCCTCATACTCAAGTATTCCATTTTGTTCAGCTCAGAGCAACAAGTAAGGAAATGAAGCGCTTGAAATACAAAGATAGTTGGGACATGGTTTCTGCCCTTAAAGATTTCATAGTCAGGGGGCAGTGGTAGGTAGAGAAGCTTAACTGGAAATTACAGTGGCAAGACCAAAGCAGATCAAAACACTGATTTTGTAGGAGAACGTGTAAGAGCTAACCAACCTAGCAGCTGAGGCTATATGGGGGAGGGATGTTCAGGGAAGATGCTGCAGAGGAAGGCAACATTTCTGAGGTGATTTCTCTTTCTGGGTAATCTTTAGATGTGATCAAGATAGTCTTTAGTGTAATCATATGTATCAGTTAGCTTTTGCTGCATAACAAACAACTCATACATTAGTGGCTCCAAATCATAATTATTTAGTTCACAATCCCAGGGGTCAGATGAGTGGTCCTTCTGTTTGGGACAGCTTAGCTAATCTCTGCTGGGCTTGCTATCTGTGGCCATTTGGCAAGTTGACTGGTTGGACGATCTCATCCACAGTTGGAGTGCATTGGTTCCCCTCTACATGGCCTCTCATTCTGAAGCTGCTAGCTTGGGCTCATTTATATGGAGGTTTCAGTAAACAGGCAAGCCCCAAAGCTCAAGAGCTATTCAAGTCTCTGCCTGCATTATGTGTCTAATGTCTTATTAGCCAAAGCAAGTCACAAGGCCAACCCAGATTCAAGAGGTGTTAAAATAGACTTTACCTCTTGATGGAAGGGGAAGAATTTTTGTCCATTTTTTCAGTCTATCATATTGTTTATATTTAGCATACAGAGGGCAAAGGGGGCAGAGATGTATGAAATCTGGAGCATGGGAACTTGATGCCAAACAGATAATCATCTAAATGATATAACCTATTTCCCAAGTAAGGGTCAATGCCCAATATTCCATCTTTGAAGACACGTTCTGCTGTGTTAGACATTGCCCACCCCAGTTATCTTTTTTTGGAATGAATATGCCCTTGGGAGGTGGTGACACATTCAAGTGTAATTAGTCATTTCATTTGGGCTATCCTCTAGGGCAGGAATAACTTAACCGCAATGAAAGCCATGAGAGAACTTTGTTGGAGAATTGGTGATAGTGGGATGGAACCTGGGCGAAGGGCAGAGGGGTAGGAAAGGCCAAAGGGGAGACCCAAGCTTGGTTTTAGCTACATCTCAATTTTGCCTGAAGCTGGACCTGCATCTGAGTGTGCAGGGGTGAGATTCATTACAAAGTCATTTGCAGACCTTATCTTCCAGAGCTTAGAAGCCAGATGTCCTGGAAAGGATGTCGGCACCATGCCATGGTACCTCACTGGCAATCTTACAAATGGTCTCCTCTCTCATCCCTCCACCAGCCCAGCTACTGACTGAGCACTTGGTGTATCCAGCTTGCTGTGGGTCTGGCCTCAATTTCCGCTCCTAGATGATTACTGCTCCAACTTCCAGGGGGCCATTTGGAGGGAAGCCAAGAGCTTGAGTAGTAGATCTCAAATGTTAGCAAACCTCAGATTTACTTAATTTACTGAGTTTGTTAAAACAGATTGGTGGGCCCCACCCAGGGTTTCTGAATCTGTAGGTCTGAGAGGGGCCTAAAGCATTCTTAAGGACTTGCCAGGTGATGCTGATACTGCTGATCCAGGACCACATTCTGAGAACTCCTGACCTAGTGCTTTGAATACCTTGTAATTGTACATAGGGTTCCCCTTATTGCAGAGGTTCTCAAACTTGGCTGCACCTAGGGACCACTTTAAAAACTTAAATGCCTGGGCTTCACCTGCAGGGAGTCTGATTTAATTGGTCTGTGTGAGCCCAGTATTTATAATTTTTCAAAGTTCTTGGGTGATTCTGATACACACCAAGGGTTGAAAACCACTGTCTCATTGTAATGGCTCTCAAAGAGTGGTCCCCAGACTCCCAGCAGCAGCAGCAGCATCACCCGGGAGCTTGTTAGAAATGCAAATTCCCAGGCCCTCCCCTGGATCTACTGAGTCAGAAACCCTGGGGGATGAGGCCCAGCAGTTTGTTTTAATAAGGCCTCTAGGTGAACCTGATGCACACTGAGGTCCTGTGAGAACCATGCTGGAAGACCTCCCTCAATACCTAATTCTTTGGAAGATGAGCTCTGGAGAGGTGACATGCAGTTTGCAGACTATGGGGATCTGGATATTCCATCAAAAGTCTTTGAAATAAAATCTTCAACCGAAACATGGGTATGCACAGACCTAAGGAGATTTCTTAGGCTATACTGGAGGAAGGGATTTCCACACCTATCTTGCTCCGACTTCCAAAGGCAGCCTCTGACGTCCTTCCCCTTGACTCCTGAGCACGGAGTGAGAACAGGGAAATTCTGCCCTAGCTCTAGCCTCAAGTTAATTGTGTGACCTCTTGGTGTCTTTGTTTCCTTATTCTAAATGTATGACATGATTTGCATCGACTGAATCATCGACCTTACAGTTCTAAGTAGGTCAAATAAGATTTCACAGGTATGGTTTCAGAGTGTTTTACGATCCTTGTTCAGGAGGAAGAATATTAATGAAAGACTTGTTCTTGTCTTCCATATCTGCAGCTGGCGTGACTACTTTGCCCAGGTTGGGAAAAACAAAGTTAAAAATTATATCCTTGTGATTTTATAAATTGTTTTGAAACCCCCACATGCCAGGGTAGCAAGGAATATACAGGAATGTAGGAATTTCTCACCGGGCCTCCACCACCCCGGGGTGTCTGAGCTCTCCCAAGATTTTCTCCTAGGGAAGCAAAGCTATCAGACATGCCTCTAGATGTTGCTCAGAGAGAGCCCTGGTGCATGATCAGTGGGGACCATGGCTCCTTCTGTCTCTTCTACTGCACAGGTGGATCTGGGCAGCCCACGGGACACTTCTTACTACTTGGTGATGCTCTTGACAATCTTGAAAAGTTCTAGAATTGCCCTCTTTTGGGGCCCCAAAGACACTATACTTTCACAGGCACACACACATACATCTCACACACTTTCAACCTTGTCCTCAAGCTACAAGTTTGCAGAATTTAGAGGGGCTTTCATCCTTGGCCTTGAGCTACAGCCAGCCCTCCCCCACGACTCTGCAGAACAAATACACTCATTCCGGTGCCTTCTGGGAGTTGGCAGGACAAATAAATGAGAGAAGCAAGGCCAGAAACTACAGCAGAAGCTATACCTAGTTTCACTTTACTAGATACCTGTTGCCAAAATCTGGTCTATTTTCTTGGCATACATAAGAACAAGGCTCAGAACCCAAGAACTTCCATGAAGTCTTAGGAGCAGCAAGATTCTCTTTGCAATGGGTGTTGTCATTACTGGATGTTGGCTTCTTGGGGCACTCTCCTTGGAGCCAGATAAACCTAATGAAAAGCATCTTAGGAAAAAGTGTTTGTACTAATGTTTTAAGCCAGTTGTTTGCAAAGGGTGGTAATTGGGTCAGAGGCATCAGCATTGTCCCAGAACTTTTTAGAACTACGTCCTCACCCTGCACTTATGCATCAGGAACTCTGGGGGTGCAACACTACAATCTGTGTTTTATAAAGTCTGATGGATGAGTCTGAGGCATGCTAAATTTGAGAACCACTGCTTTAGGTCAATGGATTTCAACCTTGGCTGCACATTAGAATCACCTAGAGAGATTTACAAACTCTCCATGCCCAAGACATACCCCAGATCAATTAAGTAAAAATCTCTGGAAGTGAGACCCAGGCATCAGTATTTTTAAAAATTCTCTAGATGATTCCAACGTGAGCCAGGGTAGAGAGCCTTTGCTTTAAAACCACTGCAAATAACCAAATTAAATCAACTGCACAAGTGGTGTTTTCCATTGCAACTGTTAGTGATGGTGGAAAATAAAGACCATAACAAAACAAAATTGACCCAAAAACTCTTCAAAAACAGACTGAGTCTCATAGGCAAGGTGTAGCAGGGAATCGGGCATTAACTCATAAATTCTATCACTATAGATGGTCCCACTGATAATTCAGACTGTTTTCCCCTTTATTCTCCTACAATTTCTTGGCGTGGGAGAATCCTTTACTGGTGCAAGACAGAGAAAAAGGGCAGGATCTCATGAGGAACAAATGCCATGATAGATGTGATGTGAATCTGTTTTAATATAGAGGCTTAGTCTGAGATGGGATTTTGTTTTTTTAGGAGCCAAATTCAGAAAAGGCCTTTCTTACTCATAAAGGCCTTTGCCTATTAAAGTGCCTCAGTCCGTTTAGCACCATTGAATTTAATCAAAAGGCTTATAAAGCTACCCCGCCCCTTCAGCTTTTATTACATTGCTCAGTGAGATCATCCTGCTGGTTTCCTCCAGCTGCCTTCTCTCTCTGGGGCTCTGAGGATGAAGCAATGAGTCTGACCCTCTGACACTGTCAGGCTCAACTTTAGCAACATTCTATCTCTATAGCGACTCCAACCTTTTAAGAGATGTGCGAGGTGATTTAACTTCAAGTTGGAAAATCAAGCCCTCTGATTTGGATGGCTGCCCTGATGGGCAATTCACCTGTGTGATTGATTTCACAAATCTGTTCTGTTGCCTCTTGGTATTATGAGCCTGGAAGCAGCAGAAGGGAAGAGAGAGAGAGAGATTGGGAGGGAGAGGGAAATCGAAGGAAAGAGGGTAAGGAGGGAGAGGGAGAGAGGGAGGAAGGGAAGGAGGGAGAGGGTAGGAAGGAGAAGGAGAGAGAGACTAAAGTCTTGGAGGCAGCTGGCTGGAGGACAAGCAGGTGGCTTCTATTCTAACTTTGAGAGCTGCCTTTAATGAGAGTAACAATCTCTCTTAATTGCCTTAGCAGTGTGCACCCTGAGGTCATCAGCTCTCGCTGTCCACGGTGCTGTTTCTGTGTTCTCTGGGTACAGATCTCATTACACCGTTGAGTTTCCCTAAAGGATATATTCTCACAAAAGCAGCTGTGGCCTAATAGATTTTGCTAAATAATTTATATCAGAATGTTGCGGGGGGGGGTTGGCAATGGGGTGGGGGGAGGTAGGGTGTGTATTCTATTGTATACTCCACAGCAAATAACTTAAAACCCTCATGGAAATTTCTGTTCTCTGAGGTTTCTCTTTAGCTATACCATCATAGAATTGCAGTTTTGATCTATTTTCCTCCCTAATATTTGTCCTTTGGAATTTCAAGATCTTCTCATCTCTTAATTGGTTTTCCCTGGAATGATGGGTGTGGAGGGAAGATGAAAATGATAAAGTATAAGAAAAGAATAGGGGCTCTGTGGAGGGCACTGGAGCGTGCCTCCTCCCACCCACTGCTTTGCTCTTCATGATTCCTCCTTTGGTCCCTTTGATATTCTTTACTTTGGCTACCAACCAAAGACTCTTGGCAACTGACACTGACTTTGTCTCTCAACTGAATTTGGTGAGCACCGTTCCCTCTCTGGAAGAGACCCCTACCTGACCTTTGCTTTGGCTCACTCCTCACCTGGTCCAGACCATTTACTCACTGAAATTTTGCACAATGTATAGCCTAAATCCTTGTAGTCACAGTTGAAGTTCTTTCTCCCTTGTTTTGTCCTTGGTGGGGGAGAATGCCCACCTTCACAAGAACTCATCTTTCCAGATTGACAAGGGGAGGCTCTCATTTGCATTTGAAGACACTGGTTCTCATCAGTCTTCTTGGAGATAAAGAATAGCTGGAGATCTTCGGGTCACGTGGAAGAGATGGCATCTTGGTTCTTGTAACATTTGTCACCTTATCAAGGGTACCAGGTGAGTATCTCCAAATTGTGTTGACTGAAACTATATATCATCAAGGAAGAGAAACCAAAAATAAACCATGTGGGATGATGTCTTTAAATGCTGCCTCTTGACTTTGCATTTTGTGCTAAAAGTATAAAGGAGTGAAGGCAGGAATATAGCTTAGCCTGTATGCATGCATAAAAAAATTAGCTTAAAAAATAGGAGTGGCACATAAGCACAGTTTTTGAAATGCATAAATTCCATATAAGCCAGAAACATGATTCTCTTCTCCTTCAGTTAGGATAAATAGGAAAGTTGTTACAACACAGGAGTAGGGCCCCTTTTTTTTTTTTTTTTAAAGACTTCCGAGCTAATAGGAAAAAAAACAAAAAACAAAAAAACCACAAACTAGCAAACTCTATTTCGGTTTTGAGAGAAGATAAATGTGAAGGACCTTTACCCTACAGCCGGGACTGTTTATATGCACTGTTCAAATCAATCTTTTGTAAACACATGCCTTCTGTCCCATTCATAATGGTCTGATTCCTTGTTCATTTCCCCTGCTCATTTCTGCTTCTCTCTGTGCTGAATTGCTTTTTCTGCAGGTTAGGATTATAGCTTGATTTTTCAAAAAAAATTGGCTTTAAATCTTGTAATTAAAGCTTTCTTTTCACCCAAATAATTACAAAAAGGGGTTTGGCTTAAAATTCATTTCTAGCCAGCTTGTGTGAGCTGTCTGCTCACTGAGTGAGAGTGAGGCTGGCTCTCATGTGTAACATCAAAGACAGGGTAGGCTAGGACAAGGCTGGCTTTTCCAGTGGCCCCCAATTTCTGCCATGTTCACTTAGTTGGAGACACTCCTAAGCCAGTACATGGAGAATTAGAAAACAAATCTAGGCACCATGGGGAGATGTGCATCTTCTGGGGTGTTGTATATTGGTGCATTTTCCCAGGTGGTACAGCCAACTCTGCTGTTGACCAGAGAGGCACCTAATGGAGAACCAGGAACTGGGCTTTGGCAGCGTTATTAGAAAAGAATGGAATCTCTATTCCTATGATCTGTACAGGAACGTCTCCCACCACTTGGGGAAGTGTCTTCCAAAATGTAGCACATCAGTGTTCTCAAACATCTTGGTCTCTGCACCCTTTATCTTCCTAAAAACTAATGCAGATGCTAAAAAGCTTCTGTTTATATGGGTTAAATCTACCAATATGTGCTATATCAAAACTGAAAACTGAAAAAAATTAGATACCACACTTATTTATTAATTCAATAAAAAAAACAAAAATAAACATGTCTACATAAATAACTTATTTTATTTAAATAACCTATATTTTCTTTTTTATTATGATTATGTTATGTTAATCACCATACATTAGTTTTTGATGTAGTGTTCCATGACTCATTGTTTGCATATAACACCCAGTGCTCCATGCAGTATGTGCCCTCTTTAATACCCATCACCAGGCTAACCCATCCCCCCACCCCCCTCCACTCTAGAACCCTCACTTTGTTGCTCAGAGTCCATAGGCTCTCATGGTTCATCTACCCCTCCGATTTCCCCCCCTTCATTCTTCCCCTCCTGCTATCTTCTTTTTTTTTTTTTAACATATAATGTATTATGTATTATTTTTTTTTTTTAAAGATTTTGTTTATTTATTTGAGAGAGAGAGAGAAACCACATGAGAGGGGGGAGGGTCAGAGGGTGAGGCAGACTCCCTGCCAAGCAGGGAGCCCGATGCAGGACTCGATCCAGGGACTCCAGGATCATGACCTGAGCCGAAGGCAGTCGCTTAACCAACTGAGCCACCCAGGTGCCCTGTATTATGTATTATTTGTTTCAGAGGTACAGGACTGTGATTCAACAGTCTTACACAATTCACAGTGCTCAACATAGCACATACCCTCCCCAGTGTCTATCACCCAGCCACCCCATCCCTCCCACCCCCCACCACTCCAGCAACCCTCAGTTTGTTTCCTGAGATTAACAATTCCTCATATCAGTGAGGTCATATGATACATGTCTTTCTCTCACTGACTTATTTCACTCAGCATAATACCTTCCAGTTCCATCCACATCGTTGCAAATGGCAAGATCTCATTCCTTTTGATGGCTACATAATATTCCATTGTATATCTATACCACATCTTCTTTATCCATTCACCTGTCGATGGACATCTTGGCTCTTTCCATAGTTTGGCTATTGTGGACATTGCTGCTATAAACATCGGGGTGCACGTACCCCTTTGGATCCCTACATTTGTATCTTTGGGGTAAATACCCAGTAGTGCAATTGTTGGGTTGTAGGGCAGCTCTATTTCCAACTTTTTGAGGAACCTCCATACTGTTTTCCAGAGTGGCTGCACCAGCTTGCATTCCCACCAACAGTGTAGGAGGGTTCCCCTTTCTGTGCATCCCCGCCAACATCTGTTGTTTCCTGACTTGTTCATTTTAGCCATTCTGACTGGTGTGAGGTGGTATCTCATTGAGGTTTTGATTTGGATTTCCCTGATGCCAAGTGATGTTGAGCACTTTTTCATGTGTCTATTGGCCATTTGGATGTCTTCTTTGGAAAAATGTCTGTTCATGTCTTCTGCCCATTTCTTGATTGGATTCTTTGTTCTTTGGGTGTTGAGTTTGATAAGTTCTTTATAGATTTTGGACACTAGCCCTTTATCTGATATGTCATTTGCAAATATCTTCTCCCATTCTGTTGGTTGTCTTTTGGTTTTGTTGACTGTTTCTTTTGCTGTGCAAAAGCTTTTTATCTTGATGAAATCCCAATAGTTCATTTTTGCCCTTGCTTCCCTTGCCTTTGGCAATGTTTCTAGGAAGAAATTGCTGTGACTGAGGTTGAAGAGGTTGCTGCCTCTGTTCTCCTTTAGGATTTAGATGGACTCCTGTCTCATATTTAGGTCTTTCAACCGTTTTGAGTCTATTTTTGTGTGTGGTGTAAGGACATGGTCCAGTTTCATTCTTCTGCATGTGGCTGTCCAATTTTCCCAACACTATTTGTTGAAGAGAGTGTCTTTTTTCCATTGGACATTCTTTCCTGCTTTGTCGAAAATTAGTGGACCATAGAGTGGAGAATCCATTTCTGGGCTCTCTATTCTGTTCCATTGATCTATGTGTCTGTTTTTGTGTCAGTACCATACTATCTTGATGATGACAGCTTTGTAATAGAGCTTGAAGTCTGGAATTGTGATGCCGTCAGCTTTGCTTTTCTTTTTCAACATTCCTCTGGCTATTTGGGGTCTTTTCTGGTTCCATACAAATTTTAGGATTATTTGCACCATTTCTTTGAAAAAAGTTGATGGTATTTTGATGGGGATTGCATTGAATGTGTAGATTGCTCTAGGTAGCATTGACATCTTCACAATATTTGTTCTTCCAGTCCATGAGCATGGAACGTTTTTCCATTTCTTTGTGTCTTCCTCAATTTCTTTCATGAGTGTTTTATAGTTTTCTGAGTACAGATTCTTTGCCTCTTTGGTTAGATTTATTCCTAGGTATCTTATGGTTTTGGGTGCAATTGTAAATGGGATCGACTCCTTAATTTCTCTTTCTTCTGTCTTGTTGTTGGTGTATAGGAATGCCCCTGATTTCTGTGCACTGATTTTATATCCTGCCACTTTACTGAATTCCTATACGAGTTCTAGCAGTTTTGGGGTGGAGTCTTTTGCCTTTTCCACATAAAGTATCATATCATCGGCAAAGAGTGAGAGTTTGACTTCTTCTTTGCTGATTTGGATGCCTTTGATTTCTTTTTGTTGTCTGATTGCTGTGGCTAGGACTTCTGATGCTATGTTGAATAGCAGTGGTGATAGTGGACATCCCTGCCACGTTCCTCACCTTAGGGGGAAAGCTCTCAGTTTTTCCCCATTGAGAATGATACTCGCTGTGGGTTTTTCATAGATGGCTTTTATGATATTGAGATATGTACCCTCTATCCCTATACTCTGAATAGTTTTGATCAAGAAAGGATGCTGTACTTTGTCAAATGCTTTTTCTGCATCTATTGAGAGGATCATATGATTCTTGTTCTTTCTTTTATTAATATATTGTATCACATTGATTGATTTGTGGATGTTGAACCAACCTTGCAGCCCAGGGATAAATCCCACTTGGTCGTGGTGAATAATCCTTTTAAGGTACTGTTGAATCCTACTGGCTCGTATTTTGGTGAGAATTTTTGCATCCATGTTCATCAAGGATATTGGTCTATAATTCTCCTTTTTGATGGGGTCTTTGTCTGGTTTGGGGACCAAGGTAATGCTGGCCTCATAAAACGAGTTTCAAAGTTTTCCTTCCATTTCTATTTTTTTGGAACAGTTTCAGAAGAATAGGTATTAATTCTTCTTTAAATGTTTGGTAGAATTCCCCTGGGAAGCCATCTGGCCCTGGGCTTTTGTTTGATGGGAGATTTTTGATGAATGCTTCAATTTCCTTAGTGGTTATAGGTCTGTTCAGGTTTTCTATTTCTTCCTGGTTCAGTTTTGGTAGTTGACACATCTCTAGGAATGCATCCATTTCTTCCAGGTTATCTAATTTGCTGGCATAGAGTTCCTCATAATATGTTCTTATAATTGTTTGTATTTCTTTGGTGTTGGTTGTGATCTCTCCTCTTTCATTCATGATTTTGTTGATTTGGGTCCTTTCTCTCTTCTTTTTGATAAGTCTGGTCAGGGGTTTATCAATCTTATTAATTCATTCAAAGAACCAGTTCCTAGTTTCGTTGATGTGTTCTACTGTTCTTTTGGTTTCTATTTCATTGATTTCTGCTCTGATCTTTATTATTTCTCTTCTCCTGCTGGGTTTAGGCTTTATGTGCTGTTCTTTCTCCAGCTCCTTTAGGTGTAGGGTTAGGTTGTACATTTGAGACCTTTCTTGTTTCTTGAGAAAGGCTTGTATTGCTATATACTTTCCTCTTAGGACTGCCTTTGCTGTATCCCAAAGATTTTGAACAGTTGTGTTTTCATTTTCATTTGTTTCCATGAATTTTTTTTAATTCTTCTTTAATTTCCTGGTTGACCCATTCATTCTTTAGTAGGATGCTCTTTAGCCTCCATGTATTTGAGTTCTTTCCGACTTTCCTCTTGGGATTGAGTTCTAGTTTCAAAGCATTGTGGTCTGAAAATAGGCAGGGAATGATCCCAGTCTTTTGGTACCGGTTGAGATCTGATTTGGGACCTAGGATGTGGTCTATTCTGGAGAATGTTCCATGGGCACTAGAGAAGAATGTGTATTCCATTGCTTTGGGATGGAATGTTCTGAATATGTCTGTGAAGTCCATTTGGTCCAGTGTGTCATTTAAAGTCTTTATTTCCTTGTTGATCTTTTGCTTAGATGATCTGTCCATTTCAGTGAGGGGGGTGTTAAAGTCCCCCACTATTATTGTATTGTTGTCAATGTGTTTCTTTGCTTTTGTTATTAATTGCCTTATATAATTGGCTGCTCCCATGTTAGGGGCATAGATATTTACAATTGTTAGATCTTCTTGTTGGATAGACCCTTTAAGTAGGATATAGTGTCCTTCCTCATCTCTTATTACAGTCTTTGGTTTAAAATCTAATTTGTCTGATATAAGGATTGCCACCCCAGCTTTCTTTTGGTGTCCATTAGCATGGTAAATGGTTTTCCACCCCCTCACTTTCAATCTGGGGGTGGCTTTGGTTCTAAAAATGATCTTTTGCAGACAGCATATCGATGGGTCTTGGTTTTTTATCCAATCTGATACCTTGTGTCTTTTGATTGGGGCATTTAGTCCATTTACATTCAGGGTAACTATTGAAAGATAGGAATTTAGTGCCATTGTATTGCCTGTAAGGTGACTGTTACTGTATATTGTCTGTGTTCCTTTCTGGTCTATGTTACTTTTAGGCTCTCTCTTTGCTTAGAGGACCCCTTTCAATATTTCTTGTAGGGCTGGTTTCGTGTTCGCAAATTCCTTTTGTTTTTGTTTGTCCTGGAAGATTTTTATCTCTCCTTCTATTTTCAACAACAGACTAGCTGGATATAGTATTCTTGGCTGCATATTTTTCTCATTTAGTGCTCTGAATATATCATGCCAGTCCTTTCTGGCCTGCCAGGTCTCTGTGGATAGTTCTGTTGCCAATCTAATGTTCCTACCATTGTAGGTTACAGATCTCTTGTCCCAAGCTGCTTTCAGGATTTTCTCTTTGTCTCTGAGACTCGTAAGTTTTACTATTAGATGTCAGGGTGTTGACCTATTTTTATTGATTTTTGAGAGGGTTTCTCTGTGGCTCCTGGATTTTGATGCCTGTTTCCTTCCCCAAATTAGGGAAGTTCTCTGCTATAATTTGCTCCCATATACCTTCTGCCCCTCTCTCTCTTTCTTCTTCTTCTGCGATCCCAATTATTCTAATGTTGTTTCATCTTATGATATCACTTATCTCTTGAATTTTGCCCTTATGATCCAGTAGTTGTTTATCTCTTTTTCTCAGCTTCTTGATTTTCCATCATTTGTTCTTCTATATCACTAATTCTCTCTTCTGCTTCATTTATCCTAGCAGTTAGAGCCCCCATTTTATTGCACCTCATTAATAGCCTTTTTGAGTTTGACTTGGTTAGATTTTAGTTCTTTTATATCTCCAGAAAGTGTTTCTCTAATAACTTCCATGCTTTTTTCAAACCCAGCTAGTATCTTTAAAATCGTCATTCTGAACTCTAGTTCCGACATCTTACTAATGTCCGTATTGATTAGGTCCCTGGCTGTCGGTACTGCCTCTTGTTCTTTTTTTTGAGGTGATTTTTTCCGTCTTGGCTTTTTGTCCAGAAGACAATAGATGAATGAGAGAACAAAATGCTAACAGGGTAATAACGTCCCCAGAAAATATACACTTAAACAAATCAGAAAGGACCTGAAACCGGGGGAAAAGAAAGGGAAAGAAAGAAAAAAAAAAAAAAAGAAAGAAAAAGATAAAAACAAACAAACAGAAACAAAACAAAACAAAACAGAATATGATCAAATATGATCAGGCTGGTGCATAGATCAGTGCCACACACTAGATTTTGGGCGTATTTTGGTCTGTTAGAAGAAAGTGCCTCCCAAAATTTAAAGAAAGAAAAAGTTATATATTTACAAAAATAAGGGTAAATACAATGAATGATGGAATATGACTGTAAAGATGAAAATTATAAAAGATTTTATAAATGGAATTGATAAGATAAGAAGTTGGTTGAAAAAAGAAAGAAGAGGATTAAAAAAAAAAAAGGGAGAGAATATGATCAGGCAGGAGACTAGAACAAAGCCATACACTAGAGATTTAGGGTATATTTTGATCTGTTAGAAGAAACTGTATCCCAAAATTTTAAAGAGAGAACAACTTAAATATATATACCAAAAATAAGGTTAACTACTATGAATGGATAGAATATGACTCTAAAAATGAAAAATAAAAAAGATTTTTTAAAAAAGGGATTGATAAGATGTTGTTTGAAAAAGGGAAAAAAAATTAAAAAAAAAGAAAGTTAAAAAAATTAACTTTGAAAGACTAAAGAATCATGGGGAAAAAATCCATGAATTCTATGTGCAGTATTTCCCTAGTGCTGGAGTTCTGCCATTCTCATTGATCGGTAAACTTGGTCTTGGCTGGCTGTTCTCACTGATCTTCTGGGGGAGGGGCCTGTTGCCGTGGCTCCCAAATGTCTTTGCCAGAAGCGGAATTGCCCCACCCTTGCCGGTCAGGGCTAAGTAATCTGCTCAGGTTTGCTCTTGGGAGCTTTTGTTCCTTGCAAGCTTTCCGTCCAGCTTTGGAGGATGAGAGTGAAAATGGCGGCCTCCCAATCTCTGCCCTGGAGGAGCTGAGAACTTGGGGCCCCGCTCCTCAGTGAGCCCCCAGAGAAAAGCAGTCAATCTCTCCTGTCTCCCCGGTCTCTGGCCGCACTCCCTGCTCACCCGGCCTGTGACCAATCGGTTCTATCTCTGGCACCCGACCCTGTGTGGAGTGTACAAACCCAGCAGATCCCTGCGGTGCGCTCTCGTGCTGCTCCTCCTGGGGGAGGAAGGGGAATCTCCCCTGATCTGCCGCTTGTTGGGTCCCTGCTGGAGGAGCAGTGGCCCGACTGTGCCGTGGATCACGGTTTATGGCAACCCCGAGCTGAGAGCCCACTCCTCGACTCCGTCTCTGCAGCTGGCTTCCCCACTCTGATACCTGGGAGGTCTGCCACGCTCAGGCACCCCCAGTCTTTCTGTGACCCCGAGGGTCCTGAGACCACACTGTCCCACGAGGGTTCCACCCCCCACTTAGCCACTGGAGCGACGTCCCTCAGCGGAGCCGACTTCTAAAATGTCCGATTTTGTGCTCCGTGGCTCTATCACTTGCCAGAAGCGGCTGACTGAGGCCCCCTCCCCCCCGCCATCTATCTTCCTGAATATCGCCTCAGATTCACTTCTCCGCATGTCCTACCTTCCAGAAAGTGGTTGCTTTTCTGTTCAGGGAGTTGTTGCTATTCTTTTCTTCGATCTCCTGTTGAGTTCATAGGTGTTCAGAATGGTTTGATCCCTATCCAGCTGAATTCCTGGGACCAGATGAAATTTAGGTCTCCTACTCCTCTGCCATCTTGCTCCTCCCCCAAAATAACCTCTATTTGCTAAACAAGTAGTGCAAAGAGCAGCATCATTTTACATTTTTACAAATCTCTAATGTCTGGAGAAGGGGAGGAAGGAAATTTTCTTCAAGGTTTTCCCAATTGGACTAAGAATTAAATTGACATGACACAGATTAATAGGAGAAAACAAAACAAAGCAAGTTTTATTATGTGCATACGGAGACCCAATAATGAAATTGAGACCCAAACAAATAATCAAGGCAGGTAGTTTTTATACATTTTAGACAAAGAGACAATAAATTGGTGAGGAATTGACAGGATAACGCATACAGATGTTTGGGGTTTTAAAAAGTAAGGCATTCTAAGTGGAATTAGGGGTTAGGGTGGGGTAGCTGACTAGTAAAAAATTACAAGGTTTGTTTCTACAGCTTTCTCAGCCTTAAAGTCCCTTAACTCTGGTATTAAGGATGTCTTTTTACTTCTTAGTATGGAGAGGGTACCTTTCATATAGGAGATGTATTTCTGCTTTCAGGGGGACAGGGGAGGGTCTGAGTGTCCTTGTACTGGCTTTCTCAAGGTGTTTTGATTCAAAATAATCATTATGTCATTGTGGTGTATTTTGGGCAGCCTACTCTTGGCACCTAATAGTAGACAGCTAGCTGGATTCTCGTATCTGCTTTTGCCTTTATCCTATGATATCTCACATCATATAGCCTCTGGGAAACTCCACTGTAAGTTCTTGAGACTAACGAGATTGAAAAGGCAAATAACATTTTAGGATTATTCTGCAAATGGTTTTGACCTTGTGAACACGTAAGGGTCTTCTCCAGGGGTCCCTGGACCACACTGTGAGAACCACAATGGTCAATAAATACAGGTGGTTCAAGGATGATTTTATGTGGTATAGAAATACTTATTTTCTGCTGTGTTCTTTTTTACATTTATGTGTATTAATGGCTATACTTTATTTTTGGCAAATGATATTTTTATTTATACTTAGTGGTAAAAGGTTAACTTTAAAAATAGATTTACATAGTTTTTTTATAAATAATTCTTATCCAGTTTCATGTTTTGAAGTTTTAGAATAGGCAATGTTAGGGAAAATATCAGGGCAGTAGTTGTCTTGGGGTATGGACATAAAAGGATTTTCTGGGGTGACAGTAATGTTCTATAACTTGATAGAGGTTCGGGTCAAAATTCATCATGTAGTACACTTACAATTTTTGCATTTCATTTTGTATATATTTTATATGACACATTGTAAAAGGTATTTAACTTTAACCAATGATATGCATGTTGAAGTGGTAAGGGAAAAGTGTACTGATGTCCACAACTCACTTATAGTAATAAGTGAATTCATCAAAATGAATTACTTACAGTAATAAGTGAATTCATCAAAAATAAGGTGAACTGATGGAAAGGCGGAGGGATGTGATAAAGGCAATATAATAAAATGGTGATGGGAATCTAGGTGATAGGTATATAGATGTTTTTGGAAACTTCTTTCAACTTTTCCTTATTATGCAAATTTTGTAATAAAACATTGAGGGAAAGTGAGTAGATATGGAGAAAAATGGTGAAATAATAGTGGTGGTACCTGATGGGGCAAACATTGTGCTACATGAGTGACTGTAGACAAGGAAGCAAGAACTTGGAACAGCAAGTTGAGGTACTTCTCCTCTCTCCACACCCCACCTCTAATCAAATGCTCTTGCCAACAGTCCTACTGGAGGCTTAGCAGGTGGCAGGCACTGTGATGGGTGTTGCTGCAAGGAACAGATAGGAATGCACTGTTTGCGTGGGGGACAGAGAAGCGAGCAGAAAAATAGTTACTTTATCGTGAGCATTCACTCCAATCTTAAACTTTCAAGATGTTTTTGTTTGTTGTTTGTTTTTGTTTGTTTGTTTGTTTGTTTCTATCACTGCTGAGTATAGATGGAGAAACTAAGGCTCAGAAGAGCTTGTCAATAATGGCCACATAGTAAATAAAGGAGGGAGTTGGATTTGAACTTATGATTGTATGGCTCCTGCATGTAACTATTTAATGAGTGAATGATAGTAAAAGGCAGCATTAGTTAGAGGCTCAATAGTGGTAGAAGGGAGTTGGTATAGAAGAGCCGAGGAAGGAGATGTTGATTCTGACTTCCTAAGAGAAGACTTACAGGAGTAGAGCCTTGAAGAATCAGTGGCATTTTGATAAACAGAAAGGGATGTGGGGAATAGGCTGTCTAGAAAAACATGAGTTATGGCAGACATTGGCCGCTGAAGATGACCTACCCGGTACAAATCCCAGCTTCACCCCTTGCCAGCTGAGTGACCTTTGGAATATACCCATGCTTTAGTTTCCTCATCCATAAATGCTGGCAATAACAATAAGACTTCAAATGGTTTATGAGAATTCAATGAACTGATGCATGGAAAGTGTTTAGTTCAATGCTCTTGAATGAATATGAGCTATTATTATTTCAGCTATAGGGAAGAAAGAGCACCTCATGTTGTGGTTTTGCCTGTTACATTATGTAACCCAGTTGGGCACACAGGACCACAGCAGAGCTGCTTGCCTTGGGTCCTGCTGGAGATGCCTGGATCAGGAGCCTCACGGGGATACTGGAGGGCGTAGCTTTTGTCTTTGTGTTCCCATACCTGTGGTGGCCAGCACAATGCTGGTTTTAATAGAACCCTGAAAATATTTATCAAATTGTATTTTGAATTCCAATCCTACTTATCAGCCTGGGGTCAAACTCTCAAAAACAAGAGTTATTTTCAAGCTCTCTTTATCCTCATTTATTGTGCTCCTGCTGATCCTCTTCTCAGAAGGACTTGTTTCCACCCCCATGAAATACCCACTGGTTTTCTCTATCTCCACCTCCTCATGAATCAACTGAACTGTCCTACTCATGAATTTGTCCTTTCTCAAAGCTAGTTGCCTTTTATATCCAAATGACCCCTCTTGCCTTTCTCCTCACTCCTACCCCCACATCTGAACACTGAAATGAGCCTGGGGAAGAGGATGAGTGTGAAAGAGTTTGTGGCTGGCTTGGGGGCTCATTCAAAGGAATGATGGCTGGAGAAGACTAAGAAAACAGCTAGACTATTCTGCGGGCTGCTGGAGCCAGATGCTAAGTCAGGGTATGAAAGGAGAATCCAGATGCCTGAGAAATGGAAGCAGATCTGTAAAAAATGGGGGCAAACATATGTTAGGGCAGAGTTTGGAGGCCATTGAATCTATTCACTCCTTCCCAGTCATTTAGTGAACTGTGGTCACAGTGGGTACTGCACTGGCGAAGAACTGAGTGGCTGTCAACCAACCTCTCTGTTCTCATGGAGTTTACATCCTAGTGGAGCAAACAGTATACACAATACACAAAGAAAACATAGTGTGGAAGGTAATTATCACAGAGTGGTAAGAGAAGACAAAGAGAGACGTGAATAAGAGGGACTTCAGGGGGCGCCTGGGTGGCTCAGTTGGTTAAGTGACTGCCTTCAGCTCAGGTCATGATCCTGGAGTCCCAGGATCGAGTCCCGCATCGGGCTCGCTGCTCAGCAGGGAGTCTGCTTCTCCTTCTGATCCTCCCCCCTTTCATGTGCTCTCTCTCTCTCATTCTCTCTCTCAAATAATTAAATAAAATCTTTAAGAAAAAAAAAAAAAGAGGGACTTCAGGAACGGTGGGCATGAGAACTGAAATCTGAAGAATGGAAAAGAACCAGCCATATTAAAATGTCCTCCCTGAAAGGAGGACAAAACTGGCATTTCCTTTTTTAAAAAAATTTATTTAAAACTGAAAAAACAAAACAAAACACAACAGTTCACTCATTTCTTCCACCCTGCACCCCCTGCCTCTGGCAACCACCAATCTGTTCTCTATATCTATGATCTTGTGTCCACTGTTGTTGTTGTTTAGATTCCACATATAAGAGAGATCATACAGTATTTGTCTTTCTTTTTCTGCCTTATTTCACTTGGCATAATGTCCTTGACGTTCAGTCAAGATTTCACTCTTTTTTATGGCTAAAATAATATTCCATTGTATGTGTGTGTGTGTGTGTATGAATGGATATATGTATTCATATATATATGAATGGATATACCAAAATTTCTTTATCCATTTATCCATGGATGCACACTTAAGTTGTTTCCATATCTTGGCTACTGTAAATAATGCTGCAGTGAGCAAGGGGTACATATATCTATTCAAATTAGTGTTTTTATTTTCTTTGGATAATTACCCAGAAGTGGTATCATATGGTAGTTCTATTTTTAATTTTTTTTTGGAACCCCCATACTGTTTTCCACAGTGGCTATATCAATTTACATTCCCTCCAACAGTGCGCAAAGGTTCCCTTTTCTCCACATGCTTGCCAACAATTGTTATTTCTTGTCTTTTTGATAATAACCATTCTAACAGGTGTGAGATGATATCTCACTGTGGTTTTGATTTGCATTTCCCTGATGATTAATTATGTTGAGCATCTTTTCATGTACCTATTGGCCATCTGTATGTCTTCTTTGGGAAAATATCTATTCAGATCTTCTGCCCATTTTTAAATTGGGCTGTTTTTTGCTGTTAAGTTGTATGAATTCCTTATATATTTTAGATACCAGCACCTTATCAGATATATGATTTGCAAATATTTTCTCCCATTCAGTAGGTTGTCTTTTCATTTTATGGATAGTTTCCTTTGCTGTGTAGAAGCTTTTAAGTTTGATGTAGTCCCAAGAGTTTATTTTTGTTTTTGTTGCTTTTGCTTTTGGTGTCAGATTTGAAAAATCATCACCAAGACCTATGTCAAAGAACTTACTGGCTATGTTTTTTTTTTTCTAAGAGTTTTAGATTTCAGATCTTATATACAAGTATTTAATCCATTTTAAGTTTGTTTTTGTGTATGGTATAGAATAGGGATTGAGTTTCATTCTTTTGTGATTGGCTGTCCAGTTTTTCCAACACCATTTATTGAAAAGATTGTCCTTTCCCTATTGTATATTCTTGGTGTAAATTAATTGACCACATATGTGTGGGTTTATGTCTGGGGTCTTTATTCTGTTCCATCTATCTCTGTGTCTGTTTTTATGCCATTACCATACTGTTTTAATTACGTTAGCTTTGTAATATGGTTTGAAATCAGGGAGCATAATGCCTCCAGATTAGCTCTTTTTCAAGATTATTTTGACTATTCTTTTGTGGTTCCATACCAATTTTAGAATTTCTTTTGTTCTATCTGTGAAAAATGTTATTTGGTTTTGATAGGGATTGCACTGAATCTGTAGATTGCTTTGGGTAGTATGGACATTTTTACAATATTAATTCTTTCAATCCATGAATATGGAATATCTTTCCATTTATCTATGTCTTCCTCAACTTCTTTCATTAATATCTTGTAATTTTCAGTATTCAAGGCTTTCACCTCCTTGGTTAAAGTTTCCCCTAAATTTATCCCTAGATATTTTAATCTTTTTTTTTTTTTTTGATGCAATTGTAAATGGGATTTCTTTTCTTCTATTTATTTAACTGGTATTTTGAAGAAAGATAAAGATGGTATTATGTATATATGTCATTATATGTATGTCATATGTCATATATATATGTTATTTGCTAGTTGTCCTGCTGGGAGCCTGTTTTTAATTTGAGGGGAGATTTTCCATTGAGAAGAGGCAGAGTCCACTTTTCAATAAGAAAGAAAAAATGTGGGCAATGCTTGCTCTCTTAGGATCTTAGCAAGAAGAGCTGAGCATATGGCTCAGGGCCATCCAGCCAACTGGATGCTCTTCATGGGACTTTACCTATTTCTTTGAGTGAGCCCCACCCCAGGCACAGCCCCAGCTCTTTCATCACTTATCCTCCCCTCCAGTCTCATCTCACTGCTAAGAAATGGCAGGGGATAGGGGTGAGGAGGAAGGCAAGAGGGGTCATTTGGATATAAAATGTGGTTAGCTTTGGGGCACCTGGGTGGCTCAGTTGGTTGAGTGTCTGCCTTTGGCTCAGGTCATGATCCCAGGGTCCTGGGATCGAGCCCCACGTCAGGCTCTCTGGTCCCTGCTCTGGGAGATGCTTCTCCTTCTCCCTCTGTTCTCTCTTTCTCACTCTCTCTCATTCTCTCTGAAATAAATAAATAAAGTCTTTAAAAAAATGTGAGAGCGAAATAAGTCAATCAGAGAAAGACATGTATCATATGACCTCACTGATATGAGGAATTCTTAATCTCAGGAAACAGACTGAGGGTTGCTGGAGTGGTGGGGGGTGGGAGGGATGGGGTGGCTGGGGGATAGACATTGGGGAGGTTATGTGTTATGGTGAGCGCTGTGAATTGTGTAAGACTGTTGAATCACAGTCCTGTACCTCTGAAACAAATAATACATTATATGTTTTAAAAAAAAAGAAGAAGGAGAAGACACCAGGAGGGGAAGAATTAAGGGGGGGAAATTGGAGGAGGAGATGAACCATGAGAGACTATGGACTCTGAGAAACAAACTGAGGGTTCTAGAGAGGGGCGTGGGGGGATGGGTTAGCCTGGTGATGGGTATTAAAGAGGGCACGTTCTGCATGGAGCACGGGGTGTTATACGCACACAATGAATCATGGAACACTGCATCAAAAACTAATGATGTAATGTATGGTGATTAACATAACATAATAATAATAAAAAAAGAAAAAAATGTGACTATCTTTGAGAAAGGACAAATTTGTGAGTAGGACAATTTAATTTATTCACTAGGGGGTGGAGTCTTGGGACTCTCCGCCTTGAGCAAGTTATTCATGAGGAGTCAGGAAGATTAGGACCTACTTACCTTTTTAGTTAGTGAACACAACCTGTAGTTGGTAATGAATACTACCACTTCGCAAACTTCTACCTGTAACAAAGAGCAGGAATGCCAGACACCTGTGGCTGGGCCAGATTTCTCTCTCAAGTCAGACCTTGCAGGGAAGAGCTGCATCGTCTTATACAGAAGACCTGCTCTCACTAAGTCATCCCTTGTCTTAAGATTGGATGGAGATAGTGGCCTTCACCACTGAAACCCCCTGGTCAAGAGCCTCCACCATAACTGCCCTTCCCCTTTGCATGCCAGGGACATGCTATGGTTTAATATTGGTGTGCTGAGTTTCTTTGGTTGCACATTGTGGCAAATGTAAGGTAGAGGAAACAATAAGTATTTTCCTTGCAAGAAAGAGGGTCTTGTCATAATCACAATTCTGCTTCCTTTCTGTCTATTGCTTTTTAAAATTTTTCTCTTACAACTTATTTGGGAGTGCCAAAATTTGGTACTAAGGTCGAGGCTTAGTTATGTTTATGGACTGACAGTTCTTACATTAAAAGATGTAATAATCTCTCCAGCAATTCACTCTTTTGGTGCCTATGGTTTCATTCCTGGGCTTTTAAGATGTAAATATTTAAATATATGTAAAGAAATTATTTTATAAATAAGTAAATGTAAGTAGAAAATAATAGCTTTCTCCAAGGGAGAGTTTTGGATGGTAAATAAGCATATGAAAAATTGCTCCACAGCACATGTCATTAAGGAATTGTAAATTAAAGCAACAGTGAAATATCACCACACACCAATTAAAATGGCCAAATCCAGAACAGTGGCACTAAATGCTGATGAGGATGTGAGGCAATAGGAACTCTCATTTATTGTTGGTGAGGATGCAAAATAATACAGCCACTTGGGAAGACAATTTGGTGGTTTCCACAAAACTGAACATACTTTCACCATAGGATCCAGTACTCATGCTCCTTGGGATTTACTCAAAAGATTTGAAAACATATCCATGCAAAATCCTGCACACGAATGTTTATAGAGCTTTCTTTATTCATAACTGCCAAAGCTTGGAAGCAACCAAGATGTCCTTCAGTAGGTGAATGAATAAATAAACTGTGGTACATCCAGACAATGGAATATTATTCCACACTAAAAAGAAATTAGCTATCAAATCATGAAGAGACACGGAGGAAATTTAAATGTATACTGCTAAGTGAGAGAGAACCGGTTTGAAAAGGCAATGTAGTATATGATTCCAGCACGTGACATTCTGGAAAAGACAAAACTATGGAGAGGGAGAGAAGGAACCCATATAGTATACAACATCAAGAGTGAACCCTAGTGATGAGCACCAGGTGATGTATGGAAGTGTTGAATCACTATACTGTACATGTAAAACTAATATTACACTGTATGTTAACTAACTGGAATTTAAATAAAAAAAAAGAGTGGACTGTAATGTAAACTATGGACTCTGGGTAATAATGACTGTAACAAATGTATCACTCTGATGTGAGATGTTGATAGTAGGTAGGGCAAAAAATAACTATAAAGACTCTATAAAATTTGCCTTTTTAACCTTGCCTTTTTATTTCTAAAAAAAATAAAAGCTCGACGTAACACTAAAAATTTTGCTGAAAATAAAAAAGAGTAAGCCGGGATGCCTGGGTGGCTCAGTCAGTTAAGCGTCTGCCTTGGGCTGGGGTCGTGTTCCCAGAGTCCTGGGATGGAGTCTTGCATCCGGCTCCTTGCTCAGCGGGGAGCCTGCTTCTCCCTCTCCCTCTGCCTCCTGCTCTCCCTGCTTATGCTCTCTCTCTCTGAAAAATAAATGAAATCTTAAAAAAATAATAACTCAATAAACATAAGTAAAAATAATAGCAAAAAAATATAAGACTGTGATTCTATTTTAGGTTTTGGGATTGTCAACCATCACCCCTAATATCTGATGTCTGGTTGTCATGAAAACACATCAGGAGCCCCAGAATGGGCACTGTGGACCCTGAGTTTAGAGGGGTCCTTCAGCAAACCACATGCAAAATGTCGCTTGGTTCTACCTTGGTAAACAAACGGAGGCAACATTTTATTTTAACAGTTGCGGTGCGAGGAAACATCTCTCCCCATATAACCCTTTTAGTATTGCTTTTGAATTTGGAAGGCCATCACTTCTGTTGTAATAAAACAGCAGCTCAGCAAGAGATAGACAATATCATTTCAAATTGCAACCACATTTAGTGTGTTTAATGAAAATTGCCCTCCACACTCGACCTTAACCTAGCATTCTTATCAATGCCAGAAACCTGGCTCATTAATTACAGCTGCCCTTGGACTGAGCTGCATCTAAAATGATGATTGGCTAGAGAAAAACAAACCCAAAAAAAAAAAAAAGGTCCTGGCAAGGAGGAAGAAGGACTTGAAAGGGCTTCTAGGGAAAATCACATCGGTGTGTCTGGTCCGTGGAGGATTCTGGGTCCCAGGCTGGCACCAAAGGACTCAGATCCTCAACTTTATGTAGAGCCTTTAATTATCGTACCCTGATGTCTGACTATCTCCTGTACACACAGGAGAGATTCTATACCTCTCAGGCAGAGCAAATGTGAAAGTCTCACCGTATGGCGAAATTATAAGAATACTTCGAATTCAGAGAGCCTTTTGTGGTTTGGAAATGATGGAGTATTTTGGTCTGGAGATTCAAGTCATACAGCTAACACATTATGAAATCACAATTTGAACCCAAGTCTGTGTGACTTGATAATGTATATTATGTACTTAGCACAGTGCTGACATTTATTAAGTGCTCAAAAGAATAGTATCTATTGGTGATAAGTACAATAAAAGATCATTGGAATTCTAAAAAGTTTCTGGACAGAAAATGGAAATGAATCTACAGTACCCTCTGCTGCTAATTTAAAAGAGGAAAATATAAATAATATTCAACTAATCAGCACTTAGTGGTTTTTTTTTTTTTTTTTATGAATGAGTTTATAAGAGCTTTATTCTCAGGCTTATCCTCATCTTGTATTCCCCACAAACCACTTTTCTTCATAAGGTTCTAAGTTGCTCAGTGCAAGTTCTCCTTACTTGGGTTTTTTTAGAAACTTGATACTTGTGGTTGGGCAAGGTTTAATAGTTAGATGAAGGAAAATGGGAGAGGCTTCAGCATCTAACAGCATTTGGTAACACTTTTCAGAGAGACTGAGTTGGAGCATATCTCCAAAGTGATTTTATTTTCCCCCTCAAATATCATCAGCAGGTTATTTCTGCCTTTTGGGATGCTGTAATTGCATTTTTTCTATGGAAATGTCAAATCAGGCTATGAATACAGTATAATTACTGTGCAGGAAGGAAGCTAGGCAGGTGACTACCTGTGTCAAAGAGAGAGCTTGAAGGAACTGAAAGGGGTGGCTTTCCCCAGAGAGGCAGGTGGGCCAGGCAGGTAGTGGGCCAAGGGACCCAAGGTCGGCCGGGGCAGGGAGTGCGGCAGATAAGGACCGAGGAGGAGGTCAGGGACAGCAGACATGGCAGTACCCGGTGCATGTCCGGGGGGAGGAAGCAATGCTGACACATGGTTTTAGCAGTTTCACCAAGCTGCCCCTGGTATAAAGCACATGGTGTTTGAGGCCAAGTAAAAATTAAAAAGTTGGGTATAAGAATTGAAAGAGTCCGGACTTCATGTCAGGGCTGAAGTCTGCACATACAGCCTGGATCAGTTCTTGCTATTGAAAACTTCAACAAACATTGCTCCGGTTAGATTTACCCCAAACGGTGGCTTTCAGCTCTGAAATAAAAAGTCCCCAACGTCCAAACCGCGAGGACTGCCTCATACCATTGATTTTATCTATACGGGTTTTAAACTGTGTTGGTCAACACAATCTCTATGGAATACAGGAAACAGAAAAGCTTGTCTTTCTTTAAAAGAAAAAGCCACAGCTTTATTGAAATGTAATTTGTATACCGTACAATTCACTCATTTAAAGACTGCAATGCAGTGATTTTTAGTGTATTCACAAAACTGTGCAAACTTCACCATTATCTAATTCCAGAACATTCAATCATTCTAAAAGAAAACCCATACCCATTAGAAGTTACTCCACATTTCCCTCCAACACCCGCACACTGCCCTAGGCAACCACAAATCTGCTTTCTGTTTCTATAAATTTGCCTCTTCTGGACATTTCATATAAATTGAAACATACAATAATGTGGTCTTTTGTGTCTGACTCCTTTCACTTAGCATTATCCTTTCAAGGTTTGTTTATGTTGTATTATGTATCACTACTTCATTTTTTTTTTATTGTGGAATAATATTTCATTGAATGGATATACAACATTTTATTTATGCATTTATCAGTTTATGGACATTTGGTTTGTCTCCCCTTTTCGGCTATTATGAATAATGTTGCTATGAACACTTGTGTGCAAGTTTTGTGTGGACATAGGTTTTCATTTCTCTTGGATATATACCCAGGAGTGGAACTGCTGAGTCATATGATAACTCTATATTTAACCTTTTGAGGAATTGCTGGACTGTTTTCCACAATAGCTGTGCCATTGTACATTCTTACTAGCAATGTATGATGCCTCCGATTTGTCCATATTCTTGTCAACACTTGTTATTATCTGCCTTTTTGATTATAGCTATCCAATTGAATGTCAAGTGGTATCTCATTGTGATGTTTGCATGCATTTGCAATTGATTGCATTTGGTTTGCATTTCACTACTGATTGGTGATATGGAGCATCTTTTCATGTACTTATAAACCTGTTGTATATCTTCTTGGGAGAATGTCTATTCAAATCGTTTGCTCATTTCTTATTTGAGTAATTTGTCTTTTAACATTGAGTTGTAAGAGCTCTTTACATATTCTGGGTACAATTTCTTATCATATATGACTTGAAAATGTTTTCTTCCATTTTGTAGGTTGTCTTTATATTTTTTTCACAGTGTCTTCTGAAGCACAGATGTTTTTAAATTTAATGAAACCCAGTTTATTTACTTTTTATTTTGTTGTTTGTACTTTTGGGTTCATAGCTAAGAAATATTGCCTAACCCAAGGTCATGAAGATTTATACCTATGTTTTCTTCTAGGATTTTTATAGTTTTAGTTCTTACACGTAGACTTGGATACATTTTGAGTTGATTTTTTGATGTGGTATGAGGTAGGGGTCCAGTTTTATTCTTTTGCACGTGAATATCCAGTTGTCTCAGTACCGTTTGTTGAAAAGACCATTCATTCCCCCATGGAATGGGTCTTGGCACCCTTGTAGAAAATCAATTGATTATAGATATATGGGTGTATTTCTGGATTCTCACTTGTATGCCATTCATCTATATATCCATCCTTATGCCAGTACCATACTGTTTTGACTACTATTGTAGCTTTCTAGTAGCTTTTGAAATCAGAAAGCGTGAGTACTCCAAGTCTTTTTTCCCCAAGATTATTAGGCTCTTGAATTTACATATGAATTTTAGGAATAGCTTACCAATTTCTTCAAAGAAGCCAACTGGGATTTTTATAGGGATTGAGTTAAATTTGTAGATCAACTTGGGGTATATTGCCATCTTAACAATATTATTTTTCAATCCATGGACATGGGATATTCTTCTAATTTGAGTCTTTCATTTTTTAATGTTTCATAGTTTTCAGAGTGTACGTTTGGCACCTCTCTTGCTAAACTTTTCTTAAGTGTTTTATTCTTTTTGATGCTACTATAAATAACATAGTTAATATCATTTCAGTTTGTTATTGCTACTGTATAGATTCCTTAAGATTCACTATATGGGAGATCAGGTCATCTGCAAATATTGTTTTACTTCTTCCTTTCCAATCCAGATGCCTTTTATTTAATTTTCTGGCTAGAAACTCCAGTACAATCTTGAATAGAAGTGGCAAGAGCAGACATCCTTATCTTGTTCCTGATCTTAAGGAGGGAGAAGTATTCCATCTTTTTTTATGTAAAACCATTTTCTAACATAGCATCATTAAGCATGATGTTAGCTGTGAGTTTTTTGTAGATGCCCTTTATCAGGTTGAGAAAGTTCCCTTTTATTCCCAGTTTTCTTCTTTTTTTTTTATCACAAAGGGCATTGGATTTTGTCAAATGCTTTTTCTGCATCTATTGAGATCATCACGTGATTTTAGTTCTTTATTCATTAATGTGTATTACATTAATTAATTTTTAGGTGTATCTGTTTCTACATTAATGAAATGTTAAGTATTGCAGAGGAATCAATGGTGGCACATTAATGGCATTTTTTAATCACTAGCTAGTATAGATATCATCTCCTAGAAAATTGTTGGGGAAATATTGTGAAATCCATGCAAAGTTTAAGAAAGCATTACCTTAACAAGAAAATACATATTATACAGAGAAGGTTCTTTTCTTTGGGGACTCTTTTCTAGTTAGGTCACCCAAGGTAACCAGAGCTTGAATTTCATTTAGTCAAGCAATGCTCTGGCTCCCTTATCAGGGCATTTTATCTTTTATCTCCCTTTTATCTTTACCAAGGTTTAAAAAAATTAAGGTGGTGTTGACATGGATCTGGGCAGATATCTGTGCAATGTGTTCCCCCCATAGAATATAGATGTCAACACAAAAAGCTAGTTCAAGCTTTCTTAGTGCATGTATATCCATTCATTTCTTTTGCTTTGTCATTTAATCACCCATTATTCATCCAACAATGTTTGTCAAAGTTCCCCTACTTGGACATTTAGTAATGCTTTTCATGTCTAATTACAATTTCCACTTCCTGCTACTAAAGCACTTAACACACCGTATTATAACTGTTTGTAAAACTCATCTGCAAAATAGACTGCAATCTCTCCTAAAATAAGAACCGTCTGATTCTTTATACCCCAGATTTTAATAGAGTCTGATGTAGTCTGACACATAATAGGTGCTGAAAGGTATTTCTGAGAATGAATGAACAAATGAATGGGTGAATTAGAAAATGCAAAGCAATAGGCGTGATCCTATGTGATATTCAAAGACATTCTTCACGGGCTCAAAGGGATTTGACTTCAACATGAGAAATGGGACGTTAAGTATGTCTGACACTGCTATTTGCCTATTCATCAGCTACCTCCCCTTCTTTGCTGCTAATAGAATTCCAATTTTATTTTTAGGTAGTGAGTGGCAATCCCTTGATTTCCAGGAAGGCTGGCCTGTCCCTGGGAATGAGTCATGATTGGTCTAATCCAATCATGGCAATCCCATTTCTCTTTACTGATGATTGGTATGGAAGCAAGCCTGTGATCTAGTTTGAGCCAATAATGCATGAAGAAAGTCTTTTGGGAGGTTAACTCTTCCCACAGAAAATATAAAAGACAACTGAAGATAAAACCTTTTGCCTCATGTCCTTTTCCCTATTGCTTAGAGGGTCTACAATGTGCCAGGCATTACTCTGAGGTCTTGTGAATACAGTGGTGAAAGAGACTCAAGGTCTCAGCCCTCATAGGGATTCCATGCTAGTAGCAAAGACAAAACATAGACAATAAGCACATACATACATAAGTCATATACTATGACGTGTAATAAATCAAGTTATTTGATAGAGATGGGATTGGAGGAGAGGTAATTTATTAAACCAAGACCAGAAAATAATGGGAGAGACAGTGCTCTAGTGAGTGAACAAGTTGTTTTAGAAACATAGGAGAGTGGTGGACAATGGAGAGTGATGGGAAGGCGGTTGGAAATGAGGTAAGAAAATGGGCAAGATCAAAAGGTGTAGGGTGTTAAAGACCATTACAAAGAATTTGGATTTTTTTTCTCAGATATGATGGGAGCTATTGGAGGGTTTTAACCTGGCAACTTAATTTCTGGAAAAATGTGAATGCAAGCTAAGCTTTTGATTAATTACCATGAAACTTAAAGACCTTGAGTTGAAAGAGATTAAATAGGAAAGACCTAATTTACCAGCAATCATTGTCTTAGGCTTGCTTATTTATTTATTTACTTAATGGCAATTTCTATTAATCTTATTTGGTAATTTGGGTATTTAAAAATGTTTGGTTTTATTTTTCATTGTGATGGTATTCATTTAGAGATTTACAGACTTTACAGGCTTTGTGAGAGGAATAGATTTGACAGATATTTTCCCCCAGAGTTACTAGGTTTTGGAAACTTACTGGATGCAGTGAATAAAGTTGAAAGTAATGTAAAGACCACACTATGTTTTCAGGTCTGCCTTCTGTTGTAGAATCCTCCAATTTTGCTGCTATTAAACTTTTCTTACAGTTTTTGTCCATAAAACTAGACAGCGAGTTCTTTTGGGCAAAGCCTTTCTAGTATTCCCTTAAAGCCCAGCATGGTGCCCCATAAAAATGAAATGCCCATAAATTTGGTTGATTGATTAAGAGTTAAGAGTATGCTGTTGGAGGCCTTAGACCATCCAATTGTGTTTCCATGTCTGTCTCTCTCTTTCTCTTTCTTTTGCCTCTCCTCTTTGCATGCCCACTTAATTACCCCAAGCTAGCTTTCCCAAAATAATGGAAACATGGCTACCAAGAGCTCCTGGCCAGAGATTTACTGAGCATCTGTCTTTTTTATTCCAAATTTTAAAGCCTATGAAGAGCTCTGAGACCTTGTATTTGGGTTGGATGCCCACCCTTGGGTCAATCATCATAGTTGGGGAGTATGGCTCTCCTTGTGTCATGTGGTCCCCCTTACCAAGGAGAACTAGGGGTTGTTGAATGATGATGAAATCCCAATTTGAACCAGCAGGTTGGAGTCATGAGATTACTGTTTTGAACTGAATAAACAGTAGCTGCCCACCTTCACTATCTTCTGAGTTCCCCACCTGTGTATGTGACTGCTACTCAGTATCTCCCTGAATGTTTCACAGGCATTCAAACTCAACATCCTTTCTTCACACTATCCCCAGTCTGATATTTCACAACACATGGCCTGCCATATATCCAGTTGTTAAAACCAGATACCTAGGAATTATCCCTAACTCTCTCCTCTCTCCCCTCTTATACCTTTATATTATCTGAGTGAAGTATAATATTTTGCATCATTTCCTCTTGCCACCATTTCATTTAAGCCAACATAATTTTTCTCCTGAAGTAGTTACTCTACTAGTATCCTACTACCCACTTTTGTCTGTCACCTTCAATCCATTTTGTGCACCTGCACTATCTAATATAGTAGCCACTGGCTACATGTGGTAAATTTAATTTATGGTTAAGATTAAATACATTTAAAAATTTAGTTCCTCAGTTGCACTAGTCATATTTTAAGTACTCAGTCAAAGTCCCATGTGGTAGGGGCTACCATATTGAAGCTTCCATGAAACATTCACATTCACCCAAAGATGTTTAGCAAGGGAAGTCTCAACTGCAGGTGCAATGCCTAGAAGTGTAACTGCATATCAATTTTGCTTACCTGAGTTTTCAGGACACCTTTAAGACTCTTTCCTGCATCCTCCCAGTCTCATTGGCTCCTTCCATTTCTACAACATACTGTACTCTTCTTACTTCAAGGACTTCAGAAACACTTGGCCTGCTCTTCCTCATCCTTCTACCACCCTTTTTACTAGGCGACCAACAAGCCCAGTTTAGGCACTTAAAGTCTCACATTCCAGAAAACCCCTCAGTCCCAGGCCAACCAGAACATTTGGCCTACCTACTTTTAACCTGGCCACCTATTACTTATCCTTCAGGTCTCACTGTCTTTCAGGGCCCTGCTACTAAAAGTGTGGTCCTTGGACTACCACCCAAATCCTACTTAGCTACCTCCATAGTTTAACACAATCCCAAGGTGATTCAGATGAACTTTAAAGTTTGAAAAGCCTTAGGGAAGCTGTCCTGACCCCCTCAGACAACATCATATGCAACTGTTTCCCCATTAGACTACAAACTTCATGAGGTCAGGGGCACATCTGTCTTGATCTCAACATGTCCTGAGCCCTGAGTAGTGCACCTGACAAATATAGAGGTTTAATAAATATTCATATAGATAAATGAATTTAAAAAACCCAGATTATTTGAGATAAAAACAGGTAGACTATAGTAGAAGCTGTTGATGTCCCACCTCATGGCCCCACAGCCCAGCTGAGTTCACCTGAAGGTGCAAGGGACACTTCTCAGGACAGTCTCAGCTTCCCATCTCAAGTTCTGGCCTCTCTTTTTTTCTGCCCATGGGATTTCTCCAATAGAGTGGTTCTCAACCTTCATTGGGCATCAGAATCCCCTGGAAGGCTTGTTAAAACACAGATCGTTACTCTCAAATATTCTGATTCAATAGATCTCAGATGGAACCTGCGAATTTATATTTCTAACAAGGTTCCAGGTGATGCTGCTACTGCTATGGTCTGGGAACCACAGAACATAGCTCAACTATTCAGAGGAATAACCTGGAAGTGTGGGAAATTAATGTTTTCTGGGAAGGTTAATGTCCCCTTGGGGAATTGAAGGCATTGGATAGATGCTCCAGCTTCCTGAACTTCCCATGGGATAATTCTGATGTACTACATGGTTTCCCAGAAGCTTCCCCAGTGAGATTGTGCCCCAGCTCCTCATTGATGTTCCCTTTATTGACTCCCCTTTTTCCTTCCCCATTCCCTCATTGTGTTTCATGAGATTTCCTCACACATAAGCTATCTCCACCTAAGTCTTTGTCTCAGGGTCCGCTTTGAGGGGAACCCAAACTAAGTCAAAGTCTTATATCCACATCATTTTAGGTTCCTTGACTCCAATCACTGATTTTCTCTGGTATATTCCCACCCCACCTGAGAGGGAACTAAGGTAAAACCCATTCAACGGAGACAAAAGAAAGTGAATGCAATGTGTAATAGTGCTTACTTTCCTTTTGTGGCATTCATTAAAATCATACTTTTATTTAGCTATTTGTGTAATTATATGTTTAATATATTTTCCCCACTACACATTGGAGGCTGGGTCTTTCTTGATAACTATAATCTCTTTCATACCTAAAACTGTACTTGGTAAATAGTAGGCATTCACTGAACATTTGGGAATGAATGACCTAATGAACTAATTATTTATGTATCAGTTAACATTAATACCTCCTATTCATAAAGCTGTTTACAAAGTACTTTGCCATAAATTCTATTTTATTCTTCAAAACCCGAGAAATTGACATTTTTATTAATATTTTTCTAGAATTTATCAAATGGCTATTATGTTCTAAGTTTTTGGTAGGAGATGGAATGTAGAGATGTATAAGATAGTGTTTCTCAAACTTCAAGTGCATTCAAGTCACCTGAGCATCTGGTTAAACTGAAGATTCTGATTCAGTATGTCTGGGGTGGACTCTGCAATTCTGTGTTTTTAACAAGTTCTCAGGTGATGCTTATGCTGCTGCTCTGGGGACTACACTTTGAGAAGGGATCTAGTATAGTGGTTTTCAACCTTGATTGCACATTTGAATCCCCTGGGGAGCATTAAAATACTGATACCTGGGTCCCATGCCCAGAGACTGATTTAATGGGGCTGGGAATTTTGAAAACTTCCCAGGTGATTCTAATATGTATCCATCTGGTACAGGACAGTGGTTCTGAAACCTCAGTGTGCATCAGACTCCCCTGGAGGGCTTTTAAAAACACATATGACTAGGCCCAACCTCAGGGTGTCTGATTCAGTAAGTCTGAGATAGGGCCTGAGAGTTCGCATTTCTAAAAAGTTCCCAGGTGATGCTAATGCTGTTGGTCTGGGGAAACACACCACTACTCTAGAAGGAAGACAGGAATGTAAATAGATGAGTTGCAGTAAAATGTGAGAAGTTCAACAATGGAACCATAGAAGGTGTTAGCGAAGGAATGGGAACTGGGTCAGAACAGGCTCCATGGAGGAAATGATGTTTGAGTTGGGATTAGAAGTGCAAGGAAGATGGGGAGGAGTGGTGAAAAAAACAATTTTAGCAGAGAGAACATGTACAAAGTTACACAGAGACAAAAGGGCAGAGTGTATTTTGGGGACTCTGAAAGTTTGATACGGTGATAGCATAAACTCAGAGCAAGGTAGTTACAAAGACACAGATTTGATCAGTTGGCTGGGACCAAGCCATGAGGGACATTCTGTACCATTCTTAGACTTCATTCTCAAAGCAATGGGGAGCCAGTGAAGGGGAAAGCTAAGGACACCTTCATAATAGCCTGGAGGGTAATGATGAGTGAAGAAATAACAGATGCACCCAGAGGTAATTGGGACAACTCGGGATGGAGACACTGAGGGCATAAATCTGGGCACTGGCAGCCCATGAGAACACAGAGGGATGGACAGAAACAAGAGATGTCAGGGGAATTCTGTTGATGGCATCATCAACCTGATGTTGGAGTTGGGGTCAAGGAATATTACTTTAATTAAGCAAATTGATGGTGGCACTATACAAGCAAGGAGAGAGGTATTTAGAGGTGGGGTAGAGATGGGGACAAAGGAGGAGATAAAGATTTATATATATTGGGGATATCTGGTAGGCAATTAGATATATAGCTCTGTAGCTCAGAAGGGAAATCCAAGCCCATGGTAATTTAAATAATGAGGGTGATCACGGTGTGCAGAGAGGGTGTCCATATGGCAGACCTGTGAGCAAAATAAATTACTGTTGTTTCTGTAAGCCTCAAAGTTGGGGGCTATTTTTTTAATGCACCAATAGTATATGGAACATAGCTTTATTTTTTAAATTTTTTTTAAAGATTTTATTTATTTATTTGACAGAGAGAGAGAACACAAGCAGGGGAAGCTGAAGGCAGAGAGAGAGGGAGAAGCTGTCTCCCCACTGAGCAGGGAGCCCAATGTGGGGCTCAATCCCAGGAACCTGGGATCATGACCTGAGCCAAAGGTAGATACTTAACTGACTGAGCCACCCAGGTACCCCTGGAGCATGGCTTTAATTAATCCCTCGGTCTTCTTTTCACTCTGTACACCCTCTCTGCACACCGTGATCACCCTCATTATTTAAATTACCATGGGCTTGGATTTCCCTTCTGAGCTACAGAGCTATATATCTAATTGCCTACCAGATATCTCCAATATATATAAATCTTTATCTCCTCCTTTGTCCCCATCTCTACCCCACCTCTAAATACCTTTCTCCTTGCTTGTATAGTGCCACCATCAATTTGCTTAATTAAAGTAATATTCCTTGACCCCAACTCCAACATCAGGTTGATGATGCCATCAACAGAGTTCCCCTGACATCTCTTGTTTCTGTCCATCCCTCTGTGTTCTCATGGGCTGCCAGTGCCCAGATTTATGCCCTCAGTGTCTCCATCCCGAGTTGTCCCAATTACCTCTGGGTGCATCTGTTATTTCTTCACTCATCATTACCCTCCAGGCTATTATGAAGGTGTCCTTAGCCTTCTCCTTCACTAGCTCCCCATTGCTTTGAGAATGAAGTCTAAGAATGGTACAGAATGTCCCTCATGGCTTGGTCCCAGCCAACTGATCAAATCTGTGTCTTTGTAACTACCTTGCTCTGAGTTTATGCTATCACCGTATCAAACTTTCAGAGTCCCCAGAATACACTCTGTGCTTTTGTCAGTGGTGATGGCTCATCTCTATTCCATACACTTTTAGGAGGGGCAAACTGACTAGAGTGAGAGAGTGTCAGAAATGAATCTGGGGAGTTTTAAAGTAGAGCTCTCTTCTATGGCTGGCAAGCAGGTTCTGGCTGTCAGCTGGGAGCTCAGTCAGGGTCCTGAATTCCCCTTCACGGGGGGCTCTTCATGGATGCCTGGGCTTCCTCCCTGTATGGAGGCTGGGTTGCAAGAGTAAGCATCCCAAAGGAGCCAGGAGGAAACTCTATTGCCTTTTAGGAAGACCCCTCTGATGTCACTGCATCACTTCCTGGACAGTCACAAGCCCCGCCTACTTGAAGGGGAGTGAACACAGGCCCCACCTCTCAATGGAAGGAGAGTTGAAGTCACAGGATAAGAAGAGTGTGTTGATGGGAGATATTTTGTGGTCATCTTTGGAAAATAGATCTGCCTTTGGAGGTAAGTCTAAGGGAGAGAGAATTAGCCTGACTCTGAGTCTAGTGCTCTTTCCTCTGTGCTGGGGTTACTGAAAGCGTGGTCTGTGGAAAAGCAACAGCAACAGCACCTACCACTCATCAAGTACAGAATCCCAGCCCAGCCTTGGGCCCTGTGGTCTAATGTCCTGCACAGGAGATGCATCTGCACAGCAGAGTTGAGAAGTATTTCTGCACACCATGCTGGCTCCTCTGGCTGGTGAGGCCCAGGGCATCGTCCCAATGCTCAGGTGCTATGCTGGTTTCCCCTCATGCCTCCTGTCTGAGTCTATAGTTCATGATGTGTCAAGACTGTGGTCTGCAGAGACACCGTAGGGGCAGGTGCGAGGGTTTATGAAGCATGTGGACATGCTTCCTCTCACACGATAACCATTGACAGGGCTTTTGGAGAGAGCATTTTTCTAGGGCAGGGCAGACGTCCTCTGACAACAGGCTACTCCCAGCTGACTGGCAGACAGGCACTTGCAGAGAGAGAGCTGCTCAGTTCATTACCTTCCTGTGCAATGGCACAGCCGGGCTTGTGGGAAAACAGAACAAACTCGAAGCGTCTTCAGAAGTCCCATTTACTCTATGGGCCGGGACACAGCTCCTGGTAACAGATTAAAAATTACCTTTGGTTGCCTTTTGTCAGGGTTCTATACATGCAAGGGATGTGGAAACAGCTTTTTTGGAAAAACTCCATAGCCCTTCTGCATATGACCTATGAAGGTGAGTCATCAGTTAGGGACACTCATGACCTTAAGACTGATGCCACTGAATTGAGTCTCTGTCATCAAGGGTTTTGGGGCTCTGATGTTGTGCCAGGCACTGGGGATGCAGGGGAGAGCAGGGTCCCCTCCTGCATGGGCCAGGGAGTTGTAAAAGCAGAGAGCCACATGTTAGGGTTATGAATCAGCTTGGTGGCATCAGCCTGTTCCAAGCCCATGTTCTTCAGACTCAGGGTACTTGCCCGGGCTCTGCAGGTATACTGTTTGCAAATGGCAAGACTGGCCAGCCCTTCCCACCTCATCAAGACTGATGATGGAGAGGTAAGCACCTGCCAAAGGGACAGTTCCCTTGCTGGCCAGAGGCCAGAGCTTGTGTTGTCTGCCATGTATTGACAATTCACATTTTGTACCTTTCAAAGTCCTTATGCAGGCAAACGCCCCTAGAACAGTTTTATAGACAAAGGAGTTGGTGCTCCAAGACTCGGTCCAGCTCTCTGGGTTCCCAGTGCTGGTCAGCGGTCAGTACCATTCACCTGATGCCTGCTACTCTGACTTGCATGTACTCTGGCCATCTTGGGACCTTGTTATAGAACAGACTCTGATGAAGGAGTATTCTGGTATAGGGCTGGAGATCTGACATTTCTAACAAGCTCCCATGGGATGTCCTTGCTGTTGGCCCAAGGACCATCCTTTGGGTAAAAAGAGTCTGGAATAGGAGCTGCAACTACTATTGTTGTAAATAAAGTTCATTACACCCAGCCATGCCCACTGATTTATGTACCCTCTGTGGCTGCTTTTACACCACACAAGGGCAGAGTTGAGTAGCTGAGACAGACACTGTATGGGCCACAAAGTCTCAAATATTTACCATCTGGCCCATTATAGACAAGTCTGTTGGATTAGAGTAGAGCCCTGTTACTCAATCAAGGCTCTTTGTTCAAATCACCTGGGAAATTCTCATACACAGCCATGCCTGTGCATGACCCCCAGGGAGCCTGATTTAATTGCTGTGGGGTACAGCCTGCGTGCGGGTTGAGATGCCTGAAGGCTCCTGGGCAATGCTTATGGGCTGCGGGCCCCAGTGGGTTAATTGCAGCACCATTTGGTGCCCTTGCCTCCTTCCTTTCTTTGTCTCTTCCCCAGTTCAGCCATGTGACTTTCATTTTTAGATTTGGAATTTGCAGCTGATTTCTGCAGCTGCTTTGGGAACAGATTTTGAGCAGAAAGTTAGAATGCATAGCTGAGTACTGTGGTTCCCCACCCCCAGCACATTTATATGCAAATAGCCGAGAGCCTTGTTTTTGCAGCCACTGAAACTGAATCAGAATCTAGAGGTCTTTTTATGCAGCTTAACCTTCCCTGATTTTTCCCTTTGCTTTTCTAGGCACATTTTCTACCAGTTTTTTTGTGTTTCCTCTTGCATCCTTCAGGCTGTGGTCAGCATTTGCTGTCTCTTTATTAATCAAAGCAGAATAAGCCTCATTTTCTTATAGGTGCCTTTGCTGGGAGAGGTTGGTATTTCAGTGTTTGTCAATTTCCACAGAGAAGGGTGCATCCTACTATGTAGCAATAAAATAAAATTGTTTGAAAAAGGAACATCCTCGAAGCTGAGAGTGGAGGTTAATGCTTGTCCCAGGCTGGAGATGATCTGAAGATGGCACCTAATCTCTTTCCTTTTACCAACGGGCAGGGAGGGTTTTTGGAACTATAGATAACTTTCTTAGTGCTGACGTCTTCCAGGAGGAAGACAGATTCTTTTAGAGAAACATCCTTGAGTCTCAAAGGATGCTTCTCTTGTGACTACATGATCACATCCCCTTGATTCCAACCGCGTCTTTGATTCTGCCCAGAAGAGGTTCTCTTTGGGCCAAGGGGGCAGTAAACAGAGACTATGGGAGGAACTGACAGGACCTCAGAAAGAAGAGGCCTCTTTTTGCCCCTTGGACAGAACAAAACTTTAAAGCAAAGCTCCATAAAGACTTTTAAAATCCAAGGTGGTGATTCTTAAACTTGGTTGTATTTTAGGATCATTTAGACAGCTTTAAAAAAAAAGTGCCCATAGCCAGGCCCTGTTGCCCAAGATGTTGATGTATGGGTTTGGGGTACAGCCTGGGCAACAGAATTTTTTCACATTTTAATTTGAAATAATTTAGACTTTTCAAAAAAGTCGTGAAGATGGTACAAAGGATTACTGTGTATCCTTCACCCTGCTTTCCCAAGTGACCATATTTATGTAACTGCAGCATTATAATCAAATTCAGGAAGCTAACATTGACACCTGCAAAGATCTGTTCTATAGACCTTGCTCAGATTTTGCTAAGTGCCCCACTGATGTCCTTTGCCAGGATCCCATAAGGCATTCACATAGTTGTATCTGATGTGGGAAACAAAGGCAGAAGAAAAATTATTAAATTTCCTATCTACAGCCCATTGGCAAGTCCTTGAAACCGACAGAGTGACATTCCTCTAGGGACTCAACTGCCTCAATGTTAATGCTTTGCTAAGGGCAACCAGGCAATCTTAGCCCAACCCGCAGGATCCTGTAAGTTGACTTTAACATATAAAAATTCCTTTAGAAATTTCCTTTATCTCTAAACTCCCCAAGCTACATGTTGGCAATCATCTCCCAAGCATATGGCCCACTGATATACATCTGAAGGGTCTCGTGACTGAGTTTTTACTAAACAGTAATAAATGACCTTTTCCCAATAGCTAGCCCCCTCAAGGTTCTGGAAACCTTGCTTCCAAAATTCCTTAGAGACTTAAGCATCCCTAACCCCCTCCCAATTTGAAAGTATATAATGAGGCCTCTCCTCATGATCCCATTGCAGCTCTTTCTGCCCACGGGTCCTGTCCCCGTGCTTGGATAAAATCACCTTTTTGCACCAAAGACATCTCAAGAATTCTTTCTTGGCCTTCGGCTTCGAACTCTAACATCTTTCTTACATCAGTGTCTTCTTAGTTTCCTTCGTCTGGAATAGTTCCTCTGTCCTTCCTTGTCTTTCTTGACCTTGACATCTTGGAAGAGTACTGGCTGGGTATTTTGTAGAATATCCCTTCATTTGGTTTTCAGCAGAGCATATTGAAAAAGCTCCCTAAAAGATCCTAATGTGCTGCAGAGTGAGGGCACTGATCCAAGGTGGTTGGGGACAAGATCATTATACTTAGTAAATTACCTCTTGGGGTCATGAGAAAGTTGTGGGGTAAGGTTTGGAAAAGAGAGTAAGGGCCAACAGAACCTGGATCCACCTTTGGTTTGATCTCTACCCAGATCTTTCTCCTGGACCTCTGCCCTTTGATCTCTTTTTCTGTCTTCCCTCCTCTATATCCACTTCCAAATTAGAGACTTTGGCTTGAGTTGAGCTGCACTATGTTGCTCTGTGTTGTTCCTTTCAAAGTTGGATCATGTCCCCTCCTCTGCTTCAAAGCCTGTGAATGTCCACCCATCTTCCTACGAGGACTTCCGTGATGGGACCTGGCCTTTTGTCCCACTCTACCTCCTACCTCCCCTCCTGAACTCACTCATGCTGGCAGTTCTCAGAGGCCAGGCATGTGCCAAACTCCAGGCCTTTGTACTTGTTCCTTCTACTAGATGCTCTTCTGGTGGATGGCCACATGGCTAGTGTCCTCATTTCTTTCAGGTCTTTACTTTCTGATCTTGCCCACGTTCCCCACAGTCTCTGGATCTCCCTCCCCTGCTCCATATGGAGGGCCTCTTTGCCTGTTTTGTTTACTCCTGTATCTCCAGAACCTAGATACATAGCAGGGGCTCAATACGTAGTTGTTTGAAAGATGAATGAAATAGTAATTAGATAAAGAGAACTTTAAAAAACCCTTTAATTATTGACTGAGAGGGTACCTATTTATAGTAAAATTATTTCAAGATGTCTCTGTTTTTCTGGACCAGTTACCCAGACTCCCATGGTATAGATTGTCCCTCACTTTCTGGCACCTTCCATTTCTCCATTTCACCTGTTTCTTCTGCACAAGGAAAGATGGCCCCTGAAATGAGTCAGACAATAATTCTCTCTCTTTTCAACAGGAGCAGGGTGGCAGCAGATTGTCAAATACACATACTCTCCTTATTATCCCTGTCACAGTTATAAGCTATAAAGAAAGTCTGGGTGCCCCGTGTAAGCCTGGCAAATCTTACTTCAGTGGATTCTCAAAGTTAAATTCCTCTGCTGGTGTCTGAGAGGAAGAAAGGACACCAGCTCTTATAAAATAAATAACAATCATTATTTCTATGTGCCAGGCAATGCATATGCAAATGCATGCGTGTGTGTGTGTGGGTGTGTGTACATGGATGAAATTTGCCTTTACTAAAATCCCAAGCAATAAATATTATCATCACTCTTTTGTGGATATGACAGTGGAGGCTTAGGTTAAGTCAGCTGGTAAATGACAGGACTGAGATTTAAACCCAGGTGTTTTGATGTGCCAACCAGTGCTCTTAATACTCTCTAATATTTGGATAGCTGCCTACCACCAAACATAATAGGAAGAAAGTGGCACCTTGCAGGCCATGTCAGCTTTGGGTTGCCTTAGGAACTGGAACATAGATATTCTGATTTCAGAAACTGAGAATGAGCGGCATGGCTTAATCATTCCCCCACGTCTATTTAATCTTTTCTCACCTTCAAAGGAACACACCTGCCAATCATTTCTTTGTGGCACAGTGCAGTGGTTCTCAAAGTAGGGCTCCTGGGGCAGCAGTAGCAGCACCTGGGAATTAACAGAAATGTAAAATCTTGGCTTCCTGCCCCTGACTTCATGAATGGGAAACTCTGAAGTTGGGGTCCAGGGATTTGTCATTTATCAAGCCAGGTGATTCCGATGCTTCGGCGACTTTGAGAATCCCTAGTACAAGGCTTTGGTACTTCCCGTGTTCAAATCATAGCCCTACTGCTCACTAGCTGTATGGCCCTGTGCAAAATACTTAGTCTCTTGGTGCCTCAGTTTGCACATCTATAAAGTGGGGGATAATAAGAGTACCTATAGAATTGTTGTCGAGATTAAATGAGTTAACATATATAAAGTGAGTAGAACAATTAATGTTATTTAACATTAACTACATATTTACTCTCTTTCCATATTTATTGTACTTTCTGTTTGTCAAGACAACCATCCCCCCCCCGGCTGGCCTGGATCCTTTAAAGAGGACCCAGCAGGTTTGATGCAATCCTGTCTTTGTCAGGCTAGGTTGCTAATGAGTCTCAGCTGAGCTGGATAATGCCAGCACCAGGTATCAGGTGAAATGGAATCCAAAGCCAGGAGACTGCATTTCAGTTTGCTTCAGGAAGAACTCATCCCCAAGCAGCAGCAGCTGGAACATTTAGTAACTACGTGCTGTATTCCTATGTCTTTGGATTCTGCAGATAAAGTCCCGTGGACCAGCTCCGTTGAGCCCTTGAGTACTTGTTTGCAAAGTGGACGATGATTACTCAAGACACAGTGATATTTACCTAGCTTTTGCCTCTCCACTCACTAGGCAGAACCAAATGACTCAGATAAGATTGAAGAGACCGGATGCCAAGACAGGCAGGAAAAGGCTCCAAAGCAGAATATTCAGGGACAGATTGTTATTCAGACCACAACCCAGGCTTGTCAGAAGGCCAGGGATGAACAGGAGTGTTGTTCTTCTCTGGAACATTTCAGGAAGCTGCATTTATAACAGATGCCCTCTCCCCTTACTGCCTGAACTAAGCTTGAGCTGACTAAACTGACTGGCTTATCCATTTTTCTGGGGTTGTTGAGAGGGGGGGAATAGAAACAGAAAAACTATCTTTAGGAGGGAACTATGACAAAGCTATTTTAAGGTTTATCTAGAACACCGAACAATGAGTAATGGCCAAGAACATTTCAAAATGAAGAAAGGTAAAGGCATTGAATTTGTCTTAATACACATCAGCACATATTATAAAACTACATTAATTAAAACAGAGTGGCACTAGAGAAACCAAAGGAAGATGTAGCCAAAAAACTAGATCTTTATATAAATAGAAAATAAATGTATGTTAAAGAAATAAATTCAAGGCAATAGGATCTTGATGTGTTCTTTAATACTTGGTGCTGGGAATATTTTTAAAGCTACTTGATCAAGTTAATTCTCACAAAATACCAAAAACCAAAATAAATGCAAGTCACATTAAGATGTAGATGTAGAAGTAGGGTCATACACATACACAGACAAACAAAAACAGAAAAGGAAATATAAGTAACATCTGGAACAATTCCTTATCTTCAGATAGGGAAAGATGATTGAAGTTCAAGAGCTCTACATTTTAGGACCTCAAAAAAAAAAAAAAAATCAGACATATACACCTCCCCTGGACCAGGTCTTCTTGTGATTTTTTTTTAATAACAAAAGAAAAACAAAAAACAAAAAACAAAACAGTTCCAGGACAAGTGATAGAGGTCAGGCCAAGCTTTTTATACTATGTTGTTAAGTTTTTATCCAAGACAATGCAGAACAACACTCAGATTTTTTCCCCCACTCATTGTTTAGTCCTCTGCCCACCATGGGGTTGTTTCGATCATTTAAGATGTCCAGCTGATACTCTGTCCCTAAACCAATGTGATTCATTTGGTCTTGAGGAGTGGAAATAGAGGGCTTATTATTAGCACACAGCAATGTCTCAAAGCAGAGAGTTGTTCTTCTGAGGCAGAAGAAATGCTAGGTCATCATCAAACACTTCATTTTTCTGCTGGGTATTTGGCCAACCTACATTTTCCAGCAGTCAGCGTGGGTGACTGAGTGTGGCCATGAAATATGGGCAGCAGTTGTGCAATCCCTTCTGTGCTTGGATCCTAATAATTCTCTTTTCTTGTTCCATGGTGACCTCAGAGAAAACTTGCCCAAGGTGAGAGAGCCACAGGGTAGAGGGAACCCGGGTCCAGGTGTCTCTGCCTACAGGAGAGCTGCCCAACTCACAAGGGGCTGTGATGCAAGTGAGAAGTCAACCATCGTTGTGTTCAGCCATTGAGATGAACATTGTTTGCCCAGGGTAGCCTAGCTGATTCTACCTAAACAGCCCCATCACCGCCTACCCTAGAATAAAGAGAAGGACCACAGAAACTTCAAAACACAGTCCTTGCATGTTGTGATCTGTGATTGATCCTCTGATAGGATCACAAATCACCCCCACCTTGTTTCTGCCTTCAATAGGGAGTAGACATAGTTTCTGAACCAAACAGAGTTCTCACAATAATTTTCTGACCATTATTAGCTCTCTTATTGTTCTGATACTCGTCTTCTGGGATAGGATGTAGAGCCTCCTGTCCACTTATGTGATAGTTTAATTTCATCTCTTCTCTGCATTTTTTCCCAAAAAAGAAAGAAAAGGGGGAAAAAAAAAACCCAGTCAGGTAGGTCACAGGTCTCATAGAAGGGAATTTGCCAAGGGCTTTCCAGAACAAATATGTAATGAGCACTTAATACAAGGTACTTCTTAATACACTTAATACGAGGTACTTCTCTGGAGCTTGGGATTCTTCAGGGAACAAAGCAGGTAAGTCTCTGGTGTCATCAAGCCTATCTTTTCCTCATGGAGCAGAGGGAGCTTTTCAATAATATTTTATAAAATGGACATAATGAAAAAGTAAATTAGATGGTATATTAGAAAGTGGTGAGTACTATGGAAGAAGGGGAAAAGTAGAGCCCATAAGGAAGGCCAGAGCTTGGTGTCTTTTGTAGCATTAGAGAGGGTGGTCGTGATTAGACTTGCTAGGAAAGCTTTGAGCAGACTCCAAGGTGAGCAATGTAGCCATATATACATCTGGAGGAAGAAAACTCTAGGAAGGCTAGCATAAAGCTTTAAGGTGAGAAACATGCCTGGCCCCTCTGAGGAAGCCAGTGTGGCTGGAGTAGTGAAGACCATGGAGGAGAATAGGAAAAGATGAGTTTGCAGGGGTAATGGACAGTGTGGGCATGTGTGTGAGACATCACATGGAACCCTCAGGACGTTTTAAGATTTTTACTTTTAATCAGAGTGAATTGGAGAGCCATTCAGTTATAAGAGCCAGAAACCTAACTCAAACTTGCTTAAAAGGGAATTTATTGGCTGACGTAACTGAGTCAGGAAAAATAACTGCCCAAATCTCCAGGTTTCCATGTCCACTATGATTTGTGATTTTTTTTTTTCCTCTTCCAGTAATCACATAAAAAGTCTTAGGGAAGTCATCAATTGGTCCAGTTTGGGTTGCGTGGCCTGTAAACCAATCACTGAGCACAGGCAGATAAAATACTGTGATTGGCCAGCCTAGATCCCATGTCTCCCACCTGTAGAGAGTAGGGTTGGAAGGTGAGCTCCAGAAAATACATAAAAGGAGTTTTCTACTAGGCTTAAAAGCTTCATCACCTGAAGTAGCAGGAATGGATACACAGCAGACAGACATAATAAATGTCACCTACAAAAGTAATCTAAACCAGTACGAAGGGAAAGGGAGATTTGCTGGCATAGAAACATAGAAGTCTATATGTTAGACAGTATCGCAATCAAAATTCTAACAAAAAGCAGAAGTAGAAAATTATATGCAGGAAATATGATGAAAAGATAATACTCTCAATAAAGTTATATATACAAATATCAATTAAAAAAATCAAAATCCCAAATGACAGATGATCAAAGGACACAGATTAATTTCCCAATCTGGAAACACAGAAAACTGACAAATCTGCTCAGCCTCTTTGGGAAATGAAGAAATGCTAGTAAACTCATACTAGTGACAAATCATTTTTCAGACTGATACCTTTTCGGTGTGTATTTGTAGGAGGCTTCAGGGCAGTGAGGATTCTACAGAACGGAAATTCTCCTTTCCTAACTGTTAGAAACCCTGGAAGTCTTCTGCAAACATACCCTGATGAAGATAAAAATTTGTAACCAAAGGTGTGCATTGCAGTTTTTTTTAAGTAGGGAAAACCGTAAACTAACCTAAGTGTCATAGAATAGGGAAGTGATAACATGAAGTTGAGCCATATGATAAAATATTTTAAAATAACTTAGGAAAATTCTTGATTGACAAGAAGAGGCTTGTGGTACCACCAAGTGAAAAAGCCACATACTGGATGATTCCATTATGGAAACACTATGAAATCAAAACAAATTGAGAATATTGCCTATGATTATTCCTAGGTTTTTGACAATCTGTACGCATTATTTGGGTAGAAAGATAGGTAGATAAATAGGCATACCTGGTTAGCTTAGGACGCTTTTTGAGATCTTTTCTCATTTCTTCCATGAATTTGTTTATGTGGGTTTTCTCCTTCGTGTTGTATCAATATTGGTAATTTTTATTTCAAAGAAAATCTCCATTTTCTTTCACTGTTATTAGTTCTATAGTTATGCATAAAATTTAATTTCATTGTACTTAAAATTTCCTCATTGCTATCCTTTTAAAATTATTCAGAATAGTTGCTGAAGATTTATTTAGTGGATTTTCAAAAAATCAATAGATGTAACATTTTACTATTTAAAACTTTCTTAGTTCATTATATATATATATATATCTGCATCTCATTATATATATATATAATATATATAGTAGTCTTTATATATATTATATATATGTATCTTTATTTTCTTTGGATCTTTTCTTGTTCTAAAATCTAAATCTGAATGTTTTTAAAAGTGTTTTGTCTCTCTCTCACCATTTCAAACAATTAAGTCATTTAAGACTAAATTTCCCTCTAAGTATAGTTTTGGCTGTATCCCACATTTTTTTATAGTGTTCTTTTTATTTTTGTGATTTTCTAAATAGTCTGTCATTTTATTCGATACCCTACTTGACAAAGTATTTAGGAAATTACTTTTTAAATATCATAGGAGTCTACAGCCATACCACCCTGAACGTGCCCGTTCTCGTCTAAATATCATAGGAACTACTGTTTTAATATTTACATTTATTTGTTAATTGTTAGTTTTATTGCACAATGATTAGAGCTGGGTGTCTTTTGTAGCATTAGAGAGGGTGGTCGTGATTAGCCTTGCTAATAAATTTAATAAATTTTATCTAAGGGAGGGGGTATAACAATTTAAGTGGCAAGAAATAGCCTCCATGGAGAGTTTAAAACCTTAAATATGACCAAATCATTATCCTCAATTAGTATTTTAAACTGGAAAACCTGATACCTATAACTGATAGGTTAAATTCTTTTCCCATATTCCCCTCTAACCAGTTGGATAGAGGTTTGGAAACAGGGCAAGCTCAGTTAGTGGGGGGAAAAAGCTACATTATTTTGCACATCTGAGATGAATCATATGAATTTTTATTTATTTATTATTTATTTATTTTTTGTTTCTTTTTTTAAAGATTTTATTTATTTCTTTATTTATTTGAGAGAGAGAGAAAGAGAGAAACAGCATGAGAGGGCATAGGGTCAGAGGGAGAGGCAGGCTCCCTGCTGAGCTGGGAGCCAGATGTGGGACTCGATCCCAGGACTCCAGGGTCATGACCTGAGCCGAAGTCAGTTGCTTAACCAACTGAGCCACCCAGGCGCCCGAATCATATCAATTTTTAACCCTGCCTTGTAAACAAATAAACAATTTCAAAGTATTGTAAGTTTTCTGAAGTGGTGTTAGGTAGTTAGGTAGTGTTAGGTAGACAAACACAAGACGTCTCCAGAAGTGACATTGCAGCTGAGATCTCAAGGATAACAAGGTAGCAGCCAAGTGAGAATGGGAAGAGTTTTCAGGTTCAAAGGCCTTGAGCCTGGAGAGAATTTGGCCTATTCTAGGAATGGGCAGAAGGCCAGTGTGCTGGCAGCAATGTGAGCCAAGTTGATAGTCCCACAAGATGGGGTTAGAGAGGCAGATCTAATAGATTCATGAACTTGTTATTTACATGTGTAGTATAGGCTAAGTTATACTAGGCTAACAAATGACACCTATATCTCAAAGTACAGGTTTACTTCTCATTCATGTCACCTTCTCAGTGGGGCTTGCCTGAAATTCATCTCCACATCTTCATACTGGGCTCTTCATTGACAGAGCAGCCCACCTGGGATGTTGCTGGTCATTGTGGTAGAGGGGAAAAAAGAGCACAAGTCTTCAAGCTTCTGCCTGAAGTGACATATGCCATTTCTGCCCACATGTCATTGGCCAAAGCAAATTATATCATCAAGTCCAATGTCAGGGGAAGTATACTCCTCCCTCCATGGAAGGAAAGTATATGTTAGTATAATTACCTCCTTGTAAATCTATATCCTTCCATGCATGTTAACCAAAAGATATAGTTGTACCTCCTTTCTTCTTTATTCATAGATCCACTTTAGCTATTATCAGAAAAACGATTCCATAAAAAGATTAACACTGGGTCAGTACTTTGTGTGTACATGTTTTAATAACTCAAATCTCCTACTTCTCTAAATTTTATAAAACAATTCTTTCTTATTCTCATGGGTCCTTAATTTAAGGGCAAAATTTAAATCAACTTCAGTAGAAAGGATTTCATACTTACTACCCAATTGTAGGCATCATTTATTCTTTCAGTAAAGAGTCTTGAGCTCAAGAAAAGGCCGTTTGCCTACAGCATTAAATAGCAGAATCTAAGGTTAATAATTTACCAAGTGGCAAAGTATAATATCTTGGCACTTTATATTTAAATTTATAAGAGAGTTCAGGAATGTATCGGTATTTCCATCTGCCAAACCAAGAGATGGAGGTACTTTGTTTCTCAAAGCCCCACAGCTGGGCCAGAGTCCTGGCCAGAACAACGTAAATGGGTATTGTACCTTTTCGTCCTGAGAACCACTAGTAAAGTTAAGCAACGTTTAATGACACCTTGAATGAAGTAAGGCACAGGGGCAGGAGTGGTGGGGGAGAAACAAGAGTGACAGGCCAAGAGATGGAAAATTGGATGTAGATTTAAAAAAAAAAAAATGCATCTGGCAATGCTAGAATCATGTCAAATTATCCTTGCTGTCACTCTGAGGCATTTGCATTGAGGTTGCCCATTGCAGCATGACTATAATTCTTTTCTCATCGAACTTCATTTATTATTGAAAAAATGCTCGTCTGGTAAAGCAGTTTTAAAAACCGTATTCTCCTTTAACATTAAGTCTCTGTCTTTGTTGGGTAAAGGTATTGGCTTTCATTATTACCTTCTAGAACAGTAAACCTGAGAGCATCTCTTCTGGAGGAGATGGAGAGAATTAAATCTGATGGAATACATATTTCCATTTTCAAAAGAACATTGAGTTTTTCCCATAGTGATTTTTGTTGATCCATAGCCAAACTCTTTAACAATTGTGTAATTCCATCATAATTCCATCAACAATAGACTGAGGAGGATCATGGTTATAGTGATCCCATAGCTGGCACAGTGGCTGGCTCATAAAAGATTCTCAAAAAGAATTCCAGTAATGGATGGTGGGTTCTGAAGGATGAACCAATGTTCATGGAATCGTGATCTTCATCTCAACCACTTCTATCTTGCACTTTAGAGGCTGTTGCTAGGGTAATTAGCTATCTAGTAGCATTCTGAGAAAAAATTGCATTGGGACGTGTGTCTGTACAAACTACTCTATAGTTTAATTTTTTTTTTAAGATTTTATTTATGTATTTAGAGAGAGAGAGAGAGAGCACATGAGCGGGGGGGAGGGGCAGAGGGGGAGAGAGAGAGAGAGAATCTCAAGCAGACTCCATGCTGAGCACAGAGACCCATGTGGGGCTGGATCTCATGACCCTGAGATCATGACCTGAGTTGAAACCAAGAGTCACTCACTGACTGAGCCACCCAGGCACCCCTAATTTTGAAAAACATGGCCAAAACATTGACCAGTCTCAGTAAGGGAAGACTATTGGTAAATTAAAGCCACCTTATAGGGGCAATTTTAAATACAGGATTTGCAACCAAATACATCTCACTAAAAAAACATTTCGAGTTATTAATTGCTTATGCTAAGAAACAAATTTCGCAAGACACACATAATTCCACCTTATCCTCTCAAACCAATTTTATTCGTATTCTGCTCTAACAAATATAGTATGAAGGCAACAGTTGTTTAAGTTTCTTAGCGTATGGCACAGATGAAAAGAAACAAACAGATTTCGAAGCAGTCCAGCATTTAAATGCTGGTTTAACAAAAGAGGCACGTATTATTCTATTTAGCAGGTTATACCAGATATCAGAAGACATTTTTTTTCCTTGCAAGCAACAGACTACATTTATTTGCATTAAGTAAAAACATATCTTGATCAAGAAAATTACTTTTTTTTTCTGATTTTCCTTTATATCACAAATGTCAGGGTAAGGCAAATCCTTAATGAATCATATGATAAAAACCCTATTCCCCAAGAAAATATATTGAACATATTCTGCTAACTTTGTTATTTTTCAAAGCAAGGCTGACATGCACCACATACAGAGAAAAGTCATTTCGAATCAAGTGCATCAAGCAGAACGGTATTAATTCACAAAGAGGCTTTTCAGTATTTCATAGAAAGATTTACAATTAGCTGCGGTGACTAATATGTGACCCACTATCACAGACAGTATTTTGGATGCCTCCTTTGTAAGCTTTTATGAAAGAAGACTTGTCCATCATCTGAATAGTTACTAGCTAGAGGAAAAGCCCCTTTGTCTCTCTTACAACGACTACCTTTCTAATTAGGACTACAGGTTTCTCCTGCTATGGGAAAGTAGTGTTCCTATGAAACCTATCCTTAAGCCAAAATGGTGTAATGCAAAGAAACAATTACCATTAATTTATATGGAAATATTTTTGAGCCTTCCCAGACCCTTTTCTGATACCACAGGGCACATCTTGCTAATGGATGCACAAAATAAAATGAGATAAAGTACAGATGCTCACAGACACAGGTCAAAGCTATGGTGGCTTGATGCTGAGACGCTTGAGTATAGTTCCCAGGGAAGGAGCTGGGAGGGGCCATTCTCCTAGGCTTGCAGTTTTCCTAAAAGCGAAAGCCCTGTTCGGATTTCTTTAGGTTAACAGTAGCAGGTACTAATGTAGGTCTTTCATAAAAGCAAAGTGGTGTAATGCAATTTCAAAAAGCAGGGATACCTGTATTATGTTGAGAGCCTACTTTGATCCTCTGTATGCAAACATGACTAATATGGGGCTATTTTTCTCCCCCTCTCCCTCCTGTAAGCCATCTTGCCACATAGCCTGGCAGAAGTGAGGTTGGAAATTGACATCCAGGATTCATGTGCAGCAGAATCAATCCGCCTTTCAAATTTTCCATTGTATAGCCTGTTCAATGACAGTGCCAGCGAAAAAAAGGGGTTTCCTGTGTTGAGGTGTCTTCGATCTGGCCAACAGCTAGATTTTTAATATATTACTATTGAAATGGAAAGTAACTTCATTGTTCATTTTAAGGATAAAATCTTATAACCAAACAGCAACCAAAAGGCATAATGAGGCAAAAATGAAAACACAATCTAATCATAAAAAAAAAGTTTAAACAAATTCAGGAGTGGGGCTATGATATTTACTCCTCGTTCTCTTAGTTTTGTTCTCAAAGATTTCTTTCCTTTTCCTGCAGTTTTCAGGCAGAGAACTCCCTCCCCCATTCCTACCCCACCCACATTTAAAATGAAGAAATAAAAATGGCTGTTGTGGATGATAAAGAGAACACCCCGACTGAAATAATTCCAATCTCCACGGGTCCTAACAGGGACATTAGGTCTCTTTCATCTTTGTGCATTAAGAAGGCCCCATCCCTCGTCTCCATCATGTTGTTTTCAACTGTAACTCATTACTGAGCATGAGTAGCACTAACATTTAGGAGTCACAGGAAAATGGGCTCCTAGCAGATCACTCTTGTCCAGTCCTTCACAGAATGATGGCGACTTTCAATTAAGTTATAAATATGGCATGAAATATAGAAACTATCAGTATTTGTATGACATCATTTCACGGATCACTTAAAATGGGACTTTTCCTTGTTTTTCTAGAAAGCGATGTGTAATGGCAGTAGGGGACATATCCATTTCCATATCAAGCTGTAAAGTAACAGCAGAAAGAGAAATGGCCACATTCCAAAATCATAAGGTCCCTTAAAAATCATTGCTGTTAGGTTGGTAAGCAGTTTTTTTTTTTTAATACAGGATGTTAGAACATATTACATATGCAGAAATATAACTTGCTAATGATCCCAATATGCCAAATAAGCCATCCAGAGGGGCAACAAATTCAGAAAGGCCAAAACAAAATTCATAGAAAGAGAAGAAGGTGAATTTTCCATAGAGGAAAGAGCAAAACTAAAGAACTCCATGGAATATTTAGAAAATAGAACACCCTTTGATTTTAGAAATATCCAATTTGATCCGTTACTTTTCTCCCTCCACTAAAAAATATATTTATATATTTATATATATATAAATAACTTACAATTCTAAAGACCTTATAAGGAAGGTGGATTTGACAAGATACGCAAGAAGCGATATCAGTTTCCTCAGAAAAAAATAGACTGTTCTTAGAACCTCGGGAAGCTGTGGGAAGCGGACATTTTGCCTCGTGAGGGTCGCTGTTGATGTTGTCTCTGGGACAGACATTTGTGACGACTTCTGACTTCCTCCTTGGCCCCTCATCCCTTGTGCCCTCTGTACCACTGGAACCTTGGCTTAGTAATGCTGCTTCTCCCCTTCAAGGCCATAATCAAGGGATTTCTGGGAGAGGGGATGAGCTATCAAAGTAGTTTTGGATTTGGCATAAACAAAGCAGACTATTAACTGTAAGCAAGACCTCTATTTGCCTCTAACTTCAAATGAGAATCTTTCTGTGGGCCCTCAAACCTTGGGTAAAGACAAAAGGTTCTTTTATGAAAAGTGTATATAAAACAAGAGATTTCAAGTAGAACTTTTAATATTCATAGGCATATGTTTGGATTCTAAATGTAGCAGCCCCCTCTCTTAACTAAAACACCTCGAAGAGTGTCATCCCTTCCAACTGTGTCGTTAAGAGTCACATCTCACTTGGTGAGCTCTATGCCGAAGCACACAATAAAGATCTCATGAACCAGGTGAGCTGTGCCGGAAGGTCAGGGTCGAAGAATGCACCTGCAGCCTGGCTGGGAAGGGAAAGCCCCCAATGGCTGCTAGCACCCGCCTTCATGGTAACGCCTCTACATTCTGCTCTGGATGAAATCCTCCTTCCACATTCCTCATTTAACCACCTGGAACAGAACTGTACCCTGGGAATCTCTGAATAAAATACCATTTTCAATTCATTGTCCTGACCTTTTTCCAAGTGATTTCTGAGCATTTTGCCCATTTTCCTCTCCTGCCTCCTTTGTCTGTGGATTATACTGATCTTGGGCTTGAGGATTCCTGAAATTTAGCCTGCAGTGTATCAAACGATCATCTTGTCTCTTTCTTTGAAGAAACCACTGTATCGACCAGCTTTGTGAAATAATCGAGAAAGCAGACAGGGGCCAGGATACACATGTGAGTGTTAAACCGTGCCACTGTGACCCTGGGAAAAGTTGTGAGAGAAAAAAACAGAAATTACAGGGATAGCGCCTGAAAGATGCATTAACGTGGGGCCCCTCACCAAGTTCAAGGAAACTTTTTTTTTCTTTTTTTTTTCTTTCTTTCTTTTTCTGCAGGTAAACAGAACACAATGCAGCTGGAGAAATTAGAGCAAAGGATTCCCTGTCCTTCCGTGGGACTTGCCCCCCCCCACACCCCCCCTGCTCTACAGCTTTCACTACTGTCTTCTTACACCCACCCCCCCAGGGCCAGGAGAGGCCTGCAATGCCGAGGACCGTGATTGACTTCCATTTCTTTGTTCCTTTGCTTCATCTTGTGCCCCTGCCAAAGACAAGGAGAAACCATTTGTTAGATGAAAGATCATAGATTTCATAGATTTAGCAAGGAATATCTTTTTAACACAGTCATTTAAATGTTTCGTACCCCTCAAACAAGCCTAGGAATATCTTCTTTGACTATCAAAGAGCTTTGGATATTGGAGCTGTAATTGCCAGCACAGGGTATCTTTAAAGAGCATATAAATCACTGCTAATAAATGTATGCCACATTTTGACGATTTGCTTCTGCTGATGGGGGCGATTAACTCAAGTCTTCAAAGTATTCTTTGAAAAGCCTAATCTTGAATTGATGAGTCCTCCCTTCTAGGGTCCATTCATACACTACAGTTTCCAGGGCTTGGCACAGGAATAATGATAACAATTTACATAATGCTGATTTGCAAAAGTCATTGATGGCTATCCCACCACTCTGAGGTCTTATTAAGTCTCTGCTGTGTTCCCCACTTGTGAGAGAACTCTGAGAAGATACTGTGCCTTAAGATAGTCTTTATTTTTTTAGCTTTTAGAAGATGAGGTATAATCCACATAGAAGGAAATGCACAGATCTTAAGCATACTTCAGTCTGTATGAACAAAGGCATTCATATAACCCACACCGATATCAAGATATAAAACATTGCCATTACCTCAAAAGTTTGCTTTTGCTGGAACCAGCACTTGATCTGATTTCTATCATCATAAATTACTATGTGTCTATACAGAAGAACTGGAGCAGGTGATCTCTGAGTTAATTTTCTATCTGGTGTTCCTATGAATCTTTTAAAAAGTACTCTCTTTGAGGTGTGTGTGTGCGTGTGTGTGTGTGTGTGTGTGTGTGTATAAAAGCAGTATCATGCTTGCTGCAGACAGCATTTAAAATAGACAAAGTAGGTGAGAAGAAAAAAATCCTACATAATCCCTCCATTGATGATAATTTCTACAGTTAAGATTATGGAGTATTTCCTTATAGTATTTTTCTAAATCTCTTATAGATACACAACTATAAATTTTAATCTTAAAAATGAAAATTGTTAACATAAAGAAACTTACAAAACAGTATAATATACCTAGAATATATTCCCTTTCCAGATTTAATTATTTAAAGTATTTAAAGATAAATTAATTTAATTTACAGATAAGTTAAAACTATTTCTCTTCCTTCCCAGAGATTAACAAACCCTGATATCAGTGTGAATCAACTTGCATGTTTTTTTATTTTTACACAAATACATATTTACAAATACACACATAATGGAAAGTATGTAGTATTACTTCATGTATTATAAAAAGTAGTAAGTAGTAATTTTGTTTTACCCTGTTTTTAGCCACCCACTAATTATTAGTATAAAATCATAATCAATATATATTTTGAGTTGCCTTTGTGTTTACCATTTTCCTTGGCTTACAACTGTTTCTTGCACCTTACGCTTTCCTCTGGGTTCAATTTCCTTTTTACTGTTGTGCATCCTTTAGTAGCTTTTAAAGAAAGGGTATGTGAAGAGCAAACTTTTCTTTTTTTCCTGAAAAATGGCAGTTATTATCTTCTTTTTTTTTTTTAATGTTTTATTTATTTATTCATGAGAGTCAGAGAGAGAGAGAGAGAGGCAGAGGCAGAGGGAGAAGCAGGCTCCCCGCCTAGCAGGGAGCCTGATACGGGACTCGATCCCAGGACCCTGGGATCATGACCTGAGCCGAAGGCAGACGCTTAACCGTCTGAGCCACCCAGGCGCCCGCAGTTATTATCTTCTTAAATGATAGTGAAACTAGTATAGAACTCCATACTGACAGTTGTTTTTACTCATGTTTTGAAGACTCAGAATTATTCTACTATCTTCTGAACTAAATTCCCGATGTTGGGAAGCCTGCTGTCCATACCATACTTATTTCTTTTTAGGTTAACTCTCCTTTCCGTCTAATTGTTTTACTTTTTTTCTCATTGTCTCTAGTATTCTGCAATGCCTGTGTTGGGTTTTTTTTAAACATGTCCTTGTGACTTATTATTCTTCTTTTAACTAAAAACTCATGACTTCTATCAATTTCCGATAAATCCTCAGCCACTATTTTTCAAATACTATCTACTGTCTCCTTTCAGAACATGTACTGAAGACAAACACGTTGGTCATTCTCCTTCCAGCCCTCATGTCTCCTCATGTGTCATTCATATCACTATATGTTTATTGGCTTTTTCCAGATTGTTCTTAATTTTTCATAGTGTTGTCCTTTTCTTACAGTTTTATATCTGCTTTTTATCTTTTTTGTCATTTAAATGTACATATTCTGTAAAATCATCAGAATTTTCTACTCTCTCAAGTTTTCATAGTGCTAATCATCCTGTCATTTCACCCACCAATTCTCACTCATGGTGGATCACTTCCTTGTGTGTTTTGTAAGTCTTAAAATTGTGAATTCATCTTCAGAGAATTTTTTTTCTTCTGTGGGAATTCCAACTGATAGGTTCACATTTCCATTTGTTATCTATAGCAGGAGTAATACTGGTCTATAATCAACTATTAAATATATAGTCTGTGTATTGCTGTCTAACTTTGGGTGGCATAAGTTTGCAAATCGAATTCATGGTGCATTTGTGTTTTCTACTTGTCATAGGAGCCTTTTTCCTTCCCCACACAGCACTCTGGGCAGACAAAAAAGTCTCCTTGTTAACTTCTTGAGCTAGAAATCCCAGATTTATCTATGTAAAGGTATCAGTTCTAACATCTCCCCTTGATTGGCTCCAGGTCCCAGGTGGGCATTAGAATGCAAGGATCTAGCCATAGGGCCTGTCTCAGCATCAACGACCAATCTGCAGCCCTCAGGGCAACTCCATCTTCAGCTCACCACACTATTGCTTTGGCCTTCAAATTCCTCTTTATTTCTGGCACCTTTGCTTTCATGTCAGTTGAACTGTGTATTTAAACATTTTTTTTGTTATAATTTATCTCTCATTTCTAAACATTTATATTGGGAGATGTTCTGCATTATCCCACCTTTTCAGTTACCTGTTGCTACATCACAAACCACCCCAAAACTTAGTGGCTAAAAGCAAAATGGTTTATTATTTTTCATGATTTTATAGGCTTGGGCTCAGCTGGGTAGTTTATCTGCTCAAGGTATCCACTGGGGCCAGAACATCCAAAATGGCCACTCAGTTTCCAGAATCTCTCTCCCTAAGGCCTTTCTCATTCTATAGTAGAGCTTGAGCTTCTTACAGGATTGTTGGATTCCAAAGGCAAGCATTCTGAGAGTGTAAAAATGGAAGTTACAAATCCCCTTAAAGTGTACCTTGGTAACCACCACATTTGGACTGCCATGTTTCTCTAGAACCAAAGGTGCAGATTCTATAACTACTTTTACATGACCTCAGATACCTGTCGAAAGATTATTTTTACATTTGCAGAGTGTTCTATTGATTCATTGTCATTCCCCTATTGTCATTTATGATAGTCCTGATTTTTTACAATTATAAATTATACAACACTAAATATTCTTGCATTATATCTTGGAACTCTGTAATTCTAACTTGATTTCACTGTATTTCTTTAATTTCCTTGAAGGTGTGATGCACAGAACTAAAGGCTCCTTCTTCCTTTTGAACTACCACATAACCTCTATAAATTCAGCTGTGTAAATATTTCTGTGGGGATCACTGAATTTCCTTGGGTCATACTGTTCTCTGTGACAACTGTGTTTAGCAACTCACTATTGTTTAGGGAGCAGTAGGGTGTCATCAAATAATTTTGTCCTGGGAGTGTCTGAACTTCCATTGATCATCCAAGTAACCCTGTGCAAGTCACTTCTCCTTCCTGGAACTGAGTTTCCTCAAACTAATCTTGAACTTTAAGTTTTGACAACTTATTCATTTGGGTAAAAGTATTGATTCATATTTATGGTCAAGGAAAATATTTTGACATTAACCAAGGAAAACATTTATCTGGGTACTTTATTTAGATATTGATCACACAGGAAAATCATAGTGTCTGTAAGAAAAATTCTAGACAAGAAGTCTATAGTTTGTTGGCAACAAAAGGGCAAAAGGTAAGGCAACACTGAGGAACTTGCATTTAAATTGTTCAGGTTTAGTCTCACTTCATTACTTTTTAATGGAAACTTCTCTACCGTATCATTTCTGCAGCTTAGCAGGATAATTTTAAATACATGAACAAAGTTTAAAAAAAAAGAGGAAATGTAGAAAATATGTAAGACCATATTTGTATGAGTTTTATTTTTTTAGCAGTCCTATGCTATACGTGTGTTACACAAATGCTATTATATTTAGTTTCAAATGATGTTCAAGACCATGATGGGAAGAACAGGTGCCTACTTTCATATATTCTCAAACTTCGTTCTGCTGTGATGCTGGAGCTCAAGAGTCTGGTGCAACATGGTCTTCTGGGTGAGTGCAGAGACCTACCACGAAGATGCAGGGAGTGCAAGAAGGTGCTGAGAGGCAATGGTGCTAGCACAATTGTGTTTTACACTGGATGACCCACCATTCATCTATCCCATAGGATTTTTCCCAGTTAGTATTTTCAGCTAGGAATCAGAATAGTGAGCTTGACTTCTCTCCTCTAATCCCTCTCACCAGCCCTCAAGATACGGAAAGGGGTTATAGACTGCTCATCATTTTAGATAAATTTCAGTCTCTGCTGAGAGATTTAGAATGTTGGTTTGGAAAAACTCTTTTTTTTTTTTTTAAAGATTTTATTTTATTTATTCATGAGAGACAGAGAGAGAGAGAAGGAAGCAGAGGGAGAAGCAGGCTCCCAAGGAGCAGGGAGCCTGATGTGGGACTCGATCCCAGGACCCTGGGATCATGACCTGAGCCGAAGGCAGACGCTTAACCGTCTGAGCCACCCAGGCGCCCTATTTGGAAAAACTCTTAAATGTGATCTGACCCAGACTATGATTTTCTTGGGGAGTTCCCTGAGGCTCATTCAACTCAACAAACCCTGTGCAGACACACAGGTCCACAGGTCGTGGTGTGACAGCATACGACATAAATCAGGCTTCTTTCTGCCTAAACACACCCAAGTGCCTTTCCGCATTCTCCAGGGCAGAGATTTAGTGTTATGCTTAAAAACAGATATACTAAACAACTCAGCAGGTAGCTTCTGGAAAAGCAATGCTTCACAATCAGCTTGGGGTTGCTGAAATAATTTGATCCCTCCAGGAGGTTGGGAGGTTAGATGGATGGAAACATTTTTTTCCTGTTGTCAAAACTCAGAAAACCAGGGAACTGCACATTTGAATATGCTGTGGCTTATCTTTTCCCCTCAAAGGATGGTAGGCTTTTTGGAGTTATCATGGCTCCTTCCACTGTATCATTTGGTATAAGGATTTTTAAAGTTTAGCCCGAGCCACACTGTGGGACTTGGCAGAACTGAGGGAAATCCAATATGCCATTTACAAACACTTCCCATGGCTGGTTTAATCAACTGAAAATCCCACTACAGGGGCAACTTACCTATTAGTTAATCTTCTTGCTGACTCTCTGTTGGGTCATTTACACTGTCAACCTGACTATTCATTTCAACTGTAACCAGAAAGGAAAACAAAAAAGGTTAAATCTTTATTAAACCCAAATCTCTTGAACACATTAAAATGGTCTGTGAGTTGTTACATTCCTGATCTCCTATCTTATACCTCTTTTCAGTTCATTTGTATTCATTCAAGATTTGGGGAATAATTCTTGTAGATTTTTACTGGCAGAGGCCAGGGAGGGCAGAATTGCCTCTTAAAGAACTGTGGAAGCTGAGTTGTCATTTTATACCAGACTTTTGGGTTGACATTTTGGGTGTATTTATTACCATCCTGAGGTAAATCCAAAGGCCTTAGTAGATGTCTAAGAAAAGAAAAAGAAAACAAAGCAAAACAGATCATTGCCATGTAGAGAGGTAAATAGCTCTCTCTGAAATAGCAATGTCAGTAGGCCTGTTTGGTTTGCTAGGTTTTCAAGTCTGAATTTCAAAATAGACTCTGTAAACTTGCCAGTGGGTGCATGCAGCAGCAGTGGATGCCCTGCAATAGAAAAGCAAAACATCCCACCAGATCACACAGCAATGATAAAAACATGTGCTTTTACTTTAACTGTGTGTATTGTTCTATGGGAGCATTTGCATAAAAATAGAATGCATAATTAATGCCATTGTCCAGAAGTATTCCAGAGCAGGCATAGCAGTCACTCTGGAAATTTTCAAGGGTCAGTAGGTTCAATTAGATGGATATTTTTAAAGCATCAAAGCCCATATTATAAACGGAGAGACAATATACAAAGGGAACAATGGTCAGACCATATATAACAATATAACTGACAAAAAACCTCTGCAGCAACTAGCCTGGGCACCCCAACCACAGCCTCTGTAGCAATCAGCTTAGGATGATCAGGACTTAGGCGGTGACTGCCAGCTTCACTCTAGTTTGCCCTGTGATTCCAATGCAGGACCAGAGAAAGCCAAATATGTTCCCAAACCAGTCACCCACTTCAAGTTTGCCCAAATCCAGCTTCCCCATGCCAACCAACAACCTCCAGTCAGAGGATGCTTGAAGTCTTCTTAACTATAAAGGTTTCCCACTTCCCTGCCTGCCTTTGAGCCCACAACACAAGTGATAATGGCTGACACCCTGGCTATCCTACCTGAATAAATAACCTCTGTTTGTTCTTGTTTGGGTGTTCTTGATTTATTTGCACAAAATCAACAGTCCAAAGCTCTTTTTCTCAAACAGGAAAATTCGATTAAAGTAAAATAGTGGCAGATACTGGTTTTCACACTCCAAAGAGGCTTGAAAGAGGGAATGACATTGAAGGGCAAACCACCCAACTCTTCCCCAAGGAGGAAGGTTTTAAAACCAGGTCTCTGCAAATAATAGCAGAGAACCTCCCCAATTTGGGGAAGGAAACAGGCATCAAAATCCAGGAGGCACAGAGAACCCCTCTCAAAATCAATAAAAATAGGTCAACACCCCGACATCTAATAGTAAAACTTACGAGTCTCAGAGACAAAGAGAAAATCCTGAAAGCAGCTCAGGACAAGAGGTCTGTAACCTACAATGGTAGAAACATTAGATTGGCAACAGACCTATCCACAGAGACCTGGCAGGCCAGAAAGGACTGGCATGATATATTCAGAGCACTAAATGAGAAAAATATGCAGCCAAGAATACTATATCCAGCTAGGCTGTCATTGAAAATAGAAGGAGAGATAAAAAGCTTCCAGGACAAACAAACAAAAAAAAAGGAATTTGCAAACACGAAACCAGCCCTACCAGAAATTTTGAAAGGGGTTCTCTAAGCAAAGAGAGAGCCTAAAAGCAACATAGACCAGAAAGGAACACAGACAATATACAGTAACAGTCACCTTACAGGCAATACAATGGCACTAAATTCATATCTTTCAATACTTACCCTGAATGTAAATGGGCTAAATGCCCCAATCAAAAGACACAGACTATCAGATTGGATTAAAAAACAAGACCCATCGATATGCTGTCTGCAAGAGACTCATGTTAGACCCAAAGACACCCCCAGATTGAAAGTGAGGGGGTGGAAAACCATTTACCATGCTAACGGACACCAAAAGAAAGCTGGGGTGGCAATCCTTATATCAGACAAATTAGATTTTAAACCAAAGACTGTAATAAGAGATGAGGAAGGACACTACATCCTACTTAAAGGGTCTATCCAACAAGAAGATCTAACAATTGTAAATATCTATGCCCCTAACATGGGAGCAGCCAATTATATAAGGCAATTAATAACAAAAGCAAAGAAACACATTGACAACAATACAATAATAGTGGGGGACTTTAACATCCCCCCTCACTGAAATGGACAGATCATCTAAGCAAAAGATCAACAAGGAAATAAAGACTTTAAATGACACACTGGACCAAATGGACTTCACAGACATATTCAGAACATTCCATCCCAAAGCAATGGAATACACATTCTTCTCTAGTGCCCATGGAACATTCTCCAGAATAGATCACATCCTAGGTCACAAATCAGGTCTCAACCAGTACCAAAAGATTGGGATCATTCCCTGCCTATTTTCAGACCACAATGCTTTGAAACTAGAACTCAATCACAAGAGGAAAGTTGGAAAGAACTCAAATACATGGAGGTTAAAGAGCATCCTACTAAAGAATGAATGGGGCAACCAGGAAGTTAAAGAAGAATTAAAAAAACTCATGGAAACCAATGAAAATGAAAACACAACTGTTCAAAATCTTTGGGATGCAGCAAAGGCAGGCCTAAGAGGAAAGTATATAGCAATACAAGCCTTTCTCAAGAAACAAGAAAGGTCTCAAATACACAACCGAACCCTACACCTAAAGGAGCTAGAGAAAAAACAGCAAATAAAGCCTAAACCCAGCAGGAGAAGAGAAATAATAAAGATCAGAGCAGAAATCAATGAAATAGAAACCAAAAGAACAGTAGAACAGATCAATGAAACTAGGAGCTGATTCTTTGAAAGAATTAAGAAGATTGATAAACCCCTGGCCAGACTTATCAAAAAGAAGAGAGAAAGGACCCAAATCAACAAAATCATGAATGAAAGAGGAGAAATCACAACCAACACCAAAGAAATACAAACAATTATAAGAACATATTATGAGGAACTCTATGCCAGCAAATTAGATAACCTGGAAGAAATGGATGCATTCCTAGAGATGTGTCAACTACCAAAACTGAACCAGGAAGAAATAGAAAACCTGAACAGACCTATAACCAGTAAGGAAATTGAAGCAGTCATCAAAGATCTCCCAAGAAAGAAGAGCCCAGGGCCAGATGGCTTCCCAGGGGAATTCTACCAAACATTTCAAGAAGAATTAATACCCATTCTTCTGAAACTGTTCCAAAAAATAGAAGTGGAAGGAAAACTTCCAAACTCGTTTTAGGAGGCCACAATTACCTTGATCCCAAAACCAGACAAAGACCCCATCAAAAAGGAGAATTATAGACCAATATCCTTGATGAACATGGATGCAACAATTCTCACCAAAATACTAGCCAATAGGATCCAACAATACATTAAAAGGATTATTCACCACGACCAAGTGGGATTTATCCCTGGGCTGTAAGGTTGGTCCAACATCCACAAATCAGTCAACGTGATACAATACATAAACAAAAGAAAGAAAAGAATCATATGATTCTCTCAAAAGATGCAGAAAAAGCATTTGACAAAGTACAGCATCCTTTCTTGATCAAAACTTTTTTTTTTTAAAAGATTTTATTTATTTATTTGACAGAGAGAGACACAGCGAGAGAGAGAACACAAGCAGGGGGAGTGGGAGAGGGAGAAGCAGGCCTCCTGCGGAGCAGGGAGCCCGATGTGGGGCTCGATCCCAGGACCCTGAGATCATGACCTGAGCTGAAGGCAGACGCTTAACGACTGAGCCACCCAGGCGCCCCTCTTGATCAAAACTCTTCAGAGTATAGAGAGAGAGGGTACATACCTCAATATCATAAAAGCCATCTATGAAAAACCCACAGCGAGTATCATTCTCAATGGGGAAAAACTGAGAGCTTTCCCCCTAAGGTCAGGAATGCAGCAGGGATGTCCCTATCACCACTGCTATTCAACATAGTATTAGAAGTCCTAGCCCCAGCCATCAGACAACAAAAACAAATCAAAGGCATCCAAATTGGCAAAGAAGTCAAACTCTCACTCTTTGCAGATGATATGATACTTTATATTGAAAACCCAAAAGACTCCACCCCAAAACTGCTAGAACTCATACAGGAATTCAGTAAAGTGGCAGATATAAAATCAACGCACAGAAATCAGTGGCATTTCTATACACCAGCAACAAGACAGAAGAAAGAGAAATTAAGGAGTCAATCCCATTTACAATTGCATCCAAAACCATAAGACACCTAGGAATAAATCTAACCAAAGAGGCAAAGAATCTGTACTCAGAAAACTATAAAATACTCATGAAAGAAATTGAGGAAGACACAAAGAAATGGAAAAATGTCCCATGCTCATGGATTGGAAGAACAAATATTGTGAAGATGTCAATGCTACCTAGAGCAATCTACACATTTAATGCAATCCCCTTCAAAATACCATCCACTTTTTTCAAAGAAATGGAACAAATAATCCTAAAATTTGTATGGAACCAGAAAAGACCCCGCATAGCCAGAGGAATGTTGAAAAAGAAAAGCAAAGCTGGCGGCATCACAATTCCGGACTTCCAGCTCTACTACAAAGCTGTCATATCAAGACGGTGTGGTACTGGCACAAAAACAGACACATAGATAATGGAACAGAATAGAGAGCCCAGAAATGGACCCTCAAATCTATGGTCAACTAATCTTTGACAAAGCAGGAAAGAATGCCCAATGGAAAAAAGACAGTCTCTTCAACAAATGGTGTTGGGAAAATTGGACAGTCATGTGCAGAAGAATGAAACTGGACCATTTCCTTACACCACACACAAAAATAGACTCAAAATGGTTGAAAGACCTCAATGTGAGACAGGAGTCCATCAACATCCTAAAGGAAAACACAGGCAGCAACCTCTTTGACCTTAGCCACAGCAACTTCTTCCTAGAAACATCGCCAAAGGCAAGGGAAGCAAGGGCAAAAATGAACTATTGGGACTTCATCAGATAAAAAGCTTTTGCACAGCAAAAGAAACAGTTAACAAAACCAAAAGACAACCGAATGGGAGAAGATATTTGCAAATGACATATCAGATAAAGGGCTAGTGTCCAAAATCTATAAAGAACTTATCAAACTCAACACCCAAAGAACAAAGAATCCAATCAAGAAATGGGCAGAAGACATGAACAAACATTTTTCCAAAGAAGACATCCAAATGGCCAACAGGCACATGAAAAAGTGCTCAACATTACTCGGCATCAGGGAAATCCAAATCAAAACCTCAATGAGATACCACCTCACACCAGTCAGAATGGCTAAAATGAACAAGCCAGGAAACAACAGATGTTGGCGGGGATGCGGAGAAAGGGGAACCCTCCTACACTGTTGGTGGGAATGCAAGCTGGTGCAGCCACTCTGGAAAACAGTATGGAGGTTCCTCAAAAAGTTGGAAATAGAGCTGCCCTACAACCCAACAATTGCACTACTGGGTATTTACCCCAAAGACACAAATGTAGGGATCCAAAGGGTACGTGCACCCTGATGTTTATAGTAGCAATGTCCACAATAGCCAAACTGTGGAAAGAGCCAAGATGTCCATCGACAGGTGAATGGATAAAGAAGATGTGGTATAGATATACAATGGAATATTATGTAGCCATCAAAAGGAATGAGAGCTTGCCATTTGCAACGACGTGGATGGAACTGGAGGGTATTATGCTGAGTGAAATAAGTCAATCAGAGAAAGACATGTATCATATGACCTCATTGATATGAGGAATTCTTAATCTCAGGAAACAAACTGAGGGTTGCTGGAGTGGTGGGGGGTGGGAGCGATGGGGTGGCTGGGTGATAGACAATGGGGAGGGTATGTGCTATGGTGAGCACTGTGAATTGTGCAAGACTGTTGAATCACAGATCTGTACCTCTGAAACAAATAATATAATATATGTTAAGAAAAAAAAAAGAAGAAGAAGAAGATAGCAGGAGGGGAAGAATGAAGGGGGGGAATTCGGAGGGGGAGACGAACCATGAGAGATGATGGACTCTGAAAAACAAACAGGGTTCTATTGGGGAAGGGGGTGGGAGGATGGGTTAGCCTGGTGATGGGTATTAAAGAGGGCACGTTCTGCATGGAGCACTGTATGTTATGCACAAACAATGAATCATGGAACAGTACATCAAAAACTAATGATGTAATGTATGGTGATTAACATAACAATAAAAAAATTAAAAAAAATAGGGAAAAAAAAAAGGTCTCTGTTCCACCTACAAACTATCCTGGGTTTCTGGGTTTCTTTTTCTAAGCCCCAGGTGTAAACTGGCCAGATGCAGCAAAGCTACCTATATAAGGAGAATAATGCATGTACTTTCCAGCTTGGTCTACAAAATTACTGTAAGGTCGCCCATCTCCGTGAGGTAGTGTGCAGAATAAAATATAGGAAAGCACCCCTTCTCTGTTTCTTCCTCCAACCCAAGGGTCACTGGTCCCGAAACCTATTAATAAATAGCTTCTCATGATCAAATAGGTTTGGGAAAAGCAATGGTAAACAATGTTGGTAAGTTTCTTTACAGCTGAACCTTCTGAGAGCCTATAATATGCATGGAGAATCTCAGAGCGAGGAGTAAATCTTAGTATTTTCCATGTTTATTTCCCTTTTATTCAATGAGCATCGTATGGGCCTGCTATGCTTCAGAACATGTTTTGTAAAGAACTCGTTATGAACCATGTCTATAATGTCACAACCAGGCTGCGGCGGGTTTCATTCAACTGAGCATGACTAACATGTGGTAGCCTTTAATGGATCTGAGGTTGAAAAACATTATTCTCCTAGGTAATGCAACCTATGAGTTAAAAAAAAAATCCGTTTGTATGAAAGGGTTATGATGAAGGGAGGAAATTCAGGTGATGAAAAGCTTCTACCAGGGTGGAATACCTAGTACAGAAAACTCTATTTACAACCACCAAGTAAATTCACCAAGTAACTTTTACCAGTTGAATTTTTGCCAAGGTCATTATCAATTTGAAGTAAGTTGCTTTTTGTCTTTCGATAAAATGAACCAAATAGCAAGGTATACATGAACGGTTGATCACCAACCGATTTTGGTTCTCCTGAGCTCTGGGGGATGGTGGAATCAAATATTTATTAAATCATATATTCCCAAATAATCGTTTTTTGAATGCAAGTAATATTTTTTTTTTAAAGATTTTATTTATTTATTTGACAGAGAGATAGCGAGAGCAGGAACACAAGCAGGGGGAGTGGGAGAGGGAGAAGCAGGCTTCCTGCCGAGCAGGGAGCCCGATGTGGGACTCGATCCCAGGACCCTGGGATCATGACCTGAGCCGAAGGCACACGCTTACCGACTGAGCCACCCAGGTGCCCGCAAGTAATATTTCAAAGCATTCCCAGCATCATTATACAGGGAGAGGGTATATTTATATTCTTTAGGCTCAGAGTATTCAGATGCCTTCAAAATGAGATGTAAATAAAGACAGACTTTTGTAAACTGATTTCTAAGGTGCTTTTAAAGATCCACTCTGTTTTTGGCCAAGCCATCTGAAGTGATATAGTGAGGTAAAGTGATGAAGGTCCAAGATAACCTTAGCCCAAACTCAAGTCGGAGCTCTCCTGAATGTTTCCCTGAGTCCCTATAGAGCAGGGCTAACTTTGAGCAAGTACTTTTTGTGGTCGTAAGTGATACTCCCATAAAGTTCACCAGTTGAACTTCAGTCCAGTTTACCCTTGGAATTACCCACTATGGCCTCCAAATTACAAGGTGTGATTAACCTGAAGCACATAGTGTTCTAAAATAGCTAGCATCAGGTTTTTTTTTTTTAAAGTCTGCTAATTTTATTAGTTCCTAGTAGAACATGGTTTTTGAACTTTACCTTGTTCTAACTGAATATGTTGCTTCATAGAATAGATAGCTCCTTTAATCCTAGAATACATACAGAAAATGTGTCAGATTTGTAGTTTGCATGAGCTCAAATAGCTCAGAACTTACCATCAGGACTTGGAGAGTTTTCTGTGTAGCCAGAGCCTTCGCTTTGCACAGGAACTCTAGGTGTGTCCTCGCCTTGAGCTGAAAGAAAGAAGATAGTCCTTGATTAATAGAGAATTAGAACAGCCTGACTGCCAATTGTTCTGTCACCCTCCATTGCCCTCTTAAATTTAAAAATACTCCCAGGATTCAACTTCTTTTGCAGAAAAGGTTAAGGGAGGAAATAGTGGGTTGAGCTGCCTGAATTCTTTAGCGCTGTCATCTAAATTCTTTTTAATTTCTGAGATAATCGCATACATACATACACAATTTCTCAAATTAAAAATCTGGTAGCATGAAAGCAGGAAAACTTGGTTTAATCAGAACAACCTACAATTTAAATTTAGGGAAATGTTTGCGTGTGTGTGTGTTTGTGTGTGTGTAAGTTTATGTAGCTTAACCTTTGAAGAGAAAAGGGAAAAAAAAAAAACCTGTTTTGCCTTAGGCATGCCTGAAAGCTGAAATATTCATTTCCCGGGCAGTGAGGTCTTTTTGTTTAAACACAAAATGAATGGCTTAGATGCTTTCCTAGGAGATGGTCTCAGATGCTGCCATTTTCAATTGCTGAGGATCAAGTCTTTAGTTAATTTCTGTTGTGATTGATCTCTATTTTGCACAGCTTCAGAGGGCTTGTCATCCATTTACTGTGGCTGAAGCTATACAACATGCTTCAATGTAATAGTAAGTGGGTTGTTTTTTCTTATTGTGAGAAATTTCCCAGATAGCCTAAAGGACAATAACATCTTCCATCTTAGATAAATATCTATTACATTTTCACAACTTGAAGACCAAGGACATTTAGAAATATAGATACAGATAAAGGTCTGGCAATCCATAACTTCAAAATTTTTATTATTTCTATACTTTTTTAAAGTGGAAGGTTGGGTGCATTTTCATTACATGAGTACTTATTGAGCTCGGAGCATGTTAAATTTGGTGTGCTGTTGGTGAGGATGAAGCAAGGATGGTAAAGATCCAGTTTATAATCTCTTCAAAGGAAGGTATCTTCAAAGACAGAACTTGCACTCTTGGCAATGATTTACTGAAGCTGACAATCATGAAGTATGACTCAACGATGACCGATCTCTGAACCTTGGTGGATGAACGGTAGGAAGGTTAGTACTTGAAGACATATAAAACAAGCAGAGTGGGGGAAGATGAAGAAAGCCATTTTAGATTTGAAGTCTGAAGTGCAGAGCCACATAAGTGGAGATGCCAAACAAGCTTTTGCATCCAGTCCTGAGGAAGCGAATTGTGAATAGGGATGTGGGTATTTGCGAAATGTCAGTGTAGAAGTAACTTTGATGAGATGAAGGTAGATGAGAGAAATCAGGAAAAGGATAACAGAAGAAAAGAAATGACCGATTGATCCCAAGCCTACAAGTGAAAGTAACTGTGCCCATAAGTTGTTTTCATTAGTCCCTGAGGATGAGGTTTGGAAAGGGAAAATAAAACTTGAACCTTCCAACTGGACCTAAAACCATATCATATTCTTTCTCACTCCACCAATTCTAGAAAGTGGACCATTTTCAATTTCTCATCAACACATTCCTCTAGGCACAATTACAGATGAAATCACTGATGGATTTCTCTAAGCCTAAGAGCAGGAAATCTTGGTTAATTATGCTTCAAAATAGAATAAGGAAAAAATGGAAATATTTGATTTTATATAAACATAATAAGTTTTTGGATGGAAAAAATACCATAAGAAATGTTTAGAAGAAGAATATTATAAATTGAGGAAAAATACTTATACCTTTTATTATAGATGAAGGGTTAATATCTTTAATATTTAAAGTACTTCTAAAAAAAGATTCTGGGTAGAAAGTTGAGCAAGAAATTTAACAGAAAGTTCATAAAAAAATAAATAAATAAAAATGGCCTGTAGTCATGTGAAAGATGATTCACTTTGCTCATAATGAAAGAAATGCAAATTGAAATTACACTGAGAAAGGGATTTCAGCCTAAGGTGAATTATCATGATGTAGACTAACCCTTCTACCAGTAACAGAAACACTGGAGAGATTATTTAAGAAACTATTTTCACTCAGTAGAGAGCCATCAATACAGCACAAGCTTGAGGAGGTATAAAATGCTGAGTCTGACATTCCACATGTGCCAACAAGTTGAACAGAGTCTCCAGATGTCTTATGAGGCCTGAGGGGTGGGGAGGGGCAAAACTTGGAGATCAGGGCTAACCAAGGAAGAGGTGCCTAGAAAAGCATCTCAAGTCTTTTGTGGGCACCTGAAGGGCTATATTCTGGGGGCAAGGATGAACTTGATATAGACCAGCTCTTAAAAAAACTGAAGTCCTGTTTTTAATCAATTCAATCCCTGATTATATGGCAGTGCTCTGCTCAATCCTACTGGCCTGTCAGAAGCAAAAATAAATCCTTTCCAAAATGAGATAAAACCACCCAGAGCCTCAAGCTATCTCTACAGTTATTCACACACAGTGTCCAGCACTCAATAAAAAATTACCTGGCATTCCAGAAGAACAAGAACTAATCACTGAAAATCAAGAGAATAAGACAACATATAGAGACATGTTAGAGATCTAGATATCATAGACAGAATTTTAAAATAGTGATTAATATGTTTAAGAATTAGATGCCAATTTGGGGAATTTCCATGGCAAAAAAGTTTATCAGATAACTAGACACTATTTAAAATGTCAGACGTAAATTCCAGAACTGGAAAATATACTATAATTGAAGTTATTAACTCAGTAGGTGCATTTGGCAGCCATTAGACACATCCAAAGAAGGGATTAGTAAACTGAAAACTAGATTAGAAGAAAATATAAAGTACAGATGAAAAATATAGAAAAGAGTTAGTAGACATATGAGTATCCAATGTGTAATGTGGCAAAAGCAATATTTAAGATATAATGGCTAATTTCCCCAAATTATTGGGATATCAAACTACTGTTTTAAAAGTGCTCTGATCTCCAAGCAGAATTAATGCAAAGCAAATTTCAGTCAGGCCAGTCGTAAAACTGCTGAAAACCAATGTTAAAGAAAAAATATAAAATTATCTAGTGTACATCAAAATAGCAATGACAGGACTTACAGATGCCTTCTCAGCAAAAATAATGGAAGGCAGAAACAATGCAATGGCATCTTCAAAGTGCTAAATGAAAGATCACCAGTGTAAAATTTCATACCAAACAAAAGTGCCTTTCAAATTTGAATTTGAAATAAAATAATTTCAGGTAAGAAGAATCATAATTTGTTCAGGGACAAAAACAGTAGACCTACACTGAAGGAATAGTTTTCACCATACTCAAAAATCAATTACAGGTAAATTTTAGAACTAAGTGTGAAAGGTAACTTGGAAAAAACCTTCACATCATTAGGCAAAAATTTCTTACACAGGAAAAACAAAACAATAACCATCAGGGAAGAGACTGATAATCTGGACAACACTAAAGTTAGTATCATTGATTTATGGAAACACACTTAACATTAAGAAAGTAAAAAATAAGCCAGAGTGGAAGAAGATATTTGTGATATATATTACTGACTCCTGCACTGAATAAAAAGAAACAAATATACAAAATAACAGAGGAGAGACAGGGAACCCAATAGAAAATGGGCAAGACACAAACAAATATGTCATAAGAGGATATTTTGTTAGTCACTTAATTTTTTGAATGACTTTTACCTTGGCTTTTTCATTATTAAAATGACTACAGAATGTTCTAACTCCTTGTCTAACTTATAAAATGTCCTAACTCCTTGTTTAACTCTCTGAGACACCATCAGAACTAATTAACACATAACAGTATTGTTATTTTTTATAAGAAATGATTACTCTGAAAGGGAAATTAATTGACCTGACACTAAACATTACTTCCCTTACTTTCCCTTCAGGGTTGTTTTTTGTAATGGGATCTAAAGGTACCTGTGGCTGATTCTTTTGTGAAATCTCTTTCAAGGTCATTACCATCAATGATAATAACCCTTTGGTGATATTACTTTGGAGAAACCCCTGTGGCATCATGGAGAACTTTTTATCAATAGGCAGGATGCTAGTCAATTAAACAATGCTCAATGAAAATGATTAAGAATTGAGTGGGAGACAAAGGAAGAAGTTGAAGAAAGCAAAACCCAAAAGGCAGATCAAAAAATAGTGAACATTTAAGGTGCTTGCCTTACGTTTTGTCTTTTCAACCTTATTATTTTGTAATACAAAACATTCATATGAGAAATCTCAGGTTATGTCACCATATCAGCACAAATTAGCATGAGATGCAATGGCAGGTTTGAGATCCATGACACAGAGAGATAAAAACAGAAATCAAAGTTGTAGCTCTCTATATTGCTTCATTCAAGCAGCGGCATCATCTGTCAGATCTGCTTCCAAAACACAAAGTATGTTTGATAGACATTATTAATTAATTTAATATCATGAGTATGCAGGATATGTGCATATGGTATGAATATAGGACTGTGTGCAGTGAGTTGTGCAAGTGTGTGTGTGTGTGTGTGTGATGTATTTGGGAAGAGGGAGAGGAATGACAGACATTTGTTACTCTGACGTGTGTGGTGTGGAACTGGTATTATCCTATCAGCTTTTACCCTCCTGGGCAATGTAACTGAGTGCCCCAGAGAAATGAGTCCATTTCATATAGACAACAGAATATGATCAAAACAAAAATGGCCTCTACAGCTTGTTTATTCCAGTCTGCCTGTCCCTCCCCCCACTTTGATTGCTACTGCTTGGAACACAAACAAGAGGTACATTTCAGGGCTCCTAGCAGGAGATGAAAGATGCTAAAATAGAAAGTGTCTGGGACATTCAGTACCTTTTTCATTTTCAATTACCAACAGCAACTGTCCTCCTCTAAACCCTGATTATGGTAACCTTTTGTAGGTCAGTTGTATTACATAAAAAGTAATAAATTAAGCAGGTCTCATCATAAAGAAAAGATACTGAGATGCTCATAGAATGCAGTTAACCAGATTTTTAATACATAAACATGGAGAGATGTTGGAGGATCCTTCAACTTTTTCTTTTGAGATTTGTATTGACAATAAAATCCATGCAACAAATAGAATGACAAATAATTATTTCTCAGAGTATGTAGTTACATAGGTGTCATGACAGCCATAGAAAGCAGGGCCTGTCTGGATTTAAAGTGGTTGATATTGACCCAAATTAAGGTGGTATTCTTGAACCATCTTGACAACTTTTGCCTTATCTATCTTCCAACCTCACCATTAATGTGGTGGATTAGATGATTATGCAGAAATGTTCATTTCCTATCTTCTACCACCATGGGAGTCTATGTCACTGTCCCTTGACATTGGACTTGGCCATGGAATTTCCTTTGGCCATTGGGATATTAGGAGACGTGAGTCAAACAGAGACTTGAAATGCATTTGTATAGTTGGGGTTTGGCCTCTCATACTCCTTCCTGACTTTTACCCTAAGAGGAACATGCTTTAGGGAGCAGTTGACCCAAGGAGAGTATGACCTGGATTCAACTCACAGCCTGGCTTCCTTCCGAACCCACACTAAATGTAGTTGATTCTCATATCCATGAACAAAAGATAGCTGATTATTGTTCTAAGCCCATGAGATTGAAGATGGCTTGCTATGCCACATTATTATGGTGATAGTTACCTCTCTTAATAATACATTTTAATCGACTCAGTCCTGACATTGCTTCTTAATTTTGTCCCATAGCAATCATAGCTATAAAGTCATGAGCTTGATTTGTGCCTAGTTTTTTTAAACACATATTAATTCTTTAATTTATTTATTAATGTTAATTAAATTAATTAATTTGTTAAAGATGTGTTCTGTGGGGAGATTTCTGTATTGATTTTTTGGAACATGGTCTGCCCATTAGATCATCAGTTTTCCCTTCATTTTAGGGAGTTTTCTCTTCTATATGTTGACTTCTATATTTCAGGGATACCACCTGTTCCCACATAGAACAATTTATTCCCTCTCTCTTCTATATACCATTTTTTCTCGAATTGTTTTAGGGTTTCTGTGTTCTTTTTCACTGTGATCATCTCAAGCCTTTTTTCTTTGTCAGTAACTTGGTCTTTGCTGTTCTTAATTGATTTATTTTACTAATGGTTGAAAATGTGTTTCCTTCATGCTTACATTTCAGATCATTATGCCATTTTATCACCTTAACTTCAAGATCTTTAATGTTCTTTTGACGTTCTTTTATACCTGTTATAGGGAATTTTAATCTTTGTCTGGAGTTATGCTTTGTTCCACAATAGCTTCTTCATCTGTGTTTTGCTGGCTTGCATGCTCACTGGCTTCCTACATTCCTCCTCTCTGTCATGGCTTCTGAGTGCTTGCAGGGCGAGATGTGTAACACATATTCACTAACATGCTTCTTCTTTCTCAAAGTTATCTATGGCCTGTTGGTCCTTCAGGAGCTACCTAGAAGAGTGTTTTCTTTTGAGGACTTTCTTTAGGAGGGGCAAAGTAGCCAGAGCTATTTACCACATTAGTTATTCTGGATTTCTCAAGCAAAAGAGAGAGAGACAGAGAGATAGACAGGCAGACCATCTTGGAGCTTTTCTATTCTTTTTTGCTGTTTCTGTTTGTGTGTTTGTTTTTGTTTTGTCTCAGCCTCCCAAACCAGGGAATAAACTCCACAAGAACGCTACACAGACTCCTTGGATAGGGAGGGCAAGTCCTTCTTCATGGAGGCTTCACTAGGGGCTCTCAAGCTCCTCCTCCTTGCTTCTTGCACACTCAGAAGATTTTATCTTTTTTTTTTTTTTAAAGATTCCATCTATTTACTTGAGAGAGATCACTGAACAGGGGTCGAGGAGGGACAGAAGGAGAGGGGGAAGTAGATTCCCCGCTGAGTGGGGGGGGGCAGTCTACACTGGGCTGGATCCCAGGACCCTGAGATCACTACCTGAGCCTAAGTCAGATGCTTAACCAACTGAGCCACCCAGGCGCCCCAAGATCTTGCCTTACCGATTTTCTCTTTTGTTTTCTATTTGGTGAAATTCCTGGTTTCTGCTAGAGGTAATTAGTTCTAGGCTTTTGTTACTGGTCTGCTTTTCTTCTCCCATTTTACTCCCAGCAGGAGATAATTGAAATGGAGAATTACAGAGGGTTTTCCTGTCTCTTCAGGGAAGGGAGGAATAAAAGGTGTTCATGGCTGACTATATACTTTTGTGGAAATTTCCTTTGGGCTGCTCCTCTCCCAGTTGGGAAGGTAAATGGTAGCTAGTAAGATCCTATTCAGGGTTATTTCTGAGCCTAGTAGATTTAGGGGGTAGGCTGGAGCAACATCAGGCTCATGCTTTCAGCATTTCTGAAAATGTACCTTTTCTTTTGTTAGTTACCAGTTCATTCTTTTGTCTGATTACTGATTTTGTTGGTGTTCTTCCTTTGTTTATTTTATTTATCTCCTTTCGTATTGTTACTTGGGGGAGAGTGAGGTTTGAAATCTGACTTCACACCGTCATCTTAAACCCAAGACTAGGTGCACAGACTGCTTTGATTTGTGTGACTGAGTATTCCCTACACATGTCACACACACTTAACCTTTGTCAGCAGCTGGTTTTAGGAGTATTTATCAAATGACAGTCCTGATTATAGACTTGATGTTATAGCCTGAAAGTTTATGTCCCTCCAAATTCATATGTTGGAGCTCCAATCCCCGATGTACCTATATTTGGAGATAGGGCCTTTCTGGAGATAACTGTGGTTAAATAATGTTGAGGCCCTAATCTGATAGGGCTGTGGCCTTATAAGAAGAGAAAGACAAAGAGAGAGAGAGATCTCTGTCATGTGAGGACACAGTGAGAAGGAGGCCATCTACAAGCCAGAAAGAGAGCTCCCACCAGAAATCAAATTGGCCCACACCTTGAACTGGGACTTCCCAGCCTCTAGAACTCTAAGAAAATTAATTTCCATTATTTATCTATGGTACTATGGTATGGCAGCTTGAGCAGACTGATATACTTGATTTCTATTTAGTTCATACTTCTTTGGGACAAAGGTATAATTATAAACCATCTGTCCCCTACCTAATCTACTTTCTCCCAAAAACCTCCATGCTAAAGCTGCTACTTGACCATACTACCTCTTTTGATCACTTGGACAAACATTGTACACATACACCCATGGCTCCCTCTCCATAGTCAAATAATGAACGATTAAGCTGACAGGGTCACGCAGGTGGAAAATTCACATGTTTCTACAAGATACCCTTTCCGTGGCAACACACTTCTTCATGTATTAATTGGGAATATTCTATTCTAATCAAAATCAGAAGCTGTCTTTAGTAGGAGATGAAAGGCAGTGGCAGGAGCTGGGGGTGGGCATGAGATCACGATGTACACAAATTCTTTTATGTTCTACCAGAGGATGTGTCTCCATACAGTCATTTGAGAATGGTTTGGAAATTCATCATTGGTTATTGTCCAAATAACTACTCTACAGAAAAACCCAATATTTAGTAAGAAAAGCAAAAAAAAAAAAAAAAAAAAAGCCACCAGATATTTCAGTGCCTACCATGGGCTGGGGGACAAAATGAATGAGGCATATTGCTGCCTTCATGAAGTTCACAAGCTAGTTGAGAAAGAGAGAGAGAGAGCTACAAAGAGACGGGGCGGGTGGCGGGGGGGAAGTTAACTGCTTGCAAGCTAAGTGATGTTATTACCAAGAACTGCAGAGGCACAAAGGAGAGAGTGATTCACCTTTTCTGAAGGGAGTAAAGAAAAATCTTGGAGCACAAGCAGATGGCATGTAAGCTGGAGCCCGATGGCTGAATCAGTTTCAGATGTTTTGCACCCATGCTAAGCATTTGGATAGGTAGAAATATCTCTTGTCTATAAAACATCTGAAGGACTCAGCTTTTCACATCTTCAGCCAGACTACCTTTGGCCGCTCCCTTTTTACTCTTCCTCCACCACCCCACCCCCGGCCCCCTGCTGGTTGTGCTGCTCCCACAAATTCTAAAAGGCAGTTCAAGTTCCTCTGTACATGATCACAACCATGTCATGGCTGTCATGTTTGGCTTAACTGAGCTAGATGCTGATCATATTCTATAAGTCTGGCTTTTTCTTTCCCTTTTCCAGTCCCCAATTAAGCATCTAATTCTCATTCGGCCTCTATGCATTCCCCATCCCCTCCAGGGCCCGGCAGGAATGGAGACTACAAGGAGGCTCTTCTGAGCCAGGGGCTGCCGGCGCTGGTCTCAGATTAGGGTCTTTCCAGCAGGAATAATACAAATTGGGTGTCTCTCAAACTCCCCCACACACCATCACACAACTTTGTTTCTCTACAGCAACCAGATAAATCTGCACACAGCAGGGTCCTAGTGAACACGGAGATACGTATTTTTTCCAGAGGAGTCTCTTGATTCTTTCACTCTAATAGGGTTTTAACTACGCAAGGAGCCACAGTGGGGCAGCTTTGGGCTTTTCAATGGTTCTTTATTTGGAATCTTTCATAAGGAAGGAACTTACTGCTGGCAATAACCAAAGCTGGCTTCTCAGAAACTTCATCATACACCTAAGGCTCCTGAAAGAAAGTGCCTCTGACTGTTGGTTGAAATCCTGCACAATTAAGTATATAGCTCTTGAGTCAAAGAATAATTTAATCCTATGTATCCTTAATTATAGACTCCTTAATTATTTCCACTAGATTTTGCCCTTTTTGTATGCTACATTTTCCTAAATAGCACAATTTATTCTGAACATTTAATAAGACTTAGTGCATCACATTTGTCCATGACCAAAGTACTAGAAATCTATACCCAGGAAGAAAGCTACATCCAAGAAATAACTAGCAGATTTACAGAAGCACCAGAGGATGGTTATCAGAGGGCTCTGAACTGTAAGTAAGTACGTTCAGTTCTGCTACAATAATTCCATTTCTGGTCTTGGCCCCTAACACCAATTCTTTTAGCTTCAAAAAAAAAATGATACTATTTTTCCTACTAGGAAAAGTTTTCAAACACACCTGGTATTAAACTCAAACCCATTTTCCATTCAGCTTTTCTTCACGAAGCCCTATTACAGATACCTGGATCTAAATCTTTGAGTTTCTTTGGATTTAACCATATTTATGCCTTTTTTTTTTTTTTTTTTTTTAGTGAATACACTCATTTTTATGCCTTCTGAGTGTTTGTCACTACCAGAGCAAACGCGCGCACGCACACACACACACACACACACACACACGCACCCTAAAAGAATGTCTAGGCCATAACCACTAAATATGTAACTGCTATTAAACTCAGTCAGAAGGCTTTTACTAAAGAGAATTCAGTTACCTGTGAGTAGTCAATGTTATGTTTGCCAACTTCTTCTGTTTAAGAGGGGCTTTATTCCCCTTTTAGGTTGTAGGTCTATGTTACTTCTTCTTGCTGAATAGGACTGCATTCCTCAAGGAATAAAAAAGACCTTTGACCATATACTAGTCCAACCAAACCTTTTCACAGATGTGGATATGGGACTCAGAGAAGTGGCACGGTTGCCCCAGCCCACCCAACTATGACGTGAGAACTAAAATTTCTCCTAACTCCACTCCCGGGATGTTTCTAATACTTCGCCCGACACTAGTGACAGTGGTGAGAAAGCTGAAATAAGACTGGAATTTGGGATGCTAATCCATTTGAAGGCAATGGACTTGAATGTCTTTCACATCCCTAAGATGGCTTGGGTGGGGGAAGGTAGCACAAACTTACTCAGATTGAAGAAAATAAGTCCCTGTCAGATGCCAGGGACTTCTCTGTGCTCAGTGGCAGCAGCCCCGGTAGAAATGATGGTGTGCTAAGGCTCTCCCCTCCCACGGGGTCTGCAGGGCCCTGGAGCATGGGCCATGTTTCTCTGCCAGATATTTTAGACTTCAAGCTTGGTGGTTTGATTATCCTTTTAAAGATAGGCTCATTCTGTATACTCTTTAATCTGGAAAGCCAGGTTAATGTCACTCTGGAACTCCTACCCTTGGGGTTAGAAGTGCATGATGGAATTCAGGGAGAAGATTCTAAACGTGAGCAATGTAAGTTTCATGGCCTCCTTGGGCACCAGAGGATCTGAAGGCCCTAGGACTAAAGGGGATGGTCAATCAACAGTGGTTGGGTCTGTGATGATGTCATCCTCCAGGCTTCAAGAGTCTCCCTGGATTCATGCTGTAGCACTAGCTTCCTGGGGCTGACATCACTGGGCTGCCCAGTCCTCTTCTTGAACCCATGGATGCTGAGCATCTTAACTGGCCTGTTGCTTTACAGCTTGATTGACTCCTGACTGCTGAATTTTGCTTTTGTCTAGTTGATGATCTTGACTAAGGCATCCTGGTCTCTCCTATAGTCAGGAACGCCTTGCTTGTCCCAGAATTTTGACAACCAAGAGATCCCTAGCCCTCTGGCTGCCTTTTTGCCTCTTCTCTCAGACTGTCATAGGTACTCCTTCTTTAGTTGTCAAGCTGACTTCATTCCCTGTGTGGAAATAGCAACTCCAGTGAGAGAATGGGCTTTGAGGACACCAGATAATGGACCTTGGCCCTGCTTTATCACTTGACATTTAATCTTTTGTTCTAGGAGACAATTCAAGAAACTCTTTCATAGTAGAAAAAATAACATCCCGAATTTCCCTTTCACTCAAAGGAATCTTAATCCTTTTTTTTTTGTTCATGTATTGTACCAGACTAGAGATCCTGTCACATAACTTCTTCAGCAAGATAACAATTCACCTTTGAGGAGGAGGCAACCCAATTTTGATTTATTGATCTCAGGCCACAATGCTTTTCTTAAAAAAAAGTGCAGACTAGTCTATATGTGATTGTCAAATAAAAGCCTGAAGATCAGGCTTTTTGAAGTTAATTTCGTTCAATTTACAGAATTATATAGACTTTTTTGCTTGTAAATTTTTTTAGAAAGTCCAAAATAATGCATCAAGAAGCAGGAACATTCCCCCTGCCCGGTGGCCTCCTGTGGTAAATGGGCACAGTTATACTAAAAGCTGCCCTCCAATTTCAGATTTCTGGTTTTGTTGGATTTAATCCAGTTGCTATTTGACTGATTTCAATAGAACATCGATTATTTGTGTTGTAAACCGTGGAGAAGGAAAGAAGATGTGTTTTCATATAGTAGTAAGTGTGTGTCTTCCATTACAAAGAAACCTCTATTAGAAATGTGGTGGTGGTGGTAATCGTGTGTGTGTGTGTGTATGTGTGTGTGTGTGTGTGTGTGTGTGTGTGTGTGTGTGTGTGTGTTGGGGGAAAGCAGAGGGGTGCTCCTTAAGGTTTTATTATGCAGGAAAGAGGTTGCATCTATTTTGTGGCTAAATTGCTACTACTGTATTTCATTGATTTGAGGACACATTTTTTTTCCCTTACGTTTTAACATCTGGGAAGTTGAGATGAATAATCAATGGCTCTACAATTGCTATTAACCTGGATTGAAGCCAAGTTCAGACAGAGGATTTACATTTGCTTGTTAGTCACTGGACAACATTACCAACTGGAGATCAGTTAAATTAAATTCCTTGCCTGTGGTTTCTATGGACCACACTGGGATATGAATTTGGGACACAAACCTGCGGGATTAGCACCGGTTTGTGATTCAAGTTCTTAAGGGAGACTTTTTTTTAAATCTACTTCCATCAATGCCGAAGGTAAGATACCCAAGTCTCCTGGCTTTTTGGAGCAGATAATGTTAGAGCCAAGGCCATCCCCCGCAGGCCACCTCTGAGTTCCCCTGCTGCCGCAGTGGACACAGTAGCCCAGGGTACTTGGACAGCTTCTCCCCCTTGAAGCATCTTTCTGCTTCTCTACTAGCAGTGCTCAGATAACTTGTTCAGCCCGGGCATAGGACAGTGCAGGGGTCCTGTGCATATGGAAGTCTGAGAATTATTTGCTTATTACCTGCTCTTCACTAAAAAGTGCTGGGGATCTAACAAGCCCAGGGGTGACTGACCCTCAACCAATGAAGGAAGGGAGCCATTGGATAATGCCCCAGCTTCCCTGTCCTTCCATGCAGAGATTCTGTGGTGTGCTCTACCCAGTTCCTCAAAGGGGCCTCAGTGGGACCGAGCCCATTTTCTCATAGTAGTAATCTGCTCATGACCCAGACTTCATTGGTTCTTTCCCTCCTATCTCATTTCCCTACTCCTTTGCTTGTGCTTCTAGAGACCATCCCCCAAATAAACTACTTGCACCCAAGATCTGGATCAGGATCTGCTTTTGGAGGGACACGAATTAAGGCACTGTCCCCTATTTCTCCTTTAACCTCACCCAAGGGTGTAGCTCTTTGTTGACTTACACTGAATTCTCCATTTGGGGATTTTTTTCTTACTGATAGTTAATGGACGTGATAGTGATAGTTAATAGAATAGTTAATGGAAGAATAATTCTTATAATTGAAGGTATATTAATTTCAATGATATATTATTAAAGAAAAATAAAACTCTGCTGAGATGACATAAACACACTGAATATACAAAATGAGTCGTTAGCTCATCTCCCCCACCCCCTGTCTGTATAAAGTTTTAAATAGTTATGAAATGTTCTGTCCACCCTGATCCAACTAAACTGATTTGGCACATACATGTGTCATGCTATGGGTCTCAGGTCTTATCATATAGTTCTAAAAATCATTCTAGGAGATAATGGACATCAAACAGTTGTATTCCAGGGGTAATATTACCCTTTGGAAAAGCTATTTGTTTTTTCGGATTTCTCATAGGTGACATAGAGGTTGATGAGCTAATGGTAGCACCAGTGATTCACCTGAATTTTTCAAAATGTGGTCCATGGACCAACTGCAGTAGACTCACTTGGAGATTATTATAAAATGTGCATTTCTAGGCTTCTTATCAAATCTATCAAATAGGAATCTGTGGCTGGTAGGGCCTGGTCATCTGCATTTTAATACATCTTCCCCAGGGATTCCTGCATGCAAGGGAGTTTCAGAATTATCTGCTTTTCCACGGTTTTTCATGAAAACAGCATCTTTAAGGTTCCTGGGCCTCTTCTAGAATGTGTGCTTAATGTATTGACTAGTAGAAATTTTATTCATAGCATAAGAGCTATGGCAAATATTTTTTAAAAGATAACTGAAACATTAGAAATAGTATTATCTCAATAACATGTCCTTCTTAAAAGGTGATAATTCCATAATTTCAGACAGAAATTCTGGAATTCATTCATTCATTTGGCAAATTCTTATTCAATGTCTGTAATTTGTTCAGTTATGTGATTACAAGGATGAATGGAGCTCTTTCCTAATGCAAAGGCAATGACAGTATGAAGGACTGTGGCATCAGGGTTGCGAGCATGGATTTGAAGTGTGAATTTTGATTCTGCTACTTACTTGCTGAATGATTCTGGGCATGTTATTTAACCTCATGGAGATGCAGGTTTCTAATACATAAAAGGTGCAAAGTGACTCCTACATCGCAAATACGTAGTGTATAATAATGGAGCACTTAGTGGAGTGTTTGGCCCATAATAAATAATTATGAAAAGCTATGATTTGAGTAATAATAAAATGCATGATCTGTCAGGGCAAGGAGAAGACCTAGGCAGTACAGACTGTGGTTATGAACGTGGATGCTGGGGCCAGATTTGCGGGATTTCAATCCTGGCTCTGCCACTCACTAGCTTTGCAAGTTTGGCCCGGTGACGTCACCTCTCTGTGTCTCCTGGGCAACTCTGCTTCTTCTCTTTGACTTTCGAATACCTTCTTCCACAGTAGATCTTTTCACCCCAACTGTTTACCTGTCTATTTCACAGAGAACCCAAATGGCACAGCTGTTATTTGGGCATGTTTTTGGCAATGGGAGCAGTGGTCATGATTGATTACAGACTGAGGAGACAGTCCCTGGGGAGAGAGAGAGTGAAGTAGCGGATAAGACAAAGTCCACTAAACAAAGGGATCATGAGATCATCAAGAGCACAGGTGAGGAGAAGACCCTGGGGCAGCACTAGACAAAGGGATCTTGAGATCATCAAGAGCACAGGTGAGGAGAAGACCTGGGGCAGCAAGAGTTGCTGCTGCTCATGTTCTTTACATGAGGAATTGTCTTTCTTTAAAAAAAGATTTTATTTATTTGACAGAGAGAGACACAGCGAGAGAGGGAACACAAGCAGGGGGAGTGGGAGAGGGAGAAGCAGGTTTCCCATGGAGCAGGGAGCCCGATGTGGGGCTCCATCCCAGGACCCTGGGATCATGACCTGAGCCGAAGGCAGACGCTTAATGACTGAGCCACCCAGGCATCCCACATGAGGAATTGTCTTAACTTTTGGAGGCTAATATTACTTATCGTCATACCCTTGTGAAGGGTGTTGCTATATATTTTTAAGAGCACATCCTCTGAGTTTATCATTTTCACTTAAAAATCAGTCCATCAGAATGAGTCATGGCAGAGGCACTCACAGGCACTGATTCATCCAATGATCAAGCTACTGAGAGATCTCTGTGTCCTACCAGCACCAGAAAGCTTTACTTTCTTTGTTTTCTAAACAATGTAATTGGATTATACCTCAAATACTGGGCTTCTTTATTTTCCTATTTATTATGTAAATTACATATGTAAAATCACATGGAATGAAGACATGCAGACTTATGTCTATAAAAAAAGATGGGCCTCTGTGACCAGAGTGGGGCTTTGACTTCATTTTCTGGTGATGCGGATAGGTTTGCTTCACTCCAGTCCCACTTGTATGCAGCCCTCTTGTATACAGAGGTAAAGTTCTTGGCTATAGTTTTGGTGCAGTACTTAATTAAGAAAGAGTGAGCATATTAGACCTAATAACAAATTCTGGCCAAAGTATGGTACAATCAACATTCTCGTCTATAAGCACCCACTGAGCATCTATTAAGCCACTTTGAATTAATTACTTAGGAGACATTCATTAAATATCTACCATGTGCCAGGCTCTTTATGGAAAACCAGGAAGCAACTATGTAAATATAGTCTCTGTCCTCCAGAGACTCAAGTGATTGAAATCCCAAGTGATAAGAATTATTCTGGGTTAGTAGAGGGCATCTTACCCAATCTTGAGGGAGAGATAGGAAGTGGTTTCAGGGAGATGTTTCTCTACTAAGTCACATCGCAGCTGAGCCCAAAGTTTGAATGGGAATGGCCAAGAGGATAGGAGCATGGGAAGAGTTGGAGGCACAGAGGCTCAGAGAAGAGGACGTGTGGCCAGTGAAAGGACCAGCTAGCTGTTATTGCTGCAGTTCAAGATGGCTGATGTTTAGAGTTCAAGGGAGGTGGCCAGAGAGACAACAGGAACCAGTCCTTGGAGAGCTAAGGAGTGTCATTCAGAAGGCTATGAGATCAGTGGAGGTTTTAGTCAGGGGGTGGCATAACAGATTCTCCTTTTAGGAAGTTTAGTCTGACTAGGGGGACAGCATGAATTTCAGTGGGGGTAGGGGAAACCAGAAGTGAGAAGAACAGTAAGGAGGGGAGTACTCTTCTTCTGAGCACAGAGCTGAACCATACATCCTGTCCCAACTTCTTACATAGTAGGCGGGGCCACATGACTCAGTAGCAGCCAATGGACTGTGGGCTGAAGCTGTATGTGCTACTTCTGGGACTGGCACCTGAATACCCTCCTGTGTGATCCTCCACACCCCCTGCCTTCATCCACCAGGACTTGGCAGTAGTACTCAAACCTGAGAACCACCTGGACAGCTTGTGAAGAGCATATTTCTTGATCCTAGAGTCAGAACCTCCGATTAAGCCAGTCTGTGGTAGGGCCCAAGGATTTGCCTTTTTAGGAAGTTACCAGGTGATGGTAATGCTGCTGGGCCAGAAATCACATTTTGGATACCAAGGCACTAAGAAATGTAGAGTTACAAGATGTATAGGAAGGCATTATCCGGGGTTTCTGAATGATTGTGTGGAGCAATCTTCTGCCTCCTCAGAACAGCTTTGGAGTGTGAGGTGAGTAAGAAATTTCTCATGGTAAGTCATTGAGATTATGAGGTTGTTTCTGCAATCAGCCTACTCAAATTAATACAGGAGGAACTTATCAAAGGGACATATAAGAAAAAGTTACAATGTGTGTGACGGCCAGCACTGTGTCTATCCATCACAGTGATCAGTTTTATGGAGTGCAAGTGTTGTTTCAAGGCTCAGCTTACCTTCCTCATCTTGTCCACCTCAGCCCAGGACTTGCTCTTCCCTTTTACAGTGGACTTTCTATGATCACTCATTTGACCTTTCCTGCACTAGACCATGGGCAGTAGACAGCCAGGAATTCTACTTAAAATCTCCTTAAAATCCTATCTGAAGCTTCACATGAAATAAGGTATTCAAAAAATAATTGTTAGTCATCTTGATGGTGTGTCAGTAGACACACAAATGCCCACTGACTGTAAGTAGATGGAGGTGTGCACCATTTTGTCTTCTCCCGCAGCCCTTTGTACATGCTGCTCCCTTCCCCTGCAACACTGGCCCACCCCGACTCAGGGTAGCTAATTTTACTCAGCTTAGATATCACCTCCACCAGCATGGCTACTCAGATGAAACTGTGACTAGTTACCACCCCTGTGCCCATTTTCTTCCCTCTACAATTTATAAAATATGTATCATAGTATTTTGTAACCTATTATTCTAAGCAAGCTTATTCTTTTTAAATTTTTTTTTTTTAATCTTGGTTCTCTTTGCAGCACTATAGAAATTTTTTGTTCTATTTACATTTCTATAAAAACCATATTTATGTTTAACTCAATGATTATCCAACTAGTTCAGTCTCCTATTTCTATGAATCATTCAAATATTTGATGAATGAAGTCCAAACATTACCTTGCCCTTGGAATGTGCTCGGCAATCTTAGAAACTGGTTTATTGTTTTACTGAAGCCATAAAAGTGGACAAAGTCTCCAAGAAAAACTTTTTAAGTAAAAAGGAATAGAGCTCTTAGGATGCTGTCCACAGTTAAGAAATAGAATAATTTGCAGATTAAATTAGAGGAAAAGTAGGTGTGTATGCATCATGCTTGAAAGTCAAGGGCAAGTCATGGGATGAATGTTGCATATCAGCCGGGCAGAGTCAACACTGGGAGGAGGTCACTGAATGTGAAATGTAGAAAGCCATGTTTGGTATCCACATTTGTAGTCCAATGTTACCAGAGCTGAGACCTGAAGCATGAGTAGAACTCTGTGATAACAGAGGGACTATCCTGTGAAAGAAGAGAGATAGTCATGGAGATGTCATGCATATAAGACTTAGCCATGGAGGAAAATATAGCAACCTCGTGAGGGAGGGGCAACAGTAGCAACCATTGGTTTTCCAAGACAGGGAAGACCTGTATATGGTTGAAGGCCAAAGGGGAGGAACAAGTAGAAAGAAATATATGCACGATGCTGGGAAATTGGAAATAATTGAGGAGACAAAGACAAAGAGTTGTTTGATAAAAAAGAAAAAGGGGTTCAGACACAATGTTAAGGTTAATTTTTGGAAAGGAGAAAAGTAGCTATCATGTCAAGATAGAAGAGAATGGGGTGTGTGTGTCTGGATCAAAGATAGTTTTGATGGAGAAGATAGAAGGTTAAGGGATTTCTCCTTTATTTTTCTCAGCAAAGTGGGAGATAGGACCATCTATGAGGAGAAAGGGTTTGGAGACAAAGAAAGAGAAGGAGAAGAAGGACAAGAAGAAGAAGAAAGGGAGGAGGAGGAAGAGTGAGAGGAGGAAGGGGAGGAAGGGGAGGGGTAGGATAGAGAAACTTTAGAACAGCTACTGTAAGAAGTGTGCTTGGGTAATCAAAAAAGATGGTTTATCCACAGGAACCATTAAATGTAGCACATCAATAACATTATTTTTTAGCCTAGAAAAAAAAAAAAAAGACCATGCAAATTTATAGCACCAGAAACTTGGCTTTGCTCTGAAATGAGTACCTGAATTGATGATCTCACTGTTGTATTTCTTCTCCCTCTAAGAGCTAATTCCAGTCACTTAATTTTTGATGTCTTAACTCTTTTGTGTACCCTTCCTTATATGGCTTCCCTTGGCCACCTAGTAATGTTCACTTTTTAGTATTTTACTGTCTGTAATTCATATTCTCTCTTCTCAAGTGAATATTCATATTCTCCAGTGAAATGAACTTGGTGAAGAGGCTGAATGGCCTTTATGATACTTTGTGTTAGTTTGGCAAACATCTACAGGGTACCACTAGGTGCCAGGAACTGTGGGAAATGGCAGGGAAGTGACTATGAATTAGACATTGTACCTGCCCCCAGAGTACTGCCTCACAGTCTTTGTGGGAGACAGATTCATGGATATATAATTTCAGCACCATGTGGCTAGTGCTGTCTTGGAGGCACAGGTCATATGATCTTGAGCAGCTAGACTAAGGACATTTATTCATCCTCCAAATATTTTGTGAGTGTCCTCTTTGTGTCATTAATATAATGTGAACCTCTGGCAACAGAGTGGTGGAAATAACAGGTAAGCTCTTTGCTCTCTGGATATGTGTTTGAGGAAAATAAAAGAGTGTGGTGTGATAGAGACACAGTGAAAGGGAGTCATTTAGTTTGAGTGATGGGGGAAGGTCTCACCAAGAGAGGAGTTTCAAAATGAGACCTAAGTGAAAAATCAGCCATGCAAAGATGCAGGAACAGGTGTTTCCCTGAAGAAGGCACATCCAGAAAAATGGCTCAAAGACTCAGATACACTTGGCCTGTTCAAGGAGCAGAAAGGAAGCCAGTGTGGCTGGAGAGTAGGGAGGGAGGGAGGTAAAGGAAAGAGATGCTGTTGGAGAGATTGAAAGGAGCAAAGAGTGAATTTTATTCTAATGCAAGGATTCAGTTCCTAAGCAGTTTATTCTTTGCTCTGCAAAGACCACAGGATGCCACAGTATATTCTTTATAACACTACCCAAAAATGATTGCTAGTGAGTATAGTTCATTCAATCATTCAATAATATGAATTGTACACCAGTCTAGTATGTCAGACACTTTTCTAGGTGCTGAAGATTTAGCAGTTACAAAGCAGAAAACGTCCTTGTAGTCATGGTGTTATATTTGAATGTGCGTGGGGAGTGAACATTTCAGATAAAGGAGCAGTAAGTGCAAAGGCCCTGAGGCAAGAGTATACTTAAAACCTTTGAAGAAAAACAAAGACATAAATGAACAAAGAGAAACTGGCAGCAGAGAAAAAAACACAGGGAAGGCTGCGGGTACAGTGGGTCAAGATTATGTGAATCACTATATGGATGCTGGGTCATATTGGAAGTCATTGGGGGATTTTGAGGAGAAGTGGGAAATTATGCTCTTATTTCATAAAAGTATCACTTCATTCACCTGTGGTAAGATAATAAACTGTAAGGAGCTAAAGATGAAGAGAGGTAACCAAGTAGGTTATGGGTAATTGATGCAGAGGTAGATTTGACTGGGGAGGAGGTGGAGGAGATGAGTGATGTGACCACATCTGGGTATATTTTGAAAACATAGGATTTGGTGATGAATTGGGCCAGGGTTTTGGGATAAAGAGAAGAGTCAAAGATAACCAAAATTTTGGATTTGACCACCAGGAATAAGTGCCACTTGCTCAGATGAGAAAGACTATAAGAATTGCAGATGGGGAGCAGATATTAAAAGCTCAGTCTTGGAAAGGTTAAGTTGGAGTTGTCAATGACAAATCCAAGTAGAAAGGTTTATTAGAGGAATCCTGAATTCAGGGGAAATACCAGGAATTAAGGTACGATTTAGGAGTCAGCAGCTATTGGTGATTAATTTATTGAGGTGGGGAACCAACTTATTATTGTTACTTTGAATCAAATCAACTAACCTAATAGTGCTCAACTTAAGAGGAAAAGGAGCAAGATGGAGGCAAGGATGCTATTGGTTGAGAAGAAAACTTCTAAATAAGGATCCAAGAGACCTATTTTTCAGTCCCGATTGTTCACAAACTCTCTATGGGACAATGGAAGTCATCTGACCTCACTTTCTTAAATTGTATAACAAATGGTAAAATAGAATAATCTCTAAGTTTTCTGCCACTGCTAAACTTAAGATGAAAAAACAAGAGTCATAATATATAAAGGACTCATATAAATTAGTAAGAAAAAAAGAATAGTCTGTTAGAAATATGGACAAAAGATACAATTCTTTCAAGAAAAAAAAAATAGCACTGTGTAACCAAAAATGCAACAGTATAACCAAATAACCAAATGCAATTTGCCCTCAAATGTAATAGTGTGACTAAATTAAAAGAAAGACTAACTGTATAACAGGAATAATAACAGTAAAATATAATTAAAAAGAAATAAAAAGAAAACTAAAAGTGCATATAAATAAAAATTTTAAATGTTATGGAGGATTCAAAGACAGGCAACTTTGGTGACAAAGATGCATTGTACGGTGGCAAAAATTTAGCTTACTTCTAATAAAAGTACCCACTGTAGAAAAAGACAAACTAATTATAAAATTTGTATGGAAAAACAAACACTCAAAGTTTATTTTCCATCCAGAAAAATTCTCCAAATGAACTCACTCAACATACAGCTTTTTTTTTTTTTTCCTGAAAGTGGATGAACAGAGCTATAACATAGGTTAAGACTGAGTCAGTTCAGTAATAAGCAACTGGATGTGGAGTCCCCTCCAACAATCCAGGTCACCACTGTTTTACTTTTTACAGGGATGTCAAAAATAGGAAAATCCACCATTGATATTAAACTCAGAATTTTATTTCAAGGAAGAGTGTTGTAGTGTTTCCACTTGATGTATACTTAACATGTGGTATTTCCATTGCATCTAAATTGGCTGCTTAATTTTAATGGTTAAATCATCAGTAAGGAACTCTGTGACAAAATGGTTGAATAGAAACAAAGGACCAGATTTCTAAACATACAGACCAGTTCTTCCTTCTTAGTCTTCAAGACCCAACAACATAGAGATATAAAGTAAGAAACAACAAAACAATGACCAAAAAGCCAGTCCCCTTTGTAAGACTGAAGAAATAATGCTGCCATACTAAAAAGCAGGAAACGGTCAAGTGTGATGCCTAGCAGCAAAGACATCACTGCCATTGGGATATAGTCCTTCTTTTCTGCCTCTTCTGCCTCTCCCTCACCTTCCTATAGGCTGAGGCTGAAAGATACAGGACTAGCTTTAATGGATTACAGAGTTCTTTAACCCTAACACACACAGGTGCACCAGTCAAGAAACTCCAAATGGTGACCATGTTATGCTGGGAGGAGAGGGCAGGGCGCTTGCTTGGCCAAAGGGTCAAGTGTATTGAACACTACGGCAGATGTTTAGGCTAGGGAAAATGGCCAGGGATGGAAAAGGGACGTAGCCCAGGGATATTTAATCTGCTATTCTGTTATTATTGTTGGCTTCTGCTGAACCCAGATGGTGATCAGGGTTTCCCCCTTGCACACAGACTCTTGTGTGCAAACAGAAGGCTTATTACTTTGCAAATGAGGGAAATGGGAAAATCTGACCTAGTTATCTGCAAACTCACACAGGACTTCTCCTTATGGCTTTATGACAACCTGTCTTCCCATCCAGGGAGTATGCATTAGGCTGCTAATGCCATCTTCTTCCTCAGCATAACAAGGTGTCATTTATTAAGAATCTTTTCAGACTAGAAGGTATATACATCAAATGCTTCTAATAGTAGTAAACATCTGACCTCCATTTTATAGATGAAGAACTGGGACTTGAAAAAGTTAGAAAATCTGCTTATAGTCATCCAGCCGAAAAGTAATAGAGCTGGAATTTTAAATCCCATTTATCTGAAGACCAGGCTTGTTGCTGACCTGTGTAACAGGCAGGCCCATATTTAAGAGCTCAACAGAGGTGGTAGAGAAAATTTTAAGAAAACCCAAAGACAAACATTGACACTTCTCATTCTAGAAGAAAGCCTTGATGTGCAAAGTGTTAAGGCTGGAAGGGGCTTTAGAACTTGAGTTAGGGGATCCCCTCATTTTGCAGATCCTCCAAAAGTTAAGTGACATAGTTGAGGATGCAGAACCAGCTGTTGGCAGGTACAACCAGGATGAGATATTATTATTATACCATTATTCAATTCAGTGCTCCATTTACCTATGGTCTATCTCAACAGATAGTTCTCAAAACATTGAAGGCATGTGACACATAGACCAAAAATATCTACTAAAACCTCACACTAATTAGAATGCCATTACTTAAAGTTATGCTCAGAAGAACCTGCAAGGTGGTAAACCGGAAGGCTACTCTGCGGATGTTACTTTCTCTATACTCTCCTGGGAGTACACAAAATTTAAAGAACTATTATGTAGCAACACTGAGGTGGGCAATTTGCTAACTAAAACTGAAGGACTTGGCCATGGAGAATCAGCATCACCACCTAGGCATGTAACACTGTTGTGAGCAAAAGCTCGGGCTCTAGCATTCTGGATGTCAGTGGGGGCCTGCAGTTACCATCAACACAATGGCCTTGACTGGGGACAGTCTCCCAAATCATCCCTTGATATGCACCACAGTACAGAATCCTAATTTGATTATTTTTTAATCTGTAATTTTTGTTATATGTATGTACAAAGTAAAACTTCAGAAATGTGGAACTCTTCTCTGTTCCAGACCCACTTCTAAGAGACAGCCATTACAATTTGTTTTAGTTCTCTGGGTGGTTACCTTCTTACCTTTAAATAACATGGAATTAAGCTTCCATTTTTATTTATTTTTCTTAGACAATAGCTACTGACTCTTGCAATGACCAGTGGTGATATATTACTTATGCCATGCTCTCTCTTCCTAGATTTTGATAGCTAAAATAATTTTCTTGCTTTTCTCTGGGTTATTTTTGCATCTTTAATTAAAGCACCCAAAGTGTACAAGTTCTCTAACCTTTCCTTCTAGTTTTCCACAAATTTGCTCTTACATGGTCAAGAATAACATTTATATTCTGTCTACAACCATAATAAACCAAGATGACTATTCTAAATGTTAGAACTTAAAAATAACATTTTTATGATAAAGGCTATAATAAATAATAATATGGAAAATATTTTAACTATACTTTATTCCTCTCCCCTACATATCACATTTTCTAGCAGCCAATGGCCATTTTAGTTACGGGAAAGTGGGAAGGCCAGTGTCACCTCAGGAAGTAGGGAGAATATAGAGCAGTGTTTCTCAACTTTGGGTACACTTTGGAATCACCTATGGAGCTTTAAAGAAATACTGATGCCTGGCTGCCATCTTAACAGCATTGAATATGGTCATCAGTATGATCTGGGAGTTGGGCTTTTTGAAAGCTCTCCAGGTAATTCTCACTTACAGTTAAAGTTGAGAGGAAGTACTGGTCAGAAAGGATAAGTAAAGTCTAACCCTTATGGCACTTTCTTTTAAATATGAGATAAATGGGGTGCCTGGGTGGCTCAGTCGGTTAAGCGACTGCCTTTGCTCAGGTCATGATCCTGGAGTCCCGGGATTGAGCCCCATATGGGGCTCCCTGCTTAGTGGGGAAGTCTGCTTCTCCTTCTGCCCCTCCCCCCACTCATGCACACACTCTCTCTCTCTCTCAAATAAATAAATAAAATCTTAAAAAAAAAAAAAACAGAACAGACTGAAACTGTGAGATTGAAGCCCCCGGCATCAGTTTAATATTACAATATTTAGGACATTATTTTTTCAAACATATCACCCAGTAAGCATACAATCTACCAGTGGTCTAAGATTACTGACATCTATTATCACCAGAGGTGGATAGAACATGGAAGCCAGCAAGCTCAGTTTAATGTTCATTGTAAAATTTGTGTTTCTTAGGACAACATGAGTTTAAGCAAATAATAGCCAAGAATATAGACTTCTGAGCAAAGGAATGATCAGAGATGAGTTTTAATGCATTATTATCCATGTGAGAACCATTAATGACATTATTGTTCTCCATTTAATTCAGCTTGATAATGCAGGGGGAAACCCATAATGCCAAAATTTAAATTACATTAGAAATGTGGTTGAGCATTAAAAAAAAAAGTCCATATACATATAACCGAATTCAAATGAAAATGTATTAGCTATGATATGGCAGTGAAGTCTTTACACTCCCTTATCATTTCATATTCTCTGGCTATTATCACACTTTTGACACAATGAGGCATCTGTGACATATTCCCAAAGTGCAAAGCCAATAAAGCATGTAGGTGACACAAATTATCTGGCATATTTCACTCCCAAGAGTATTTCCATAAGGTGCCATGCTATTTGTCTCTCACACTCTAAGCATGATTCCTGGTGACCTAAAAATAGGAATATGTTCTCCAGACCTTTCATGATCAAAGGTTACCTGGCTGCTAAGAGCATGTTCCAGAATGAGGTACCAAAACAATGATGTATATATAGAGAGCCAGTCATTCTGTTGTTCTGGTCCCAAAAAGGGGAGGGATCATTGGCATCAAAATACTTGCTGCTCATCAGAATATAGATAAATACATACCTTAGAGGCAGTGAACCAGACTGGTGTTCTCAAAACCATTCTGTGCTTCATACACAACAGCACCATTTTAGAGAAGACAAGAGAACATGCAGAGGAGAACTTAACTCATCAAAACCAAGAACTGCTTTGGGAAGTGTGGGTCAGAGAACAAGGAACACAAGCTCTCCACATTCTACATGGTACATGAGGAAGGGGAGGAAAAAAGGGGGTACATGTATTGAGATGCTGCTACAGAAATCTTCTGACCTTTGGTCCTTCACATCCTGCAGGGTGAGCTTGGCCTCAGTGGAGGAATTCTCTGCAAAGCCCTGGTCTTGCTTTCCCTGTCCCTTGCACGTTTCCTTCCAGTGTGGCCTGATGGCTGTCCCAGCCTTCACCAGCCCCCTCCTCCTTTTCTCTCACATAAGCATTTCCCTTAAGAAATAGCAGGGGTTCTTGGGTGGCTCAGTCAGTTAAGTATCTGCCTTCAGCTCAGCTCATGATCCTGGAGTCCCGGGATTGAGCCCCCTTTTGGGCTCCTTGCTCAGCAGGGAGTCTGCTTTTCCCTCTGTCCCTCACCCTGCTTGTGCTCTCTCTCTCTCAAATAAATAAAATCTTAAAAAAAAAAAAAAAAGAAATACCTTGTATTTCCCAAATAAATCCCATCTTAGCATTGGCTCCTAGGAAGACCTAGACTCACACTCCGTACCTTAGAAGAATTTGCACCACTTGGAACCACTAGAATCTGCTGGTATTTCAACCTAAGGTTCAAAGTTTGGATGATTCAGACTTTGTGTCTACTTCAGAGACATCAGACAGAAGCCAGTTTCAGGCAAAGGTTAACTGGCTCATTCTAGGGCAGGTTATTGTTTTGGCCTCACGAATTCTGACCATACACAGCTGGTGTCATCTCAACCTGTCGGTCAACACTGACAGACCTTCCGCAAGCAAGAGTTCCATCCATGGTATTTGGTCTCATACCCCATTGTTCAGTAGGGACCAGACTGCCAGAATCTGGATGAGGACACATTTCATCAGATTCCTAGTTCATAGCGCTTCCAGTGACACCAAACACTTCTGCCCCACCGACAAAGTCCTGACACCAGTGACCCAAACCGTCCTGTTTCCCACTTAGGGTAAGATACTCAAAATCTCAAGCTTAATGGGTCTAGTTTGTTTGGGGAAGCTTTTCCTCATGCCTGTGGAATGTCTGAGATGCACTTATGCCATCTGAAAAGGACTGGCTTCATTTTGAAAAGAGAATGACATTTGAGGAGAAAGGTTTTGGTTTTGATGAGACCAATATAAAATTGTGTGTGGAGATGGTACAGTCCCTGTCTCTGGGTTTCCCAAGTCTGTGTTCCTTCATCGGGCTGCTTTTATTCCAGTTACTGATTTGCCAGAATCCAAATCATGAGGAATCTGGATTCACAGGGCCCAAAATGCAACTGGGGGAAAGTGATTGCCAGGGTCTTCCAGTCTATCCCCCACAGGGGATGGAGGAGATGCTAAGTCTCCCAACATCGTTCTCATACCCTAAGTTCTTAAAAACCCCAAGGACCATGACCCAAGAGCAGCACACATGGGAGATAAGGAAATGAACTGCCCATGAGGACTTTCAGAAACCTCCTTGTAGCTGAATACATGAACACACTTTAAAGAGAGTAAAGCCCAAAGCAGTTTGATATAATAAGGCTGAAAATCATGGTGCTATTTTTTTCCCATTCTCTAGAACTGCTTTTATTGTTACAGTATGGTTGGTACAAAATATGAATTCTAGAGGGAAAATAAGATAAAATGGCAAGAAGACAAAGCGGTATTCTTTTATATTCTGTCCCCTGGTCTTTGTGGTTGTGATCACTGGCGTGTGCTGAGATAAGAGGTGGGTGCCTGTAGGATTCTGTAACCAGCACACAATGTCACAAGATGCTGGTCCTGTGGGAGCCCTGCAGAGAAGGGCCTTTGAAGGTCATCTCTCAGCAGTTAGGCTGTGTGGTGCTTCCTGGGTGACCCAAATGCACCAGGATTCACATCACAAGTCCATCTGGTTCTCTCTCTCTCTCTGCATTTTCTAAGGTGAGGTTTTCATAATCATTAATAATCCTAAGAATAATTAAGACACCAATGATGATGTAGCTTATATAAAGCAAGAACCTCAACCCTGGCATTTAAAATCAAGTACAGTAGAGAGAAAAATTGGACCTCTGGCCATCATAGTCTGAGATCGAACCCACCAGGAATGACCTAGAAGGATTAAAGAGAGCTACCACTGTCTCCCACAGTAATTCCTTACAGTTACTGATTTGCCAGAATTCAAATTTCTGTTTGTCCTCAATCTACTTCTCCTTCAGAATGTGGCTCCTTTGGGGATTTTGAGTTTCTTGATAGGATGGGCCTGGAGGAAATGAAACAGAGCAAGGTGCGGAGTGTTGTTTCTGTCTCCTGCTTTGTAATACGCTTTGATCCAGTAGCAATAGTTGAAAGAAGTTCCAGTCAATATAAAACCCCATCATAAGAAACACGAGTGAGGGAATGGCATTAATGATATATCCTACAACTTTAAATGGTTGGCCATTTTTATACAAATGTCAACCGTGATGGTGACAGTCAGGTTATGTACGCTGTGGCATTTACGCTTTGTGCCGAAGTGCCTAAAAATAATGTTGGTGGGAATGCACAGATCCACCTCCATAAATGTTTTATTCCTTAAGTCTGCAGGCCCATTCTGGCCAGGTCGGGAACTGTTTGCATTGGCCCTGTCATTTCTGCACGGGGACAGAACCAGCTATGACAGATGTACTCTCATGACACAGCTCATCTGCCAGAAGCCAAGGGCTTCAGGGTGTTTTTTTTGACCAGCTGCATCCCTTTAATGAGGTCTCTTACTATGGTCTCTTACTATCAAAGACATTGGCAGCTAAAGGGAAATTACTGGACTGCTAGCCCGGGGAACATTCAGAGGATGAAAGTGGCTAGATGTCTCTCAGGGCGCCCTTGTGGTCCCACATCATGCTTGTAGAAACAGAGGCAGTAGACTGGTCCGGTAATTATAGGGCAGAGGTAACATTTGATCCAGTGTTCCTATAGTTCTTAGGTTTCTCTCTGTTCATCATAGGAATGTGAGGATTTTCTTTAGTTTGGAGTAGGGGCTTCTGCTTAGAACAGTAACAATAATTAGTATCGATGAAGAGCTTACTATGTGCCTGGCACTATTGCTAGAACTTTACACATATTAAGTCATATGATCCTTATAAAAATCCTCTACCATTATCCCCGTTTACAGACAGGGAAACCAAGGCCAGGGTAAATCGCTGGTTCGGGGATCATTAGAGAAGAGCCTGCCTGCAAGCTTGGCTAGTCTGCAAGCTTCTCCACACTGGCTGCTGGTCCCCCCTCAGATCCTTTATCATCTTACACAGGGAGATGTGCAGACACAGACTTGCCAGGGCTTGAAGCAATTCCTTTTAGCCTTTAATTTGACAAATGAAGGTCTGGATCATTGTATGCAATTCTGTATCCATGTTCTGAGAGAAAAGTTGGCAAATTTAACTTGCTTAGAGGTATGCAGCCAACATGAGGAAGGGTTTGAAAACCTTGTGATATGGGGAAGTCTGGGTGGCTCAGTCAGTTAAGCATCTGCCTTTGGATCAGGTCATGATCCCAGGGTCCTGGGATCGAGCCCCGCATTGGGCTCCTTGCTCAGCAGGAAGCCTGCTTCTCCCTCTGCCTGCCGCTCCCCCTGCTTGTGCTCTCTCTCTCTCTCTCTGACAAATAAATAAAATCTTAAAAAAAAAAAAGAGAAAAACTTGTGATATGAGGGGTGTTTGGACTAAGTAAGGAATGAATTAAGGGACTAACGAGAAGACACCAAAGGTGGCTCTGCAAACGACCTTCAGATACTCGATGGGCTCTTGCTATATGTGCCAGGCTCATTTCAGTTCCCTACGCAAGGAAGAACTGGCATGAATAAGCGTGAGCTGTAGTGAAGTCAAGTTCATTTTTCAACACTCAGAATCACCTGTGAATGAAGGAACTGCTATGCAAGGTAGTGAGTTCCCCATCATGTATGTTCTGTAGCAGAGGCCACAGCATCTGCTTGGAAGGAATAATGCTTTTGTGCATCACAGCGGGAAGCTAGACTGGGTGACCTTTAGGATTCATTCCAAACCCAAGATTTACAGTAGGGTGATTTTACCATTTCAGAAAGGAGCTAAGTTGAAATGCTGTAGACACCTCCTAGAGTATCCTAGTCTGTGAAGAACAAGCCCTTAGAACAGCTCATAAGAGGAAGGGTAGGGTAGACAAAAATACTGGGCCACAATTTGGACAACAGATGTCAGGTCTGCTTCCACCAGCTACATGTATGACCCTGTTTCTATAACTTCAAAACGGAGGCAAATGGATGTCATCATTTTGGGAATTTGGAAATAGTGATAACTGGCCCCAAAAGTTTTCTGGTTAAGCATCAGTTATTTGGAAAATGGAATGAACCAGAGATATCCTGCCCACGGCACGTTGGCTAATGGCAAAACCGCTGTAGAAGGAGCTCTGTAGATCATTTCTGCAAATTTTCTGGACATCAAGTTTGCTACAAGTCCTTGTGCCTCTCTCTTGTTATTAAGTGAAGGTCTTGTGCAATTTCTTTGCCTTTTCTTTTTGTCTTACTCATTCTGCACCGATACAACTAGTTTCGTGATCCAGAATTGTCCCCCTGCCAGAGATAGTCTAGTTTCTTTGGGCCTGCTGTATTCTAAGCAATGATAGTGCAGTTTTACTGAAATTAATTTTTCATTCTTCTGTGCAAAACTAACATTTATGAAAAGCATCTACAAAAGACCAAGATTTCATTTGTCCTACCTACAGAAAACTTCCACCCTGCTTATATCTTTTTGTAAGTCAATTTGTACCTCCAACATTACTTTGTATTTGGGACATAACAAGGTTAATTTTTAAGTGTCTGGGGACTGCTTTGCAAGCCTATGCCTTGGCTGGAACACTGCTCAGAACACACTTCTTTAAAAGGAATTTTCCCCTAAATTGTGCTTCTAATGTCCTCTAAAGTGTCACATATATATAACCATCTTCATCATAGGCACCTATCCATACCTGTGCATCACTATTCAGAAAGAAACTGATTAGCTCACTTGAGACCAAAAAGAAAAAAAAAAAAAGTCATTTTAATCAAGTGTTGGCATTGATTCCCTTTATCTGAAAAAGCTGGTAGTGGATTTACAAAGAATCATTCCCCTTTTACCCAAATCTTAGTAATGAGAAACTGACATGAGAACACACTTAATCATCCTACTACCCAACACCTGAGGCTTGGAGCCTCCCACTTGCGTGCTTGGGGAAAATATACATCACACAATTCAAGGGTGAGCCCATGCCCCTCTCCTAACATCCCACAAAAAATCTATGCTTCACATACTTAAGCGCTACTTCACTCCATTTCAATAAAAAGTTTAATTTGGTCTGAAAAACTTGCTTTCTCCTAAGTGTGGGGCTGCGGGATCAGCTCTGTAGTACATACATGTGGCTATTCAGAAAGAAAGGGTATTCTCCACCACTCGGAGGCAGGGCGCAAATCTGTATTGCGGTTAATTAATTTAGCCTTCATATCAAATGCTTGGAACAACAAAGAAGGCTTACCAGCTCCTTTCCAACAACCAGAGGATAAAAAAAAAAAAATGAATGAAAAGGCTAAGAGATTTAGCAAATAAACTGTTTGCCATTTGGGAGTAACTCAGGGCTACCCAAAAAACACTCCTTGATTGAAATCAATTAAAGAGAACCAAACACTGACCTTGCTGAAGAGAGCTTAAATATCCCACCTACCCAATAATGGTCCAAAAGAAAGCTCCAAAGCCCTGGAGGCCTCATGAATATTCTGAGACTTTAAAATGCCAAAAGGGGGGAAGGGGAGGAAGAGAGAGAGCTATGCTTCTAAATAATAGCAGCTCTCCTGTGGTTTGGTGTGGCCTTCCAGGATCCTCTTTTCAAGCTCTTTATTGAAATTGCTCAGGGGTTTTTTTTTTTACTGATCTCCCGTGAGGGCTCAAAAGCCTTAAGCTAATTACATTTGGCTGAGATATGCTTGATGAGATGGGAAAAATATAAAGCTTTTGAAAGGGTGAAAAATCTCTAACCATCTGCTGTTGGTGTTACTAAAAGAACAATGGGGGAGAAGAAAGAGGGCAGCTAGCCAGAGTGGAAAGGTACAGGATTTCTTTAATTACTGGGTCAAAGAGACTATTACTGCTTGGAATGTCGGGAAAGGCAGGCCCAGCAAGCTTAGAGGACTAAGCAACAACAGTGCTTAGTGAGTAAGCAAAGCCAAACATCAACACCAAAACTGGGACACGTTTTTAAGTGAGCAAAAGGAATCAGGTCAGCTTGCTTTCAAGAAGGCTTTCTAATTAGAAATCATAGGTAGTTTATGGGAAAGAGAGAAAGGTAGGCTCCTAAGTTGGAATTAGGTTTCAGAGCAACCTCCGTACATCTTTTCGGGTTATCTGTGGTCCTCGAAGGCAGCTTCAGATGGCGCCCTGGCGAGGCGCATTCTTTCTGATGGCCTGGGCTAGACAGTTGCTTCTGTTATACTTGGCAATCCAGATGAACAGCCTGCGTTTGGCTTTTAAATCAATGCCCCAGGTGTTGATTCAATATGGCAAACAGCTTATGTGCATCACTCTAGAAGCCCTGTTCAGTTTCTCCTTGTCTTTTCTTCTTCTTCTTTTTTTTAAATAACGAATCCCCTCAATTTCAGCTGAGAAAATGTTAGCTTTGGGAAGACAAACGTACTTAAATCAGATAGGGGATGGCTCAGTCAGAGTTTATTTTTACTTTGTGTAAGGTAATTCCTGTAAGGTGGGCAGCAGTTAGGCCCCAAATCCTGTTTTTGTTCCTTTTTTCAACATTTGCAGAGGGAATGCCACTTTTTCTCATGTTACTCTGTCTTGCCTCTGTGTCGAAGGATGGATAAGACCACTAAGACGACAGGAAAACGTTTGTTTCCTGAGTTCTTTTCTTCTCATCAAAACCAGGAAACATGTTTCTCAGGTACACAACTCAAAGGCCCACTGAGGATTCTCCTGGAGTAGCCCAGGTCTGTTTTCCAATGGACAGACGCAGTCTTCTTCTGCATCTTCTTAACCTCGGCACCCAGCCTCTGTGTTCCCTCCTCCACATTGCCTCCTAGACTGGCCCCTGTGGGAGGGACACACTGCACCCTGCCCATAGGAAGGCACACGTGGGGACAGAGGCTTATAGGGAGGAGCAGCTGCTGATCTCAGACACCCTGGGGTTCAATTTGGGAAGAGGTACCCTAATGCCCGGTGTCCCTGGTTGTCCACAACAAGGCTAAAAGACCATCCCCTCCCATGGTGCCTGATGGGGGTCAGCTGGTATGGATAATAAACAAGGGCTTTGCCAGTGGTTCTCCAAGTGTATTGCCTGGCCCAGCAGCATCAGCATCACCTGAGCACTTAAACATGCACACTCTCACCTGCCCACTGGCTCCAAACCTACTGAATCAGGGACTCGAGATATAGAGCCCAGCATGCCATCTTTTAAATAAGGCATCCAGGTGATTTGGATCTACTGAGAAGGAGTATGCTCTCTATCATCTGTCTATCTATGTATCTATCATTTTTGCCATGTTTAGCCACTCCAGCCTCCAATGAAATTAAGGCAGAAGGAAAGGTCTAAGGGATTTTCAAAAAGAGTGGTCTAAATATGTATGCCAACTATTAGATTAGTGTTGCCATTCAAAGTATGGTCCACAGACTGGCAGCATCACCATCTCTTAGGAGCTTGATAGTGCAGAGTCCCAAGCCCACCAAGTTCTACCTTATCAGAATCTCTGGGGACAGGGTCCAGAAATCACAAACCCTCTAATGTCTAAATGCACCTAAATCTGAGAGCCTCTGTGCTAGAATAATAGACCAACCATGTTTGCAGTCTGTTTGGCCTTCAACTATTAGAAAACTGTTAGGGTCAAAAAGTTCTCTTTTCCCATTTTGTGCTATTAATCAGAGACAGCCAGATGGAAAGTTTGTTGGGCATGAATTTTATATTTCCTCCATTTCCAAAAGTAGTGGTTGGATATTTACTTTGTTATTTTCCCCAGACTGGAAAATAGAAACCAGCTCTTTCTCATCCTTCCATCCTTCTTCCTTCTCTCCTGCCTTTCTTTCTCTTTCTTTCCCTTCTCCCATTCGTCATTTCCCTAATGCCTTAGAATCCTTTTCTTCTAATCTCCTAGAGATGCATAACTATTCCATTTCCACTTACTGTGGCCATGGTAATTAGATTTACCTGAATTAAATCTCAGTTGTGCAACCAACAGAGACTGACATTAAAAAGGGATGGGTCATGATAATAAAAATGCTGCCTAATTTAGCAGAGATTATAGAAGCAGGAAAAACTTCATGGTAATTCCCAACTGGAACATGGAAAGATATTGGAGCCTCTCCTTTCTCTGGGGACCTATTAAGACAAGCCTGAATTTTCAACATGGTTTGAAGAGCCCATGTTGAGAGGTAATGTATTCCTTTCCTATTGCTGTTGTAACAAATTACCATAGGCTTAGTTTCTTAACATAACACAAATTTATTTTCTTGGAGTTCCAAAGGCCAGAAGTCTGAAATAGGTCTTACGGGGCTAAAACTAAGGTGTCGGCAGAGTTACCTTTCTTCTGGAGGCTCTGGGGAAGAATCCATCTCCTTATATAGTTTAGATTTTAGAGGCTACTTGCATTCCTTGACCCATGGCCTCCTTCATCCATCTTCAAAACTACCAACAGAGTTCCGAGGCATGTGCTCTCTCCCCTCTATTTGTTTCTGTCTCTGTCTCTCTCCCTCTGGCTCTGGCTCTGTCTCTGTCTCTCTCTGTCTCTCTCAAACACCCACCCACACACTGTATCTATATTTACCTTCTTTATTACTTATCATATTTAATTATATATAATTATTAGATTTTTATGTAAGTTTTATTTTCTGATGGCATAGGACTGTCTATAATATTTTGCTAATGGGAAAAACAAGAGTAATGTAGCACACTATGAAATGACTATATTAATTTTGAAAAGTATTCCCTTACATTGAAATTATATGCCCAAATCTTAACATATTATGAGCCACACCTCTCTTGATACCGAATATTATTATCTTATCAACTATGCTCCAAAGCATATGAAAATGAAGGACAGGTGAAGTAAATATCTTGGGTATATTTGAAGAACAAACTGAACATGATGAATGGAAAAAGAACATTCTCCTTTGGAATATGCCTTTAAAAATAAATATCTACTTTTTTCCCCTTTCATTCCTATTTCTCTGTAGCTTTTTTCTATTGGTTTCAATTAAATCCGAGACTAATAAACTATGACATCTCTGAAACATGAACAGACATGCTTCCATGTCGAAAATGTAAGCTCTAACAATGAGATGATATTTACTGGTTAGAAAAATGACTGATTCATCACGACATTTCCTTTGAAGATTCACTATGAAATAAAACAATCGCATACAATCAACCCAAACCCCACTATTGTTAAAATGCTTACCCCCCTTTTCCTTTTCTTTTTTTTTTAATCATTGCAGCAGATGTCATAAAATAAATGTAGTGAAACATTCAAGCAGCAAGCTCCCTAATTGTTTCCATCCTGATTATAAAAACACATTGAAAGGTAAATCCTCACAGTGAAATAAATGAAAAAAATAATTAACATTCAAAGTACTCCTTATACCACCTGCTCTTTACATACTGTGCTGAAATGAAGGCACCTGATGTATAACGAATAATAAAAAGAAATTGAGTTTCCTTCTAAAACAGAAAAGTAGCACTTAAATTTGAAATCAAATCAGAATGGATATACCTTTCGTATAATCAACAGGGTCTGGAATTTCCTTCATCTGAGTCAAGTGAAGTTGTCAAGTCTAAATTCAAGTACAGTAAATACTTTATCTAACATACATCACATATTATTTTGTGGCTATTTGTTATTTTTTTTTTAAAAATATTGTATGCCAATAGATGTTGAGCTTCTGTGTCTTTGAAAGCCGATACTCCAACCATTATCTGAGTTTAAGCTTATATGTTAAAATCTGGGTTGACGATATTTTGGTCTTTACAACAAAATGTGTAAATGAACATATTTACACATTCATATTATTACGAGCCCTAACTATGCACCCCACTCACTTTACACATTAGACCTGCCACCTAATGGACTTTATGTAAAAATGGTTATGATTAGGATGTTTAGTCCACAGTCCTAACGCAGGTCTCACTTGCAGTATACTCAGAGAAAGCAAAGATCAGTTCACTGGTAGATAGGTGGAATCTCCTTTTATTTTTTTATGTTTGAAAATGTATTATTTCTTAAAGACTGTATTTATTTTGAGTGGGGGAGGAGCAGAGGGAGAGGGACAAGCAGATGCCACACTGAGTACAGAGCCCTACGGGGTGCTCGATCCCCTGGCCCTAAGATCAAGACCTGAGCTGAAATCAAGAGTCAGAGCTTCAACTGACTGAGCCACCCAGGCACCCCGAAATCTCCTTTTAAATAGTGGCAAAAAAATGTGTTTATAGGAAACTTAAATTTTTATTCTAAGGGAAAAAGAGCCAAGGCTTCAGAGTATTCCTTCTCATCCAAAGTGTGAAATGTTTGGGGTCCAAGTCACACTTTTTTGGGTCGCCTCTAATGGAGGCTAACATCAACATCAGAGGGAACCATTTTCTCCCAATCCCCTAGTCTGGGGAGGGGTGTGGACAAAGCAAATGCTGTGCCTACAGCTGGGCAAGGCATTGTGGGAATAAACCTGTGTTGGCAAGGCTAATGAAACATACATGCATATATGTCCGTGTGTATTGATAAACAACACTGCATTAACTTAGGAGTTTCTGCATGATCACGAGTGATTTCACATTCAAGATAATTTGGGCTATAGTCACATAGATGCTATAGACTGGGGGTCTGCAAATTTTTTTTTCTGTAAAGGGCCAGATAGTAAATCCGTGGGCTTTGCATGTTTTAATACAATTTTATTTGTGGACACTGAAATTTGAATTTAATAGAATTTCCATGTCTCACAAATTATTCTTTTTTTTCCCCAACAATTTAAAAGTGTGAAAACCATTTTTTAGCTCACAAGCCATACAAAGAGTCAGCAGGCCAGATTTGGCCGATGGGTTGTAGCTTGCTAGAGGCCCCAGATCACTCCTCAAAGATGGTTTCATTTCACCATTCCAAGAGGCATGAGGACAACTACATCTCTCACTAAAGAGGAAACTAAGGCTCTAGGAGGCTTAAGCAGCTTACTTGTGTTTCAAGCTAGTCAGTGTTATATGTTATATAACATATATATATATATATATATATGTATGTCAATATTAGGTGTTTAATAAGTATTTGTTGAATGATGGAACAATTTATCACTCTCAGTTATATGATATGCAGTAGGAAACGGTGTACTAATGTGCTGGTAAGGATCCTACTGCTAGGCAGATTTATGAGTTAGTAGGAAAAACTAACTTTACTTAATTATATCACCAGTAATTAAGTTTTCCTTACCTAGGCTCAGTGTTGTTTGCACGGGGAAATAAATGTATTTCATAATACTAAGGAGCATTGTTTCCATATCTTAACATCTCGGAAATAGAGAATTGTAAAAATTTTTTGGCCAGGACATTGTGATGAAATTGACTGATCCTATGCAGGCACTAACATCAAAAACAAAAGTACCAAAATTTGCAGAATGGGTTTCAATGGCTTAGACGAAAATCCTTGGAAATAGTAGTGAAATAGGGAAGGAGTTGAGGAGGTAGTAAACTGGAAGTGTTTAGCAACTCTCTAAGTAGAAGCAAAAAAGTGAGGTAGCTCTACCTTAATAATAATAGCACAGTGCCTTTTAATTTCTTTATGGATTCTCTTAAAGTCACAGAGGAAGGACAGTATGTGTGAAACAACACAGCTATTGATAACTCTAAATGAAAGCGATTCAGAAGTAGACCCTGAAGATGACGAAGTTTTAGTAATATCTTAACTATTTAATACCTTTCTATGTTTATGTATCCTCCAGTTATTTATGATAAAATCCTATGTCTAGTTATTTTAATAGTTATAAAATAATAGAAATTATTTCAATAGTTATAAAATAAAACAACTAAATGATAAGAAAATGCGTCTTACTTTAATTGGCAAGATTTTTTAAAAAATCCTTAATGATTTGTAAAATAACAGTGCATCTTACAGGTGCGACATCTTAGAGGTAAACATACATCCATAGTATATGTCCATTTATAGTATATGTAGAATAGCAGCCTTTGGCACAAAATGATAGCAAGTAAGTGACAATATCAGAGATGTAATTAGAGGTTGCTGGCCCACCCCAATACTGCCTTGGTTTTTTATCACTGTCTGTGAAACCTATCAGATAACCAACATTGATGAATTCAGTGAAATGGGAAAAAGGGTAAAAATGACAGTTTTACCTTCAATGTGGTGCCAAGAAAAACTGTCTAAGACTTGACAGTGGGCAAAAGAGATCCGTGGGTGTCCCTCCTGTAGAAGGCCAGGTGTTGTCCAGCACACTCTCGGGAACTATCTGATTCTATAGGGTGTTACTCCATTGATGAACTTTCTATCAACTAGACTGTTTTATACATCTGTAGAGATAGAACTTGTAGAAAACTTGTAGTAATGAAAATGTGACTTGTTGGCAGCCATGCAAATACATTCGGTTTGGTGGAGAAGAAGGAATATATTTTATTGCCCTCTATGACATTAACTCATCTTTCAAATTTCAGGACCCCCGAACGTCATGTATGCATGTGTCTATGTGAGGCTATATTCGGTATTCCTGATTGTATGTGCATTATGGAGATGTATACATCTAAAATCTCTTTTGAATCAGTTTTATATCTTACTGGTTCCCTCATTAATTAATGATTTAAAGAAAATCTTTTACATTGATTCATTTTCTATTTGTATGAGAGTCATGATATCATCGTTCTGAAAATTACAATTTAACATTATTTACTATCTTGGAGAAAAAGGCAAATATAATGAGCATGTCACCCAACGTTAACAATTTACTCACTGTCTTTAGAGGAGATTAATTGTCTGGAATGTTTAAGGATATATGCAAAATAATATATGCTTAGATGCAGGTAAAAATCTTTTCATTAGATGTGGTAAGAATTAAGGTATACCATGCACAGAGAGTTGTAGGACTCTAATGGAGCAGAGAGGAATAAAAAGTTCCACACCTGGAGACAGAATTCTACTTAAGGGAGAGGTCTGTATCATCTTTGCAAATTACTTTGATAAGCCACATTGCCATATGCCTCAGGGCAAGACCAGACAACCTAGGCAGGTACAAAGTCAAATTGTAAATGAAACTGGGAAGTTAGGGAGGGGAGGAAATAAAAAAAGACAAAGTGGATTCAGGAACAAAGCTGGATGTTGGGGCTTTATTAGAAGAGACAATCTCTGAAAATTCCCCAGATAGGGATGGGCTAATAACGACAAGTTTCGATCCTAATGTTCACTGAAGCCTACCCATATCCTTAAGTTTCTAGGACTTCCCCCCACCCTTATATGTAAAATGGAGGTTCAGAGTAAATTTTTCAAAATGTTAAAAGATAAGCTGATCCCAGCAAACAAGAGGATTTGGCCAAAAGGCCAAAGTTGGGCCAATAGTATTATAATAATATTATTATTCAAGAGGCATGATATATACTTTCTTAGTGAGTTGACGCTGAATCTAAATTTACACACATGCATACAGAAATACAGGACAGAAGCCAATATTATTGCAGCCGTGAATATACTATTCATTCTTCTTTGTTTTTTAACTTTAAAATGATAGGTCAGGTACATTTTTATTTGAAGAAGAAACATGAAGAAGATTAGCATTCCAAAAATGAATTTAAAAAGTCATGTCAATGTAAATATAAAAATTGTAATTTTACTTGTTATACAGTGTAATTTGAGTGAACTGGTTCTATATGTATATATTGCCTACATACGGATATGCAGAAAACCTAAGTAATTCAGCTTAAAAGGTTGTAATTTTTATGTTCAATCTATTTAACCAATACAAGGAATTTCATTAAACACTTAAAAATATTCATAAAACCTTAGAAGGGACCAGCATTATGAATTTATCTTATATTCTAAAACCAAATTTGGGTTGACAAATTCCAGCTACACCACACCATTAGGACAGAAGACCAATAACAGAAGAAACTATCTGAACATGAAACTGCACCCCCCCCCAACTAAACTGTAGTGCTGTTAACATGAAAAACACAGCATTATGAATGTCGACTTCATTTGAAAAGATGAGATAAAAAGACTTTCTGAAAATAGAAAGTTCCAGGAAGTTAATTGCGCTAGGGGTCAGTTCATATAATAGTTTGTATGAATCAAAAAAATATGTCCGAACTAGGAGTCTCTGGAACAAAGAGCACAGTCTGGAGGAGGAAAGCCTGCCTGCCACGGAGGTTGTGTGTTGCTGCATGGTTGGTGTTGAGGCTGCTTTTCAAGTAGAGAGGAGAGGGCTCTGTCAGTGATGTAAGAATCCCATCAATAGTGAAAAACACCAAGGGCTGGGTAGTGGTGCTTTGTAGACAAAATGAATCCCTATTGGATTTGACGGGTAGGAGCAGAAGAGAAAGTGGTTCACTAACTATGTGTTCACCGAAAGATCCAACAGTGGCCAGAGGAGCCTCGGGAAAGGATGCTTCCCACGTGGATAAGAAAGATGGTGATGGAAAGCCAGGCTGGTTCTGAGTAGAATTTGGGTGTAAACCTACTTGGAGCCGAAAAACATTGTCTCCCCATTGAAAGACTCTTGAGGGAATAATCAGCCATCCAATTACTGGTTGAGTTCTGAAACAAAATATGGTTGATTTGGCTGACCTTTTTGTCTGGTCTAGGGCATCTCTGCATTTTTATCAATAGAATGCAGTAAGTGACACTGAGTAAAACCTGTAATTTCGGCTTTCTCCACATATTGATGATCACTGGCTCCCACGTCGCCTCCCCATGTTTTATCAAGAATGCGGTTCTTTGGCCTTCTAAGAAAATTTGTGAAATTGCATTATTGAGTTCATGCCTCTCATTGTACAACCCCAGAAACTGGGATTCCTAGAAGGTAAAGAATTGCCAGGAACCATGCAGCCAGAGTCAGAAGCCATGGACACTTTGTTCCATGGCCCTGCTCGTCAGAGGCCAAAACACTAGCCTTGCAACATGATAATTTATACTTGTTGTGGCCTTTTAGTTCACTTTCTACTTGTATGCCTGTCTACATCCATCTTTTCCCAAGAAACTCTTAGACCATAATATAGACCTTAGGTTTCCAGTAACATTTTGGTCAACCTGAGATAAATAAAGAATTACTATTTCATATTATACTTATCCATTGATACAAGAAAAATAATTGGGATGTATGCCTTCTATGTAACACTTGAAGAAAAAATCCAATATATTCCTAATAAGTCATATGTGATATAATAATGACATGATTTTAATATAGTTCAGATTTTATTTCAACTATTTCTAAATTCAACTAGAAATAAAAATCTTCAGAAAAATGCTTTAATACTGGCTTTCTCTTTTATGCTAAAACAGGAGATCATATTTCGAGGAGATCTCCTATAACATTACTTTCCTATTAGGTTATCAGCCTAAATGGCGCTATTTTACTGGATTTCATATGTACCACAGATCCTGCTGGGAAAGCATAAAACTGGACTCATTTAGGAAGAGGCAATGTGGCTCTATGAGAAAAGCTGCCATATGTGAAACCTCACTTTATGCCTGTTGAAATTTTTGTATTTCAGATCTCCCAGGGATATGTCCATTGTGCTATTGTATAATTTTATCAGCATGAACTTCTGCTGAATATTTTCTCTTCTTTTCAAAACCCGTATTTTGGTAGAGCTAACTTCAAAACTTAATGTTGCAACATCTGTGCCCATACACCTGGGAGCCATAGAAGATGTATCCTGAAGATTATCTACATTTTCTAATCTTATAGAATGCTACAAAATGAGAGAAAAAGGTTATGCAATTTTTTCCTGGTCTGAAATTTTTTGAAAGCAACCACTTTCTGTCTCCTTGGATTCTCAAAATAAAAGAGAACCAATATTTTTAAAGCTATAAAGAATATCCCTACAAATGTAATAGAATATTCATTTGTTTTTGTTCGCAGATAAGAATAATTTTTTAGATGTTTGTGCAACTTTCCATTAAAAGACACTGAATATACACAAAACCTGGAGCTATATTCTCAAAATGCTTTCAAACAAGATTCTAATAGCTCCATGAGCCTAAAGAAAGCAAAAAAAAAAAAAAAAAAAAATTGTCCTTATTTGATTTATTTAGTACTTTTATTCCATGGATCTGCCAATAGATCAATGGTATCTTCTTTTAAAAATAGAAATTATGGTTGGATCAGCACTTCCCAAATAGAAGATTGACATCTTGACAAAGAAAAAGGAGTTTCTGAAGAGAAAGAATTGCCTCCCACCTCACCTTTCATTAATTGTTCTGTCTTTATAGAAAAGAACATACATATCGAAACCACCTGCAGGATTCGGTGTTGAAAAGGAAATGTGCAGAACAATTTTTTTTTGTTGTTGAAGGAAAAAGTGGAAAATATGAAGTTTTGATGGATTCAAAATAGTTAGGAAGGACCACAAATGGACTTGAGCAACTCCACATGTGGATTCTCTCGACTTGGTCGTCAATTTATCGAAGTGTGAGGCATAGTAAACACTGAGTGCTTTCTATGTGGCAGGTACTGTGATTTCTGTACATGTGTCAACTCACTAAAGTTTCTCCACAACTGTACGTGACAGGTCATTTTGTCATCACCATGTTACAGAGGAGGACACTGAGGCATTGAAACTTGAAAGAACTTGCCCACAGCCACTCAGCATGTCAATGTGGGGAAGAGCTACTCCACAGTGTCCTGACTCTACATCACCCCACTCTCCTCCTGCAACTTCCCTTATGTGTCACAGGCTAGCTATTCACTCTTACTTTGAAGCAAAGAATAAGATGATAAGGGGATGCTTAAGTTATTTCAAATTTAAACAGGAATATGCAAGGCAGGGCCAAGTTAAGTATCTGCCAGAAAGAAGGGGAGGGAAAATTCTGTTAACTCAAAGCCACATGCATTATTACTCTCCTGCAGTGAAAAGTCACATTTGAAAAAAGAAATCCAACTTCAAAGTTGCTACAAGCAAGTAGCCGACTTTGACTTCACTTCTTTCTCACGAGCCATTCTGCCATGTGCTATAGAGGATGGGCATCCCTGCAAGGGAGAGGGATGCGGGTATTTAATTCCTCAGTAATTAGAGGAGGGCTAGATGCTGGAGAACTACTGGAAGAAGGGACACCAAGTCAGTGAGTGCGGAATGCCAGCTTTTCCCTTGTAGGTCAAGTCAAAAAGAAGAAAATGTACCCGTTGTTTCATGTTCCTCATTTGCATGTCTTGAGGCACAATATACAAAGTAAATAATTTCTGCTATAGAGAAAGTAAACAGGCAGGCAAGACATTGTGTGTTTTACATGTTAGAAGTACAACTGAAGAGAACAATGCCATGTATCTGTCTGAAGTCAGGGTCCTATCAATTCTCTGTTACATCATCAGACATAAAATACTCCAGATATGCCATTTACTTGACTTGCCGGGAACATGGTATCATGAGCCTGAACTAGGATTTGCAGGGAAATGGAGAAAAGACTATTAGAAACAGAGAGATGGAAGAATATTGTGTTCTAAATGCAATGGAAATCTTAAAAAAGATGTTGAAATCACTAACATGGCTTAGTAATTAAACTGTGTCAATGCCCCGGCCAAGAAGAATTCGTAATTTGGAAGCTGTAGTTACTATAGACATGATTTTATTATTGAGATCATGTCTGTGTTTTAATTTGGAAACAAAATTGATCACTGTGTTCAATAAACAAGGCCTGTCAAGTTATTACTTTGCAACAGCTTTGCAAACACATACTTATTTAAGAGCAGCATGATTTATGATATAGTATACCAGACAAATGATTTCATTTTTTATTTCATATTGAGCTTCTTTCAAGAGATTGTTTTATATTTTAAAATGGAACTCATCAAGTTCTTCAATAAATATTAAATTTCTTTGATAATAGGTTTTTAATATAGATATTTTAAAAGGATGCCTGTCTTTACTCCAATATATTGACTTGATGCCCCAAATACTTCTTTAAAATTTACGAAGTGTTCGTTCCTCCTATGTCTTCAGAAATCATTATAATGCTCACTTATTTTTTTTAACAGTATTCAATATTACTGCATCCTAATATTAGTGGACAAAGCATGCAATTTAGAAGGTTCATGTAATGTGTATATTTTACATAAATTGCTTCTTTAATCAATACCATATGAAGGACGACAGAAGGAAATCAATACAGAAAGTCTTATCTTTGTGTTTTAAAGCCATCTCAGACTTTCTAAGACTCTTATCCATCTAGATCCATCTAGTCCATAATTTCAATTCCTTATAGGCTTTCTCAATACTAGAATTTTTGTATTTCATGATTTTTAAATTAAATTAAATTAAATTGAAACAAATAATAAAAAACATCTTCAAACTCCTTGAAAGGGCAAAAATTACAAGTATCTTCTTTTGCTACTTCTAGATTTTGTTCTACTCTCACAAGTAGGTTCAGGATGAAAGAAATGCTCATTTTCCCTCTTTACAGACTGCTATTGCAGGAGGGTAACTGATGGTTTCCTTCTAGGTGGGAATCCCAGGAAACTCTTTATTCTTGATGGGTTAATTTAAGAGCAGTCCTACCTTTTTCACCTTCTTTGTCTTCTTGGTCATCTGTTAGCGGGATCACTTCTGGTTGCTCCACAGTCGTGTCATCTTCCTGGTTTGGTGAGAGCTCTAAATAGAATGAGACAGAAGGAGACTCAGGTATGTTTTCATCGGAATCATTGAGAAAACAAAGTGACTAAAGCAGAGAAAGTTAAAGTTCCTTTCTTTTTCCCCTCCGAGAGTTTTAAGAGGCACACAGAGCAGAACACTATTGCCATGCTCTGGTAATTAGTGCCTAAAACACACATGCACACTACTCACAAACACCAGGATAAACAAAAGTCATGGTTCACAGTTTCATCTCATTCTTGGATAACAAGGCATTCTGGTTTCAATACCTTCTGTTTCCATATATGAGCTCTGGGAGTCTGCCTCAATTTTTATTTCATTCTTCATTGAATCATGCTCTTGTCCTGTTAAGAACAGTGGTTGAAAAATAAAAGAAATGAGACATGCATGATCGTAGGTTTATCCCTGGTTTGGAAAAGCAAAACATTCAGAAACCGTGTTTCGATCCTGCATGGAGAGGCAGAGAACGGTTTCGAACCAAAGTGTGCAACTTTGCAAGTCATCAAATTTATGTCAATTATTTTATGAGAAATAGCCAGGTAATTAGGCAAAAACCTCTTCTTTGGACTGACTGGTGTAATTGGTGTTTAGCTTATCAATGCACTGAACGTCGATGGACACAACCTGGAAGTTCTGAAATTTTAAGTAATTCCTGGGCTGTATGGGTTATCTACACTTAATTTTCCTTTAAGATGTATAAATTTCCTGTACTGAGGATTCCTAGAAAATTAAAACCCTAGTATTCTCATTCTCCCATTAAAAGAGCATGAACAACTTAAGTAATGTGAGCACGCAGGGATTGGGTCACCTAACAGCTCAACCATTCTGTTAAGACACCTACTAAATATAGCAAAGATCAGGAGAGAATTCAGCCAATTCTTGATTACTCCAAGGCTGATTATCTAGTAATGGTTTCTCTTCCACACCCCCTGGCTTCTCCCCCTCCCCTCCCCTGTAGAGTTTTGAATATTTAAGTGCTCATTAAGAGAGGAAATTGAAATCTGTCCATTTGCCTCATTTTAATGAAAGGTTTTATGCTGAGAATATGCTTTTTTTAATGCTGAGAATATTTAACTGTTAAACTAAAAAAAAAAAAAATCCAGAGCTAGAGTTGGTTATTGGCATGAAGGGGATACAGAGGGGCTTGGACTCTGCTGTGGTAGACTGCATTATTGTTTCAACTGGTCCCTACTTCTTCCTGTAAGAGGATTCAACTCCATGTCTGTGACCATGTGACCTGCAGTGGCCCCTGTGGGACAAGTGTTTGTTCCCACCTCACTGACACCAGGTCTATTAGTGTGACTTGGTTTACAAAATGGCACATTTGGGCAGAAGCTTTAAGATCCATTGCATGTGTCCTCCATCTTTCTTGCTCCTAAGTGAGTGTGCTCCTTCAGTCTACATCCTGGAATGAAAGCATGTGGAGCAGAACCAAGCAGAGACAAAACACACCTTTGTTGTCAGCCAATGGAACTTTTAGGATTATTTGTTACTTCAGCAAAGCTAACTCGTACAACCCTTTATCTTTACAGTTTCCTCTTTCATGCAACTATCCTTAAGCTGCCCACTCTATGGCTTCCCCTTGGTTCATTCTCTGCTAGCATGACCCCCCAAAAAAGTTTTTTGACATCATTCCTCTTGAGCTCAATTTTAATCAAAAGGATCCGATAAAATAATTACAATGGAGGCATATTTATCTGTCTGATCATTGAAGCGAAATTTCTCAAGCTGTCTTTGATGACTCTCTGTCATCACTTCTAAAATTCAATGAAGTGCCATGTCTTGATGATTCTGCAAAATGTTTCTCTTTTCCCACACTTCATTTCCCCTTCCCCTTTCCTCATTTAAGGATATATTGTCTCTCTCTTGGATCTGTCATTTTTTTCTCCTGTAGTGTATCCTGTGAATTGCTAGCTGAAATACCTTTTAAAACATGGATTTGATCAAGATGTTTCCCCTGCCGATAAACCCCATTCACCTCCATTCCACTCTGGTGCTACTTAAACTATGGTCTGTGGGTAAGCAACACTGGAATTTCAAAAATATAGGAGTTCAGGCCTCATCTCAGACCTAGAGTCAGATTCTGCATTTTAACAAGATTTCTAGGTGATCTGTATGTGCATTAAAGCTTGAGAAGCACTGGCCTAGGATATATGTGTATCTGCAAATTATTTATCCTATAAAAAATGCCAGACTTGGCCCAGACACTTCACATACATTATCTCTAATTACCACATTAGCTCTGAAATTAAGTCTTGTGATACCCATTCTGCTTTCAAAATGTTCAACTACAAATCCTTTCTTCCTTTTTGTTTTGCTTGGACATGTCTTTATTTTGCCTTTTAGTTTTTAAATTGAAGTATATCTTGCTATAGTAAAACACACAAGTCGTAAGTATATAGCTTGAAGACTTTTGACATGCACATACATGTGTCTCCCTGTGCGATCACCACCCAGAACAAGAACATTTCTAGCACCAGTGGCTCTCCCTGTTGGTACGAATGGACACCCTACAACAGGTGAAAGGTAATAGTTTTGTCTGTTCTTGAAATTCATAAAAACAGAACATACACTATATGCTCTCTTGTAGCTTGCTTTCTCACATGTCCTCTGTGAGATTAATCCCAGTTGTTGTATATGTCAAGTGTTTATTCTTTTTTGTGGATGTATACTATTCCACTATCCAAATATATTATGTCCTATGGATGTTGAATTGTTTTCAGTTTGGGGCTATTATAAAGAACACTGCTAAAAACATTCTTGTGCGTGTCTTTTGGTGGATATATGTATTCATATCACTTGGATATAAACTCAGGAGTGATATTGACAAGTAATAGGCAACACATAACTTTGGCTTTACTAAATCCTGAAAAACAGCATTTGGAAGAGTGTGTTCCACTTTATACTCCCACAAGAAATGTATGAGAATTCCATGTGTGCCCTTTATCCTTCAGACAATGTCATGATACTACTAGTCACAAAATTCTTTAATATGGAGAAGAAAGCTGTGCAAAATCTTTTCCCCAAAACCCATTTTTTTCTTCACCTTTGGGTACCATATAAAGCGATAATGCCACACACTATTGGTCACTTACTTGACACTGTATTATGTGCTACTAAATGACAGATACGTCAGGTGCTGGAAATAGATCTTAAATAAAATAGATACAATACTTGTCCTCAAAATGCATAGTTGAAAGGAAAAAGGCACTAAATGTGCATAAAGTTCTTTCTAGTAAGATGTGAAACAGAGTTCCAAATTTATGAAAAACTCACTTTTAGCAGATTTTTAGACCACATGAAACTGCGAGGGATAACAAGTATACTGGACAACAAAATCAACACTGAAGCACTCTTAAACAGACTAAATGAAACATGAAGAAATTTGATAAGGATAAATGTTAAATTCTAAAATCAAGTTTCAACTTCAAGGAATGAGATGGGAGGAAATCAATCCTATTTCTGGTAAAACTAGAGCTACAGGTTTTGTATTCCATGTTTACCCTAGATAAATACTGGATGGATATCAGAATAGTTGGATGGAGAGAAGGATTATAGCACATGGAAAGTGAAGGGGAGGGATGCCTGGATGGCTCAGCCAGTTAAGCATCTGCCTTCAGCTCAGGTCATGATCCCAGGTCCTGGGATCGAGTCCCGCATTGGGCTCCTTGCTTAGCGGGGAGCCTGCTTCTCCCTCTGCCTGCTGCTGCCCCTGCTTGTGCTTTCTCTCTCTCTCTCTCTCTCTGAAAAATAAATAAATAAAATCTTAAAAAAAAAAAGAAAGAAAATGAAGGGGATTTCTCCATTTATTTCCTGGCAAACATCTTGCCTGGATAGCTCTTTCTAGCTATCCAAACAAACAGGAGACTTAAAAATGAAACATAATAAAAGAGGGGAATTATAGTAAGGGAAAAATATTTTCGTAAAAAAAATATATTCAGAAAAACATAAAACATAGCATTTTTGGGTTTGCAATGAACTCTAAGAACGGATAAATAAGGAAATGAAAAGATGTATTAAATGAAGAAGAAATTGTCTGAGACAATCAGAAAAATCTACAAGCCTAAAAACACAATGACAACATGAACATCAGCAAAGGATGTCATAAAAGAGAATGAACACTATTCATAAATTAATGTTTTAGAAATCAAACTTTTGAATTAAAATTCACTAAGAAGGCAAAAGTTAGGGAGCAAAATGAAACACAAAAAGATGATAGATACAGAGGACAGAAAATGCAATAGAATTTCTAATTTAAGGATTAGAGGAAGTCTAAGCAGCTGTATTTTTTTGTGATAGCAACCATTAAAAACATTATGAGATTTTCAAAGATTGTAGAACATAGAATATGATTTCATTTTTTGTAACGATGTACTCATCTGCATTTTATATTTTACAACAAATGCATATTATGTAATTTAATAATTATAATGAAACAATTTAGAAAATAGAGAAAAATGCTTTCAGTGATATCATAGAAGAAAAATTTGTAACTAAAAGGTGTTTGAGTCTAGCCAAATCGTTACTTTTGCTCAATGTCTACTCTATTTGAACTCTAAAGAAACACTTGAGAAATTCAGCTGTTGAGTACCTCTTTCTTCTTGAATGTTCCTCTTTTTTGTCTTTTGGTCAAATCACCTACCTTTCTGTTCTATGTCCCAACCTACTCACCATTTTCTAAACATATTACTTTATTTCTTGTCTTTGTGTCCACTTAACACATGTTCTCATTGGTTGAAATACCCCATGTTCCCCCTTTCTATCTGGTAAAATTCTCCTCATCTTTCAAAACTAAGTCATCAATTTACTTTTCTTTGTAACATCCTCTGAATCACTAGGCAGGATCAATCATTTTCATGTTTTTGCTTATTGAGTTCCTTTGCTCATTTATCTATTTATTATTCATCTTATTACACTGTATTATAGTTGTATCTGTAAACGTCTCTCTTACCAGGCTATGAGCATTGTGAACATAAAAACTGTGCTTTATTCATATTTCCCTTCCCAGTACCTACTAATAAGGATTGATCAATAAATATCTATTTAATTGGCTGTCCATTATAGTACTCATCTATGTCTGCAAATAGTAATTAGGGACCGTAACTTACTTTCTATTGCATCCTTTAGCAACACAATAAGTGCCTTAGGCTGCTAAGCACTCCGTATACTATATTTATTGGAAAGAACCCTGAAAGAAGAACTTGAAGTTTTAGGCAAATCACAACCTCTTTGGGCTTCAGGTTCATTATCTATTTTTAAGGCTGTAGAACTAGATAATATCTTAGATTCCCTCTGTCTTGGGCATTATATGAGGATCTGTCTCCTGTTAAAGCTTCTAGTCACCGCTGATGTTTGTTTATTGGGTGGATGATATTGAGAGAGGACATTCACTGTCTGAGTGAGCCCCATTCTCCATCGCTGTTGAAATAGGGAACCAACCACCACACCTATTCCTGGATCCCTGCTGGGACCCTTGACTTGTCATTTGCAATCGGGCTTTGTCTGCACAATGAAGGCAAGAGTAGAGCATTCAGAGAACAGAAGCAGCCACTCTGTATTCCTGTGTGTCCCCAGTCCCAGTGCCCCATCTGATAAATCTTCAGAGGAATTTAATCAGGGATAGGAAGACCACAATTCAGCAGGGCCTGGGGCCCCTGCTGATAAGGGGGGGACTGCCTGAGGTGGCAGCCTAAGGCTCTTGATGAATACTAGGGATTTTCTCTTTGACTAAGAAGGCCCTGGCACTTCACTTTGAGGATGAGAGGCATTGCAAAGTTCTTGTGGAGTATTTCGCCCCCCTTGCCTTTTCACTTCTTCCCCCTCTTGATGTTTTTCAACCTGTGTGCTTTACATATTTTGACAGTCTTTTCCTGAAATAGAAATACATATATTTTCTTCTTTCTAATTTTTCTGAAATAAAGTCAGTAAAAAATGGGAAAGAAATGAGGTGCACAGCTTTGAAATCCAACAGTAATCATATTTGCTCATTCCTGAGCCAAGCCAGGACTAGGCATATTACACAAAGAGGAAGTACTTGTGTGAGCTCCTTGCCCTGCACCCAGGCCTGCTGTGTGTTAATGATGACTCCAGGAGTCTCCAGCCCTTCTGCCTTCCTCTACAGTGCACTCAGACATTCCATTTGCTTTCTTGACCCCATGGGGGCAAGCTTTATGTTTGCCTCTCCACATTCAGTCTAGTTGAATTCCACCCACTGTCCTCTGCCTTAATCCCTCCTGGCAGAGGAAACAAAGGAACATAAAGGGTCCCACAGTTTATATATATATTTTTATACAGTGAACTCAATCATCCATGCTAATGGGAGGGGACTATTAGAACAGATAATCCAAAAATCCATTCACTTTTCTTTAGAAATAGATCACGTGATTATTTCTTGGAGCCCTGGCAATTAAGTTTGGCTCAAGCTAATGCTTTAAATAATTTGCATAAAAATTGGTCTGGGGCCATCAGTCTGGAACTAAACATTTCTAGAGGATAAACCTAAATGCACTCTGTAAATGGACTGGTTTTGAACAATAGTAACAAAAGTATAGTTTTATTGTTTGCAGATTATTATATGCTCAAATCTTCATAAGAACAAAGACTTTGTTTCTTCGATGCTTGTCTTAAAGACAATGGAAAATTGTGTCCTTTTGTTAAACCTGAAACTTGATTGCTGCTAATATTCAAAATTTTACATGTTTACCATGTCTAAAAATAACCTCAGTTTAAGAGCAAAAATTAAACCTAGATTAGTGTGAATTTGATTATCTTCTAGATACCCTTCATTTTTTTTTTCCTGGGGCCAAAAAGCTTACTACCTAATGTAAATTATTTCTAAAATTATTTTTTCTTGCAGTTACAAAAGAATTGTAGTTTCCTTCTAGAAACACTGAAAAATACATATAAGTATTCAGAATTATGAGTAATTTTATAACTATAATTCATAGCTATAATAATTTTATAACTGTCACGTTAATATTGTAAAGTGCTATCTTTCTTTTGTGTGTGTATATATGTATGTAGATGTACATCTGTATATGCATACATGTGTGTACACATGCATGTAGATATACCTTTGTATATGCATACATATATATGTATCTGTATATATATGTTTGTGAGTCTTTGTGTATGTGGCTCAATACACATACACATACACAGAAATATATAAATAGATCCTAGGATCAAAATGAATTTACACTTTGATTCTTACTTTTTTAGTTCATATTTTTATAAGCATCTTACACTGTGATTAAAATTTCTTCAGAAGTTTTATTTTTAAAAGATGCAGTATATTCCATGTTATGGACAAAATTTTGGATGTCTCCTTTCTTTTCCCCTATTAAACATAGTATTGCAATGAAGATTTTTGTCAATACATGTCTCCCTACTCTTGGTGGGTGTTACTTTAAGACAAATTCCTAAATCATAATTCTAGGACAAAAGTATGAACTCTTTACTTTTTATTAGATTTTGTCGAAATTGCTGATGAGGAGGTTATGTCTTTCAGTCTACCGCCAATGGTGTGTGAGCATGATTGGATACCCTATTCCCAGCAATTCTGGGCATTATCAATCCTACTTAAACTTATCTGATATTCAAAAGGAGAAGACACTGAAATCATGTTTTTTTGCATTTCTTAAAAGATTTTATTTATTTGAGAGAGAGGGAACACAAGCAGGGGGAGTGGCAGGCAGAGGGAGAAGCAGGCTCCCTGCTGAGCAAGGAGCCCAATGCGGAATTTGATCCCAGGATCCTGGGATCATGACCTGAGCTGAAGGCAGACAATTAACCGACTGAGCCACCCAGGCGTCCCAATTCATCTTTTGTAAATTATAATTGAGTCCTTTGTCCATTTTTCAATTGTGTTTTTCTTTTTTATTTTTTTAAAGATTTTATTAATTTATTTGACAGAGAGAGAGATAGCGAGAGCAGGAACACAAGCAGGGGGAGTGGGAGAGGGAGAAGCAGGCTTCCCGCCGAGCAGGGAGCCCGATGCGGGGCTCGATCCCAGGACCCTGGGATGATGGCCTCAGCCGAAGGCAGACACTTAATGACTGGGCCACCCAGACACCCCCTTTTTTTTCTTATTGATTTATGAGGTCTTTTTTTTCTGATTCTTTATCATTTAGTTTGAGGGTACTTTTCCTGGGAGTTTTTCTTTAGAATTTGATTATAATCTTTATCATGTCAAAATGTATATATTCAGATTTAGCCATTTCTCTCTTTTATGACATATTTTGACACATGCACACACATTTTGCAGATATATATATATGTATGCCTTTTTATAACATATGTATACAATCATGTGTTTATGCGTTTTTATTTACAATTCTCAAAGCAGTTCTTATTTCAAAATTAAAAAAAAATCGCGTTTTTGTTCTTTTAGTCTGGTATTTTTAGTTTCATTTTTACATTCCATCTTTGCTCCTCCTGTAATTTAAGCTGGTATAAGGAATGGGGTTGGGATTCAGATTATTTTTCCAAATGGCCAACCAATTGTCTTAATGCCATTTGTGGAGTCATCTGTCTTTGAAATGTCAGCCTGAAGATGTGCTAAAAACCCACATCTACTCTGGTCCATTTCTAAACTCTATTCTGTTTCATTTATTGACTTGCCTATTCCTATAGTAGGACTACACTGTTAATCACATTTTTCAAAGATTCCATATTATTTTTAGTCTATTTATTCTATCATCAATTGAAAATATACCTGTGAATTCCCCATTGCATTTCCAATGGGAATTTATTCATACTGTATCATCTGGCACATAAAAAACCATCATTATTATATTAAATCAGGGATTTAAATTTTTATTGATATAAAATGAGCAATTCTTTCTTGCTTGAGGCTTTTTGCTAGAATTCTAACTGGATAGATCCTTAAGTAGTTTCTCATGTTTTCTTTTGATGCTCATTTCCCAAATTTACCTTTCCTGACTTTATATTTTTTTATTTTTATTTATTTATTTGTTTGTTTGTTTATTTTAAAGATTTTATTTATTTATTTGACAGAGCGCACAAGCAGGGGGAGCAGCAGTGGGAGAGGGAGAAGCAGGCTTCCTGCTGAGCAGGTAGCCCGATGCAGGACTCGATGCCAGGACCCTGGGATCATGACCTGAGCCAAAGGCAGACGCCTAACTGACTGAGCCACCCAGGCACCCCCTTACTTTATATTTTTTAAAAATTTTAAAAAAGATTTTATTTATTTATTTGAGAGAGAGAGTGACTAATCAAGAGAGAGAGAACATAAGCCAGGAGGGAGAGGCAGAGGGAGAGAGAGAAGCAGACTCCCTGCTGAGCAGGGAGCCCAATGCAGGTTTTGATCCCAGGACCCCGAAATCATGACCTGAGCTAAAGGCAGATGCTTAACCGACTGAGCCACCCAGGCGCCCCTATTTATTTTTTAAATTAATTCAACCCAACTGGCTTTTACACTTAATAAATTAACCTAATTACATTTCCTGTCATAACCACTTGCCTGTGTTTCTGTTATCTTATTTGATATATTGTGCTTTTTTTACACTGCTATTTATTTTTTTTTATTTGCATTATTGAATATACTCATGTGTGGTATGAAACATACCAGGAAATTGAGAGAGTAAGATCTCTTCCTTTAATTCTATTGTGATTTAATTCTATTTGTGATTATCACCAATTTTTTTCAAAGGTATTCTTAACCCTAACTCATATTGTCAGAATCTATAGCAGAGCAGGATTTTCAGTTTTTGACTACCTTTACTGAAATCAGCTTTTTGTGCAACTCTCCCTTCTCCCCACCATAATCTTTGCTTTATAAACTCTGACATTGATACTTCCTTCCTTTTCTCTCACTCCTTTTCTCCCTTTCTTCCTTCCTCTTTTAACTATTCTCTAAAAATGCAACAAAATATAGGAAAGTACACAAACAATACAGAGAGTTCAGTTAAATAACCAAAAGCAATTAGAAAAACTACATATCCTTATAGTTACAGAAACTAGATATCCATCCAGTCCAGAAGCCCAGCTCATGGGCCAATCAGAATATCATCCCTAATCACCAAAATTTAATCAGCACCTTAACTCAGAGTGATCACTACCTAGATTTTCTTTATCATTATCCCAACTCAGTCATTTCTTTCTAAATAGTATCATTATCTTTTTCTGCTTTTCGAACTTGATATAAATGAGACTGTACAATATATACACTTCTGTACTTTCTTTAATGTTATGCTTGTGAGAGTCATCCATGTTTGAGCCTGTAATTTTAGTTTGTAGTTTCCAATGAGACTTCTGCTTCCTCTCCATATCTATTCCTCTGTATGTACCTTGTCTTTTCCCTCTGATTGTTTTTGAAATTTTTCTGTTTATCACTGGTGTTGAGCAAGTTGATAATGATGTGCTTAGTTATAATTTCATTTATGTTTCTTGTGCTTTGGGTCATAGAACTTCTTGGATATATGGGTTCACAGTTTTCATCAAAGTTATTTTTACTTCAAATATTTTTTCTGTCTTGCCTTCCCATGCGTTGCTTTCAGAGATTTCAATTTATGTATACTGGACTTTGAATTACCTTTAAAGTTCTTCCATAGCTCACTGATGATCTTTTCATTGTTTTCAATCATTTATTCTCTCTGTGTTTCAATTTGGATAGTTTCTATTGCTACATCTTCAAATTCACCAATCTTTTCTTCTGCAGTGACTAATCTGCCATTATGCCCAATCTGCCATTATGCCCATCAAGTGTAATTTTCATCTCAGAATTCCGTTTTTCACCTCTAGAAATTCAATTTGGGTCATTTTATATCTTTAATGTCTCTAATTAACATGGACAATCTCTCTTTTAGCTTTCAGAAAATATGGAATAAAATTATAACTTTTAATATGGCCTTTCATATTAATTACACTATCTGTACCATTTCTGAATTGATTTATATTAACTGATTTCTCTTCTCTTATAGGTCATAGTTTCCTGCTTCTTGTCAAGAATTGGTATCATCAGTATTCATTTAGACTTACTGAATAATTACCATTTACCTTGCTTTTAATTCTTTTCCTTCATCTTTGTCCTTCTATCTGGGATCAATACCCTCCTACCTGAAGAACACCAAAATTCTCTGTTGGTGAACTTTTCTTTTCTTTTTCTTGGCCAGAAATATCCTTGATTAACTTATTCTTGAAACACACATTTTCCTTGAGTTTAGAATTCTTGGTTGGCAGCTATTCTGCTGTATTGTCTTATTATTTCCATTGTATATATTAAAAGTCAGCTATCAGTCTGTTTAAAAATTGCTTTTTAGATGTTCTGTTTATCTTTGATTTTCAGCAGTTGTACAATGATGGGCCTACTTGTGCATTTATTTTGTTGGAGTTCAAAGGGCTTTTGGAACAAATGGGCTGATATCCTTCACCAATGTAGGAGATTTCTCAGCATAATTTCCTGAAATACTGTTTTTGCCCAATTCCCTCTCTCCTTTCTGTCTGGGACTCCAATTACATTTGTGATAGACTTTATAAATTTTATCCTCTATATTTGTTCCCTTTCTTTAGTGTTTGCCATCCTTTTTTTTTTTTTTCTCTACTATTTTTATTTTGGATATGTTCTTACGACCTAACTTCTAGTGCACAAATTCTCTTTCATCTGTTTCTAATATGCAGTCAAACCATGAATCTATTCACTGAATTCTTCATTTCAGTTATGGCATCTTTCACTTCTAGATTTTCTTTTCTTTTTTTTTTTTAAGATTTTATTTATTTATTTGAGAGAAAGAGAGACAGCATGAGTGTGTGCGGAGGGGCAGAGGGAGAGGGAGAAGCAGACTCTCTGCTGAGCAGGGAGCCTGACACGGGACTCGATCCCAGGACCCTGAGATCATGACCTGAGCCAAAGGCAGACACTTACCTGACTGAGCCACCCAGGAGCCCCTTTCTTTTCTTTTTTCTTTTGTGTTATTTTGTTTTGAATTTCTAGTTCTCAGCTAAATTTTTCAATCTTGTCTTTATCCCCCTATAACAGTCAGCAAAATTATTTTATACTTTATGTTTATAACTCTAATATTTTCAGCCCAAATGGCCTGTTTCTCTTGACTATTTTTTATGTTACCTTGTTTCATTTTTTCTGGCTCTTTTTCTGTATGTGTGTGTTGGACATGCTGGAAATTAAGTTTAAAAACTCGTTTTTGTAAATGGTTTGAAACCTACAGCCCTCTTTTTTAATCTAGTAAATGTTTTACATTTGTTTTTCTCAGGTGCCAGTAGGGACTAGCAATCTGGGTTGATCTTAATTTAATTTGAGGATTGAGATGATTCAGAGCTGGGCAGCCGTCTTTCAGAAAACTGGTTCATTCTTTCTGGTAGGATGCATATCTTTAAGGTTTCGACACAAAAAGCAGGGGGTTTACCATGGTCACTTGCCCTTTTCAGCAATGGGACTCTGAATACCTTTTGTAGAATTAGCAAATGACTTAAGATAAAAACAACTTCAAGTTCTGAATTTACATCTCTGGATATCTATTTTCTCCCAGAACCTAACCTGACAATTCTTCACTATCTTGTTAGCTCTCTGACGCCTTTAAACAGACTCTGTAATTTTTTGTTTTTGTTTTTGGTGTAGTTTTTCTAGTTATCTTCAAGGAGAGTAATGGTCTAAGTTATTTAGACTTTCATTCCTGAAAGAAGTCTCTCCTTTTTCTTTCTCATTTTAAAACAACATATACTATAATTTTGAGAGATAAAAGGACACATTTAATTAAGATATTCTGATACAAATTTTGAAGCAATTATTTCAACATTTTCATACATTTAATGAGTCTCTTATCACATACTACTTTCCAAGTGTGCCTTTCTCAGTCTCGGCTTTTTCCTTCCTTTCTATATTTATTGTTTTTGCACAGGATTTCTGTTAGTTTATTCAGGAGGGATACTTGAGTGGCATATTTTCTTAATCTATATATCCCTGAGAAAATACTACTCCTGACTTCATGCATGAGTAATAACTTCACTAAATATAGAAAATGTGTCCTTTAGAGCAATGAAAATGTTACTCCATTTCATCTAGTATTTAGAATTGTGGAAGAAGAAAGCAAGCTAAGGCTCATCTGATTTTGGTGATTTTGTTTGTAACCTGATTTTGATTGTAACCTGATTTTGATTTTCCTATATGCTTTATAAGCCTTTCTTTATCAGTGATCTTCAGAAATTCTATGAGGCTTTGTAGATTTCTGTTCCTATTTGAGTTTTCAATGCCTTTGTCTATAAATACGTGTACTCTTGTGTTTTGGGTGGAGGAATTGGTTTACATTAGGACAACTATTTTTCTGTTATTTTTCTAAAGATTGTTTCATTTCTGTTTGTTCTAGTCTCTCTTCTTGGTATTCCCAGGATATGTAGATTTAATCACCTAGATCTATTGTCTATATGTGTCACATTTCTTTCATGGTTAGCATATCTTCATTTCTGTAGTTGCAAACCCAATGCTTGTAGGGTTTAGGCAGGTAACAAAAATAAATAAAGTCAGCCTGGTACAAGAATAGCAAGTGATTGTGGAGAGCAAATTTCCCTTTTAAACTTGGCAGCTACCAATCACTTGATATTCATAGCTAATAAAATATTACCAGATTCCATTTTTTCCCAGAAAAACTAAAATCTGTTTTTTTAAATGTAATGTTTCTCAGCAGAAAAAATAAATGAAAAAAGACCTCACAACTTACCATTAGGATGATCTTGGTCACACACAGAATGATCTGCCACTTCATTGTCTTTTGTAATATGGTCGTCCTTTGCAGAATCTGCCACAACAAATAAGAAAAACGTCTAGTCAGCATTTTTAACTGGGAAACAGAGCAGCTTCCAGCACTGTCATGATATATCTATCTTTGGAGCATGGAATTTATTATTTTTAAAAAATACCCTTAGAATACTTAAATATTTTCATCAATAAATAAGTTATTCCTAAAGTACTGCAGAAGAGGTCTTGTACAAAGTTTATCCTCCTTAGAGGATAGAAATTTGTTTGGGTCATCTTTTTGCAACAAAGAAGAAAATATAAGCAGACTTTATGCATTAGTGAAAGTCTTTGGAGAATTGTGCAAAAGGATATGAAAGGAAGGCAAAATAGAGGAGATTAAAGGAATATCAATTTTAATGTTCTTAATGCTTCCATTACTGCAATTGTTCATATATGGGAGCCTTGAGTCCTGGAAAAAGCCAGATGTAGAGCTTTGAAATCCAGTTGTAATTAAGTTCATCATCCTGAGGAACACTACAAATAGAATAATAGCAAAGGGGAATGCAAATATTCTGTTCTGTGCAATTTCATCCTCTCCCTTGTATAGCATATTTAAATGTGAAATCAGCATAAGTTCATGTTTTTTTGTTATACGATATACTTGCAGGAAATAACATAGCCAAATAGGTTTCAGTGACTATGGACTCTTACAAGACTACACAGGATTCCTTGTTGGATGTTTGAGGCCTCTCTGTAGGCTCTTTAGAAAGCCATCGGAAAAAGCATGTGGGTGGGTCAGTGTGAAGACAGAAAATGGGCCTTTCATTCATTCCAAAAGCATTTATTAAGGGCCAACTCTATGCCAGACACTTATTGAGGCTGGGGAGTCAATAGGAATTGACTCTGCCCTCACAGAGGTTACAATCTAGGGGATATTTTTCTTTTCTTTTCTTTTTTTTTTTTTTAAGATTTTATTTATTTATTTGACACAGAGAGAGAGAGATAGCAAGAGCAGGAACACAAGCAGGGGGAGTGGGAGAGGGAGAAGCAGGCTTCCAGCCGAGCAGGGAGCCCGATGTGGGACTCGATCCCAGGACCCTGGGATCGTGACCTGAGCTGAAGGCAGACGAAGGCAGAAGCTTAACCACTGAGCCACCAGGCGCCCCTAGGGGATATTTTTCATGCAGCTAAGAGAGTGGTAATCTGAAGATATCTAAAAGCCATGAGGTAATCTTGTATGCATATGGCCATGGAGCAAACTGGAGATGGCAGACTGAGACTCCTATTACTTACGAATGGGTTCTCTACTGAGTTCACGTGCCTCCATTGAGTTGTAACTCCGAACAGAACTGAATCAGACAGAGTCTCAAATCATTCTTTCTTTCTTTGTTTCCTTATTCCTTTTCCCTCTCTCCCTCCCCACATTAGGAGATCGTTTTAAACAACGCAGTTTGGAATATTATGAGAAAGTTTGTTTCTTGAACATGCCGCAAGCAACATTTGATGGACAAGTGAGAAACCTGGGTAGTTAACATATGATTCAAATTTAATAACCAGTGAAGCAAGTATACACCCAAAGTGTATGATTTTAATTAACTGCAAATAATTCCCCCAAGGCAAATGTTTAATTATCTGCACAGCTTCTTATTTCTTTCTGAGACTGACAATAAGTTTCAAAGTCCAAATTTGGAAGCAAAACTGAGCATAGACACATTTTCCAAACTGTTCTCTCACTCTAGTCAAATTGTTTTAAACCGATTCCCATTAAAACATGCCTTTTTAATTTTGGCTCTAACATGTGGATTTAAAAAAAAATCCTTGAATACTTTTTTCCACATTAACATTGAAAGTGAACAATGATTTTAAAAAGGTACTATATGAATCAGGCTCAATTTTAATTTTGAAAATTTTACTTATTTATAGAAAATGGCATCATTTGAAATGTAGGCTTGGGCAATACTCATTTCTCTCAACATTAATGTTTTAAGATTATCCAAGATTTTGCATGTAGTTAAAATGTGTTCATTTACACTCAACAACAATTCATTATGCTTTATAATTTACATAAACATTATGTTTCATGCATCAAATATTACATAAGAAATGTCCTTCAAGAAGCGATTTACATTGAGTTTATGGGTTTATGGTCTAATGAGTCACATAAGATGGGTGAAAGTATTTGAAAACTTAATCTCTGGACTGTCACCAAAATCTGTCTCTCTAGAAAATTAATTGACCCTTCAATTTCAATTTCCTTGGAGAGTTGTTTTAACATTGCTAAGGTGACTTCTGATCTTATGTGCTCTAATCTATACATAATATGTTTCATTGAATCTAAGACACCATCAATTGTTATTTTCACTATTATTTTGTGTAGGTAGGAAGAAAACATGCTACCAAAGGAACTGTAACACATTATTAATTTAAGAATGTGTCCTAATTTTAGAAAGAAAATCTACGAAAGACTATATATCCTAGAAATATAATGTTTGAGTATATTCATGTGGACACAAGTACTTATCTTTATGTGATGGCAAGGATTTCCTATCAACCTGACCCATCACAAAACCCACAAGTTACTTTTGTTTTGTATTTGAAATGGTCCCACCTCCACATACAGCAACAAAGCAGGATAAAAGCTGTGAGCTCATGACAGCATCCACGCATGACCACGCGGCTATGAGATTGTTTCCACTGAAGTTTCTCTTTTCAAAGGGCTCTTTGAATCCCTAGTCGCATGAATTTTGGCAAGACTGGATATGGTCCTGAATGTTTTAAACCATAGATCCTATTGTGTTAGACTTAGTTGCGGGTTTGAAATGACAGTGGAGCTTTTCTGACTAGGAGGTGATGAAAGTTGCACTGTATATGTATATAAAATCATTATTCGCAATAAGAAAGAAAACATATTGAGTATATATGGTCACTAAGAGAGCTTATTATTTCTATGTAAGTTCTATAAACTACTGTGAAAAATGGAGTTGTATATACTAAATTCTTGCAGCACCCTTGGATTCGTATTTTATTTAATTCTAAAAATTATCATTTGGTAATGTTCAAAAAATGTAAAGGAGTTATCACCTAATTCTGAGATCCGGTCAATGTTATTTTAATGGCAGAGAATTGGAATTAAATTTATATGTAGATTGTGACTTTCAAAATCCTTAAGGTCAATGTTCTATTAGAAAATTTTTTCAAATGCAAATATTAAGTAGAATGTTTGAGCCAAAGTTCTAAAGATAGATTATCTTTTAAGATTAACAAGAATAAAAAAGAAATACTTTCCTATATTAAAAAAACTTCCTCATTTAGAAAGTTGAAAAAGGTTTAAAAGAATAGTTAAAATAGATCAAAATTTTAAAAAACATAAAACAGAAATTCTAAAAAGCAGGGCATTTTTAATATAGATTGAAGATGTGATGGTAAGTGATGAAACTATTGCATTTTTAATAAACATCTAAACTGTAAATCAAAATAGGTGCTATCTCTTTCGAAAATGCCTCCTTACAACAAAAGTTCTTAACCCCTAAATATACTCTCGAGGTATAAATCAATATGTAAAAGGTGTACATATATTGTCATGTTCACTTTTCTAGGAGGTAGTTTCCATCATATTTTCACAGGGACCCATGACCCTGACAAGATTAAAGATAACTAGGGAAATTTTTATCTTAATGCCAGTGACACTGCCATTTTACAAAAGGTTTTTAGGATTATAATTGAGAATCAGCTACAGAATTTGATGCCCACTCCATGAACTCATCAATGACGGCACTCCTTGAATTCTTAAGGTAGATTTGACTTGAGGGAAGAGCCAAAAACATATACAGATGTGTTTAATAAATGAAGAGGACAATCCAGCTGGTAAACAACATTTTGCACCAAAATTTGAAATGACTATGAAGTATAAAACTGAATGGATGATTAACTGTCTTTGAAAACATTTTCAAGTCAGGAGATGTACAAAATCCACCTAGTAAGAAAGGTAATCCCTGACTACTGTTTAGAGTTGCGGTAGGAGGTCATTTTGGTGTAAAAGTTCCAAGGGGTCTGAACAAAATAAATGTTATGCCTGAAATACTTGCTCTGTAGCGTGTAAACTGATTTGATTATACCAAGCAAAACATTTATCCTGGTCTGCTCATTTGAATCGCTGGTTTATTATGTGAAGCAATTAGAATAAAGTAGTTTTTCCTCCATCTGAACAGTGTGTTTATCCACAATAAACTAGCGTCTCCACAGCCGATTATGGTCTCATTGAAGCTTTGCAATGACTATTCCTTTATATAGGAGAAAATGTATACTGCAATACATTCCCAGAGCATTCAGATGGCAATGATCTCAGCTATGCTCCATCCCAGTGCAGCTGGACATACAAGGCTGGTCTATATTTACCTGAAGAGTAACCAGGTCTGTAGGACAGGACATCGCCCTGAGTATTGGGAGGCCAGACTAAGCTATGGTCATTTGTCTTCATTATGCAATCATTAACCCCCATTAAAAGGGGACCAATCATTCCCAGAGTTATGGAATGTGAGTACTAACAGTCTCTGAGGCAGGGCTGGGAAAACTACCATCATGTACCACTAACTTTGTTTCTATTAGAAAACATATGCCAGATTCCAAACAGTAACTTGTATAAACCAGCTAATTCCTATAGTGCAGGTATTATTTTTCTGCGGGTTGTTGTTGAAAATACAAGCAAATAAGAGGATCAGTCATGACGGATGGACACTGGCTTGGGGTTGTGATTCTAGATTTACAACAACAAGCTTCATAATTCTAGGAAAACCCATTCACCTTACATGATCCTCGGTTTCTACACCTAGGAATTGAAGGTGTTGAGCCAGATAATCTAAGTACCTTTCAAGGCTAATCTGCTGATTTGTTCAAATTACTCTTTGTTCTGACAACATCTCTCTATAAACATTCAGGCTTCCCTCATTACCTGCCTACCTGAGCTGGACTCTTCTCACTCTGAGATTTTTACTGTCTATTCATAAAATAAAGGTTAACTGTGGGGGAAGTGACGTCGGTGCCACACTGGCCATCGTTAACTCTGTGACCCGACGAGGAATCATCACAATGTCTAATAGAACAGCTGGATATGAGGCCAGGCTGGACCATGATGGAAAAAGAAATGCTTAATTACCCTTTTCCATCAAGTTAATTTTTCCCCCTTGGCAATGTAAACAAAGGCAAATCTGCTCTTGTTTCCAGTTGTCTGTGACCTGCTATCCTTGACCTCCATCCTTCTGATTCCTTTCTGATCTTGCCTCCCTCTCTCTTGCTAAACCTTGCACAGCAGGATTTCTTGACATCCTTTTTTTTTTTTTAAATCTGACCAAACCACAGGCATGAAAAGTAGCTATGGTTCTAGGTGGAAACTGACTTAGAATTCTATTAAAATGTTTGTCTATAAATCAGGGAGTGTTTTATTTACGCTTTTTAATTCAATCTGATAATGAAAAGTCTTTGAGGGGACATTCCCTGTGGGAGAAATGATGAGGGCTTTCTGGACCCTAACTCTGGGCAGAATCACAGCCTGGCCACTACTTCTCAGTTACTTTATTTTGTGGAGAAGTTGAGGCAGTAGACACAGTCTATCTCCAGATTCATAAATGCTTCAACTTCTGGGCACACGTTCGTTTTAGCCAGATGCTTGGAGAGTGCCTGGGATGCCAAGGACCCAACATTGCTGAGAGCCAGAGGGATTTCCTATATTCCTATGGACTGAGTCAAAACTCACCCTGTTGGAACAGCCTTTTTTCCAGTCTTGTTTCCCAAGTGATGTAAAGGGACATGTTTAGAGACTAAGATAAGCATTTGGACCTTTTGTGGGAGTTACCATTTTATGTGAACTTCAAAGACCTGGATGATTTCTCCTTAGCACCTATTTGCTCCTCATATCTAGAAGGATCCACAAACCCATCCAAATGAAAATGGATGTGCTTACTTTTTTCAGTTTTTTTTTTTTATTCAATGTTCCGCTGTGCTATTGAGTACAGTTCTATAATATGAATGGCTGCAGAGTGGTTCACTTTGTGGATCTGCCACAAGCTATTTTACCATTGCATCTATTATTGGACGTTCAAATTAATCCAATTTCCTGCCATTCTAAATAATCCTATGTTGTTGTGATACTGGGTGTCCCAATGCTGGATTCACTCCACTCTTCTTTCTCTTACCTCTTCCCAGCCCGCTCCCACCTCTGAGGTATAGAGAGTTTGGATCTCTCTATAGAGAGACTTGTAGTAGACAATGCCCCACCAATATCCCACTGGGCTACTCCTGAGATCGCAGCAGATGGTTCCAGGAGATGGGTTCCTTTCTGAGACTCTGACTGAGGGCATTTTTCCTTGGATGAACCAGAAGTACCCAGCAGCTAATGCCCAACTAGAAACTCCCCAAAGGATTTAGGAAATACAATCTGTTTCCTCACCTCTTTGGGAGACAATTCTGAATGTGCTCTACACTTCTTAGAGAAATAGAGCCCCAGTTCCCCTTGTCTGAGAATTTTGCTTTTGGAGACTCCAGAGACAGCCAAGCTAGTCACTAACCTGTCTTCTACTACTCAGCAGCAAAAATGTGAATGTTTACCTCATTTTGATTTACAGCCGTCTTGTGCCGTGCTGCCTTTAATTAAGGAATGTCAGGGAAAGTGCCTGCCACCTGATTAGGTAAAGTTGGGAAAAGAGGTTGCTATGTTTGGCACCATATAATCCTAAAAGCTGGGCCACAGATGACTGATGAGGGATTGGCTCTGGGCAGTCATCTGTGGGTTGGCCAACAGACCTTAGGGTGGCTGATAGGACAACTCCACCTATGAGGAGAGAATTAGTATTGGATTATGCTGAGAGGAATCCATTAGTTCCTTCGGAATCCTTTAGTCTTAGAGCATTTGATGGTCAAATAGACAAAGTTTCAAAGCCTAGAGTGGTTTAAAGGCAGAGATTCAATGGAAGAGAAGGGAGGAAACACAAGCTCCCGATGGGGTAGAACAAAGGAGCATAATGAGTCACCTGGTGGCTTTAGAAGAGTAGAAAGAGGGAAAGAAGGTAGTAAGTTTTGGATGCTCCTTGAGTGGACAGCTGTTTGAGGAGTTGCTGAGTCTCTGGAGGAACTGCTTGAGCTGCTGTTGCCCCCAGAGGACCCAGTTCTTGGGGCTGCTGAAGTGGCTTCCTTCCTCGCTGACTTTCCTCCCAACAGCAGTAATCTCAGTGTCGCTTCTGCAGAGCTTGTGAAAGCTGGGCTTCACTTCCTTTGTAGTTCTTGCAAGTTCATTGTCTAATTTTAATGTGTGCAGATACTTCAAATGTTTCTAAAGTGCCTTTTACAAACACTACGGTTAGAAGTATGACATTCTTTTAGATCCATTTTTTTAAAACACTCAACTTTTTAGGCATTTCATATGTACAGCACCCTCATGAACCTTGTACACAGATTGAAAAATACTGAACCAAGAAACTTAGAGAAAGTTAAAGAGGGGAACAGCGTGGTCATGCAGAATAAAACAAGTTCAGTAAATTTCATTTTCTGATATGACCCTGGTGGGGGAAAAATCAGGTGACATCTGGTATTACAGGAAATGGGGTGTATAAAGGCATTTGTATGATGAAGGCAATGTTTTGCCTCATAAACAGAAAAATGTGTTAAAACAAAATATCTCAAAATGTGATTTTATGAGGATCTTGGGAAGTATACTAAGGATTAACTCAAAAGTGTTTTTTTTTTTTTTTTATTTCCAGGAAGAAATAATAATAAAATAATTTACTTTAATCCACTACTATTTTACACTAGATTTCACTGAGTTCTAGAAATCATTTTAATAGATTTTTCTAATGTAATGACCGACTATATTAATCTGCTTGGGCTGCCATAACAAAACACCATAGACTAAGTGGCCTAAACAACAGAAATTTGTTTGTTCCTAGCTCTGGAGGCTAGAAGTCCAAAACCAAGCTACTGCTGATTTCGTCTCAGATGGGGGTACTCCTTCTGCTTTGCAGCAGGCTGCCTTCTTGCTGTGTCCCCGAAGGGATCAGTGTGTGTGCAAATGGAAACTCAGAGATTGAGATCTCTCTTTCTCCCTCTTAATAAGTCCACTAATTCTATCATGAGGGCTCCACCCTGGGGACCTACTCTAAACCTAATTACCTCCCAAAGACCCCATCTCCAAATACCATCACACTGGGGGTTGGGGCTCCCCACAGGACATTTGTGTTTGGTGAAGACACAAGCATTCCCTCCATAACACTGACATGTGCATTTCTGCACATGTGTATTTGGATGACTTATTTAACTTTTTTTTTTCTAAGATTTTATTTTTAAGTAGTCGCTGCACCCAACGTGGAACTCGAACCTACAACCCGCAGATCAAGAGTTGCACACTCCACTGACTGAGCCAAACAGGGGCCCCTAACTTTTGAATGTGAGCTATTCAGGTTGATATCCCTGCTGCATCTCAGAACAAAATCTGAACAGGGATGTGGAAATGGAATCTTCCCTACATGTAAGGTTCCCTTTCCCCATCTCAATTCTCTGGAGTTCATTTTCATTGATCCTTCAACTGTATCAAAGAGTCACTGTTTGGACAGCATGGAGAAAGTCGTGATAAGGGAATCTGGGGTGATATCTAGAACAATAACTGGCATTGGACTCAGCTAATCAGGATGGACATATCGCGGTCCTGGAGCCTGCTGGTGGGTCCCAGATGACAGCATGGCAGTGAGATTTACTTGCAAAGAGGAGAGTTAAGTCACCGTTTGCCAAACGCCATGGAAATACATTGGTATTTTAAAAGTCTCTGCAGCAGTCCCAGAGTGTACTGGCAGATTATCAGTTCTGCTTATAGTACAGAACTAGAGTGATAAGTTTCTAAAAATGATAGTGAGAACAGTTTAATAACCAACCATCTCTGATGTTCTCATATTGGTGGGAAAAAATGAGAAGTAGCTTCCTTGTTATAGACCAAAAAGATCTACAATGTAAGGACTGAATAATCCTCCAACACACATTTGTGCTCACATCCTGTTTTGCGGCCTTACCTGATAAAGCCCCACTGCAAACAGAATCAGCGCCAACTTTAGGTTGGTAGTACGTCTGTCTGGAACCCTGCATCCTATCCAGGCCAGCATCGCATCCCCTGTCCCTCTGCTATGCCCACACTACTCTTCTGTTCCCTACATCACTGGTAAGGAAAACATATCTGAGTGTGGTGACCAAGTGAGTAGCTGCAGCTGGTGGCCTGATGGCTGTCTGTGTTGTGAGATGTAAGGGGACCTGTTCCAAAATAACTACTCTGTCACTCATCGTTCCCACAGAAGCATGTCATTTTTTGGGGACTTGAAACTTCTTTCTTTGGGAACTTTTTAAAAATGCAGTTCTTCTTGGAAAGAACCTCCTTGAGGCCAGTTTGCTGTAATGACTTAATAATCAGATGGGTCTGGGGGCACCTGTGGTGCTCAGTCGGTTAAGCGTCTGACTCTTGTTTTTGGCTCAGGTCATGATCTCAGGGTCATGAGATTGAGCCCTGTGTTGGGCTCTGCGCTCAGCAGGGAGTCTGCTTGAGATTCTTTCCCTCTGCTCCTCCCCCTACTCTATCTTTCTCAAATAAATAAATCTCTAAAAAAATAATGAAAGGGTCTGATGTCAACTGAGAATAAGAAAAGGATGACACTGAGCAGAAACCAAGAGTGGGGGAAGGACCTTAATGAAATGGAGGATGCAGGAGAGCCTCTGGGCAGCTTATGTTTGTCCTCTGGCTCAGACTAGTACTAAACAGGTCACTTTAAGGGGAAATCTCTATTTGTTGTTGAGGAGGTTGCAACGGGGCGGCGGGGGGGGGGGGGGGTTCGGGGGCTGCTGAATTACAGTGTATGCCATTTCCATTACTGAACACTTCCTGAAAAGATGTGCTCATGATTTTTGAGGGAAAAAACCCTGGAATTCTCAGCTTTTCATTGAAGATAAATATACATAAAGAAAAGTGCAAAATTCATGAAGTATATAGCTTGATGCATTATCACAAATTGAACATCCTTGTGTAACCAGCACCAGCTCAAGAAACACAACATATCCAGTATCCTGGCAGCTCTGCTCATCTCCCCTTTCAGCCATTCCCCTCCCCTCCAAAAATTACCACTCTGACTTTGACAGCATGTATTAGTTGTCCCTGTTTTCAGACTTTATATAAAATGGAATGGTATACAATACATGCTCTTCTCTGGTTTCCTTTGCTCCGTATTACGTTGGTGAAATTCATTCATATGGTTGCTTGGGAAAGTGAATTTTAATTGGGCTATGAAAGCTGGTCAAGTCAATAGATCCTGCGGTGAATCTTATTGGTAGAGTGAAAAATAATGTTTTTTTTTTTTCTCTTTTCAAACATCAAATATTCACTGCTTCCCCATACTTTGCCTTCAACTTATTATTTCCTTACTACAGTGGTTCTTAAGTATTAGCATGCCCTGGGATCCCCTGGAGGGATTTTTAACACACAGGCTGCTGGGTCCCTCTCCCAGAGCACCTGATGGAGTAGCTCTCGGGTAAGGCCTGAGAGATGGCATTTCTAAGAACATCCCAGGTGATGCTGATCCTGCTGCTCCAGGGACCGCTCTTTCAGAACCACCACTAAAATATATTGAATTTGTTAACCAAAGCCCCATCTGTGTGCACTTCTCTTCTGTATCTAAGTCAACTTGCATTTAGAGTGGGATTTTTAAAATAAGTATCCTCATATGGGCTGCCCACAGATTTTCCATTGCAGGGAGAGCAAGCACCTCATATGTGGTGAGGAAGGACACAGCTCCAAGAGGGGCTGAATCTGTGAGATTCATATCAACATGTGAAGATGTGAGAGCCACTTCAGAGCATCTCCTTGTTAACAGGGGATATACCGGATCTTACCGCTAAAAATCTGAACTTCCTTGCAGCTTCACATATACCCAGAAAGAAAAAAAAAAAAAAACCTGCCCAAGTGTCAAGAAAGGCTCAGGTCATATCACTGCTGCTTGTATCAAATCCTGCAGGCAAGAGCTCCTAAAGAATCAAGCTTCAAGACTAAAAGTGATAAACCATCACTACAACATATTTCCTCTCAAGCTAATTCTAGATACTGTCCAATACATTAGCCACCAGCCACGTGTGGCCAGTGAGTCCTTGCAATGTGGCAAGTCTGAACGACACGTTCTGTAAGTGGAAAATATGCAACTGAGTTTTACAGACTCAGGGCAAAAAAAAAAAAAGAATGTAAATATATCATCAATAATTTTTATATAGACTTCATGATGAAATTATTATATTTTGGATATAGTTGTTAAATAAATATATTATTTTTTAGTAATTTTTTAAAAGATATTTATTTATTTGAGAGAGAGAGAGAGAGCACACAAGCAGGGGAGGGGAGGATCAGAGGGAGAGGGACAAGCAGACTCCATGCTGAGCAGAGAGCCCGTAGTGGGGCTCAATCCCAGCACCCTGAGATCATGACCTGAGCTAAAGGCAGATGCTTAATCAACTGAGCCTCTCAGGCACCCCAATAAAATATATTATTAAAACAATTTTTACCTCTTCCTTTTTCATTCCTTAATGTGGCTATTAGAAAATTTAAAATTACATATGTGGCTTTCATTTGTGGCTCATATTTATCTCTATGGGACAGTGCTGTTCTAGAGAACTTGGTATTAGCTTTAGTTACACAAATAATTAAAGACATGTTTATTTGAAGGCTAGAGTTATGAAGATGGGAAATCGCATCTTGCCAAAGGATGGTCCATCAGAAACTAGAGAATCTAATTGGGCTTATAGAGAAGCACCTGCAAATGCTAATAGGGGTAGATGAGGAGAAGAAGAGTCTAATTAGGTATAATCAGAGAGGATGTTCTGAGAAGGAATTAGAGGAAGAAAGAGAATGATAAATTTGTAACCACCACCACACTAAAAAACTATTTACACCCCAACAATATTTAATAGTTGAAAATTTTTGCTTTATATTGATTTGACCCAAACTTCTTAGTCTGGCCTTCAGGGCTCTAATTTAGCAACTAATTAATGAGTGGATAGATGGATCCATCATGAAGCCAAGTGGATCTATTCATCGTACTGAAAATAGGTTGTCTGATGTCCTACTTCCACCCTTTCATGGATGCTCTTCTCAATGAGAATAGCTTCTCTCTACTTTATTACCTTTGTGCATCTTTCAGATCCCAGCTCAGATGGGTCATATTCTCTACCCTCATTTCATAGATAATCCCAGGCTAGAGATGCTCCTTGACTCCCAGCTCCTCTAATATGTTTCAGTGTAATCCTTCCTTGGTGCTTGTCATGCTTTATCTGGTTGGTTAGCTGTCTTACATGCTACCTATGTGGCCTCAGACCACTTACCTCCTGGCACCATGCTTCTCTTTCCTTGTCTGTACAGTGCGATGATAATTGCATTTATATCACGGATGAGAGTGGAATGAGTGAAAACATGTAAAGTTCTTAGAATAGCATCTAGTGTATAAAAAGGGTTAGATAAATATTAGCTGCTACTATTATTGTTCTTGCTGATATTGGCTATGTAACTAACACCTACATATCTCCTTTTTCTATCCAGACTGTAACTTAAAGGGCAAGAACCATATTTTCTTCTTTATATTGCAGAGTCTTACAAAGTTAAAACCCAATAAATATCTGTTCATGGCCATAAAAACACCCATACATTTTAAACCTTTATTTTTTTTTTTAAGATTTTATCCATTCATTTGAGAGGGGGTGGGGGGGAGCAGAGGGAGAGGGAGAGGGACAAGCAGACTCCATGCTGAGTGCAGAAGCCCACACAGGGCTCAATGCCATGACCCTGTGACCATGACCTGAGTGGAAATCAAGAGTCAGATGCCCAACAGACTGAGCCACCCAAGTACCCCAACACCCATACCTTTTAATTGGTACTTGGTACTTTCTCTAGGCCAGACTGTGTACTAATCAGGGATAAAATGATCAACAACACATACACTGTCCTTTCCCCCATGAAATTTAAGTTACAGTGGAGGGAGATGGACAAAGGACAAGTATGCAAAAGAAAAAGAGGTTTACATAGTTACAGATAGCAGTAGATGTTATGAAGTGATAAGAGGGGGCTGGGAAAAAGGTTTAGTGGAGGAGGGTTCCACCTAAAAAGATGACCAGGGAAGGCCACGGTGAGCATGAAGCACAGTGAGGGGAGAGAAGGTTCTGTGAGATAAGAATGGAGCAACAAGGGGAGTTTACAATGGTGCACCCTGCAGGTTACAGTTAGGTGTTTGCATTTTACTTTGAGGGAAACACGAAGGTATTACAGGAATTCAAGACAGAGTGGGCTGTAATCTGTTTATTTTGGTTTGTCTGGTAATGGCAGTAGGCCTTAGGAGCAGTCACCTTTTACTTGACTTACGTAATGAGATGATATTCAAGTACAATATATTAATATGACCATTAATTTTTTACCTATATAGGTTAGCTGACTCATAGAGGGTTCAAATATATACACTTGACCTTAGACTCATTAAAACTAGCTGTCTGTATAACACAACTATGTGAATTCCAAGACCAAATATAATAACTGCCAATAGGAAAACCAATAAGCAAACTCATGAATCAGAGTTCTGTTTGAGCCTCTATTGCAAACCTGCTCATTTATTAGCATACGTAAAGATCCTGTTGTTCAGGACAGGTGGCAGTTTTGAGGGAACCGCTTTAAGTATGATTCTGGAATAAGGAAGGATATAAAGAATGAATAAAAATTATAGAGTGAGTCGGCTGTAAAATAGCAGGCAAAAATCCAAACATATTATCATTTAGACCTAGGCATTACTGTCTTTAGAATATAGCAGAGCCTGGGTGGCTCAATCAGTTGAGCATCTGACTCTTGATTTCGGCTTGGGTTGTGATCTCAGGATCCTGGGATTGAGCCCCATGTGGGGCTCCATGCTCAGCAGAGAGTCTGCTTGAGGATTCTCTCTCTCCTTCTCCCTCCATCTTCCCCCACTTGTTCACTCATGTGCTCTCTCTCTTTAAAATAAATAAAAAAATCTTAAAAAATATAAAATATAGCAGACAATCTAATACATACTATTGTCCTTGAAAACAGAAATGTGGAAAAAAAAAAAACCCTAAGTATTTACCACTCACTTTTTGCCTGTGGGATGAGCTGATATCATAGTGTGTGTGATTTTCTTAATACAGATCTGACTTATGGCATAAGGAGAAAAAAACCCCACAGAAATGAAAGACTTTTACTTTTTGTTTTGTTTTGTTTTCAAAAAGTCTCAAGCTGAAGTTTATTCTTTTGTCCTCAATACTTGTGTAGCTCTGGGCTAGTTATTCATCTTGAGTCTTGGTTGCCTCATTTGTAAAATCAGGGAAATAAAATAAAAATAATAATGATGATCATGACTAATAATAATAATAATACCACTCATCTCTAGGAGATACCGGGTACCTGTTCAACAAATCAGTTTCCCTCCTCTTAGTCACACGGGAAGGAAAAGCCTGCAGGACACAGGAACATCTGTCCAGCAGCCAGGCGGGGACAGGTAACTGAGTTCTGGCCAGCAGAAAGTGGGCAGAAGTGCTGGGTGTCACTCTTAGGCCCGGCCATAAAAAACCCGCTGTCAAACCCTTTTTCTCTCCTCCTTAGTTGCTGACTGGATGTCAAGACTCGGGAGAACTTTGTGGGCCGCAGGCTGGAATTCACAAGCCTCCATCAGCTTGAGTCCCTGAATGACAGTGTGGAACTCCGCCTCCCACTGTGGACTTTTTGGACGTGAGAAAACACATTTCTCCTGTGTCAGTTTGACGTTTGTGTTATAGCAGCTACTGTTACCTAACTCATAGTCCATCTAAAAGAGTCACTGAAAGAATTATGTGAGGCGATGACATTTGGGCATTATATTTTTCCGATTGCCATTATTCTTCAAATCCACCTAGTTAGGATCTATGTACAAAGCTCTTAGGACACACAATTTCTTTATTCATCTGAAAGCGTTTTCAAAATAAAGGGAAAATTAGCAAAGATGACATGACATGACAGAAAAGATATTTTGAGGGTGAGGGGGAGGAATATAATTATTATTTTTTACATCTCACCTCCATTTTTTTTCTCTTGAAAAACTAGCAGAAAACCTGTGGAAACAACAGTCAAATCTAGTTTCCCATGGGGTGATAGCTTATGCTCAGGAAGATTTTTTTTCTTTTATTATTTTCCTCCCAGAAAGTGTATTATGTGGTCTGATAAGATAACTTCTCTCAACTTGTAGATGAGTCTGCCAGTATCACAGAAACATCCTAAATCATAGATAAAGCTGGGAGAAATGTTGTCTTGTACAGATTTATTTGGGTCTTAAAACACAGTGTGCACGTGCGCGCACGCGTGTGTGTGTTTGCGCGCACGTGCTGTTTTGTGTATGCACATGTGTATGTGAGTGTTACTGTCCCTTCTGCCTGTCTTTCCACTTTAATTTGACACATCTGGTGCAAAATATCAGGGCAAATTTCTAAATGAAATAGGAAGACAAACTTTTCAGTAAATGCCAACAATGCTTGTTAGGAAACCTTGTCTTTGTACCTGATTAAAATACCTTCCAGTCTCCATCACTAGCTAGCCAATTATTCCTTTCTTTTTGTTAAGGAATGCAGTAGTTCTGAGACATTCTCTGTCTTTCTCTCTGACTTGCTCTGTCTCTTGCAATAAATATACCCCCCGGGAACCGTGGTGGAAAGAATAGATGACAACAAGTATCATTAGGAATGAGGCAGGACAACATATTTTTGCTCATGAAAATATCTATTGTCAAAAACTATGATAGGCTACATCCTTTTCTGAAACTTGGGAGAATGTTTCCTCAATAACACTGTACTTCCACAAATTTAAGAAACTCAGACCTCATTTTTTAAAAAGTAATTTTATCATTGCTTATTCTGTCTTATAATAGTGAGTATGATTTATTGAAATCAAAACTTTATGTTTCTTAACTCTTTTGGAGAGGATGTGGAATTGTTTCCCAAAATGTGTTTTGTTGGATTTAAAAATAGTCTACATATAAAAAGAGTAAGAAGCAAACATTTTTTTTAGTGAGATTTGGTCAATTGCTATGGGATATGTCATATGCTTCCACCTCACCTGACCTTTTCAGTGCATGTGAGCATGTTGAGAAATCTGAGAAATCTGTAGAAACTACTCAACTTTGTCTAACCTTGTAATTTTGAAACATTTTTGACTGTAGAACTCTTTTTATAAGAACACTGATTAACAGCCTGATGAATGCTATAAAAATTTTAAACATGGGAATGTCTGAGCAAGAGCCCCATGATGTTGCTTATGGATGTGGAGCCAATTCTTTAATTTAACCTTTCTCTAGTGTCTTTGCTCACGTAGAATACGATCATGTGCCATTGCAGATGAACCATTGTCCGGATCTCTGTTTTTCAGTGAAGTCACGTTTATGTAGTGGCCAAAATACGTATCTTCAAAATTAACTCTGGAAATCCTTTCAAATTCCTTCGAAGTACAGCATTCAGTTTTTAATTCAAATATTAACGTATATTTGCTTTAAAAAAAATCATCCAAAACTTTTTTTTTTCTTAACCATGTCCTTTTTTTCTTCTGAAGCTTACATGGGAAAAGGGTAAGGACATAAAATGAACCCAGAAGTAGTCCGTGTTTACTGCTAAACTCTGAATTTTTATTGTATCTATTGTATTATACTAGGGTATAAATAGGCACAAAATTCTCATGAAGTCACATACCAGACCACCTCATGACCACTGGAAAATATTGCTTTTCTCCATATAATATTAGAGCTAAAAATTAGTTTCTGTCACTGAAAATATGTTATCATTGAGTAAGAGAAGGGAGCTGAGCTTTGTTTGCTTTCTTCTTCTTCTTCTTCTTCTTCTTCTTCTTCTTCTTCTTCTTTCTTCTTCTTCTTCTTCTTCTTCTTCTTCTTCTTCTTCTTCTTCTTCTTCCTCTTCCTCTTCCTCTCCTTCTCCTTCTTCCTCTTCCTCTTCCTCTTCTTCTTCTTCTTCTTCTTCTTCTTCTTCTTCTTTTCTCCTCCTCCTCCTCCTCCTCCTCTTCCTCCTTCTTCTCCTTCTTCTTTTTGTTTATCTTGTTACTTTCTCTGAGGTACTTTGAGGTGTACTTTAATGTGACCTAAGTACTTTTTAAATCTTTCATAAATATAAATTTATTCCATTTATTTAAGCTAAAATATTAAAAACAAAAACAATTCATCCATTTTTCCCACTCATCATCCCCCGCCTCTGGCAACCACCATTCTGTTCTTTGTATCTGTGAGCTCTGTCTACCTTGGAGATCTTGTGGGTTTAGTTCCAGACCACTGCAATAAAGTGAATATTGCAATAAAGCAAGTCAAATGAAGTTTTTGATTTCCCAGTGCATATAAAAGTTATGTTTACACTACACTGTAGCTTATTAAGTGTGCAATAACATTATGTCTAAAAAAACAATGTATGTACCTTAATTAAAAAACAGCTTATTATTTAAAAAAAGCTAATCATCATCTGAATTTGCAGCAAGTCCTAATCTTTTTGTTGGTGGAGGGTCTTGCCTCCATGTTGATGGCTGCTGACTGACCAGGCTGGTAGTTGCTGAAGGTTGGGGTGGCTGTGGCAATTTTTAAACCAACACAACAGTGAAATTTGCCATGTGGATTGTCTCTTCAACAAACTATTTCTCTGTCACGTGTCACATTTTACCCACAGTAGAACTTCTCTCAAAATTGGAGTCCATCTTCTCAACTCTGCCACTGCTCTATCAACTAAGTTTATGTGATATTCTAAGTCCTTTGTCGTCATTTCAAAAGTCTCCACATCATCTTCACCAGGAGTGGATTTCATCTCAAGAAAGCACTTTCTTTGTTCATCCATGAGAAGTGACTCCCCATCCATTCAAGTTTTCTGATGAGATTGCAGCAATTCAGCTACATCTTCAGGCTCCATTTCTAATTCTAGTTCTCTTGCTATTTCTACCACATCTGTAATTACTTCCTCTGCTTAAGTCTTGAACCCCTCCAAGTCATTCATGAGGGCTGGAATTAACTTCTTCCAATGTTGATATTTGGACCTTATGATATAATACTATTATTATCCTCATTTTACAGAGGAGGAACCTAAAAAAGTTACCTAAGTCATACAGCAGTGGTGTTGTGAATTCAAAATAAATTGAGGCTCATAAAGGCTGCATGACTTGCACAAAGGACTCAAAATTAGGTCTGTGAATCTGAAAATAGATCACAGGGATGCTTATACTAATTTAGACCTATTTGGACTTAAATTTAGGTCCAACATTGTGTATTGGGCAAAGGGGTTGCAATCCCACTCAAATAATCCCCATATCCTAATCTGATGATTTTGTTTCCAAATCTCACTCACCAGATCTTTAGAAATGTGTCCCAAGAGATCATATAACTAAACTGACTGTTACAAATATATAATTACAGTCACACTTGATTTGTAAGGAAAAATAATATATATATGAAAATGTAATTGTAAGGCGACTGCTACTTGACTTCCAATGGCCACTTGAGAATATTTTAAACTGTAGTAGATAAATACACTTTTAATACTAAAAAGAAGATAAATGATTTTATCTACTTTCATCCATTTAATCCAATTTAAAACATATTTAATCAAAACATTTGAAAAGCTTATTGGAAAAGCTTCATCATAAATTAAGCATAAATAATGAGCTTCAATCATAGCAAATAATCTATATACATTTACCATTTAGAAGGAATTTATTTTGTTCTCTGATAGGGGAGTAATATCCAAATAAAAGTGAACAAATAGGGAAGTCTCTGCCTTGAATTTACCTTTGTGTTTTTCTAGCATGACATTTTGGGGAAAATTCATTTCTGAAATAGGAGAATTCTGAAAGGGAATTCCCTCTATTGGGACCATTAATAATAGTAATAAATATTTTGACAAAATGGCCATGATATTAGGACAGTTATAAGTGGCTCATTTTCTACCATAGGCTGTATATCCAATATTGAGGACCTACTGTGCACAAGTCACTGTGTTGGACTTGGTACAGGACATGCAAATGAATGAGACTTGGTTACCTGGTTTTCAGATACTTACATTCTAGTGAGTTAGAGAAGTCCTGTATATAACTAATATTGATACAAGGTGACGGTAAGTTTTGAAGTTTTACAAACAAATTGACAAGAAACTGGAAGAGACAGTTCACTATTGCATGGAATGAAATGCAATGAGGAGGGGAGAAATCAAGAAAGGTGAAAAGGTGCATGTCCCTCCCCTGCAACATCTAGTAAGATTCTTGTCATAAAAATATTTGTTCAGATTATTGTTGATGGGAAGAAGGAAAGGAAGGAGAGAAGGAGGGGGGAAGAAGGGAATGATGGAGTAGATGACTCATGTTAGGGTAACATATTGGAAATGAACTTTGAATCTTGAAGAAAACAGATGTGAAAGAAAAAAGGCAGAACGCTATACAGCAAGGGGGTTTGGGAAATATCACATATGTGAGCTGGGTTACAGAACAGAGCATGTGCAGGTGTAGAGCCAGACTATATGGAAAGAGCATGGATATTATGCAAAGGAGTTTGGACTTTATATCTGGTGGGGTAGATGAGAGGTTTCTATGCACACATTTCATCGTAGGACTAGGTTAGGGTCAAAGTTGCAATGTGGACCAAGTAAGTTGGCTCCAAACTCCCCCTGCCATTGCCTTAATCTTGCTGCCCTACTCACCTAGTTTGGGTCTCAGCTTTCCCATGCTGCCCTCTGACTACTCTGGACCTACCTGCATCGTACCCCCGCCACCCCCCCCAGGCAAGGAATATCTCTCGCTCCAAATGCATGCTGTGGGAAGCAGTATTGTGTGATGAAAAAAGCACGGGCTTGGGTTTAGGCAGACTTGGTTTCCACATTCTGGTTCTACCTTTTGGGTAACTAGACCAGTTACTCAAACCTTCAGAGCCTTAGTTACCCACAAAATTGGGACAATAATCCTGACCTTTAAAAAGTAATGAGATAGTACTTTACACCCATTGGACTGGCAAATATTAGAAAAGAACAAAAATCACAATCGCCGATGGAAATACCAATTGTTACAGCCTTTAGGGAAAGCAATTTGGCAGTATCTATTAAAAACACATACTCCTCAAAAGCAGAACTCACACTCTTGGAATCTTTCTCATACAAATAAAAGCACTGCTTATAAGGATATATGGGCAAAGACATCTATGTAGCATTGTCTGTATGGCAATAAAGTGGGAAGAAAGTGCTTGCTTATCACAGAAGAATGGCTGAATAAATTATAGTACTTCCAAGCAATGGAGTATCACAGGAGCTTTAAGATGGATGAATCAGATCTACACAAAATGACTCAGATGGATTTCCACAAAGTTTTGCTGCCTGAAACAAAACCAGGTTCAGAAAAGTGTGTAGAATGTGATATAATACTTATAAAAGAAGTATATATATATATATATATATATATATAACCATGATAGAAATTTTGAGCTTCCTACTGTGTATCAGGCACTCCTTGACATGTATAAATGGATTGCCTCATTTTAATGTTCAATATCCTGTGATAGAGGTGTTATTTTCATTACTAATTTCCTGATGAGGAAACTGAGGTGCAGAGAATAAAGAACTTGCCCAAAGTCAGACAGGTCATGGTAGAGCTGGAATCTGGACTCCAGAAGTTGGATAAAACAATATACTTAAATATACTTAATCGGTGTATTTTACTCACTGAATAATTGGAAGGTGGGAAGTAAGCAAACAATAAAAAAGGGGAAATTGCATTAAAATCACACATTATATGATCAACTTATGTAAAATTTTGTGTGAATGATGCATGAAAGGATGGATGGTCCTCAAAATGTGAATGGTAGTAATCTCAGGGTGCTGTGATTACTTATGTTTTAAAAATTCTATTCCTTATACTGCCTTTCATGATTTGATTTTTTTACAATGAATATACATTATTTAAAGAATCAAAAGAGGAATAAACTCTATTCATTGTAGAAAAGACAAAGATTTGCATGCATTTCCATATATTGGATTCTTTTTTAAACAGAAATGATCATGAACATTTACAAAATTAAAGAACATTCCTGGCCAGGGGCGCCTGGGTGGCTCAGTCGTTAAGCGTCTGCCTTCGGCTCAGGTCATGATCCCAGGGTCCTGGGATCGAGCCCCGCATCAGGCTCTCCTCGGCGGGAAGCCTGCTTCTCCCTCTCCCACTCCCCCTGTTTGTGTTCCCTCTCTTGCTGTGTCTCTCTCTGTCAAATAAACAAATAAAATCTTAAAAAAAAAAAAAAAAAAAAAGAACATTCCTGGCCAGTACAGAATTTAAAACTGAAAACAAAGAAATGATTCAAATGGAGAAGGGTAAGTAACTTACAAACATTCATTCATTGGAATGTACAATTAAGTGATATTAGACTATTAAAAGACATGGAAATAATTTCACAATCTATGTTATATTTAAAAGACAGTTTCAGGCACCTGGGTGGCTCAGCCAGTTGAGCATCTGGCTCTTGGTTTTGGCTCAGGTCATGATCTCAAGGTCATGAGATCTAGCCCAGCATTAGGCTCAGCACGGAGTCTGCTTGGGATTCTTTCCTTCCCTCTCCCCCCCCCTTTCTCCCCCTGCTTGTGCTAGCTCTCTCTCTGAAATAAATAAATAATACCCTAAAAATCTATCTATCTATCTATCTATCTATCTATCTATCTATCTATTTACAGCACTCTAGAAACAGACTGAAAGTTTATATACCAGCATATTGTATGTTTATTTCTGGGATTGAGATTATGGATGATATTTTCATTTCTTCTTTTGCTTGTTTTTTTTTTTCCATATAATAAACACCCATTACTGTTAAAATAAGAAAATAAATGTAAGCAATAAAAATATTTTAACCTTTTCCCTAGTAAATAAAAAAAAATCAGGAATTTATCCTGAGGAACTGATCATAGAAATACACAGAGATTTATTTAAAATGTATGCACTGCATTTCCTTATTATTTATAATAGAGAGAAAACTGTAAATAACAAAATAATCTAACATTAGAACACTGGCTATGTAAATTCTTAGACAACCATATGATGAAATATTATGCCTCCAATAAAAATCATGCCTTTGAGGAATATTTAAAGACACAGGAAAATATTCATGGTGCACTGTTAACTAAAAAATCAGAATGAGGACATTTTTTCATTATTTACTCCTTAAAGAGAAAATGATCATAGGTTTTTCCCTTTTATATTTTCCTGAATTTTAAAATATTTTACAATAAATATGTATTATTTTTATAGGCAGAAAAAATAAATAATTGTTATATTAAAAATAGAATAAAATACTATCTTTGGGGGGATTATCTAAATGTAAATATCACTTAACTATCAGCTGGGAGTAAACAATAATAAAGTTGTTCTCCTCTCCCCTGCTACACACATACACCTTTTTCTCTTGCTTATGAGTCTTAGGTTACCCTTTTGTGAAATGAAGAATATATTGTACATAAGTGTAAAACATTGAGTGCCAGAGACATTCCATACATCTTAGTTCTTTCCCCTTCACTGAGCCGCCAGAGAGCAGTGACTTTGATTTCACACTTCAGACTCTTAAAATCCAAGAGTGATAACTTGGGTGTTACAGTGTATCCAGACACTCTACAGATCTGGTTGAAACAATGCAGATCCAGGACCTGGGACAGCTTTGTCCCACCTTGGTGAGTAGTGGTGAGGAGCCTTAGTAAGCCTTAGCCTTAGTTAACAGCACCTTTAGTGGTGAGGGATGATAGACACCAAGAATAGAAAAAGACTGAAAAAAATTAGACTGCAGAAGTCTGAGAGGAATTTCATGGGTGGTACAATGTTTTCTTTCTCTGCAACAATTATGTTTTCTTTCTCTGCAACGATTTAGACAAGGAAGAGAAACATGGTCAGAGGCATCGGGAGCCAACATCATTTGGCCAGACTTACAGGAACCGATGGTTGGGACCATATATTCTCATCTCTTGCACATGCCCGAATCCGCTTCCTCACACCTAACTTCATCCTTTCTCTTTTGTTCTCCTTGCAGGGCTGACTCCTGTTTTAGCTTTGCTCTTATTCTACAGAAATTGTGACATCTAGGGGGCCTGCCACCAGTTTAAGGGTTAAGAAATCCTTTGCCAGGTGACATCGCACTTCTTAAACACCAAAACAGCAATGATGTGACTTACAGAGCTCCAAAGGAATACAAGCTCGGGTGTGCATGCACCTGAGTATTAACTGATTTTTCTTTTAATATTAATGAGCATATGATTTGGTCTACTTGACCTTCAAATTCAAATTAGGTACTGATTAAATAATAAGACAGGAGAATTGGGATGTGTTGAAACAGCACATTTTTTTTTCCTCCAGGAAAGTGCCTTGGCCTTGGCTGTGAGTAAGGATGAGCTATTAAGAGTGTTGAGACAACTAGAACAGAGAGTTCTCCTTGAATTAAGGAGAATGACTATATTTTAAATAACAGAGATAATAATAATAATAATAAAAATAAAAACTTTGCAGCAGTTTTAACCAGAGCACTTGATATTCCTGGCATAAATTTTATTCCCGTGTTTATACTCCCCTTCATCTGAATGCCTCTTCATTTGTTGGTTTACAAACCTTAACATTTGTACTCTTAGGTTTGTTTTTAAGGATCTAAAGTATAAACCACCATTAAATAAATAGAGTATCTTTACCAGTAGAGAAAGAAATCCCTCAATAGATAAGTGCATGCCTATTTTTTAAATAACTTCAGAACTCCTATGAATCTACAGATATTTTCTCAGGCCAGCTGTACCTTGGAGTTCATTTCAATTCAGTCCCTGCTGCAGCATCCTTGGCATGTACCCACCCTATGGATGAATTATTCATCAACATTCCTCCTTCTCACATCTAAGCCTCCCAACTCAACACCTGCCCACCTGAGGTCTGTAATGAGTCATTGGGAACAGGTGCCTTCAGTCTGTAGTGCACAATCTAGCTCTTGATCCAACAGACAATCAGTTGTACCTCCTTCTGTTAGCAGTGTGCATTGTTTGCAGTTATGTGGGGTAAATGGGCAATAAGCATCCATTCTCGGTACTCAGTGGGAAATATGTCTAGAACATTTGAACAAAATCGCTGGCACAGAAGACACCCCAGAAGACACTTTTTCTTGAAATTCTTCAACTTTCACATAGCTATTTTAATTTTTTATTTGACATTGAGAGAGGACACAGCAGAGGGAGTGGCAGGCAGAGGGAGAAGCAGGCTCCCTGCTGAGCAGGGAGTCAGATGTGGGACTCGATCCCGGGACCCTGGGATCATGACCTGAGCTGAAGGCAGTTGCTTAACCAACTGAGCCACTCAGGCGCCCTAGCTATTTTAATTTTTTAAAAACTAACATCCCAAACCAAGTGACATTAGCCATTTCACTCTTTGTTGGCTTGTTTTCAGTCTTCGCAGTTTAGAAGACACTAACTTCATGGGAGAACCAAAGTTATACATGTAAATCTAGCCAATCAACAAGTAAGGTGAGAAATAACTGGTGAGTCTCAAAATCTTTGGGAATTATTTTGGAGGGAGAGAGAGAGAGAGAATGAAGGTCAGTCCATAATATCAGCGATTCCAAAACCCAAGAAGATGCTGGGTCAAGATCAAAGTCTGGAAGCAAAAACAAGAAAGCAAGGGCTCCTTCAGGTCTTCGGTCAGCAAAAATGTTCTGCCACTTAAACTGGAGAGTGTAATAAGCAGTTTTATAAGCGATCTTATAACGGCAGAGCTCATAAATAGTCCCGGTGTCACCAAGGAGGAGATATATTTCTGCATGAAAGCTAATAATGGCGAATGCTTGAAATGAATCCTCAACACATGTGACTGCCTTCTAATCTCAACTTGATCTCAGTCTTGGAGGATTTCAATGGCAAATTCATTTCTTTTTTGTTCTAAGCTATGTATATGTCCGTCAAGATGCCAGTTCTACATGCATTAGACACTTGGTCTAAGCTTTGTACTGACTGATAATCAAAAACAGTGTTCTCATGTGTATGCTATTTCAGAAGGAAAAGGCAAAAATCTTATCTTATATGTTCTATTTTTAATTGAAACTGGATTATATGTTAATGTGGATTTGAAAACACTTTTCCTTCCCCAAGATCAAGAGGTTAATGGATATTAACAATTTATTTCAGTAAAATCCTTAAAATTCACATTTAATCTTACTAGGGAATTGCATTTGTGATATGTGACAGAACTTGTTGGAGTCACCACCATTAAAAGTTTTATGTAAAAAAAAAAAAAAACAAAACCCTAAAAGTATTCTGAGAAATTGATCGTGGCATGAGCAATTAATGGTGTGAGATCCTAAAAGCATCAAGAAACATCGCAAACAGTGTATTTCTATAAAGGTGTAATATCTCTAAACCAAACAGCTCAACAGGAAAAATCTCAGCTTGAAGTACTTAAATTAGATTATCTCTTGTTTCCTAAACTCTGCCATTCAACTTCATGACATTAAATTTTTTTTATCACAAGCTAAATGACTGGAATGTCCAAAATTATTTGCCTAAAATGAACACCACTTTCTGTCTTTCCACTGAGACTGAGTCAGGTTTATTTCTCTCTCTAAGATGACCTGGTGTTTCTTATCAGAACCTATGTGGATATCTACATTACTACATTTTTAGATATACCAAATGGCTTTAAAATCAGGGATGTAATAACGCATACCTGAGTAATATGAAAGAAGTGCTAAGGGATTCATTTAAAAAGTGCAATGATCAAAAAAAGGACGACTGAAAATTACAGCATGGTATATGCTTGTTGGGCAACCCAGTTCCCCCTATAGGAATGAAGAATTTATTCTCCCAGGTGCAGGCAGCCCTCATTCATCTCTGGCTTCCAGGATTACCTCAATGGAAGATCTCTGCCTCACCGAAGGCACACCCCCTTCCCAAGGCACCCAGTATCAGGTGACTTATCAATGGAAGGTCTTACTGACCTGACTCTTTCATCCAGATGAGACATCTCAGAAGGGTCATGCTATCTTCAGCTAGCTGTGGCCTCTGTTGATAATGCCTTTCAGCTCAACTTCCCTCTCTACCCAGTTCTGCTTTGACCCTTTCTCTTTCACAGGTGGAAAGGCTCTTGGAATCAGAGCTCTCCTTAATAAATGTTTGTTTCCTAATCTCCATCACAGAGTTTGTCTTTGGGGAGCCCAATCTGTACACGTGCCAGCTGAAAAGTTTGAGCAATTGACATATGTATATGGTATTTTTCGAGGTAGATTCTATTATTGTCTTTACTCCATGGAGGAGAAGACTAAAGCATAAAGAGGTTAATTACCTGTCATTACTTGTTAATTCCTTGAGTTACTTGTCAAAGGTTACATCAATTTTGAGTGGCAGAGACAGGATTTAAGCTTCAACCATCTAGCCCCAGAGTTCACAATGTTAGCAACTACTCTCATTACTCAGGACACCTCATTTAGGAAAACCCACTTACCAGACAACACGAAATGAAATGAATTATGCAAACAGCTGAGTATTAAAATTGTAAAACAACTTTGATTTTCTAAATACTGATTCAAGGAATAGCAAGTATCAATGTCAAGTATAGATCTATTTTCATATCACTCCAAACTGAAACAAATGCATTCAGCATATTTATCTAAAAGTTCCGAGTAGATTGCATGGGTTTACCAGATGTCCATTTGTATAAATAACAATCTAGTCTATAGAGCGGTTTTTAATAGCAACCAATGACAGATATAAAATAATATTACCTTTTTGTTTGGGGACAGTTAATCAGGGTGAATGAAAGAAAAAAAAGGACTATTACATTTTCCTTCAGATAATTTTTTTAACTCTATCATCTGCACATGAATGTCCCCACCATTTCTCCCTCAAAATTTTTTCCTAGAACCTAAATATGATTTTTCTTTACTTTTTTCTTCTTCTGGGTATACCTGGTTCTGCAACATTTTCTCATAGTAACTGTTCATAGAATGAGGGATGATGCTCCCGCCAAAGATTTATTTCTGTAGATTCCTTTTAACATTTTTTCTTTCTTATTATGTCTGGATAATGGAGCCCCCTGGTAGGTGGTTCCCAAATGCCACTCCTTTGAACTTATTCCTAATGAGTAGTTGTAAACAGCAGAACTGCCTAATTTTGGTGTTTCAAATAAGCAATCTTCCTTGAACATAATTTCTTTGATTATTTTTCTTACTTAATAAACAGTTACTTTTCAGAGGAACAAATATAAATGTATATATAAATTCTGAAAGGGCAGATATGGAATAAAACAAAGTGGGCATGATATTTGATTGGGTTGGAAATAGAGGTGCTTAAAGAGAATTAGATTTGCTCACTGCTTCATTTTCCCATATAAACAAAATCCAATGGTCTTCCATGAGCTTGTGAGTTTTAGACGTAGTAAGTGGTCTCATACCTTCATCTTTACAGACTTCAACGACCTCTTCTGAAGCAGGGCTGGGCCCAGTTGCAGCGTTGACGCCGTCTACACAGCAGAAAGAGAAACACTGCCTCAGAGTTAATACTGTCAAAATGGAGTTTCCCTGCCTGTGTCACATCCCTGTCCACTCCACCAAGGAAGGATGAACCTGTTTAATGCTCTAATACATGGAGTGGTCTTTGAAGGGTTTAGGGTTTATGACTCTCTTTTATAATTAATGGACAGGCTCCGTTAAACCAGAGCCCAATGACAACAAACTATTTTTTGGTGAAGAATACTATTTGTTGGTCCTATTTTGCTTTGGCATTTTGCTTTTTCCCCACCTCTAGAAGAATGGTACATTTCTTTTAGTGAATGATTGTGAAGCATATCCTTGCAAGTTTCTACAAAGTGCTTTTATGTGTGTCTTTTTAAAGTTTGGTTTTTCTTAGCACAGCACTTCTGCTCTGTTATGCCAGGGTGTCAAACTGCAGGGAGCATGTCTGATGGCTGTCAGCGCAGAGGCCCAGGAGGGGATCATTTGTAGGAAAGCACCAAAAGCCACTTGGAGATTTCACATCACCCAAACACAGAGTGGGGGCTAAGGAACTTGGAGGTCCCTCTCCCCCTCACGATGGCAATGAACCTCATCAAGTTGATCTTTCCTCTCAGTATCACAGGCACCACAATGACTCCACTCATATCTAGCTTCCAGGATAACAGATGATTAACATTAAAATAGCAGATTTAATATATGAAGGATTATCAAAATCATTTGGAATGGTTAATATTTGACAACTGAAGAAGGGATTGAAAAGGAATATACATTCTTCATGTAGTAACAAGGTTATGGAACTCAAGAGAACTCACACACCCATGACAATTAACATTTGAAGACAAACTGCATATTTTCTAGCATCTCTTTCATTCTTAATGCATATGACTATTACTTGCAGGTTATGTCTCTATTGGAAGAGAGAATAAAATTTTTAGTAGGGGAATAATTGGAGAGGATAAATCACTTTCTTTTGGTAGGTGATAATCTCCTATAAAAAGAAAAAAAACAAACAGAAGACTATTAACCTTCCTCTGGTGTTACATCTTCCCATTTGCCCTTCCTTTCATAATACAACTCCCTAAAAGGGCTGTCTGAGTTATTGTTCTGTACTTCCTCACTTCATAGTCTCTCCATAACTCACTCCATTGGCTCCAGTACCCCTCCGAGATTCTCTGAGGGAAGATGCCAATGACTTCCCTTTGCCAAATCCAATGGTCATTTCTCTTTTCTCATCTTAGTTGATTTCTCAGTAGTATTTCACAGAGTCTTAACTCTGTTCTTTCTGAAACACTTTCTTTATTCTGTTGCCGCCTATCTGGATGTCTTGGTGTCTCAAGCCCATTATTTTCTTTATTTACATGCTCTTTCTAGTGAATCTCACCCAGAACCATGGTTTTATTTTTTAATGTTTATTTTTTTTTCAGAACCACTATTTTAAACCTCATTTACATGCCACATGAATCTCAAACCTGTTTCTCAGTCAACATCTCTCCAGAATCATCATCTAATCTATCTAACTAGCTAGCTTCTTGACATCCCATATGGCCAAATTTACCATGGAAAAAACGGAACTATTAACTTTCTCAACAAAAACTATGCCTGGTGGCCAGTCTTCCAAATATTAGCAAGTGGCATCATCATCCACAAAGTTCCTGATGCTAAAAATCTGGGAGTTATCCTGGATTCCTCTTTCCCCCACACCCTACATCCAAATCCATCAGCACATCCTGTTATCTTTATGTCTGGAATATGACACATCAATCCATTTTGTCTCCATTGCCAGAAACTGCCACCATTTCTTCCTGCTATAGCCTTCTAACTGGTCTCTGGTTCTTGTGACCCACTTTTACTCACAGGCAAACTGAGCTTGTTAAAACTTCAAAACTTCCACTGGCTACTCTTTGTAGTTCTAATAAAATCAAATATTATACAGTCAGACATTATCTGGTCCTACGATTTTTTTTTAACCAAATCTTACACCATGTTCTGCCTAACGCATCATGCTCCAGCCACTCCGACCTTCTTTCACCAACATGCTAAAATTGGTCTTGAGGCATTTGCATCATCTGGTCCCTCCATCTAGAATGCTCTTCCACCGGTGAGGAGATCCTCATTGAGATTTTATTTAATATCCCTTCCTCAGGGAGTCCTTCCCAAATCCAGCCAACGGAAAGTTGCCTTCTCAGTGTTCCTTCTACCTACCTCATTTCTCCACAAGGCTTTTATCACCATCTTGTGTGTTTTTGTTTATTGTTAATTTCTGAATTTCACCCTCCTCCCACTGCCAACCCCACCAGAATATAAGCTTCAAGGAGGCAGGGATATTGTCTTTATGGTTTTCTGTTGTATCCCAGGGCCCAGAACAGTGCCTGAGTTACATAGACCCTTGATATGTATTCGTGAAATGACTATTTGAAACTAATGATGTACTATGTGCTGGCTAATTGAACATGATAATAATAAAAAATGACTATTTGAGGAATATTATCTGCAAACTTTGATTTGATTTGATCGTGACAGTAGTCAGAACTATGCTGGCTTGAGATTGTGTGTTTTTCATGATGTGGAAGAGGCCTGCAGTTACATAATCAAAATTGAAGTTGGAAATCATATTGAAGGTAAAGGAGGTATTTATATTTTGAAAGAACAACAGTAGGTCAAAAGGGCTTTATTGACCAGGACCTCATCTTTGATTTTTCTGCACTTGGATTAAGGAGGCTATGAAATGAGCCAGAGCAGATATAACCATGTATATTGACAACAGACCAGATCAGAGATGAATCCTGCCATGACTTGGGCCAGCCAGTGGGCTCACTTGGAAGAGGAAGAGGAGCCCCTCAGGGGTGCATTTAGGACTATTCTTTACCTTGAGAGGTAAACATACTGCGATGATAATGCTATCAATCCAAGGGGTGCAGAAGAGGACTGAAGCCCCACCACTCTCTGCTGACAGGTGATCCCAAATCCAAAAAGAAACCACCTGTTCTCAACTTACTAGCTAAAAAAGGATGAATAAACAAAACACAGGCAGATGTGTGCCCAAGTGTGCGTGTGTGCGTGTGTGTGTGTGTGTGTGAACAAGGGTGGGAAAAAATCTATGCTGATAGAGATAGTTGGGGACAGAGCAGTGAGGGAATAAAACCTGTGAAATCTCACCATTCAGAGAATGGCCTCAGCTGTCAGCAGTTAGTTGACTAATACTTGTCAGTGGCAAAGAGTGAAAACAGTGACAGCTTCTCACCCAAGACTCATCTTCCACGGTGCATAATGATGTGTGGGTCGGGAACTGGGGTGGGGTGGGGGGGTGGATAACAACAGTCCGCTGTATCAGAAATTCATTTCATTGCAAGGACTACATTTCGGCCAAGGGAGCCAGCTGACCCAGCGGCAACTACACAAGGTCCTTGCTGCTTTGCTTCAGTGCTTTCTCTGATTGGCCTTCTTCAATTCCGTCTTCCAGGTTAATAATAAAAGATTCCAGTTCTCTAGCAAAAGTTCCAAGGTTAATGTAGGAAGTTTTCAGTGAAAAACTTATCACACTACTGGTTGATTTCCAAGAGCTCAGCATATGGCCCAGGACGTGACTGGCACACATCAGACGGAGCCCACTGTTTCAAAAACGCCCCTCTGTGGGGCTCATTAGGACTTGGAGACTAAAGGAAAGAAGGATATTTTGATTTGGGTAGTGGTGTTGATAACGGCATAACTGTGCCTATCGGCCTTTTAAAGGAGAGCGTGCCTGAGGACACGTTTACAAATGGGTAAGAAGAGATGAGAAGCTGAAGACTCTTCTGAGTCTTAACTGCTACTTCACTTAAAGCTATTCCATTCAGAATCTACAGTAGAGAATCTATAAACATCCAATGAACACATCTGTTCTTAGGGAACAGAGGAGATGTCAGGAAGGCTTTGGATCTCACTTTAGGTCTGGTCGTGAGGTAACCAGCTTCCATGACACTGTCTCCTACCACACGTAAAGAAACAACCAGAAACACAGCTCTTCAAAGTTCAATGCAAAGTAGTAAATAACATTCTACTCCTCATGGAGGGAAAGCCTCTAATTTATTTACTTTAAACATTTTCATTTTATTCCCCCAAAACTAAATCTGCTAATTTTGACCTGTCCTGAGGTATCCAAGTTCTGAATTGGCACTTCCAACCTCTGCCCGTTGTTCTTAGAGCATTTCTAAGCAAAGTGTTGTTGCACAGAAGAAAAATGGAATTGGTGAATGAGGAATGAGAATGCACCCTTCTGACTGGAAGCGTTGTCTTCCAGTGGGACTGGTGGCTTCCTGAGGGAGACCTAAATGAATACTGCAGTCAACCCGGTGAAAAGATATAACATGTCTAGAAAACAACATTTGAGTAAAGTTATTGTTCACCTCTGTGGATGAGGCCTAGGAGACTCCTCAAAAGAAATCTGAGCCCACCTGCTTCTTGGCTCTGCCCTTCCATTTCTTCTGTACTTTGTTTTTCCTCTGGACCGTTCTCATCTTTCAAGAAAACCACAGAGGGGGGAAAAATACATCAAGTCAATTTATGAAATATCTCTTTAGGGCTAATATGCAGCACTGAAATTAATTGTAACCAGTGTAGCATGACTCCCAAAGCAAGGCAGAGAGATGAATCAGAGGCATGAAACAGAGAAATTACCTATATAAATAGGTACATTTATACTTGTCCCTTCTCACCTGATTTGCTTGATGAACTGTTGTACCACAGTAAACAAAATTCACTCAGCACTCCTACAACATTTCTCTCCTTGCACAGCATTTCCCAAAATGCAGTACTGATCTTAATTCGAATCTGCTTTTCTCCCTTGACTCAAGCAATATGCACCGTGTAAGTAAATTTGCTTGATTAAGTTTCTATGACTTCTTTTCCTGTTTGATATATGTTGCAAAAAATATCTATTTTTACCTAACTTACACATGACAGTCTAACACATCTATGCTATGAAATATTTTGTCTTGAACAGACTATGTTGGTCAAGTGTACACCATAGTACATAACTCCTTGAAAAACAAATCACTGGGCAGGGGCAGTGATGGTTGTATACTAGAAACTGGTTAACATTTTCTTTTGGCTTAAAATGTGTAATATATACCAGTGGATTGATGGGTAGAAGAAAATAAACTTTTCAAAGGCAAATAAAGGCAGGATTTTCTACCTCATTGCTGAGAGAGTTTCCAAATCTCTTCGTTTGGAAAAAAATTTTTCTTAAAGATTTTATTTATTTGACAGAGAGAGACACAGTGAGAGAGGGAACACAAGCAGGGGGAGTATGAGAAGGAGAAGCAGGCTTCCTGCTGAGCAGAGAGCCCGACTCAGGGCTCGATCCCAGGACCCTGGGATCATGACCTGAGCCGAAGGCAGACGCTTAACGACTGAGCCACCCAGGGGCCCCTGGAAAATTTTTTAAAAAGAAAAATTTATATAAAGACACAGGAACGAAACATAAAACATGTCAAGGACAGAAAACAGAAGCAGAAGTGACTGACGTATATTACTATGGGTTAAAGATGGCCGCAGACCCTTTGTCTCTCAAGAAGTGGAATCTAGCTCTCCTCTCCTCGAATCTGGACTGGTTCCGTGACTAGATCAATGAAATGTGGAAATGATGTTCTGGGACCTCTAAGCCAAGGCCTCAGAGGACTAGCAGCTTCTACCTTCTCCCTCTGGGAAGCCAGTCACCACGTTGTAGAGATGCTCAGGCTAGCCTCCCAAGAGAGAGGCACACAGAAAGAGAGAAGTGCCATATGATGAAGCACCGAGGGGCTAGACACGTGGGGGGTCCTTCTGCACCTTCCACCCCAGCCCAGCTGCCCGCCACACACAGCCAAACCATGACCTCAGCCAATGCCACAAGGAGCTGAAGAATCACCCAGCTGAGCCCTTTGAAAAGTCCTGACCCATCACCAGGCTCAGATCACTTAACTTTGTTTTGCTTGAGTGCCTTGACCCACCATCCATTACTACTATGAGCTCTTAATCCAGAGGCAAGAGGATGGGGAATCCTCCCTAGAGGAGGACTCAAATAGTAGAGCTCAAACAATAGCCTCAGAAGCAATGGGGGAAACATTTCACCAAAGATCTGAAAAAGAACGAACTGAAGAGTTGCAGATGGGAAAACATTTCGAATTGACTTGAATGAAAGAAAAAGTTTATAATGGAGTGACATAGATAGATAGAAAGATGACAGATAAATAAGAGTGGCATTCTGAAGTAGGGAAGAAATGCTACCAATGACTACATAAGTATGTATACAGTTTCCCTCTGCCCAACACCTGTGCTATTTGTCCTGGGGGATACAGTCTAACTTTTAACAGGAGGACCCGAGGCAGCTGAGCAGCTACCTACATCCGATGTTCCAAATGGCATATTTACAGTACCGCTTAATGGTTTGACATTTGCTCTGTTCTTGTTCTCCAAGCAGACGACGGCATTGGCTTTTGCTCTGGGAAGGAAACAGCCATCCTTGCTGCACCTGCTCCCTTCACAAGGCTAAGTGGGTGCTACCGCATGTGTTAAAAACATAGGTCAGTATTTTCCCCCCTTCCTCCCACCAAATGGAGTCAGAATCAAGCAAGAGAAATCTACCAGCTTTTCTGTCTCCCCCAGCGGACAGTCTTTTACTGAGATTTCACAATAGGCTTGAAGTCTGCAGTGACAGGCTGCCTTTTAAATTAGTCTGGTTACCACATCTCCTATAGAGTGAAAAGCCTTCTTGTGGTGAGAGGAAGATAAGAAGGGAAAGAGAAACAACAATTAAGTGACAGGAAGGTGAGGAGTTGGTTCTAGCAGTTCGAAATGCATGAGAAGGACATTTCTGGTCAGACCCCCAAATCCAGCTTTATAACAATAAAAACCAGTCTGTTTTCCTAAGGTTTCACGCCTGGGTTTTTAGCCCTATGCATATGCATGCTGTCCCACTCCCTAACACAGCCACCCGAGCGGCATGATTTTGGCTCCTACTTTGAGCCTTGATTGCAGGATCCACTTGCAGTATTTCTTCCCTTAAGAAGAAAACTCAAGAAACAGTTGGCATGTTTATTGCTGAGTAAGTGCATTCCAGAAAAATTCTGGGTTTGCCCTTTGAGTAACGTGCCCTCGGATGGCAAGGTTTAGGTACGTTGCTTTCATCCATCTCCAGACAGTGCATCCTCAGAGCCAGCAGGGGGCGCCAGTGTAGAATGCTTCTAAGCAAGCATTCTCCGACAATTGGATTAACATTCATTTCACTCTTTCAGGACATTTTGGCTGGCTTATAACTTTCCATCCATTTAAAATGCCTCAAATGAGTGGGTTCTTACTGAAACAGTGGTCTTCCACTGGTAGGGAAAAAAATCCCATTACACAGTTACCGTTAAGTATTTATTTGATAAGGACAAGATTTCCTTTTCATCAGCCTTGTCTGTCTAGCTATCTTCACAGGAAGCCCATAAACAATAAAAAGTTAAGTAGAGTGGTGAATATAAACTTGTGGTTTTTAGAAGGGATTTAAAAGGCTTACAATAAATGTGAAGAAATATGGGGAAGTGACAGGCAATTTTGTTAGCTTAAAAAATGTCATGCAGAAGCTAAATTCTCATAGTTAGTGTATGACTTTAAGATCTCATATTTATTTCAGATAATAAATTGCCATAGCATTCATGGTGGGAGTCACATAACACTTTATTTTCTCATGCCAAAAAGCACAGTAACCTGTGAGCATTCTAGTTGTTGCATAATTTTTTGTTTCTCTAGTATTCGTATCCTGCTTTTCACTCTTTCAACCCATATTTATTGAGGATGTACTATATGTAAGGATATTTCAGGAATTTTAAAGAAATAAAAATAAGAGACTCCTGCTGTCAACTGAATTCATGGAGGCAGTAGGAATGCATCATTTGTTGGATGATGACAAGAACATAATCCATGTTTATTTCTATATAAAAGAGATGTACAAGGGCAAACTCTCAATGGCATGGCCACAGGTTGCTATCCTGATAGGTGTGGTTCTTTTTGTGAACTGTGCATGGGAAGAGAAAGGGGAAGTGAATCCGAGCAAATCCATCCCTGCTAGCCCTGCTACTGGGGAAACAACCTGATGTGTCCTACCTGTTCATGTGTTAATACTCTTTCTTATAGAGGTGCTGACATTTCCAGGCATAGATGAAGCATATGCCATTGAAATACAGTGGTTTGCAGATTAGATTATTGGTCCCAATTATTCAGTCCCCTGTAATGGATTGTACGGTTAGTGTTCTCCCACTGTGGGCAGAGAATCCGTCCCAACCCACTGATGTTGGATTTGACCAAGTTGCCTGATTTGGCGAGTGAAATATTAGTGGACACAATGTGAGAAAAAGGCTTAACTGTGCTGCATAATTGGACTTGGTGCCTGTGCCCCTGACATTTGCCATGACAAGAAGATGGCCCTATAGCTACTGGTTTAAAAAGGATGAGAGATACATGGAGCAGACTTGAACCCAAGGTATGATCTGGAGCCAAGCCCAGGCAAGTCACAGTTTGAAACAGAACTGCCCAGCGGAACCCAGCCTACATCAGCTGAATGATAGTCAACTTGCAAACCTGTGAACATGAGAATAAATATTTTTGTTGTAAGGGGCCGTATTTGGGGGTCATTTGTTACACAGTATTATCATGGCAACAGCTGATTAATACAAATGGTATATTTATTTTTCTCATGTCAGGAAGGCTCAACTTTTTGTTTTTTTTTTTTAAGTTAATCCTCTTTTATTTATAAAGAATTCAGTTTTTAATTTTATATTTTGCCACCAGGCTAACATTTTCATTTCACACATCTAAACTTATTTTTTTTTAATGCTAAAGATATTTTTATTTTGGAATAATTTTAAACAATAGAAAGTTACAAGAACAGTACAAAGAATTTTCTTTTCTTTTCTTTTCTGAACCTATTGAGAGTGAGTTGCAGACATAATCACTTCCATGAGCTCTGAGTACTTTAGTATATATTTTGTACAAACAAGGACATTCTCCTCCATGACCGCAATGCAACCATCAAGATCAGGAGATTAGCCCTGATGACGGTCCTGCTCTCTAAGCCACAGACCACATTCAAGTTTTGCCAATTTTCTAATGATATCTTTCATATTTTTCTAGGATCACACACTGCATTTCATTGTCATGTCTGTTCAGTCTCCTTCAACCTAAGACCAAGATGCCCTCCTGACCTTGCCTAAGCTCTGTGCTGGGTGTTTTCCACCTCACCCTGAACGCCCTTCGGTGTGAGTGCCTACTTGCTCAGCCCTACTTAATGGCTTTAGAAAGGAAGAAAGGAAAAGAAGAAAGAAAAGAAAGAAAGGAAGAAAGAAATAAAGGAAGGAAGAAAGAAAAAGAAAAAAGGGAGAGATGCTTAGTTCCAAACACTTAAGCTTTGTTCTGGAGGTGTCATCAGCCAATTAGTCAATTTCAATAGATTAGTCCAAGAAAAGTTAAGTTTCCAAGTTGGCTGCCTCATTATTCTAATGAAAAGCTTCACATGCATCTTTCAATGCAGATAAAAAGAGATGTCCAGTTGAGTCCTCACCATCTAACACGAGTGGTAGCTGCTGTTCCAAGTGCCTTCTTGGCAACCAGGCACTTAGACTCTTAGGCACCTCACACCTATTACTCTGAATCCCCCCATGAGTCCTACTGAGTTAGACTTTCATCTACATTTTTACAGATGAAATCAAGGTGTGGGGGGGCAAGTAACTTCCTTGAAGTCCCACGAATAGTGGCAGATCTGGGTCTTAAACTGAGGTCCAGATTATGACAAAGCCTGAGGTCTCTCTTCCTTGCAGATTCCTGTGACCTCTTCTGACCCTCAGTGGCAAAGTTGTAAGTCCTCTCTGAGAGGGAGGACCTTACTCTTGCTGTGGTGTTCTCAGCACCCTGCACAGTGCTAAGTTCATTGGGGCTCCATAAATGCTTGTCAAGGGATTAAAAAAGAAACTTCATTTCTCCCTAAACAGTAATTATTATTAATTATTTTGCTTGAACTGGATTTCAGTTCTCAATGTAGAAAAGGTATGTTATCTATCTGAGCCTCTGGTTGAACTTCATTAAATTGTGGGTTTGTTTTGAAATGTCAAGTGTCTTTGATTACAAGTAACGGTTCCTAAAAATCCAACGTGGTGACGGCTAGGGAGCATAGGTAACTAGAGTTCATCTGCTCTCACCACCACCCAGGTCCAGCCTCCTTTCCCCTCTCTGCCCTGCATTGTGACAGTAGCTTCAGTTCTTCTCCTCCAGATCCGTTCTCAACCTAGAGGCCAGACAGTTTATTTTCAAATGTAAGTCAGATCATACCATTTCCCTGCTCAACTGTTGCTCAAATGCAACAAGGCTCTGTGTGGTGGAGACCACTGTGGTTTTCCCACTCTGACATTTTTCTAGAAGCCTCCCATGCACTCTGCTCCAGCCATACTGGCTGGTCTCCAAGGGTCTCTTCTCCTCTGGTCTTTCTATTGCCTGTCCCCTATGCCTGAAGGGCTTCCAGATCCTTCAAGCCTTGGCTCAAAATGTCTCCTTTTCAATGAGGTTTATGCTGAGCACTCCACTTAAAATGACAACATCTCCCCACCCCTACACCCTCCATCCTCCTTATCTGGATTTACCGTCTTCTAATATATAATGTAGGTAGGTATTCTATTCATTGTTTATGTATATCTGCTCCCACTTGAAGGTAAGCTCCACCAAGGCAAGGATGTTTGTTTGCCTCATTGCCTGAGGTCTCCTAAGTACCTAGAATGAATACCTGATAGGTGCTCAATAAATATTTGTGAATTAATGAAATACGCTCTTTCCTGACCTGGCCTTGCATAGCTAGTTGACAAATTAATCAGGAAAAAAAGGGGGAAATTATCTCCTCTTCCAAGATCATTAGGTCACTTACAAAATTTGAGGTTCATATATCATGTAGGGTGGCATTTTTCAAGGAAGGTGCCCCAGACACAGAACCCAGGTTCTTGTTACAACACCCCTATCACCATTTTTTCTTCTTACTGGAAGAGTCACATTAGAGAAGGAATCCCTTGTTACAATTCAGTTATCCAGGCTAATAACTTAGGACCTCCTAGGGAGGTGGTGGAGCACACAGAGCCCATTTGGGGAAATGCTTGCTTTCCTGGCTGCCAGTACCAATTCTACTCAAAACAAATACTATTATAACCATGCCTCATTCAGAGAGGCTGTGTAAGATCCATGGTTGGTCTTCAGTTATAGGACAAAGAAGACAATCACCTTGTTCCTATTTCTTCTTTTTTTTTTTAAAGGTTTATTTATTTATTTTAGAGGAAGAGAGAGAGAGACATCATGCTTAGAGGGGCAGAGAGAGAGAGGGAAGAGAGAAGCAGACTCCCCACTGAGTGCGGAGCCCGACGTGGGGCTCGATACCCCAATGACCCATGAGATCATGACCTGAGCCGAAATCAAGAGTTGGATGCTTAACCAACTGAGCCACCCACGTGCTCCAGTCCTATTTTTTTTTTCTAAGAATGTCCCAAAACAGCATACTTCTCCATGTAGAGGGAAGAGGAAATAATTGAACCTGTTATTTTTAAAGCAGACATGTCTGTTAAGGGAGACCCAAGTGTAATACAAGTTCAATGAAAGGAACACATGAGACTGTAGTGTGCAACTGTCCCCTCCATCTATTTTGTATGACGGTAAGTAGTGTCAAGTGTTCAATAAGAAATTCAACCAATACCTGCTGGATGATTGAACTCTGCAGCATTTCTACAACGAAGGTATGACCCTGGCACACCTAAACTTGCCATGACATAACTTGGTATAAAAATAGCACAAGGCAATGTACCAGAGAGCTATTTTCAATATCACACACATCCTCTTAATAGATAACATACGGTTCTCCCATATGGTGTGTTAATACGAATACTTTTACCCTGATATAGTTTGCTTTTAATCCAAGGATTTCCAAGTACTTTACAAACACTATTCATTAGCACAGTCTTCCCGGGGGAAGTTGCAATGCCTCGCAGAGATACAAAGCATCCTGCATATAATCAATAACCATTAAGGAATGACAATAATAAGAAATACATTAATGTGGCCTTTTTTTTTAAATAGATTAGGAAACAAACAAACGGGAATTAAGCCATTTTCCCAAAGTCTTCTGATAACCACAGTGCAACTGAGGCTACAAATCAACTTATGCTGATGCTTATGGTTATTCTACCAGTTGACCTACATTGGTGAATTGACCATAAATTATACTGGTTTTCAGGTGTGCACATAAGCTTGTGTCTACACCATAACTGGGAAAATTATGACCAAAATAAACTTAGCCTAATAGCATTACAATGGGATTTCTTTGCTCTCTCTCTAACAAAACAACAATTGCACTTTCTATTAACTTTAAGCCCTAAGGTTAAATTTCCTTCTAAAAACTCTTTCTCCCAATTGTCATTTATGCTTCTAAATCAAGAAAACTGGTGTGCCTACACATTTGTTTAAAACAGGCACACATTGTGCTCTCTGCAGATGTTAAAACAGAACTGGCAAGATGAAACAGTTTCACTTTTTTGTTTAAGAGAAAGGATATAAAGATGTTCTTTGAATAGAAGAATCATTCCATAAATAAATTCAAAAGCTGCTCGATTTGCCATCAGTTAATGTTTGGTGAGTACCTACAAAGTTCAAGATGGTGGAGAGAAAATAAACTAGGCTATGAGGAAGACAGAAGCCTTTCCTTTTGGGAGTTGATGGAAGAAAGCTGGACAGAGTGGTTTTACCAGCTGTATCTTCCTGTATCACTTGCTCAAGGTGAAATTGAGGCTGGAGGAAATTATTCAGAGAAAAATAAGAGATTTTTAACTTACATATGTAGATCTGAATAAATATCGGTCATTTGAGCTGACTTAAATGAGGAAGTGCTTCAATTCTCCACTTGCTTTGCTCTTGTGGCTCTATGGGAAGCCAGTGTTGGAGAATGTGCACGTGTTGAGAGCAGGTGTCTCTCAGGGAGGACACAGTTCAGTATACGTAGGTTTGATTGTAGGCAGTCCCACATGGTTGTGGGAAGTAAAAGCCTTTGTCTTTGTGTTTCTATCATTTTTCTCCCTTTAACATAGTTGTTCCTTCAGTGTTGAAACAGGCTATTTTAAGTGGTGAAAATAAAAATTTTACCATGCTGCTTTGGGATTTTGAAGTTTAGGAAGAAGGCAATGTGTGGGTTTTCCATGATTCAAAATGAACTTTTTATAAAAAGGTGCCCTCATTCAAATTATAACCCTATAGATGATAAAATTTGACCACTCCTCCTAAGCTTACTAACAATATAAAAACAGCAGGGTAATATATGTGTTTTATCTTTCTTTAAAAACTGCAGAATTCCAGTAATGATTTCGTTTAACCCAATGTTTACTTACTAGCTATTTGACATTATTGTACCAGAATAAATTTCAACATGAAATTTATTTTACATGAAAATAATTTATAAGTGCAGAAATCACACTCATGGAAATGTGGCACATCCAAATTGAGATGTGCTGTAAATGTCAAATACACACCCTCTTTTAAGGACAGCACAAAACAATGTACAATATCTCATTAACAATTTTTATATTGATTACATGTTAAAATGCAACACTTTGGCTATATGGGTTAAATAAAATATAGAGTTAAAATTAATGGTGCCTATTTCTCTTAGTTTTTTTTTTAACATTTCTTCTCAAAAATGTAAAGTTACACAAGCATCTGTGACTCATGTTGTATTTCTATTAGGGGGGCTGCTCTAGAGCTGACTAGTAAGGAAGGGGGCTGCAGAGCTCAGAGTCCATTGGAGCAGGTGGACGTTGAGGCTGAAGCTGTCAAATCCCCACCCCGTCCCTCTTCATTCACCAATGGCCTCTCCTCGTGAACACCTGTGGCACTCTGCTTTAGGGATTTTTCTAGTTTCAACAAGATGCTTGTCCTATGCAGCCAATTTGGAAGCAGCCCCCAACCAGTGATGGACAGGATAAGGTAATTAATACTTGCCTTTATTCCCCTTGAGTGGGACAACTCTGGGGCACATCCCACAGAATTCCCCTGCAGGACCCAGTCCCAACAGCCCACAGGATATCCTGCCTGTTTATGAACCTGTTTCCTTCCTTTCCCTGTCTCAATTCCCTACTTCCTCCTGGTGCTTCCTGGATCATTCTCCAAATCAAACACTTACCCTTGAATCCTTACCTTAACATGGGGGACCTGAACTAAGATATTCTTAAACCAAATAATTACACAAACATATTATCCCCAATCGTGGTAAGTGCTAATGGAGGGAAGTGCAGTTTGCCAAGAGGACTTCTATCTAACAAGTCATCAGAGGGGACTTCTCTGTGCAAAGGGTATTTGAGCTGATAAGTTTAAGGCATTTATTATGTGAAATTAATTGGTAGAAATTAATGAATCAAAAAGGGAGAGATAGGTGAATTTTCCAGATAGAGTGAAGAGCATGTCCATGGGACCTGTTGTGGGAAAGACCATGGCATCCTTGAAGACTTGGGGGTGGCCAATGGGGCTGGAGTAGAGAGTGAGGGTCATGAAAGGGGCCTACAGGGAAGATATCCAGGCAAATGGAGTAGGATGAGTTGATGGGACAGGGAATGTTCCAAAGGTTGGGGAACAAGAGCTAGAGGAGAGAGTGAGCATGTCTATTTGGAGAGTCACAGTGATTTAGTTCTGCAGGACCATTGAAAACAAAGGGAGTGGAGCAAGGAGAGAAGCCAGAAGAAGAACAAGTGGTTATGGGATAAAGGACTTTGTACCTCTTACTAAGGAGGGAGATGCTTTCATGAAGGGTGGTAGGGATTCCTGGTTTCTCTCTTACCTGGCTGCTTTGTGGGGCCTGGGTTGATTGGGGTGGGGGAAGGGGGGGCGATAAGTGACCCACATGGAACTAAGTAAAATACTCCAGATAAGAGATGGTGGATGTCTGAGATAAAGGGGTGGAAGGTGAAAACAGAGAGAATAGGATGGATTGAGGGGATAGTCAAGGGGTAGAATCAACTGGCTTTGGTGAGTGGTTGGATGGAGGTGATGCTTTGGTGAATGGTTGGATGGAGGTGGTCGATGGAGGTGAGGAGATAGTGATGGAGTGTTGGATGGAGGCCTCTACTGTAAAACCTCTGAATTATCCCATGTAACACTCATAACAACTTTGTGGTACAGATACAGTAAATAGTCTATTTTATAGGTGAAGAAATGATTTTGGATAGTTTAAATAACTCTTCTGAAGGTCCCATAGCTAGTAGGAAGTAGAAACAGGATTTGAGCCTTGGTCATCTGCTTCCAATGTGAAATCTGTTGATCACCATGCTATCATGCTACCTGGAATCTCATTCACATATATGGCCTGGGAAAATCGGAGCTGGGAAGTAATTACTGAGCCTGGGAATGAAGGAAGTCACGTTGGTTTAGGGGGCCCAGGACACATCTTACACAGTTGAGATGTTTCAGTAGAAAGGAAGGGAAATCAAATAGATGGGAAGGAAAAATAGACCAGTAGAAAATAGACCTCTAAAATGGTATCTAGAAAGTTTGTATAAGATTTTTTTAAAAGAAGTAAAGCACTTTGCTTTTACAAAAGGACCTACATTAGCACCTATTTTCAATAACCAAAAGAAATCTGCAGAGGATTTTCACTTTTATGAAATGGTAATTGCTTCTTTGCTTTGAGCCACTTTGGCTTACAAAAGGTTTCACAGGAAACTTCTACATTCAGATAGAGAGGGAAACCTGTAATGGTCATTAAAAAAAAAAAATATATATATATATATATATATATATATATATATATATATATATATGTATGTATACATAGTTATGCTACTTGCTGAAATTCCTGGTTAGCTTTCTGTTTGTTTTCTTTTGTGATTTTGTCTGGGCTGTATTTGTCTGGTCTGCAATAGTTGCTTCCAATATCTGCTCCCTTTATGTCACAAGTAGGACACTGTCTTACTGTAAGCCCTCCTGCCAGTTAAGCAAAAAGACTCTAGCTTCCTTTATCCCGTTTCTGCATCCATTCTGTGATTTCCAGGCCTATCATACTTCCTCCTTCTCCTACATGTGTCCAGTACTGTCATTACTTCTTTCCCATCAAGCCATGATTTAAGAGGGCTGTCATTTTCAATGTAGTATAAATTACTTGTATTTAATAATTAAACCGTCACCTCTCCCAAGACTACTGATAACACTCTAATTATCTCGTATTCTTAACTGTAATGCCAGTTCCAGAATTACTATACTGAGTGACAAGACTTCCTGGTCTTGAATTTAAGTACCCCCAAATTTCTACTAGGCATCTTTCAAAAAGAGTTATTGGGGTCTCACCTCACTTGGAACAAATAAAGTTCTGTGTATTTTTTGGTGGTTATTATGTTCTCTTCCCAATGGTACCTGTTTTTCCCTTGTCCTGGGGTGATCCCTGCTGGCAATGGATCGTATCCTTGAGATGATAATCACATACTTAACAGTAACCTGAAGCAATTAGTCCACAGACTCAAGGACTAGGGAAAAATTGCCTAGGGTGGCTGATGTTATTTTAGACAAGTAAATGTAAATATCAGAAGCCCCATCGAAAGATGAACAGGAACATCTGTTTCCCCTCTCCTGATGGCAGAGCAGGCCACAGACAATGGATTATTGCCAGTATGTACAATGCTGTAGACATAAAGCAACACATGAATCCCTAGCTGTGTAGTATTCTGGAATGTGCTTTGTTCTCTCTGCCAAATTGGTCAATTTGCGGAAGTCAGCCTTATCTGATGCACTTTTCTGGATAACTCTAAAGGCATTCCAGTTGTCTCCTTTCCATAGAAATATGTTTGGTTCAATATATATATTTACGTGATCAATGAAAAGAGAAATCTCTACAAGTGATTGCAAGCATTCAAAATGAGGATCATTTTGCCTAGTGGACATTGGCCTTTTTCCTCTCGTGGGTTCTAGGGATAGCCTTTTTTTTTCGCTGTAATATAGTTGACAGACAATATTATACTAGTTTCATGTGTACAACATAGTGATTTGACAATCATATACATCACAAAATGCTCACCATGATAAGTGTAGTTACCATCTGTCAGCATACAAACTTATTACAATTAGGGACAGTCATTTACTATGTAGAGCCCCTTTCCACTTAAACTAATGGAACCCCATGAAGAAGGAGTGGCTGTAGCAGGGAGCAGCAGACAGAGACAGTTCGATGGGGGAGGGATGATGGAATGCTACCAATAAGGAAGATCACAGGAGAAATTCTCACAGCAATGGCTTGAGAAGGGTTTTTGGGACTTTCTATTTTCTTGGCAGTTTGCTTATGAGAATAAATTACTCCACCTCTCCCAGCTCTCATGACAAATGTCAGATGATCCTGGGTTTGGTGGAACAAATTTCCCCCTTTTACCTCAGAAGACCTGTAGCTTCTAGAAGTGTCAAAATGGCCTTGAGGTATTTATTTATTCATTTAAGTCCAGGTGACATACATTGTTATATTAGTTTCAGGTGTAAGACATCGTGATTTGACATTTATTTACATTATGAAATGCTCACCATGCTATGTGTAGTTATCATCTGTCACCATACAAAGTTATGTGAATGTTTCCTTCAGAAAACCCCTGAAATAACAGTATTGTAATGAATGCTGCCTTGTGATTCCAAATGTCAATCAGAACATGTCAAAATACACCAAAAGTTCTTTCGATCACCTGACAATGGTCTGGACAAATACTCAAATACATGCATATACTTCTTGAACCATTTAAATGAATGGCAAGTGAATAATTTCTTCTAATACTGGTTATTAAATGTGTGATTGGAAGAATTTACAATAACAAATAATTACAGGGAGAAACATTATGTATGCATAATGAAAGATGACCCTCCAAAGCTATCCTACTAAGGCTAATTAAATTATGATTTTGGTCTGTTTTAATTACAACTAATAATGAGTTCTACAGGGTAATCTCTAAGAGGGTGAAACAAGGACTTAAGACTGCAGTTATTATGATCAGGAAGCAGAGATCTCTAGCTGATTCATTGCTGCTTGTAAGAACTTCATTCACAGAGCAAACTTCCCACTCTTGTGAGTGTTCGTCACGTTTTCATGTATGGTTTTCACGTAGTGCCTTAGGTTAGCAGTGTTTAGTGCTACAAGTCTGGGCAGAATAGTAAAATAAGAAAGCTACACTACTTATCTGGGGCTATCTGAAATATTAAATATGATGAACAGCTTTTAATATCTCCCTTTGGCTTTTTTTTTTCCTTTTTGCCTCTTCTAGTACGAATTCATTGATCACATATATATGTTAACACATTAACTTTTGTTGACTCATGGGCTAAGCAATACATTTTTACTAATGCTATGGTAAAATTAAAATACAGACTTGTTTTCTTTTTTTAAGAATTCTCATCCAAGGATTTAGATTCCAGTTGCTGCTGCTGAAACCATAGGAGGCTTTTTTTTTTTTTTTTTGGTGTGTTCAATGTCATTCATGAGGCATGCAGATATGAGAGAAAACAGTGGAGACACAAAAGTCAAAGTCTGAGACTGGATTATTTTTCCCCATTAAAAGCCAGATCTGACACAAATTCCCTACATGTCACCGTTGCTGGATAAAGCCCTTGTGGTGCCAATATTTAGTGAGTGGTGAGGAATACTTACTGGCAGTCCATACATTTTTCACTCTGCTTGTTGGAGAAGGTTATTGTTATTCACATGATGGATAGAAACACAAAATGAGTTCTCTGAGAGACCATAGCCCTGGAGGTCCATAATTTTCCTCTGACAGGACCACATTAGTCATTTTAGTGACTCAATTTTTGAACCTGTTTCTGTCTCCCTGAAGGAAGGAGAGAAATCCTATGTAAAATGTATCCAACCTGAAAAGAGGACTCTCAGCGTTTTACCTCAAGTAAGATAAATTAGAGACATGGAAAGGAGTTCTGCTATCACGGCTGGGTGGTGTGGAGAAGCACATCTAAATATTTCCTGAGGACACAATAAGTGTCTTTCTAGGATGGTTTTAGAGCAGGGGTCAGCAAACTCTGGCCCACAGGCCTGTTTTTTCATATAGCCTGCATGCTAAGAATGGTTTTTACATTTTTAAAGGGTTGTAATAAAAACAAAGAAAAATATGCGACACAGACCATATGTGGCCTGTGGAGACAAAAATATTTCCCATCTGGTCCTTCACAGAAGTGTGCTGACTCCTGTTTTAGAGCAACCTAATGAAATAAATAGTGGGAGATGACTCAGCCTACAAAACCATGCATCTAAATGCCTTGTGGAGGGGCGATTACCTATGTGGTGTAGGAATTGGCTTGACCCATTATGAAGATAACCCTCCACTACCTCCTGTCCACCAAAGACATCACTTTCTGCAAGGAAGCAAAGCCCATGTCTCTGACATGTTCTCGCTGATTCCAAGACTGCAGATGGTACTGGAAAGGCCTTTTGACTTGCACATGAGTTTAAGTCAATAAAAGGATTTAATATTTGAGGGGGTCCCAAAGAATCCAAGGGCAGAGACACAGTGAGGACGCAGAAGGTCTTAGAATAAGAAACAAGAAGACCATTTGGGGTTAGGGTGGTTTTAAAAACATGCCCACAAATTCTTAGATCCTCCTCTTTTCTAGAGGTGGAGCTTAATGGAAAGCTCCCCTTGACTGTGTGATGGATTTAGGGACTTGCCTAATTAACAGAATATGGTAGCAGTAATGGTCTGTCACTTTTGAGATTAGTTATAAAGGGACTGCCACTTCCATAGTGAACGTGCTCTTACTCTCTTGGGTCACTTGCTCTGGAGGAAGCCAGACGCCATGCCATGAGGATACAGATCAGCCTAAGGAGAGGCTGACACGGTAAGGAACTGAGGTCTCTTGGCACCAGTCAGCAAGAAGTACCTAGAGCCAGCCTGCCCCAAGAGAGGATGTGTGCTGGACAGTGTGGTGAGTATATGGGGACACTGAGCTGAGTAGGGGCCATAAATATGATGTTACATAGGTTTATCCCACCTTCAGTCAGCTGTGGGGATGAAGGACCCACCAGGGGTTGAGTCAGTTTTAATGTATTTTTGTCCTTTTCCTTTTGCAGTCAACTTTTGTCTTCACAGATTGTACCTCTTCATGATCCAGCCCCGTCCCTCGAATCCTTCCTCTCTTGTGGAAGCTGATTTTTAGTTTCTAAGTCCAGAACAATGGGTTTCCTTCCAAGAAATCCCAATATTGCCTACAGAGAATCTCCTTCTAGCAATTTAAGCTGTTCATCCCTGGTATACTCCCTTGTCTCTTTCTCCTCCACTCCCCTCCATACTTACCTCCTTGTTCTTCTACTGCCCAGTTCCTCTTCTAGCCAGTACCTATTTTCCCTGCCCTGTGCACTTTGGGACATCACTGGTGGCAGACAGCATCCCAACCTGCCTCCCTCCCATCCCCACACCCCTACAGCTTTAGTTCAAGGAGCCATGGGCATGAAGTGCCACTCCTCGAGATCTGATCAAGCCCTCTCATGTGTACAAAGGAGAGAACTGAAACTTACATAAGAAAGTTTCAGGAACCATCCCAGTTGACACTTGGCATCAAAATGTGTAACAGTTGGTTTGACCAACATTTATTTTCCATTTATTGAACACTTAATGTAATACTGTGATATAATGAGAAATACATATTTGGTCTTTGTCTCAGAGCTCCTAAAACCCCTATAATTTCCTGAGTGATAGAGGTGATAAGAACATCTTTTATTAATCATAATAAGCCCCTTTCAACCTTACTTGATTTTTGCTAATAGGGCCACTCTTGGTGGGCTCTCAGATAACTTTTAGGATGGGGCTAGTTGTCAGAGAACTCAACCATGTGATTAGAGTGTTGAAATTTCAGCTCCACCCCTGACCTCTGGGGAGGGGAGAGGGACTAGAGATTGAGTCTGTCACCAATGGCCAATGATTTAATCAACCCTGCCTATGTTACAGAACCTCTGTAAAAACTCCAAGACAACGGGTTTTGGACAGGTTGGTGAACACATTCACAAGCTAGGATGTGGTGCACCCCAACTCCACAGAAGGTCCTGTGCTCAGGACCCTTTTGGACCGCACTCTATGTACCTCTTCATCTGGCTGTTCATTTGTGTCCTTCGTAAGATCCTTTATCATAAACCAGTAATAGTAAGTCAGCTGTTCTCCCTAAGTTCTGTAAACTGTTCCAGCAAATCATCAAACCCAAGAAGGGGGTTGTGGGGACCCATTACTCTATAGTGAGGCAGTCAGTGGCCCAGTATGGGTGGCCCAGACTTGTAATTGATGTCTGCAGTGGGGCAGTCTTGTGGGACTGAGTCCTTAACCTGTGGATTCTGATGCTAAATCCAGGTAGTTGATGTCAGAGTTGAAGTCAATTTTAGGACACTTAATTGGTGAAGCTGCGGAGGTGGAGAATTGATGGGCGCCAGGAATAAACCCACACAGTTGGTGTCAGAAGGGTTTTGAGGAGAAAAAGATCGTAGCGGAAGTTGCACTTGGGCGTTGTGCTAAATGTTATGCAGTTTGATGTCACTTAATCTCACCCAAACTGGTGTGAGGTGGATACCATCCTTGCCTCCTTTTATCGATAAGGCAATTGAGGCTTCCAGTTAAGTAATGCAGCCCAATTCCCACTGATCAAGTGAAAATTTAGATCTGGCCTAACGACCCTAAGATCATATCCATACTCTGAATCCCACCTCCTTTTCAGCATTCAGAAAACACCCTAACAAATTCACTGCTGGTTAGTTCTGGTCTGAAATGAACTTCACCTCTCAAAGGTCTTCGTTAATCAAGATAACAGCAACTGCTCTGGGGTAGATTCAGCTGTTGTCAAATAACCACAGGTCTGATGTTCTGGGGGCCTATTTTCTGCCTAGGAAAAGGAAGATTTCAAAACCGACCTTACACACAAGGCAGGCAATCCCAGAAAAGAAAGGGATTAATAGTCTTCCTGTAACTGGAACTACCGCATTCTGCTTTGGGGAGCAATGTTTTATTACTATGTTCACTGCTCTTTTATTCCCTAAAGAACTCTTTCAACAATGATTTATCTTAATTTAACTTTTTTTTTTTCCAGGAAATACAAGTAGTACACTTCATTCCACTTCATTCAAGAAAAATGATTTGCAGTTGTGGTAAATCCCCTTTGTTCATTTGCTTATTTGTTTGTTCCTTTATTGGGTTACCCAGAAATGTTTACTGAGTGCCTAGTATTAAATAACAACAACAACAACAAAACGTCATTGTTTTGTATAAGCCCTTTCATTTTTAGAGGTAAATATATATGAGACTTTATGGCTGCATTTGTGCTCGTTATATTTTTTTTATAATGCACTGTCTGCTTTGACCAGAGTCGAAGTTTTATCGTAGAAATCTGTTACCTTGAAGATGAAAAAGTGGCCAACAGCCCGTAATAATTGACAGTTTTTCAACATAAAGAGCAAAGAGTGTTCTATAAACTAAAAAAGAAAGACACAAACAAACAAGTACATTCCAAACTTATATATGTTATAATTTTCAGGAAACTGGCTTTTTATTTCTTTTCTCGGCTGAAACTTCACTGTTAGCTCATAAGGGCTTATGATTCTTTTGGTGGGCACCTGTTGAAGGAATAATGGCAGACTTACTGAAGGGATAGCAACAGAGAGATGGCCAGGAGTGTTTCTACACAGAGGGATGTAAAAGTTATAAATCTCTCCAGGGAAAGATTACACATGGCAGAGGAAAAAATAAATTGACCATACTTCTGCTGAGAAGCTAGCAAAACTGCCCTGTCTGGGATGTGATTTTACGAGACTAAGTCAGTTTTCCATTCTAGACTCAGGCTATTTAAAAAGGCATTTTTGTTTTCTAGAGCTTTTCCTGTGGAGAGGAAAACTGAGTATCTATCACCTAGAATAATTAATAATAATAGTGACAGCAGCTATCATTTTTGAGTGCTTACTACCGAGTCACCTGTCAGACTTTAGGCTTGTTCTTTTATAGGTTTTACTTCTAATCCTTGCCCAAATCCCAGAAAGTAAGGATTCTTACTCCTATCTTGCAGAGGAGAAAACTGAGGCTTAGAAGAACTTATTGAAGTGCAGAGGCCAGGAAGTGGTAGAGCTGAAGTTCAAATCTGGATCTGGCTGCCAAGGGAGCCTGTGCCCTGCCTGCCACGCTACGTGGCACGGTGCGTCCCCCACTGACTTTAGGCCCGGAAAACCTTCCCTGCTTACTGTATGAAAATGCTCACTGTCAGGTAATTAAATTTTATGCAGAATTATATTTTAATTATAATTTAATTAAATTTGGAGACAGATGCGATGTGAAATCATCACTATCTTTTCATTGCTTGTCCCAATAAACATCCTGTTTACCCACCAATAGCCTCCTCCAAGGGCATCTGCAGGTAGTTGAGGGATATGGTGATTTAATCATGCTTCACGGATTACTAACTCTTGTGGGTGGTGCGACAGCCTGCTTCATACCTGTTCCCATCCAACTCAGTCGTTGGAAATCTAACCCTGTATGGAATAAGTTGAAAGTAAAACCTCACGGTGGCTCAGTTGGTTAAGCGTTTGCCTTCAGCTCAGGTCATGATCCCAGGGTCCTGGGATTGAGCCCCACATCGGCCTCCTTGCTCAGTGGGGAGCCTGCTTCTCCCTCTCCCTATGCCTCTTTCCCTCACACGTGTTCTCTTGCTCACTCGTTCTGCTCTCTCAAATAAATAAAAAGAAAATCTTTAAAGAAAAGTAAAACCTCGGGATTCAGCCTCCTAAGATTGATGTCCGAATTTCAAAATTGGGTCTTACACCCACAAACTGGCTCTCGTATTATTTCCAAGATCCATTTTCTAAACTGCATCCTGAAGAAACCTCGACCTGCAGAAACAGCACTGAAGGACACCAGTGATCGAAACTCGGAGCTGGCAAAGTGGCTGGAAACCCAAGCTGGTGATGAGGCCCAACCTTCCCTAATGTAATGAGGGGTAGATAAGGAAATTGGCAGCGGTTGAACACCAAGAAGGAAGCAATGCCCTGTGGCTGCCAATATATAAACAGTAGGCTTCTACAGATAAGGTTAACACACCGTCCAAAAGATTTCTGAGTGTAAACAGAAGCTCACATTTCGCCTTTGCCTGGGGCTGCCACTGAATCAAGCCACTCATCAACGGTACTTTGGGCATTCCTTTGACCCACTGTCCAACAATTTGGAAATGTGGAAATGGCCTTTTAAAAAGTGAACACACAAATTTAAAAAAAATCGAATTCCATGTTGCCTCCCAATGCACCCTCTTTTAGACTGATGGTACTGTTGACTTTCTATAAGTTCTCTGTGTACTGCCTGCAGGATCTCTTTCCCCAAGTCACATCCCGGCCATCACAGACCATCACAACATGTCTATTCTTTTCTTTCTTTCTTTTTTTTTTTTTTTGGCCTTTATTTCTCCCTCTGATGTTTTATCTCTTCTCCCACCGCATTGATTTTCATTTTAAATATCCTTGCTCCAGTCACTTTCACTTGACCTGCTTCTTTCCCATTCTTGGCATTTCTCTCTGGTTGGGTACCCCTTAGCTATCGCTTCTTGCTACACCTCCCAGGTTCAAGGTGGGATCTCTGATACCCATGGACTGGCTTATGGAGCCTCACATGGAATGGTCACCATTTCAGGATCCCAGACATGCAGAGCTCTGTTGTGATCATCATCAGAAAGTGCCTACTGAGTGTATCAGCACATAAATGAAGATACTTTCTGGAGAGAACTTCATAGACAATCCTTGAATTGCCTTTTAGTCTTGTTTCCACTTCCTTTATATCTCCCACCCTCTGGATTTAGTGTTTTTATACCCTCATCTACCATCAAAACTGTCTCTTAGAGGAGAAGAGTTCTAGATTAAATATATATATATGTCCTTTGACTTGGCTACAGTGCAATCCCCAATTTCCTATTCCTCCTCTGATGGCACACATTCAAAATGCAAATTTTCATACACAAAGGAAGAATAACTCTTGAAATAATGCATGGTGCCATCGAGGACTTGAACCTCACACTTGATTTAGTAGAGCTACATAGAGAGCAGAGTGTGACTGCTCAGCAAAAGCAACAAGATTTAGTCAGCAAATTTGTAGGAGAGTTAATTTTAAACAGGAAATAGAAATGGTGAGTATATGAGAGCATAACTGAACTTCAACCTTTCACAGAACCAGGGGCTCTGGAGAAGCCCATCAAGATCATAGAGATTAGATCCTTCATTTGACAGAAATCAGAGATTTGCTAAAGTCAATCAGCACAGGCAGGAATCCAGAGATTTTATTCCCCACAACTGTATCCACTCTTATCTCCCCACTCTTGAATCCCAAGCCCCATGATTATATAAAATAGATACTAAGACTTCCATACTCACATCTTCCTATCTGTGCTTGCTTTCCATTAGTAGTCTCCAGTATTTTCTTCAGGATCTCATTCCACAAAGTTTTGAAAATGAAATTTTATGTATGTATCTATGTATGTATGTATAATGGATATTGGAGCAGATTGTCTATTCCATATATATATATGTGTGTGTGTGTGTGTGTGTGTGTGTGTATTTATTTATTTTTATAATGTGACATTGACAATCTCCATTGGGAGTCTCCATTTTGAGGCTCCCTTGAGCCTGGGAGGACTTGTTAACTGTCTCAACTGATGTGGATGTGATGAGAATGTGGTCAAAACGACATTGTATAGCTTTTGAGACTAGGCCATAGAAGGTTATGTGAATTCAAATTGGCTCTTGCTTAGAGATATGCATCTTGAGAGCTCTGAGTCAATGTCTAAGAATGTCCTGAAGCTCCTACTGCTGGTAGATCACATGGAGGGAATATATCAAGCTAGAGAGATGCCCAAGGAACCCCAATTGTTCCAGCCTTCTATTATTTGAATCTCCCCAGCCCAGGGCTCAGAGAAGCAAGGGAGCAAACATCTGATGATTCCATCTCCCAATTTCTGAGCTACTCTAGCTGATACTGAATGGAGTTAGAAACAAGCTATCTCCACTGAGCAAATCTGTGGACAGAATAAATATCACTATGTTATGCTAATAAATTTTAGGGTAATTTGTTATGCAGCCATAGCACCTGGAACAGACATTTTTCCTTCTTGCCAGTTGAGAGCACCAACTTATGGGGAGAAAGCATTCAGGAGCCTGCCCATCAGGGTGATTTAGTGTTTGTAAAACTCAGGAGGAGAAACTTTAAGCATGCAAGCATGTAAGACTCCATGGCTTAATCTCCAAACACAAATCTTATGCAAAACCAATGCAAATGCAATAGCAAGGGAAAAAATAAGATGAAGAAGACCAAACAACGACCACAAGAGTGAATTTCAAAGAGTAAGCATTGTTGCTAAGTAAGGAGTAAGAGAAGAGCAAGACTTCCAAAGGGAAGAGAAAAGAGCACAAGGACAGAAGGTGGCAGGATGGGTAATCTGGGGAGACCACCTATTTAGCAGAACAACGGATGGGGAGAATTAGCAAAATGACTGTCCACAATCTCAGTGAACCTGGCCATCAGTGTAGAAATTACCTTTGTTTTGGGTGTATTTCAATAATTATAAAAAGAAAGGAGATAACTCTAGGCCATTCCTACATTGTTGCTCATTTGTTAATTTGGTATTATACAATGAACGAGTCAAATTTGACAATAGGGCTGAATTAAGACTTTCAGAACTCCAAAAGACCGAACAGATCTTGGTGATCTCTCCCATCCTCATATTAAAATAAAATTAAACACAAACACACACACACACACACACACACACACACACACACACACACACACTATTTTAACCTGGCCCCATCTCCATATGTGTTTTAAAAGAAACTTCTCTTTAAATGATCTCATTATAATATTCTGGATGATTAATCAAAGCTGAGATTTTCTCATTTATTTTTGGCACCCCTGCTTTACTGATATGCAAAGCATATGTTTAGTCTCTATATTGGGTAGTACAATAGCTTTGACCGGAAATAGTGGTAACGTATATTTTCTGATCATATAGATCATCATTATCAAATGCATTATTTCCATGACTTGCTAAACAGAAAATGTCTTGGTAAGGTTTTCTGCCAGGTCTAAGTTTGGGGTTCTAGCTTTAATGTATAGAGCATCACTGTGTGTTTCATATTAAGTTCACACAAGGAGCCCCATGGCACTTTGATGGTGACAAAGCCCAGCATGGCTGCTGGATATTAGTAAATAAAGTCCAGACTCCTCTGCTTGGTTTTCAAAGTTCTTCCTATTATAGCCTCCAATCTGCATCCACCCTAAACTACAATGCCTTTGCCATTTGGGCCCTTTGCTTCTTTCCTGTCTGTCTAGCCCTTCTGTTTCATACATTCCCGGCCATCTTCATACTCCCTTTCTCCTGCAGATTCCCTGTTCTGGGAAGAACCCCTGGGAACCTTGGTAAAAAAGTTAATGGCCCAGTCCCTATCCTTCTTCAATGAGCCTGGGCCTCGGTGTTCTTTCTTAACCCTCTAGGTGACTCTAAAATCAAACACTAAAAGAAGTTTGTGTTCTCAAATGCAAAGTTTAAGAAGCACTGGCATTTGGGCTGGTATCATACTACCTTATTTCTAGGCCTGATTTCCCAGAGTTCCTAGCCATGTCATATTCTATGATTTTTTCACTTCTCTGTGCCTTAGTTTCCTCATCTGTAAAATGGGGATATCATAGCACATGCTTGATAGTATTGTCCTAAAGATTAAATGAGTTAAATGTGAAGTCCTTAGAAAAATGTCTGGCACATAAAAAGTGCACAATAAATGTTAGGTCAATGGCCCCTTCGATGTCTGGAAGGGCTAATGTCCCTGTCTCAGTGCCTAACCAATACAGGCCGGCCAATTACTTTTGGCATTGACAGAATCTGTGATCCTGGGCCAAATTCTCAGGAAACGGGATGCTTAAATCTCTGATTCCCAACCTTGACTACACAACCTTGAGGTTTACCCAAGGTGCTTAAAAAAACACTGTTGCCTGAAAAAAAAAAACCAAAAACCAAAAAACAAAAAAACTTTGTTGCCTGGGTTCCTCTGCTAGAGGTTGGACTTAACTGGTCAGGGGGTGGGACACAGGAATGGGATTTTTAAAAGTTCCCCCAGAAGATTCTAAGAAAGAAGAAAACGATTCTTTTCAGTATACTTGCAAATTTGCTCCAAGTTTGAGATTGTCTAAAATAAAAACCAAGTATATATATATAAAAAAAATGGTGCTCCAAAGGTGCAGTGCATCAAGTTAAAATGCAGCTTTCTGATTTGGTGGAAGGCTGGGACTGAGGGCAAGAATCCACATTTTTAGCATTCACCGTAAGTGGCAGCTTCGATGGAAGGAATAAAAAATTCCCCTGAGAGTAGCAGTTTGCAACTGTTCACCAAACACAGCAAAACCACCTCACTTTCACCCCACATTCTAGAACCTACCTCCTCATCCCTCCACCCCTTTCCTCCCAAACCCCTCACCTACTTTCTTTCTGCCAGTGGCAAAGATTATTAGAGATCAGTGGGGAATTCTCAGGATAGAGAATTGAAAAATGATTCAAGTGATCTGCTAGCATTTTTGTCCAAGGAGAAAAGAGTACCCTGGTTTTCTGTGTATCATTCCTCAAGCAGGGCAATCCCTGCAGATGGGGTCATTTCATAAGACGGCCTCTGATGGCTCCAGAGTGGCTAGAGTGAGGAGTGAAGAGGCATGTTGGAGCAAGGTCTTAGGAGCACGCACTGCACACCCAGGTAATTCCAGTGTAGGTGGACTGTTTTAAGGCTCTCGCCAGTATCGTAGGAAAGCACAACTTTGTTACAGTAGAAAATTGAAATTTTGAAATATAATGGCAAAACCCTAATGTGAAAACCCAACACTGTTCAAATAGCAATAGTTCTCCTTAAAGACAAAACCAAACCAAACCTTTCTCTGCTGAAAAATTAGTATCTAATATTATAAGCCATCAAAGGTCCTCTTGGCATGGTGCCAGCACTGGAAAAAAACAATCACTCTAAAGTTTTAACTCTATAAACCCAGGGACTGAGTTTTGGACAAAACAAATGCATTCTTTATCCTCAGTTTTGGAAGTCAAAATAGGCAAATAGTGAATAGTCTGAATTACTCACACACACTTATAAGACTTAAAGAAAGAAACTTAAAAAACGATTATTAAAAGAACCACTATTGGGGCACCACTATTGGCTCAGTCGTTAAGCATCTGCCTTTGGCTCAGGTCATGATTCCAGGTCCTGGGCTTGAGCCCCGCATTGGGCTCCCTGCTCAGCAGGAAGCCTGCTTCTCCCTCTCCCACTCCCCCTGCTTGTATTCCCTCTCTCGCTGTGGCTCTCTGTCAAATAAATAAATAAAATCTTAAAAAAAAAAAAAAGAAAAGAACCACTATTGATGGCCTGATAGGCTGCTCTTTCCCTTTGGTGTTTAGTAGCTTACTTAGGATCACCTTTCATGTGAGTCCTCTAGACAATTCTGGAGAACTTTTAAAAGAAAGTTTCCCCCATTTGTGAAATGAGATGTTCTCAGAGGCCTATTTGGCTATGAAAACCCACAATTCAAAGCTTTTAAATTAAGGATGAAAATATTTACAGGGCATGAAAGAGTGAGCTCATAAAGAATCAATTTTCATGAATTTGATGGTTATGTAGAATTACAGAATTTGATATTTGGAGGGGACCTCAGGGATATTAGGTGAAGGGTTTGATCCTGTGCCTAAGAGATGAAAATAGAACTCAGGTGTAGTGGTTTCTAGTTCAGGGCTCTTTCCCTGAGCTTACAACCATATTTCCCTTTTCTTGCTTCCTTGCCTCATGTCCTACTTTCTTTTCTTCTTTAATTTCGTTCTTGCCTTCATCATCCATGACAACAGTTCCACCATCATCCATTAACTGGAAAATTACTGATTGAAAGTAAACAAAATAACAGCAACAATAAACACCTCTTGTTAGGAGAGAACATACTGGAATCCACAGTATCTAAAGCATCTAAAATAATCTTTTCTGTGAGTTGTCTTCTTTGTTAACACACTTGTGTTGTCTCTCTTTTTGTTGTTATTGATGAGAATTCATGCCTGAATATTTTCCTCTTGCTTGATTGGAAAGTTCACCTCAAGATGGGCTAATATGGCTTTCCTAGGGTGCCGGGAGCAAGAACTACATGGTCAGACATGACAGAGGGTAGGAATACGAGTTCTTTTTCTAGGAAAGTTTGAATTAAGTGGAAGCAGGGTACAACTTCTATTCTAGATTCCATAGTGGTGGAGAACATAAAAAGACTCATCCTTGACTCTTCTCTCTCTGTCAGATGCCACATCTAATGTCGGTGAACTCTGTTGGTTTTCCCTTTAAGGAATATCTAGAATCTGATGAATTCCCCCCTTTCCCCCCACTGCCGTTTGGGACAAGCCACCGGTATCTCTTGCCCCATAGACTATCTCCCTGTTTCTGAGCTTAGCTACTACCCCCCCACCATTCTCAACACAACAACCAGAAGATTAAGTAAGATTATGTCCTTCCTCTGTTTAATATGTTCCACTTTCACTTCACTCAGAGACAAAGCCTAAATTCTTATAATGGCCCACCGTGCCCTCGGCCCTGATTGTCAAAGTGGTCTTCAGCCCAGGGCACCAGCATCACCTGTGGAATTATTAAGACTGCAAATTCTTGGGTACCCCGGATTGCCTGAATCAGAGACTGGGTTTAATATGGTTTAATATGCCCTGAGGTGATGCACACTCAAGTGTGAGACTCACCTTTCTAGGGGATCAACCTTTGATGATCCTTAATGACCTCTCCAGTGACTCACATTGACCTTCTTGCTTTTCTCAGAGTAATAAGTCAGACCTCTCTCTCATGAGGGCTTTGGTGCTTGCTATTTCCTCTACTGGAATGCTCTTTTCCCACTTAACTGCTCAGCTTACTCTTTTATGTTCTTCAGGTGTCTTCTCAAATATCAACTTGAGAATCACTGAGGCCCGGCATATTTGAAACCTTAACCTATCTCTCTCCTAAGACTCTTCCCTGCCACCAACTTATACAGACAGAGGCATTCCCTATCTCCTCTTCCATGGTTGGTTTTCCTTAATGGTACTTGGCTTGGAGTCTCTCATGCAGTTGCTGTCAAGATATCAGCCACATCTGCAGTCCTCTGAGGGCTTGCCTGGGGCTGGGGGATCTGATTCCAGCCAGGATGCCTCACTGAAATGACTTGCAGATTGGTGCTTGCTGTTGGCATGATGCCTTAGGTTCTTGCCTTGTAGACCTTCCCACAGTGTCAGTGGGGTGTCCTCAGGACATAGCTGCCTTATCCCAGAGCAAGTGATCCAAGAGACAGCCAAGCAGAAGCCATATTCTTTTATGACCTAGACTTTGATGACCTAGAATGGCATACACTATCATGGGATATTCTGATCCAGAACCATCGAGGTAAGCCACTCTCAATTCCTGACCCACAGACAGTCCAATATAATAAATGCTGTTGTTGTTTTAAGATGCTAAGTTTGGGATAAAATTTCAGGCAGCAATAGATAAATAATACTGCATATGTCACCATTTGGCTTACTGTATATCTTATTTAATATTTTTAAATCCATAAACTGCCACCTCCCACATACCCTAGAATATAAGCCTCTCAAAAGAAGGGTGTGTGTGTGTGTGTGTGTGTGTGTGTGTATGTATTTTCAGTGCCTAGAACAGTGTCTATACTGTTAAGTAGTGGGTATTTAACAAAAATATGTGGAATTAATGCATAGAAAAGCTGCATGTGGGTGGTGGGGAGCTATGCTGATGTAGTTGGAGGAAGGATACTGTGGGGTATCTGTGACACCACTACTTTGCACAACTCCAGGGGACACCATTCCCACTGTATTCCATGTGAATGGATAGTTCTGAGAGTACAGCTCCATGTGAAATTCATTTTGGCCTTGCAGATCCCCTAAATGGGCTTTGGGGACCACCCATGGGGCTCCACTGGCCACAGTTTGAGAAACACTCATCCAGGAGAACAAATCTACAGGCAGTTGGAACAAGACCAAGCCTTAGAAGAGAGATCCTTGTTCCCAACATCTTACAGAAATAGCAGAGAGCCACCAAACCTCAAGAGCCCGTGGGGGTTGGACAGTGACTGTCTCAGTGGCAGGTCTGAACTGACAGCCCATAACCAGAGACCACCTCCTCCTTCATGCCCCTAATCTAACCTGGAGCCCACCATGAAGTTTTAGAGGCAGGAAGTAGAGGCTGAGGAATGATTGCGGGGGGAGGTTGTGTAAATATTGAAGGTAGACCAGTTTCTCAGGAAGCTTGACTTGAAGATAAAAAGAATCAAAGGGTGCCTGACTGGCTCAGTTGTAGAACATGTGACTCTTAATCTCAGGGTTGTGAGTTCGAGTTCCACATTGAGTGTAGAGATTACTTAAAAATAAAATCTTATAGAAAAAAAAGAATTCAGATCTGGAAGGAGAATGTAGATTGGGGGAAGGCCATTTGAGGACTTTCAGGGACAGGAATTAATGTGGTTGGTCAGGGGAGTGGAGGGCTGGTGAAACCTAAGGGAGAGAGAAGAGGAAAAACACCTAGCAAGAGAGGAGATTCAGTCAATGCCTTTTAAGTCTTTTCTCTGTTTGCAACACTCTTTTGTTCATATTGAAAGGAATTTCAAGCCTTAATAAACAAGGTGGGTGAGTTTTTGATGGGAGGGAGCTCTTCCTGTTTTGATTCAATACATTTGGGCTGACCGGTTCTTCTGTCCAGAGATTGTGCCGGGCAGTTTCCACACATAATCTTGTTTAAATCTCCCACACTCCCACAGGGGAGGTTCTTTCCTTCATTTAATAATGAGGAAACTGACTTTTAGGTTAGATAAACTGCCAGTGTAGGAAGCAGAACTTGTACAGCCAAGAGCTCTGTTGACACTCATGCTGAACCATGGTTTCTCCACGACTAGGAGCGTCCATATATGTTATCACCCAAGCTAGGACTCCCCACCCCCGCACCGAAAGTGAAAGGGAATATTGCCAATAATCTGTCACTGACCACAGGCATAGACAGGGATCATTCTGGGTCACAAGGCACCTATGCTTAGTCTGCCCAGGTAGGTTCGACCTTCTCACTACGGAAAATGCCTTGATGTATTCTGTGTTCCCCGTTTAAAATCCTAATGCCAACTGAAACAGGACTCCGTGGTTAGAACCACAGCTCTGTTTAATGGGTAAATGGGGAGAGCATGACTGTTGGGCCCATCTACTAATCTGCAGCAGGCGGATAGCTCAGAATGGCCCTGAATCATGCAGAACATAGAATAATTAAAGCAAGATGGTGACATGGACTTTTATTGTATTCTGATTTTCACCATGGAAATTTTACCTTTTGCTTAAATTCTTGGTATTTTAAGGTCTTAGAGGATAAAACAAAGCTATTCTTCATGAGAAAGCTGCTTTTCCTCATTCACACTTCTTTTTTTTTTTTTAAAGCTGGTCAATCACTAAGCTCATTTGAGTGATGGCTAAGTCAAAATTATGACTGCCTGATTTTACCCTTCATTGCACTTGTCAAAAAATTAAATTAAAGATCATGCTTATGAATATAATGCATGAACTGCTGCATGGCATTCTGAAAGATAGAATGTCCCTTCTGTCCAGCCACTCACAAAACAGCATGTCACATGATACATTAATATGCAGGAAAAATAATAGGGCAGAGAGAAAATTCTGCCACTTAGGAAATACAACGTGCATTCCACCAGTGGTTTGTGTGTTCAGAAAAATTTATTTTAGTCAAGACAATAATAATAATACCTCTAATAGCAATATTAAATCCTTCAAACTTGTATAGTGCTTTCTAGTTTCCAAAATGTTTCCACATGTATCTCATCTGACAGAAGAAATCATTAATATTTTAGAGTGCAGTATAGGGCTGCTTGATTTAGCATTGCAAGGGCTCGGGTTCCTGAACAATGTGCATCCCATGTAGGCTTGTTGAATATTCTATGTAGAGGCAATTGTAGAGCGAGGGCCAAAGTGCTAGTGCTTTCTGTAAAAAATATGGCGGAAAAATAGCATTCATTACCGAAAGCCACTGAAGGCTTTGGAGATGAATGTTTGTAGAAAATTACTGTTCTCAATTTGCTACTGAATTTTAGGAGCCAACGTCTCTAGTTTTTAAATGAAAATATGTTTTTGTTTTATCAATATAAAACAATTCTTGCATATATATTTTTAAGTTACACACAAATTTAGGAAGTTGAATATTGAACTTTTCCAAATCTGCCCCTGTCTCTTTTCCACTGCTCTAAGATAATTCCTGAGATCATTTTGACATATATCTTCCCAGACTATGTATTATATACATAAGCATGTATGTACACACATATATAGGTATGTATGCATCCATTTTTATATGTATATTTGTAGATATTTACTATCTACCAATCATTTTTCCAATCTATCTATCATGTACCTATCTAATTCTTGAATACATGGCTGAGCTGGTGCTTTTTGTAAGGAAACTCCTTAGAAGCCAGAAATGATGGTGACTGAATCAAGATTTGTAAGCAAGCACTGAAATTATTGTTTGCTTTGAGGCATTTGCCAATACCCAGATGGTCTAGGCTCTAGAATAGTGGTTCTCAAACTCAAGCAGGCATGTGAATACCCCAAGGGCTTTTAAAAACACAGATTAGTGGGCCCCACCTCAGTATCTCTGATTCAGTAGGTCTGAGATGAGGCCCTAGAGTTTGTAATTCTAACAAGTTCCCAGGTGATGTTGGTGATGCAGACAGGAATACTCTTTGAGAACCACTAGCTGAAGCTTGGGTTTGAATGAGCCACACATGGGAGCCATAGGACCTGTACTTTGCTCCTGAGTATAGTAGGAAATTTTCTCATCTCAGTTTTAGCATTGGTTGGAGAGGAAGAAAGGAAGAAAAAAGTCTCTGTTGAGATTTCCTAATCTTATAATACATATGTACTAACATGGGCAAGTAGCAAACAAAACAAAACAAAAAACTCTAAGCCAAATATGTAGTTTAAGGTTTCCCTAAATCAGCAGTATCTTCAGGTATCTCAGAAACAAAACATAAATAAACTCTTAATCCAGCTTCAGAAAATCCCCACAAATAAAAATCTAAAGAACATGGCAATAAAAAAGACAAAATATACAAGGAAATAACCATAACTATGAATCTGCAAAAACAACAAACTGCAGAATTTAACTTACACAGACAGACTAGAGATATTGAAATTTCAGATACAGATTATTTTTTAAAAATATTTTATGTGGTTATTAAATAAAGGATGATGAGCTATATTTGAAACAGAACCAAATAAAACTTGTAAAAATGAAAATGATAACAATGGAAATCAGATTAGATAAAGTTAAATAAAATTAATGAATTGAGTGATAGGCTTGAAAGAAGTAACCAGAAAGCATCAAAGAGAGATAGATAGGGACACAGAAGGAAAAAAAAAAAAAAAAAAAAGCAATGTAGGTTAGTGGAGACAGTATTTGGTGGGGCAATAGGAGAAAAATTTTCAGAACTTTACTAAAAAATATGTCTATTCCCATATCCAAGAAGCACAGCAAATCCTAAAAAGGATAAAGAGAAACCCACACAGAGGGACATCATACTGAAACTGAGAGACAAAAAAGATAAACACCAGATTGTCAGTGCAAAGAGAAAGTAAAGACAATTTAAAAGAAACAATTAGACTGGGATATTACCTCTTAACAACTACAGAACTGATAAGAGTGGGGGAAAAAAATCTTGAAATGTTGCAAGAAAATAACCATCAACCTCAAATTTTTACCCAGGAAAACTGCCTTAAAAAAATAGCAAAATAATAATGTTTCCACACAAACAAAGCCAGAAAGATTTTCACTACAGGAACTTCTAAAAGGATTTCCTGGTGAAAGATGGAGGAAAGAGTGTGCGAGGAGCATGTTTTTTTAATGGTGCTAAGTTTTCTATAATATTCTTTCAATTAATTTTTTTGTAAGAAAAAAAAAATTGGTCCAAATTCCTGAGAGTTGGAATTGCTGGAAGTGCCATTTACCAGGTGTTTTTCAAGCAATTGTGCCTATAATTTGCCAGCTCATGGTTGGCTTATCATTTATATCAGATGCCAGCCAATCTGAAATTACTAATCATTTCCTTATTGGCATGGTGTTGCAGTGGGTCAGTACTCTGGTCCATGAAAGTTCAATCAAAACAATCAAAATGAAACTCTATATCCAAAAGTCCACCATACAAAAAATGCTAAAAATTCATTTGGAAATTGTTTGATTATTTCTTTTGATGTTCAATACTTTAGTACAACCTTTACTAAAGGGATAAGGCTTTCAGTCAAGGCTGCAATAACAGCAATGTTGCCTCCTTCAACAAAACTAGGTCTAGTTTCCAGAAGAGAGAAAGGGAAAAGGATTAGCGAAGTTATGTTGTTTCTAGAAAAAAAGAAGAGATTCTGACATTAACAAGCTGCACGGACTTTGGGCAAGTTAAAAAACCATTCACAGTCTACTTTAAAACAGATCTGTAGAATGAGATAACTTGCCCATATGTTCACAAAATTCTTCTGGATCAAAATACAGTTATCACAGTTATATATGCCAGGAAATCTAGGTGAGTTTGTGTTCCAACTCTATTCTCTATGATCCTGTCTGAGAATGGATATTATAAGGTAAACTGAGGTAATCAGGAAGACCCATGAGGGTGAGAATCAGGGCTGGGAACCCAAAGGTAGGGGAGAAGTAAGATGAAGCCAAGTGATGGGGAATTGAGCTGAGTGATCTATAAATAAAAGTACCAGAAGCTTCTCTTACTAAAATATATATATATATATTTATAATAATAAAATATATATATATATATATATATATATATATATATTAGAGAGACAACCAAGTTGGAAAAGGACTGATAACTCTAAAATGGGAAGCCCATCACAGAAAAGGGTCATGTTCTGCATTACCCCTCCACCCAGGGATACAATATTCTGTTTGCATGTCTAGTGGGAAAGAATTGTAACTCTTTACCAATCAAAGATTATAACTCTTTGAATCAGGAGAGGAAGTGAAACATATGTAACATGAATTCAGGACGTAGTTTATTTCATCAAAATAGAAACACTGATAGATAATGAGTGCCCATCATAGAATCATCTACCTCTAGCTTGTCCCTTTCTTACCATTTTTCCAGCAATTTTTACTTTTTCATCCTGAAAGTCATCTTAGGAACAAATACACAATTCCCACGTTTCTACAGAGTGGCTAATGTTAGATTTCACCATGATGCCATGGACAGAACGTCCCTGGTCACGAATCCACAGTGATGGCACTTTGGTGCCTTAAGAGCATATTCTGAGACCACATCTTTGGGTAAGGAAAAGCCATATTATCTACTCGTCTTGGGATTACGGAATGATGTTCCTAAACAAAGCAAATTATTTAGGAGGCAAAAGAAGTTTCCGCTCACCTGAAGGAATAACTGGGAGGAATACCCTTATTAATTAAAGGAGACAGAACTGCTGTAGTTTATGGCTCACCACATGACACTTGAAATGACCACAGGCTCAGGCTCCGGAAAACAATCTCTGATGTGGGTTGGACATTTGATGGGAACCACTAGGTGAGGTGGAGCCTCTCTCTCCAAGGAAAAGGCAATTGTCATTTTGCCCTTAACCCATTTACCAGACATGGCCTCAAGAGATTGTCCAGGAAATGACCTCACTAGAGTAGGAGACGAAAGCCCAAAGCTCTTATCACCTTGGGCCAATGAGAACTGCTGGCCTTCTCCATGGTTCTAAGTGTTCACCATGAATGATTTGAAGCTCTCAAGCATATTTAAGTGAATCAGGGCAGTGTGCACCCTCTCATGGTGCTGATTATTTTGGCAATTATAATAGCCATTATGAATGCTGGACCTGTGCTAGGCACTTTATACATACTATTTCTATTGTTTACTGTTAGTTGGAAATGTTTATTTCTTGTTCCTCAACCAAAGGGCAGAGAACATTTACTGCTGTGCCTTTCTCCTCATCCCCTCACTTATCCAAGCCTTGGGTGGGGGCGGGGAGTGGAAACAGACACATCTCGAGTCTCTCTCGGATCCACCTGTCCACAGAGAGGGCATGTCCTGGTCTGTTCTTTTTCATATAATAAGCTCACCCGGGTAGTCTCTGTCCAGGCACCCAAGATACCAAGGACAATGGTACTTGCTCCTGAGGGGACAGAGGTTACATCTTTCATATTCAGGAGTGAAATCAGCCTTAGGAAGCCCATCTGGGGGCAGGGCCACCAGATGCTCTAATCTAACCTCATTAGTAACAAAGCTCATGTTCTTGGTTTCAAACTTTCCTACAGCTTTGCCTTCTCAGTTGTTCCGCACCCAGGTGAGGGTGAAGGCAGTGTCATTACTTATTAGTTGGAACCTCGACACTCATGCGGATGCTGTGCTGTCACGGAGGAGAGATGTTCAGGATCTCCCTTCAAGAGAGAACATGCTGCTGGGAATGAAGTTAGCTGACAGCGGCCACTGGCCACACTTTGGGGTCCACTGCAGCATTATAGTCACACCGAGGCCACTTTCTCCCCCAGCTGCTTGTGGCCAGTGAGTGAGCAGGAGAAAAGGGATCTTGGAGCCGGCCATTTCCTGCCCAGTGCTCTGGGCCTCCCCAGACTTCTGCAGATTGCACTGCAGATGGAGGCTCTTCCTAGCTAATCTTCCTTCCTTCTCTCCTTCGCCTCCTCCTGCTCTTCCCCCCCTTTACCCTTCAAGGCTCCCCGCTCCCATACATTTCCTGCACTTCTATTTCATCTTGGCATCTTCTTTCCCAAAGACCCAAGCTGACACTATCAGTATTATAATGCTCTCCATTTCACAGCGGATGAAGTGAGGATCCAAGGCAAGAAACGAGAAAGCATAAATATGTTCCCCTTTAAGAAGTTCATGCATACTCAGGAGATGAGAGGCTCCCTAATCTACCTAATCTACATTTTAAAAGAAAAATGTGAATATCTTGTAGGTGGCACTAGTGTTGTGAGTCAAAGACAGACTGGCTTCATTTCTTCAGAAAACTGAGCCCAACTGAGCCTGTCCATTTAACGCAAAGATACGCTGGCTTCTAGAAAGTGGAAGAGAACAAAAGACCGGAAGCATTTCCAGCACCCACTGCTCAGGTTTGAACCTGGACTCAGAATATGTTCATGAAAAAAAGCAAGTGATCCCAATAAGGCAATTAGCTACGCACTGCTCGTCACACCCAGGTCTATAACTCACCCTTACGCGATGACAGAGCACCCAACTTGTCAGCACTTTGCAGGAACAGAAAATACATCACGATGAGAAAATGTGTTTTTTCAGACTTGGTTTTTACCTTCACCAATTAAACCTAAATCTGATATTTTGTCCTCACATTCAGGGGAGAATCCACATATTAGGAAAGGATAAAGAATTCTTCTGTGATTTTTGCACCCTGAGAAATATCTGAATAAGAGAGCATGCACGTAATTTAAAAAGTTAACCAGAAGTTTTTTTTCCATGGAGTAATTTTTTAAAGACAGGAGGGACAGGACTCACCTTCACTAGAGTCTTTGGAACATTCTGGCTTCTTTGCTTTGCTCTTCTTGTGGGGTGGAGAGAGGCCTTTTGGCTCTAACCCCTCTGGAAGCATAAAGATTTAAAACATTCTTATTTAGATATTCAATATTTAAAATTATGTTGAAGTTTAAAGTCCTTTTTTTTTTCCCCTCAGTAAACGCACATGTATAGTGAAGCTTGATCACAGATTCATTTGTCATTTTGGCTGAGCTAAATTTTGGCAAGAGTCTGTGATTCTCCAGTGCACATAGATTGACATTAAAGCTTAACATCTTTTTGTGACCATCATTAATGATTCACACAGATGTGAAATCTTAAATGCTTTTTTTAAATTAAAAGAAATTCTCCATAAGGCAACCCCAAATTATTTTTTTTTTCTCCACAGGAGTTTGATTTAAAACTTCACGGATTAACTGACAGTTGCCAAAATGCAATTTCATTTTACTAAATCCTCAAAGTAGAGCTAGATCAGCTGCAATGTCATCTCATCTTGGGGGGTTGGGGTGGAGCTTTAGTCATCCAAATTCTAAACAACTTCTATATGTCCCCAATTAAATTAACATGTTTGCCACTTTTCTCAATCCTTCCCAATACCCCCTGGGGCCAAGTCTATCCAAGGAGGCTGATAATTTAAATTCTGAAGACTGAAAAAAAAAATCCTGAAGACAGTTTTAGGAAACTGTCTTCTCTAAATTCATCCCCTTCAGATACAGATACTTTGTTAGGCATTAATTTGTATTTCCAGTCCTGGTCTCTCTGCTAAGCTCAAAGCTTATGTCTTCAGCTGCTTACGTGGCAGCTCGTTTTGTATTTGGACTGGCTGTCTTCTCTCCACTCTCCACCTTCTACCCCACCTCCCATCCAGCTGTGCGCTGGGAGACTGGTCTCTACATACCAGTGAAATTTCTGTCTTTCTTCCTAGGCTACCAGTAACCTTCAAGGGCTTATTGTATCCGTCTATCTCAGATCACAGCCCCAATCACTTGGCTTTCTCCAAGTCCTCTCTGTCTCCAGCGTCCTGTAACTACCCCCTCCCCCACTGTCCTTTCAGGGCTGGGATGTAATGGTACCTCCCTCTTTCCAGCCCCCATGATTTCCCTCAGCCGGGCTCTCACCAAGCATTTCAAATTTATGTAAATAATCCCATTAGGCATTTCAAACAGCACAGCTGGAACAATGCTCTTGATGTCTGCAAACCTGTTCTCTCCATAGCATTTCACATCTCACTATCTACCGAGGAATTCAAACTCCCAAACTGAGATACTGTCCTTAATGTTTCCTTTCGGTCACTCTTCCAGGAAGGTCATCATAAGGCCTATCAGCTCTGCTCCAAAATATCCCATATTCATGCACTGTGCTCATCCTTTGCAATCATCACCCTAATCCAAACCAGCAGCCTCTCTTACCTGAGTTCCTATAGTAACGTTCTGGCTTTCTAAACTCCCTGAAACTAGCTATTCTCTGTGTAGGAGCCAGAGTTATCTTCTAAACATAAAGCCGATCCTGTTGCTCACCTGTTTAAATACCATTGGTCTTAGATTAAGATCCAAATCCAATTCCATGGGCCAGGACAACATGGCCCTCAGGCTCTGCCTCTGCTCTAGCCTCGTCTCCCACTTGCACTTTGTCTGTCTTTGTGTGTTCTTGTCATTACTAGGCTGGTTTCTGCCTTAGAATCATCACGTCTGCTGTTCTTCTCCCCTCCCCTCCAAAAACACACACTCATGTGTCTACCTCCTTCTCACCTATTAATCTCAAATCAAACTCAGCTCCCAAGAAAGGCCCTCTGCTAATTCCTAACACGAAGGGTGCCTGCAAGGGAAATCTCTCTCAAATACATCACTTGATGTATCTGAAATTATCTTGTCCCCTTCTTTCTTTATTGTATGTCTCCCTTCCCCATCCCACCTCCTAGAATGTAAGTTCCTTGAGAAAAGGACATTTGTCTTTCCTAATCTCTCTTGTGTCCCTGGTACCTAGTAGTGTCTTGCGAATTTCATTTCCAATTCCGTTTTCTTTCCCCCCTTACCCAGGCCTTTCTTTAAGGCCAAGATATAATGGGGCTCATGCCTAATTCTTACTCTCTTAGCAGCTGTCGCCTTATGCCAGGATTCTAAAATTACACTACAGTGCTATGGCGACTCATTTTTCTTTTCCCATTTATTAAAAAAGGAACAGAACAAAAAATTGCATTTGATAGATGTGCTATTAAAAACTTTGGCATTATGGACTACAAAGGTTTTTGGGCACTAAGTTAGGCTTTCTGTGGTTGCAAGTAAGTCACATCTAAGATCGTTACCATGGCCAGGGTGAAAAATTCCGCCAATGATTACATTAGCAACTCCCCCAAACTTCTGTCACCAGGTGTGAGATGGATATTGACCCTTCAGAATGGGTTCAGCAAAACCAGAAATGAGATGCTTGGAACAGCTCACTGAGCACAGATGCTGTGCTCAAAAGGATGCATAAAATGGGCAAAGCAACACTTATGATCTCCCTGGAAGGAAACTCTTAAGACTCTCTGGAAGATGCCTCTGAAATGCATCATCTGCAACAGGGACTAAGAGGAGTGCTCCCAATGCTGGGGATTCAACCCCAAACCAGCATTTCCTGAAAGTGAGTTTTTGATAATGAACCTGATCTCCCAACCTGAATAGGAATTCTTGGGGAATGGGTGAGACATCTCTGAAAGACATCTATTTGTCTCTATTTGTCCACGTTTTGAGGTAAGTACCCAAAAAGGACTGGTACTTCATTTTTAAAAAGTAACAGGGCCCTCCTTGGGTAGTTAGTAGGCATGGATACATGTTAATTATCAATAGTCATCTATGACATTAGTATCATTTCGTAACAGCCATGGAGGCATTCAAATGAAAGTCACTGATACACATGACCTCTGTGCCCAGATTTCTACTTGTGGTTCAGCAGAAACAACGCCCCCTCTTGGTCTGGAGAAGCTGAAGGAACATTCCTCCAAAGCACCCCATACTGCTCCTTGGCAGCGTATCATATTATCTATGTTGCCTCTCTTTTTGGCAGAGGGTGGAGACCTGGAGCTTTGCCCTGAGCATAGCTTTGCCACCTGAAGAACTCAACTGTGCTCCTCACTGTCATGTATCTGAATTGTCATAGGTGGCTGTTGATTTTCTGTCCTCTATGCTAGGATTAAAGAAACTGATGAAGGACTTAAAGGGAATCCTAAGCATTTAAGCCAGTCTGTCTCTGTCATTTTCCCCATGGGGGCAGAGCCTCACCTTGAGGATGAACTTGTCTCACACCATCTGAGATGCTCCTGCCTCTACTTACTTTTAGAGTCTGGAGACGGAGTACAAGGGTGTGAGCTTTGGGGTCAGACACACTTACGGCTCTCCTACTTAAGCCAGGAACTAATTCCTCTTAAGCCTTGTGTAGTTACTAATTCTTGCCTCCTAGGGTTGTTGCATATCTTAAATGACTTCATGTATGTTGAGCGACTGGCACAAAGTACATCCTGATTAAAATCTGGTTCAGCAGACGTGTGCTGGGGCTGACGTGAGCCAGCTGACTACCTCTCTCTCCTCAACTCCCGCATTCATTGATCTCATGTTTGGTAGCTTGAACACCACCACAGTGGGTGTATTTACAATAATGAAATATGCAAACTCCCCCAGTGGGGGTTCCCTTCACCCAGAGAGTCGGTTTACCAGCACCTTACTGGTTTTTGGTATTCAGATTGTTATTCACTATCATTTACTAGCATTTGTTGGCCAGTTATTCTCCCAAGTAGCCCTTCACTAATGTCAGCTGCATACGTAAAAATCCCTCCAGCATTTCTACTTGTAATACAGGCAACACTGGGCAGAGGACAGGCAGCGCCTAATGGTCTGGTTAGAGACCCGTCTTAGAGACCAACACGCCCGAGTATGAGATCTGAACTGAAGCCAGCCTCCTCACCAATGTCTGGCAAGGCCAGTGGCACATCATGGAACCATTCTGCACAGAAATCCCTCATGATTTCAGCACTCAGATATTAGGAAATGGAGAGCAGCTTCCCAAGCCCATTCTGGCCTAGTGACTTAGCATCTTCGGGCCATCAAGTATGACTTTAACAGCTGCATCCAGCTGCTGCACAAAACCCCCAGGAAACCTGATGAGACTAAGATCAGAACTGATGATCCAATTAAAGTCCCCCAAACCTCATATGCTGACTCCAACCTTGTGGGCTCTGCATTAGCATTAATAATGATTTTCTTAAAATCACTCAGTGGTTTGGATAGCTAGCTGCATCTCATTAAGAAGTCAACTCCCCCTGCCTAGAAATGTGTACTTATGGCACTTAGGCAAATGATCCTTAGCAAGATAAGGTCCTTAAACTGGCTGGCTGAAAGGGCAGTACTCCCCACAGCTGAAGGATATTCCAAGGATACTTCACGTGAGCAGGATAAAGGAGAATAGCAAAAATTGACATTAAATTCACGGAATTTAATCCAAGGTGGGGTGACCACTTAAAGTCTTTTTTCAACATATGGTTCTTTTAAGCAATAAGACATCTCTCATGGTCATGGGAATGGATATTCTAATTGAAATTTCACCTTGGGCTTTATGTTTTATAAAAGACAAGCAGAGTCCTTGTCTCAGGTTGGATTTTCTCAGAAGATGCTGAGACAAGGGTTTGAGTTCAAATACTTCATTGAAGAAATTATCCCAGAAAGTGCCAGAGGGGAGTAGGGAAGGGAGACAGGAAAGGGAAGGCAGCCAATACTGGGTGTGAGCAAGTTCCACTGGGGACCTCTGGGTGATGGTACAGAATCTCGTTGTCCAATACCACACTTTGCCAATGGATATGTGGAATGTGTCTAGTCTGAACTGAGACATGAATGTAAAACACACACACATTTCAAAACTCAGTATGGAAAAAAGAGAATGTAAAATATCAGGGTCATTTAATTTTTATATTGATTACTCATTGAAATGATAATATTCTGGATATATTACATAAAATAGTATTAAATTAATTTCATTTGTTTCTCTTTACTTTTTCCAATGTGATTACTAGAAAATCTGAAGTTAAACAGGAGGCTCCCATTTGAGGCTCCCATCCTATTTCTACTGGACAGCGCTGAAACATAACCTGCCTCAGAGGTGTCCTGCTCGGGTCCACCAACTCTTGCCCGTTGTTGGCTGAGGGCTACTCCAGACAAATTAACTCCCTGGCACTTTGAGTTTGCTTTCCTGACCAGCAAACAACACTCAGCTGAGGGTCACAGGAACTTTCCTTAGACCGCTGTTGATATTGTGAAGCAACAAGCAGGTACCAAGGATACACAGACAGGGAACTGACAACTGTTATTACACCAGTTTCCTGCTCCTGGCTTGTAGATCCTCCCTTGACTTCTCCTGCCCTCTGAATCCACTGACCTGGGGAGACCAAGGGAACCACAGGACTCAGGCATGTTTGGACCAGAGAAGAAGCTAGAAGCTAGACACGAGTTATGGTCATTGCTCCAGTGAGCTGTTATGAAGAAAAGACCTGTTGGTATCTTTCCTCGAAGACAGTGGGAGATCAGGGGAGGAAGAGAGATTTAACTTAACCAGGAGAAAGGACCATTTTAACCAAACCTTGACTAACAGAGATCGTTTACCTCAGAATTTAAATTGTTCCCCGTTAATGGAGATGCTCAGACTGAGGTTGTCGGTGAATAATGGATGGCATTCTGGCATCAAATAGCAGGTTAAACAAAATTAGGACCTCTGAGATACCGATTTTAATTTTAAAACTTGGCCCCATTTGATGCCTAGAACAGTGTGGTTGCCAAAATGGGGAACATGGAGTTCTTATACTATGGAATTAAGTTCTGTACCCTTCCAATATCTAGAAGAGAAAGAAAGAAGGGATAATTTAGTGTTTACTAAGGTCCAAGAAACATGTCAGGTACGATATCTCATTTAACTCCCAAATAAGACTGTATGGTAAGAGTTATTGGCCCCAGAGGTGTACCCTGAGGCCTATAGAGAAAACTTTTACCCCGAGTCCATAAATGGAGGAGCTAGGATTGAATTCAGGCCTATTGATTCATGCATTCATTAACAAGCACATACTGAGTGGCCCCCTTAGGCCAGATCCAATGTTTGCGATCACTAGATTTCCCTCATCAAACACTGGTCTTTCTTGAGGAGTAGGCACACATCTTAATTTCTGGTAGTGAGAAAAATATATCATATGCACCAAATATATGTACCAAAGATGGCCATGGCAAGTTTTCAGGTCCCATGTGCTCTACAAAACTTCACTGCTCCCCATCAGGAGATTGAGACTGCTTTCTCTCCCCATGAGCCTGGGCAGGCTTCTTAATGACTGTTCCAAAAAGAGTTCTGTGGAAGTCATTCTGTTGGACTCCCGAGGCTGAAGCTTAAAAAGGTTACAGCTCCTGCTGGCTCACTTTGCTCTCTCTGGAGCCTGGCTGCCATGCTGAGAGGAAGCCCAGGTTATAGAAAGAGGCCATGCATAGATGTTTCAGAAAACTGCCCCAGCTGTGGTCTCAGCCGAGAGCCCGAGAGCCAATATCAATCGCTGACCAGACATTGAGTGAACAAATCTTCACAGGATTCCAGCCCCCCAGCCATTGAGGCTTCCTGATGAGGCCTCAGACCTTGTAGAGCAGCAGGATCAAGTCAGCCCTGCTGTGCTCTGTCTGAATTCCTGACCCACAGAATATATGAGCATAATAAGCAGATGCTTTAATCACTAAGCTTTGGGGTGATTTGCTACACAGCTCTATTCGTTATAACAACAGGTTCCATTTTTACCTCAGCTTTCAGAAAGCTGAAAGTTTACTTCTTAAATATGCTGATTGTATTAGCTGTAAGAGTTAGCATAACTACTTTCTTATTTTATGACCTTGAGTGTACATTTCTATTTTTTTGTCTTTTCATGCCAGTATAGTTAACATGCAGTGTTATATTCGTTTCAGGTGTACAATATAGTGATTCAACAATTCCATATAGTACTCAGCGCTCATCAGGATAAGTGTACTCTTAATCCCCTTCACCGATTTTATTAACTTTATTATGTTTTTCTTTGAAAAAATGTGAGGCGTACATAAACAACACAATGGTCTTTGTCCATGCTCTATGAATAAATCATAAAGTTAATACCTGAATCTTCTTTCATGTCAACACCTTCTTCTTCATTATCATCTATTAAAAAAAAGGGAAAAGACAAAGAAAAACTCATATGAAAGCTAGAAACCCCAGAATTCTCCAATCTAATAAAAATTCAAAGGCAAGAAAACATTCAGTAGAGAAGAGTAGTAGATCATGCATTTCTATTGTCTTGTATTATTATGCTAAATTAGTGTAATATAATGTAAATAGAATTAGAGCTCAATTTTAACATCTAGGGTTTACATTTCCTTTTAAAAATTGTTATATCTGTCTAACAAAACTATATATGCAATAATTTGTTTTGCTTTTAAAGTTATGCACAGTCACTTCGGTCATTTCAAAAGGACAAAAAATAAAACACACTTTAAATGCCTCACTTTTTGCATCCAGGGAAAGGATGCACCCTCAAGTATCAAGAAGGATGCCTCAAGTATCTAGAAATGCGGAGCTCGCCATTTGGGTGTTGGCTGACACTGTGTCCAATCTCTGCACTGCACAGTGAAAAGTGCTAGTTTGCTATACCTGCAAATCCAAATCTTTAACCATGGAAGTTCAAGTGCCCCTCTCCCAACCCACCCCAGTCCTATCATTTCCATTCAACTCCCCTCATCCCAGTGAAACCCCCTGTAATTGGGCAAGGACCCATGCGTCCTCTGCGCTCTGGGTGACACAGTTGCTTTTTGAACTCTTGACGTGTTGTCATCTCTTCTCCTTCACTGTTGCTCACATCCAGGCAGTCTGAATCCTGTCTTCTTTCCATGTTTTTTCCTCTCTATTCACATCACTACAGCTCAAATTCAGACTTCCCTATTTTATGGTTTCTTAACCTGCTCTTCTCTTTTTCCCACTTCTGATTCCAACTCCTTTTACACATAGCTGCCAAATCAATCTTCAAATACAGCTCTGATCTGGTTCACAACTGTTCTGTGACTCCTGTCTGCCTAATGAGAAAGGTCTTAGACTCTTTGGGGGTTACACTCAAGGCCAGCAGTATCTGGTTCTGACCACTTTCCTTGGTTTCCCCTCCTCTGTTCCACTCATGCTACCACCTTCACTCACGCACCACTTAATTCTGTTTTCTAAGATCTCTGCTAGTTTCCTCTACCCACCTCAGTCCTGGAAGCAATGCCTTCTCCATCTCTGTTCACACTCATCCTTCAAGGCCAAACTGAGGTACCATAACATCTGCTCCATCCAAGTTTGAGTGAATAGTCTTCTCTTCAGTGTACCTTATTTTTAATGCCTTCTGAATATCAACTTTAAGGACCTTTGGGCTGAGGTCTGCATACAGCTCCTCCACCCAACCATTCATTAGGCATGTGACCTTGGAAAAGTTACCAAACAGTTCTGAGTTTTAGGTTCATCAGCTATAAAGTGGGATAATAATGCCTCCTACATAGAGTTGTTGCAAGGATTAAATGAGATAAGGTTACATAAAGCACTAGGACAGCTACTGAAATATTAAGTGCTATATTTTAGTTATTATTACCACCAAATCATAAGTCTACTTGTTAACATATCTGTCTGGCAGATGCCCATCTCTAGATCACAAACTCTGCAAAGTTAAAGACTATGTCTTATGTTCCTTTGTATTCCCTGGTACGTAATGCAATTAATTTTATACACTAAAATCCATAAAGAAATTTCTGCGGAATAAAATTTTTGAGGTTTTATTTTTAATTTTATCTGATTTTTTAGTCAAATTAGAGAATTCCCGTGTTTGTATTTCCTATCTATCTCTTACATACCAGGACAGCATGGATCTATGTAATGATTTGCAAACAATGAGGACTCAGTAAGGATTTGTAATTTCCTCTTGGATATATGCTTTAAATTTAGTAATTTCTGAGCCAAGTTTATTCAATGTGACACTCTTCAAAGTGCTAATTATAAATGAAGATTATAGATATACCAGTCACTGGGAATGGAAAATGCATTTAATTTGAAGTTTTAGGAAAGTAATTCTTGATGGCCATGGTTAATTTTTCAAGAAGTAAATTTTCTTCCATTCAAATTGTTAGAAACAGTAGTGATTTTCTATATAATTTATTTCTTTCATTTTTTTCTATGAATAGAATTTTGGAAGAAAGAATGTCTTTCTCTCAGAAATATAATTTTCTAACCAAATGATTACCAAAATGTTACAAACTCTTCACAGATTCTTCCCTGAACTTAATATATTTAAACAAAATTTTATTTTTCAGAGCCATCTAAAATATCTAGAACCATCTCTTTGACAAACAGACTTTCTGGAATCTCAGAGTGGGATGGAAAAGAGTCTCCACAGTTTCCAGGGAAAGATAAAGGAAGAGTCAAAGATCCCTTTGCTTGTCAACTATGTATCCATTTGTCCATGTGGCAAACATTCATTGGTAACCTTTTGTATGTGTGGCTTTATGTCTGGGGAAATAGAAAATACCAGATTATGCAGTTGCCTAGAAACTTATCATTAGTAAGGAAAGTAAGACATGCAGATACATTTGAATATATAATAGAGTAGTCAGTGCCATTACAAAAGATGTCAGGGGAGGGATAGCTGCTTCCAGGGACTATATAGACTATACTGATAGCATCATCCCTAGAATGTTCCCAGGTGTTGAAGGATCAGACTTGATGTTATTATCCATTTATTCATTCATTTTCATTCATTTATCCATATAGTGGTTAACAGTATACCCAGGATCCGGATTCAGATCAGGCCAAACCATATATAGCTGTGCAATCTTGGGCAAATTATGTAAACCTATACCTCAGCTTTCTTATCTGAGAAATAGGGATAATAAAAGTACTAACTTTCTAGAGGTGGTAATACGTAATACATGTAAAGTGCATACACGGAATGAGCATTCAATAAATACTGGCTATTAGTGTTATGGTGTCATTATTATTACTACTTTTACTACTTAACCATTTATTGACCAAGACCACATGTCAGAACTATGGAAGACCTTGAAGATAGAGTTGACATTCTATTCCCTCAAAAAGCTCACAAAGAAGTGGAAGCAGCAATCAGAAGAGGAAGTAACAGATTCTCTGATGCAGGTAGGCAAAGGTTTCACTGGGAAACAGACAAGAAGCAGCTAAGTCAGAGAGAAGGTCTATGAAGGATTTCCAGAAGAGGTGACATTTCAGTTGAATCCTAAAGGGTGAGTTAGAATTAGCTAGGGGGAAGGAAAGGCTGCAGTGCATTTCTGGCAGATGCGGGTGCCCAAGGAGGAACACCCCCTTGTTCCTTGACACTTCAGTGCTTGCCAGCTTCACTTCCAGCCACCAGCCCCTGGGTCTCTGCCTGAGGGCTTTCTCTGGGCTGCTGGAGGCCACTGGAGAAATACCAGGGAATTAACACCCCCAAGAGGGCAGCCTTTCACAAGTGACTGCCAGGATTTGCATGTAAGTACTCTAGTTCCCTTGCTTCTCAAGTGGGCTAATTCAGAAGCTTCTCCCAGAGTCTTCCCCTCCCCCCCCCCGCAACCCTGGGATTGAGCCAATGGTTAATTTAATTTATAATTTAACCATAGAGTTGAGGGTCCATATCTGGGTTCTCTATTCTGTTCCATTGGTCTATCTGTCTGTTTTTGTGCCAGTACCAGGCTGTCTTGGTGATCACGGCTTTGTAATACAGCTTGAAATGAGGCAACATGATGCCCCCGGCTTTGTTTTTCTTTTTCAACATTTCCTTGGTGATTCAGGGTCTTTTCTGATTCCATACAAATTTTATGATTGTTTGTTCCAGCACTTTGAAAAATGCCGTTGGAATTTTGATCGGGATGGCATTGAAGGTATAGATTGCTCTGGGTAGCATAGACATTTTAACAATGTTTTTTCTTCCGATCCATGAGCATGGAATGCTTTTCCATCTTTTTGTGTCTTCTTCAATTTCTTTCATGAGTGTTCTGAAGTTCCCAGAGTATAGATCCTTTACCTTTTCGGTTAGGTTTATTCTAACGTATCTTTTGGTTTTTGGTGCTATTGTAAATGGAATCATTTCTCTAATTTCTCTTTCCACAGGTACACTGTTAGTGTATAAGAAAGCAACTGATTTCTGTGCATTGATTTTGTATCCTGCCACATTACTGAATTGCTGTATGAGTTCTAGTAATTTGGGGGTAGAGTCTTTTGGGTTTTCCACATAAAGTATCATGTCATCTGCGAAGAGAGAGAGTTTGTCTTCTTCTTTGCCAATCTGAATACTTTTTATTTCTTTTTGTTGTCTGATTGCTGTTGCTAGGACTTCTAGTACTATGTTGAACAATAGTGGCGAGAATGGGCATCCTTGTCGTGTTCCTGATCTTAAGGGAAAGGCTCTCAGCTTTTCCCCATTGAGAATGGTATTCGCTGTGGGTTTTTCATAGATGCATTTTATGAAATTGAGGAATATTCCCTCTATCCCTATACTCTGAAGAGTTTTAATCAGGAAAAGATGCTGTATTTCGTCAAATGCTTTTTCTGCATCAATTGAGAAGACCATATGGTTCTTCTCTCTCCTCTTATTAATGTGTTCTATCACATTGATTGATTTGTGAATGTTGAACTACCCTTGCATCCCAGGGATAAATCCTACTTGGTCGTGGTGGATGATCCTTTTAATGTATTGTTGGATCCTATTAGCTAGGATTTTGTTGAGAATTTTGGAATCCATATTCATCAACTCTATGGTCAAATAATCTTTGACAAAGCAGGAAAAATATGCAATGGAAAAAAGACAGTCTCTTCAATAAATGGTGCTGGGAAAATTGGACAGCTATATACAGAAGAATGAAACTCAACCATTCTCTTACACCATACACAAAGATAAACTCAAAATGGATGAAAGACCTCAACGTGAGACAGGAATCCATCAAAATCCTAAAGAACATAGGCAGTGACCTCTTCGACATCAGCCACAGCAACTTCTTTCAAGACACGTCCCCAAAGGCAAGAGAAACAAAAGCAAAAATGAACTTTTGGGACTTCATCAAGATAAAAAGCTTCTGCACAGCAAAGGAAACAGTCAACAAAATAAAGAGGCAACCCACAGAATGGGAGAAGATATTTGCAAATGACACTACAAAGGGCTGATAGCCAAGATCTATAAAAAGAGCTTCTCAAACTCAACACCCAAAAAACAAATAATCAAGTCAATAAATGGGCAGAAGACATGAACAGACACTTCTCCAAAGAACACATACAAATGGCTAACAGACACATGAAAAAATATTCATCATCATTAGCCATCAGGGAAATTCAAATCAAAACCACAAGATACCACCTTATACCAGTTAGAATGGCAAAAATTGACAAGGCAAGAAACAACAAATGTTGGAGAGGTTGTGGAGAAAGGGGAACCCTCTTACACTGTTGGTGGGAATGCAAGTTGGTACAGCCACTTTGGAAAACAGTGTGGAGGTTCCTCAAAAAATTAAAAATAGAGCTACCCTATGACCCAGCAATTGCACTACTGAGTATTTACCCCAAAGACACAGATGTAGTGAAAAGAAGGGCCGTATGCACCCCAATGTTCATAGCAGCAATGTCCACAGTAGCCAAACTGTGGAAAGAGCTGAGATGCCCTTCAACAGATGAATGGATAAAGAAAATGTGGTCCATATATACAATGGAATGTTACTCAGCCATCAGAAAGGATGAATACCCAACTTTTCCATCAACATGGATGGGACTGGAGGAGATTATGCTAAGTGAAATAAGTCAAGCAGAGAATGTCAATTATCATATGGTTTCACTTATTTGTGGAACATAAGGAATAGCATGTAGGACATTAGGAGAAGGAAGGGAAAAATGAAGGGGGGGATATCAGAGGGGGAGACGAACCATGAGAGACTATGGACTCTGAGAAACAAACTGAGGGTTTTGGGGGTGGGTGGGTGGAGGGGTTAGCCCGGTGATGGGTATTAAGGAGGGCGCGTGTATTGCATGGAGCGCTGGGTGTTATGTGCAAACAATGAACCATGGAACACTACATCAAAAACTAATGATGTAATGTATGGTGATTAACATAACATAATAAAATTAAATTAAATTAAAAAAATTATAATTTAGCCCTACTGCCTTCCTTCTCTTTCCAGCCCTTCTTTCCCACTCTCCTGCTGGTGATTCCTGGGATCATCTCCCAAAGAAATGACTTCCACATGAATTCTTGTTTCCGGGTCGGGGGATTCAAACTAAGAAAAGGATAATGACACTGAAACAAAGGGAAAAACATCTGTGAAAACACATGGATATGAACAGCCAAGATGCTTTTAAGGAAATAAAACTAGCTTCTGAGTGGCTGAAGGGAGGAGTTACGGGGGAACTGTGGGTAAACTGGCCTGTTCTAGCCGGATAATCTTCCTTGCTGGGTATGATGGTCAATTGCATGTGTCAATGTAACTGGGCCATGGAATGCCCAGATATGTGTCACACATGACTTTGAGTGTGTCTGAAAGAAATTTCAGAATGAAATTAACATCTGAATTGGTAGACTGAGTAAAGCAGATAGCCCTGGTAATGTGGGTGAGCCTCATCCAATAAGTTTAAGGTTGACCCCTCCCACAAGGAAGACGGAACCATTACCCGGATGCATTTGTGTTGGGGGATTGCGGTTTTCCTGCCTTTGGACTCAAACAGAAACCCTGGCTCTGCCTGGGTCTCAAGCTTGCAGGCATTTGAACGGAAACGACGTCATTGGTTTTCCTGGCTCTTAGGTTTTCAGACTCGCCCTGGAACTCCGCCATCTGCTCTCCTGGGTCTCTAGCTTGCTGACTGCAGGTCTTGGGATCTGGCAGCCTCCATAGTTGCATGAGCCAATTCCTTATAATAAATTTTATCTACATCTATATTTATATCTATATCTAAATCTATATCCACTATTGGTTCTGTTTCTCTGGGGAATCCTAATACCTCAGATTGAAGAATTTAAATTCTATGCTGAAAATTACAGGGTTACTAAACGACTTTAAGCAGAAAATGACACACCAGCTTTTGAGAGAGAACATTTTTCATAAGAGAAATTTACTAATAAACTATAAAATGCATGCCTTAATATTTTGGTATTATTTATATTAAACTCCAGCACAGAGTAATTTTGGTCTACAAAGCACCTAATGTGCTGTTACTTATTAATGAAATCCAGTTTAGTTCAACATTATTCTATAAAATGTACTCACTTGAGCCATATTTACGCAGCATATTTCTAGCAAGAATTTTTGTCTAACAAAACCGGGGAACAAAAAAGCAATATACGAAAGAAGAGGATAAGCCTATGGAGATAGGAGCCATGCCATTCAAAATTTGGAAGCAGTTAGGGGACTGATGGAGCATGGGCACAGAGCCACTGCCCTTTTAACAGTTCTTCAAGCATCATGCTTCTTTGTTAGAGGATGAAAATCAAATAAAACGTTCTTAGCCAAAGTGATACAAATATCATTTCAAAATAGAGGTCAGTCCATCAGGTGGTATTGTTCTGTATGTTCAGAAATGCCGATTCCAGAAAAACTCCCTCCCTTCCTCGGCAGAAATGACGCAGCGGCGGAGGCTCCATTTCATATCATGGGGCCTCTTTGATGTTAATTTCATAATGGATGCTGGTTTTATTCACTGCACCCCTCTCTGTCAGATTACTCTGTTGAGTTCTGCACAAAAAGTACAAATATGACCGAAGTTCTTATTTTGACCACAAATGAGTGTGAAAACCAACTGATTTCCCTTGAAAAACCAGTTTTCAGTAATAGCTTTGTACATATCAGAAACCCCTTTAAGGACGTGTCTAACCTACTTTGAAGTCTGTAATATCTACTTCACCTGCTTTAATGGAAGACAGAGTTTGCTGAAAAACAGAGTATGCCGTGATTTTGCAATGACTCGAGACTGGTCTTACTCCTTTATCTAGAGTTTCCATAATGAATGCAGTCTTTTGGAAAGTAAATGGTATAAAAACAAACAGATTACAAAACCCCACAGAACTGTTAAGTGTGGTCTCTGGACCAGCATCATCATCATCAGCTGGGGACTTGTTAGAAATGCAAATTCTCAGGTTCTACTAAAGATCTATCAAAGCAGAAGCTCAGGGGAGGGACCTAACACTTTTTTAACAAGCCCTCCAGGTAATGCTCATGCAAGCTGCAGTTGGAGAACCATTGTTCTCAAGTACTGATATTGTGTGCTGGAGGAAAAATGTCCCACTTTTTTGATATCCAAGCTGAGCTACTTGGTGATATCTGGCCAATGTTAATGCTGGTGAGGGGTGCCCACACCAGATGGTTACTGGGACTGAGGAACAGTCATTGTCTTTGTAAGATATATGTTTCCTTCTGTGCTGGAAATCGCCCATCTATCACACGGCTGGATGGCACAGTTACCATGGCCCATGGTTAGGACCCTAAGATTGGCTAAGAGACATGTCCGTGGATGGAAACTTGCTTCAAAGAGGCCTGTGGATTGCATGGAAAAAGAAGTGTGTTATGAAGGAGAAAGTTACCCTTAGGGCTATTAAGGCAGCTTCTCCACTCCCCAGGGTAAAAAAGGATGGGTATCTGAAATTCCTTTGTCAAATGGGCGGGTCTGTCAAGCAGAACAATTATGACAATCTTGTTGTGGCTTTTATTTCATGTGCTCTTGAGTCCTCTCTCTTAAGGCTTAATTCCTTCACACAGGCTTCTTCTGTATCCCTTATCTTTTAAATATTTGATTACTAAGGGCTTCTAGGAGCAATTTGCATTTGCAGAGAGAGGAAACATTATTAACCAAAATAAAGTGCTCTAAGCTTTTCAGGATTTCCATGAAGTATGGAAGATGTTGGTATGCTCACGGCTTCCTGTGAAACTTGACAAAGCAGAAATGCCATACAAAGAATGACTGATAAAGGGGACATCCTTGCAGTGCAAAGCTCTTCCATTAAGTTGAAAACCTGGACCTACGGAATCTAACAAATTGCTAAACCCACTTTCTGCAAGGCAATTGATAAGACTAGGAGAAATTAAAAAAAAAAAAAATAAGCCAAAGGTTGTCCCCCTCCATCCTGCCCCAACTGGTCCTTGGTCAAGAGGAGCACTCAAATCTCATTAATTTATAAATAAATCAATAAATAAAAGGCACTGCTTAAAAAAAATCCACATGGTTCTGCTGTTTCTGGCTTGGCAAACAGGGCACATAATGGCACCAATTACTGAGATATTGGATTTCAGAGGAGAAAGATGGGGTGGGGTGAAGGAGTTTGAATTTAGTTTTAGATGTGTTGAGTTGGAGATGCCTAGAGATGTCAGCTGGAGATGGCCTGTGTACAGGCGAGTACGCCAGAGAGGCCTGGCAGGAAGAGAAGGAGAAGACAGAACGGTCAATGGGATAAAGGCTGCCCAGTCAAGTAAGACAAGGGCTGCAAAGGGTCATGGGAGTCATGTGATCAAATACACACTGGTTTCAGTAACCATGCTGGACCCATCAAAGAGTTCTCTATAACCCCAACAGTGACAGCTGTAACAGGGTATTGGAAATCACTAATTGCTCTGGATTATGGAGTGAACAGCAGTTGAAGGTGAAAACTTCCAAAAGCCTGTAGCTGAGGGTCCAAGTTAGGGCCATAGATGAAGAAGAATAAAACTTGGAGGATTTCATTTACTCCATTGCTTATTTTTATCTTTATTCTTACCCCTGTGTCTTATTAGGAATTATTTCATTCATACACTTGTACGTCAAAAGGGTTTTTTTTCTCCCCGCCCCCACCATTTGCCTCAATGTTTTCACCCATGGAACAGAAACCAGTCTACCCGGGACGTTTGAAAGTCTTTCGGAAGCACCATGCGGGGATCTCTGTAAAGATGCCTACAGCATCGCCCTTCTCCAAGCTGCATTTTGTCTTGCCTTTGTTTTATCAGAACCTCCTAATGAGATCAAACTCTGCTTAGTCAAGGTTCGTGTACCTAGGTCTTTATGTGTTCTGCTGTTTATAAGCATTTGCTACACACACTGCACAGTTCTGCCTTTTGAAGGGACAGATTGCTTTCAGTCTACGCCTGCTGCTTGTTCCTGTGTTCGGGTTGCTTGGTTACAGCAACACTTCACTGGATTTTCATTGAAGGCAAAATGTGTTTGTAGCTTTTGAGGCCCATCAAGTGGAAATGGTTAGCACCCAATTCCTAAGAAGGCAGTCAACTCATTTATGTCACGTTACAGAGAACACATCTTGTATAATTCTAAACATCAATGGGATCCACACATTAAAGGTGTACAAATGTGCACCAATGTGCCAAGTCACCATAAATATCCATGATTAAAGAAATTTCTGAATTCTTTCACTTTGTAGTTTTTTTCTCTACAACGAATGTGCCATTTGTGGAAAAAAAATGTACAATTCAGACTGGGTAAGCAGGTTTGTGTGTGTGTTTCTTTGACTTATGCAAAGACAACTGGTGAATTAGTTTGCTAGTGCTGCTATAACGAACTTCCACACATGTAATGACTTAAAACAACACAAATTTGTCATCTTAGAGTTGTGTGGTTTAAGGTCTGACCTGCATCTCAGTGGGCTAGCATCAAGATGTCCGCAGGGCTACGCTCCTCCTGAAGGCTCTTGGGGAGAATCTGTTTCCTTGCCTTTCTGGCTATTAGAGGCCATATTCTTCAGCTCATGGCCCCTCTTTTCCATCTTCAAAGTCGGTGACCACATCTCTCTGAACATTGTTCCGTAGCCATATCTCCCACTGACTCTCTTCTACCTCCTTCTTCTAACTTTTAAGGACCCTTGTGATTATATTGAGCCCACCCAAGTAACATAGGATAATGTCCCCATCTTTCAGTCAGCTAATTAGCGACCTAAATCTCATCTGCAATCTTATTTCCCCTTTGTAATGTGACCTAACATATTCACAGGTTCTGAGGCTTAAGGCATCCTTGAGGGAAGGGCATTTTTTTCCCAACCATACTTTGTAAATCAGGAAGCACATTGCTTTGCCTAAAAAGTGTCTGAGGAGAACTAAGAATAATCCTATTTAGAAACAGGATGATATCTTATGGGATCAAGTACATAGGCTTAAAATAAAGGTAATTTTTGAGTTTTTTAGTTTTCAACTTCATTCTCTAATTAAAAGTGTTTCTTCTTTCTTTTTCACCTTTATTCCTTTCCTCCTTCCAGTTACCTTCCCTCCCTCCCTTCTTTCCTTCCTTCCATTCTTTCTATTTTTACATTTATCTTTCATTTTTCTTTTGTCTTTCTACCGTTCCTCGTTGACTTGATTATAAAGGAATAATACCACAAACACAAATGACAAAATGGGAAACTCCTTGCAACATATATTTGAAAAGAACTAAGAACCTTACTATACAAAAAGTTATTACAGATCACTAAAAAAGATGAAATAGTAAAAAATGTGCAAAGGAGGGCGCCTGGGTGGCTCAGTTGGTTAAGCGACTGCCTTCAGCTCAGGTCATGATCCTGGAGTCCCGGGATCGAGTCCCGCATCGGGCTCCCTGCTCGGCAGGGAGTCTGCTTCTCCCTCTGACCCTCCTCCCTCTCATGCTCTCTGTCTCTCATTCTCTCTCTCTCAAATAAATAAATAAAATCTTTAAAAAAAAAATAAAAAAAAATGTGCAAAGGATATGACTAGCAATTTCTCATAAGAAATGTGGAGATATAATAAAAAACTGAAAGAAAGAATAAGCCATACTAGAAATAAAAGAAATACACATTGCTACCCATTAATTACCTTATTTCATGTATAAAAGTGATAACATCAAAAGACGAGAATGCGCCTGATTGGGAAGAGCAGGGGGGAAAGTAAACTCTCATATACTGCTCATGGGAATGTGAACTCAGTGCAATGGGCTGAAGGTTTGTGTCCCCTTAAAATTCATATGTTGAAATCCTAACCCCCAATGTGATGATATTAGGAGGCGGGGCTTTTGGAAGTAATTAGGTCATAAAGTTGAGCCCTCATGAGTGGGATTAGTGCCCTTATGTAAGGGACCCGGGAGAGCTCTCTCTTTCCACCACCATGTGAGGGTACAATAAGAAAATGGCCACCTGCAACTCAGAAGTGAACCTTCACCAGAACCCCACCGGGCTGGCACCCTGATCACTCAGGGTGCTTAGTGTGAGGTATGGGCCTTCACATTTTTGACTCTGGGAATGATGACCCTTCAGTTGTTCAGTATATGACACTGACACATAATGGTCAATTTGACAATTATTATAAGGAGTATTTTGGCTGTGTATGCATTTTGAAAAAGTAATTCTACTTCTAGAAAAGTATTCTTAAAAAACAGTGTTTGTATGCCAATATTTATCTATAAAGATGCTTTTCTATAAGTGTTATTTATAAATACATAGAGAATAATTTGCAATAATAATTCTGTAGTTCAAAAGTCTGCTTTTGGGTAAACACTAGGTCCATTAAAATTATGTTATGGAAGAATATATAATGACATGAAAAAAAGTTCAAGATTTGTGGTGACACACAGCAAGTGATAAGACTGCATTTCTGATTGTCTGCATTTTTCATTTTAAAGGACCCAAAGGATTAACCACAAAAGATAATTAATTTTCAATGGTTTGTATCTTCTTTGTTTTGATGATCTATTTTTACTATAAATCTGTACTACTTTTGTAATAAGTTTATACTTTTTAATTAAGATGGTCACAATAATTAAAATACCTCCTTTTAAAATTGTAATAAGAAAAACACACCAAAAAACAGAAAAAAAATTGTAATAAGAAATAAACATGGATATTTTAAAATTTATGATGCTTGGTCTAGACACCTCTCTGAATATTCATTTACATTGTTATTTATCCTATTTGGCATTGGCCCATTACTGTGTTTGCACATGATGAAAGTGAAGCATAAAAAGGTTATGCAACATGCATAAAGTCATACAATTACATGCTGATGAGTGTCAACATTTCTCAGTCAGGGATTCACAAATTGGAGATAAGCATCCTACTTATTCCACAAATCCTTCCATCTGAACTGCCCTTCCTCCTCTATGTCACTTACAGAATCCTTGGCATCACTTCTCTGCGCCTGCTTAACCTTGAAGTACACATTCTTCATGAAACTTGCCACAACCACCCTGGTCCTCAGACATATTTGTCTCTGAATTCCTGGGTACTTTGACCATATCAAGGCTATACTTATTTGCTAATATTGTCTTCCAACTCTTCTGCATAATATTTACCTCTCAGGCATATTATAAGAACTATATCTTAAATGCAGCAGTGACCAAAACCTTGGGTATATAGTAGGCATATAATAAATTATTTGTTGATTGATGGACAGAAAGATAACGAATGATGTTGGATGAGAAAAGCTTACAAAATCAATGAGAAGAGGAGAAGAAGAAGAGGTCAGGTGAATCTTTGTGTTGTTAGGTTTAAAAGAGTAAACCCAGATAAAATTTTTAAAAATATCATGCCCATTTGTCAGAGGATATAACTTAAAAAATTATTTTGGAGAACTACTCCTTCTTGAAAAATATAGTTGAGAACCATTGCAATAAACAAATGTAGGCTTTCCCTAATGTGGGGGAGGGGCCTGACCACGGTATTTTTTATTTCCAACATCAGGATTCTTTGATATAGTTCCAAAACTAAATTTGACATTCTTATTATGAGGAAAATTAATATCCCTAAATTCTCTATTAGAACTTAGTCTCTAATAAAAAAATTGACTTCCATATTCCAAATCTATGAAAAATACACACAATAAATCCTACAAACTGAAAAATACAAACCTTTTATGTAAAGAACAAAGAGATCTCTGAGTTGCATCGTACAAATATTATTTGCCATAGGCCATCTCATCGTGTACTGTAACCAAATTTGCAACCAAATTTTTTGCAACCAAATTATTTGCAACCAAAGCGTATGGTAATTCCATAAAGCTGCCACACTAGACTTTCAAACAATACATCTGGAAGGAAAAAGTCAAATGTGCTTCACCCACAGCAAGATATAAAACTGTTGGGAAAAAAAAAAATTGTTGCTGCTTTCTTTCCTTTATGGTTCCTACTGCATTTTCATGATGGGCTTTGTTAGGGGTGGAGTTGTGTCCCCCAAAATATTTTGTTGAAGTCCTAACCTCCAATACCTCAGAATGTGACTGTATTAGGAGATAGGGTCTTTAAATAGGTGATCAAATTAAAATGAGGTTATTAGGGTGGGCCCTAATCCCATATGACTGGTGTCCTTACAAGGAGAGGGAGATTGGGACACAGACATACACAGAGGGAGGACCTCATGAAGACACAGAGAGAAGATGGCCATCTATAAGCCAAGAAGAGAGACCTCAGAAGAACCCAATCCTGCTGACCCCTACATGCTGCACTTCGAGCCTCCAGAATCATGGAAAAATAAATTTCAGTTTTTTGAGCTCCCCAGTGTGTGGTACTTTGTCCCGGCAGCTCTAGCAAACTATTACAAGCACTTCTCCATCTTCCCTTGTGGTCATAAGTAAGGCCTTTTGGCTTTCCAGTGACCACTCTCCTGCTTACCTTCAGGTCAAAGCACCGCACTGCCTAGATAATGGGGTTGGGATTTGATTTTGAGATCCATGATAAAGTACCAATTTGACTCATAGTAGAAAGTTTCCAGGAGGACATTTATAGGTATTAGAAGAAAGAGAAGCGTGGCGACTCTGAACAATGATGGGCAGCAGATGCCATTAGGAATGAGACTTTCTCAGTGTTCCAAATGCATCCCTGAAGTCGAACTCAATCTTGTCTGGAGACGCTCTGAGGAAGCGAACTATTATCACTTGTGCAAAGACAGATGCTGTTCTCAATTTTGAAATAGAGTTTGTTGCTTCCTAGCCATATGCCTCATTTTCTCAGGTATGCATCATTTTCCATATCAAAAAGTAGGGTTAATACAGTGCCTACTTTCTTAGAATTAGCCTAAAGATGACCTGACTTAGCCCATGCATTTGGCTGAGAGAAAGCTATCCATAAATGTTAGCTATTATTCCTAGCATTAATATTAGGTAGTAGTTTTGCATGTGTTATATCTTGAATATGATCTAGCCTCATTTGTATTGTTTTTTTAGTATTTTGTCTCAGATTCCCGATTATGAAATGTAAAGACACGGGATTAATATACCCCAAAACATAGAGATTTAGTTTAATATAAAATGACTTTTTTCCCCTAAACTATTATTATTGCATTGGGAAGGGTTAAGAAGACTAGTTAGAGATAATCTGAGTAAGTCAGTCTAGGGTGGATATATGGCAAGTCCAATCAAAGATGGTATGGTTATGAATTAACCATAAGTTCAAATTATGGACAGATAATGGATATCATCTATATTAGTAGTCACACATTCCGTTAGAAGTCACCTTTATTTCACAGTGCATATTCAGAATTTACAAATGGCTGATGCTTCAGCATTATGGAAATACTCAACAATTTGGGGGGATTTTGACATTTAGTTTAAAAATGTGCTTACTATTATAAATATGCACTGGAAATAATTTTATGAGCATGCTATGATTCAAAGTATTGATATGAAACTCAGGATGATTTTATTATTATTTCATTTGCTCAAGTACTAAGATGCATGTTGGATTTACTTAGAGTAGCAATTTTTCAAATAATAATTTATTTTCATAATTATTAATATATTCTAGACCACTAAAACTGTTCCATTTAGAATAAATGTATAGTATGATTTTTGGCTTTGCACCACTGGAAATATCTGCTGATGGATAGATTTGTTTTAATATCAATTGATCATACTTATGCAATTATTTTATATCATATGCTAGAGCAAAAACAAGCTTTTATTTTAGAAGACATGAAAATGGAAGATACACCATAATTTCTAAACACTCAAGAAGTCCAAAATGATGAAAGCTTATGAAATATGCTGTGATATTGACAAGACACGAGAATATTTGCATCACACACCATGGCAAGTCACATTCTTTTTTCATGAATGAACATTTTCTCTTAAGAATACTTAAAAGTGCAAAAAAAGAGAATACTTTTAAAAATACAGAAATGCAGGCACAGTCAGCTCACTGTGGTTATGTAGGAAATAAAGAGAAAGGATGAAACGAGGAGACTGAAACAGAAAAAAAAAGCCATTGGATTATGGGGAGAAGAATTTATTAAATTTAGCTCATACTAACAACTACTTATTCAATAGTTGCTAAGTGCTTTACATGCTGTAAATTACTGAGTTGTTTAAAAAAATTCTAAAATGGTAAAAAAAGGAGAAGGGAGAAGGCAAAGGAGGAAAAAAAAGGCCACAACGACAATCCTCTCCTCATCACATGGGGAGTCTTTCTGAATTTACAGTATGTCCTAGTTAGAAATACTGTAGTTGAAAGCTCCAATTAAATACACTTAGCAGATTCACCTGTCAATGATAAAACTAGAGAGCAGGACTTCCAATGACTCAGAGGTACTTAGTCCACCTTGAACGTTAGCACAAAGTTGAACATCTCCAGCCATTTTCTGTGGCTGTTTTTGACAGCTACCTGTGTTCTACTCTGATCTTCAGGCAGGGTGTCCTGGATTTACATTTACTAGATGGCTCTGACAGGCTGCTGAGAGGGTGAATGTGCACCATGCCCTCCCTCCCACCTGCCAGAGTCACCAGGTACATGGAAATCCTCTTCACATGGATAGGGAAACCTCAAAGGAAAACTCCCTCTGAGGCAGGCATCAACAATGCTCACAGTAGCTTGAAATTTCCTGGAAGCCATTCTTACCAGGGCTGAGGAAAGCACCTTGAGCACTGTGATTTGAATGGCACCATCAAAATAACTAGGTATTAAGCAAGCCTGGAAGAGGAACAATGGGGGGCAATATTCAAATTAACCAGGCCAACCAAATCTAATGACACATTCAGTCAATGTAAACAAGGCTCCTTTTTTTTTTTTTTTTTTAAGATTTTATTTATTTATTTGCCAGAGAGAGAGAGAGAGAGAGGGAGAGCACAGGCAGGGGGAGCAGCAGACAGAAGGAGAAGGAGACTCCTTGCTGAGCAGGGAGCCCGATGCGGGACTCGATCCCAGGACCCTGGGATCATGACCTGAGCTGAAGGCAGATGCTTAACCAACTGAGCTACCCAGGCATCCCTAAACAAGGCTCTTTAATAACTCTGATATTTTGCCTGCATTCTCAAATGTGAACTACGATGAATGAGCACCTTTCACAGATTGCCCTAAGAAGGGCTGCTATCTTCATTGCAATTTGGGCCAAGAAAATTGAGGGGAATAGGGAGAGAGTGCAGGAACTGTTTGAATTCTGGCTACGAATATAAACGGGCTCCTCGCAATTTCTAACCAAGGTGTTTAACACAGTGGATGTAGGCACAGGCTTAGACAACTTGGATGTGTGGGGAACAAATCACAGATCCTGTGATTTAGGGCCAGAGGAACAGTCTTTGGAGGTCATTGGGTCCAGCCCCTCACTTGTGATGTGAGAAACTGAGTGAGACTCAAAAGATGAATTGACTTCCCCAAGACAACACTATGACCTCCTGGGACAGGGAGGTCAAGGGCTTAGATTTCCTGTCACCTCCCTGAATTCTTGAAAATTATGACACAAGTTGCCATGGGTTACTGGTATATGGAGATCATATTTGCAACATTTCCTTAAGCTAGGAAACAAAATAGAGTATAGCCGATGCCTCCACTCCCATCCTCAATTCCAAAGAAAACAAATCACTTTACTCACCTGCAGGGAAAAACTCGCTCATTTTCTTTTTGTAGATTTTGAAGTCAACTTCTAAGAAGACACAGAAGATGATCCGATCCACCTAGAGGCAAACAATAAATACTCAAAGTGAAAGGAAATATGGTGACCTTGGAATATCAGAAATATTCCAGAACATGGTTTTGGAGCAAAAAACAGATGGAAAACCCTCCTGTAGATTTTTGGTACTCTACTGCTAACTATATGACAGTGTTGAGTGAAGTTCAAGTGTGCGTGTGAGTTGGTGTGTGTGTGTGTGTGTGTGCACTCTTCATGTAAATAAGCCCATGGGCTCTTTGGTGGAAAGATGTTATATAAATCAAATAAGAAATAATAAATGACAATAAGCCACTTTGCAGCAAGCTATAAATAAGATCGGAGATTCCCACAGGATATCTAGACTTTATGCCCTATAAAACAACCATACGAGAGGTGTATAGCAGACTGACAATAAAGTATGTCAGTAAACAAAGAGCTCTTTGTCCTACCCATCTTAGACAAATAAATTTATCAAACCTGTTAGTATTTGAACGTGGTCTAAAAAGCTTCTTGCAATTTAATTTGCAGGAAAGTCACTTGCTTTTAGCTTAACATACTCAGAAATGCAACAGAAGTACAATATAATTAGTTGACAGTGACATGAGGTCAACAGAACTTTAATCTGGTAGATATTATTGAATAAGTAAGCGCTACCTCAAAAGTAAAACAGGTCTGTCATCCCTTTTTCCTGTTTTGGGAGAGCTTCTCTATGTAAGGTGTTTCTTTGAGACCTTCGGAGAGTAATATGGTAAACAGAGAAGAGAGATGGAGTGCACCTAATACCTCACGTATATCTGATATTAAATCAGTGACTCCACTTCATGTCTTGAAAATAAACATCCCTTTAGTCCTTTTATTTTAACAATCTACAAAAAGTTAAAAATTACTCAATCTATCAAATGGCAACTGGTAATTGAATAGAACATTAAGCAAGGCATTTCTCATGGCAATAGGGAATAGAAGTGGGGCGTGCACGTGGCAGGACATGAATGAACCCAAATGTATGTCATCCACCTAGCCCTGCAGCTCTCCCAGCCTGTGGAAAACAGATTCACACTAGGCAAATTCAAAGTGCCCAGCAGGAGAGAAAATCTACAGGGATGGGTGGGCAGGGAGGGCTGGGACACAAGGAATGGTTGTGGCTCCCTGATCCCTGTATAAGTCCAGATAGGCTGCCTCCTGGGCAGTCGCTGGACTTCTGTGCTATCATCATCAAATACCACTCAGCCCCAGTAGCCCTCCCCGCAAAGGATGGATTATAAGAGAAAGCATCTGGCCTCCAGAAATGGAAGGATTGGGTTGCAAATAAACCTTATTTTCTTATCCCTGTATTCACTTGAGTTTCTGGTGTCCAGTCCTGTCTGCATATCATTAACATTTTCTACAAATGCAAAAACTGTCACCATCAACTCACTCTTCGGGTGAAATATAAATTTAGTTGAATAAATGGTGAGCTATCTGTGCAATACTGAATGCTCGTCTCTGCTCTCCTTATGGTGTGTTTATGCCCCGTAGCTAAAGATAAAAATCATAATGTTGAGCAATAGAAACGAGTTACAAAAAACATCTTCTCTATGATGCCATTTATACAAATCTTTAAAGCACAAAGATATAAAAGTGTAGGGATTCATTCATAAGCACCAATATACAGAAACATACCTAGAAATGTCACACATGAACTTCAGAAAAGAGATTTGAGAAAACTATGGCAAATGGGTAAAATGTATTAACTATGGGGGTAGGTACCTGGAGATCATATTATTTTCTATAGTTTTCTGTGTATTTGAAAAACTTTATAATTAAAAGTCCTAACACCAAAAACAAGACTCTGTGTTAGACATATTCTACTCTCTGGCTATATTAAACTACTTGTAATTCCCAAACACCGTAATTATTCTTACTTCTGTACCTATGGGTTGACTTTTCCTCCAGGTTTCGAATGGTCAGATTATTTCTAAAGCCACCTAACTGAGACCAAAATCAAAACAAGAAAATTTGATTCAAAGCAGATCTAAGGAGACCAAACTGGACAGTCTCATTTTTACTCATTTCCCCCTATCTTTATGGTCACTTAGTATAAATTACGGGATTTTAAAAAACACTACTGTTGCCTGCATGTGTGTTTGTATGGGGGAGGGTTAGTGATAGTAATGCTACTCATTGCTGTTAAGTGAACTTCTAAACACCACAGAAACTAAAGACAGATTTCTTAAATATTGCAAAGAATTATAATCCACCTTTTAGCATTTTAGGCTTTGTTACCATGGAAATGGTATGAGTCCAGAATTTAGCAGCCTGATTTATTTTCCCAGAGAGTAGATGGATGATGGGGGAAAAGTACTTTTATTTTAAACTAATTGAGTGGCCCATTTTCCCTGCCCTGACCCTGAGGCGTAACACTGAAAATATCTTGGAAGCAAATTGAATCTAAGAATTAACCCTCATTTGCCAAGTACATTTATGTATGCATATGTGAATGTATTTATATACATGTGCATAAACTTATTCTCTGGGCTTATTGTTGGAAAAGAGCTCCATTAGTTGACAAGTGCTGTGTTTATAAATTCATAATGGATATTGATCACTGCTTGTGGTAGATTATATTTTCCAAGTGCAATGAGATACCCCACCCCTTAGACTCTCTTAAAATGTAATGCTGATACTCCTCTCACTGAGAAGTGGGATCTATATTTCCTCCTCTTAAATCTAGGCTTGCCTGTAACTCTGACAGAAATACTATGTGACTTTAAAGTCCATGTCATTAAACGTGATACAGTTTCTGCCTCGTCCTTTTGGGAGGGTCGCTCTTGTATCCAACCTTCATGCCACAAGGAACATGGAGAACCCATTTGTTCAAGTTCTAGCCAATAGCCTAGCTGAAACTGGGTAGCCTCTTGATGATTTCACCTCCTGGTTTTTGAGCTACCCCCGGTGATGCCACATGGAACAGAGATCAGCTGTTCCTACTGAACTCTGCCCAGATTGCAGATTTGTGAACAAAACGGAATACATAGCCAGAAATCTGATATTCTGGTTTCTTCCTGTTGCCAATTGTTTCGATTCTTGCTTTTCCAGTTATGTAGTACGTGATCTCTCTTGAAAGCTTCAGACTGAAGGGATCAAGATCAAGTAGAAGCCACAATGGGGTGACAAGAAGAACACAGAAAGTCTAATGGGTACATGGCTGAGAGATTGGAAATCTGGTTTATGCAAAGGGAAAAGAGCCTGGTGATCCATTCTAGCCCCGGATAAATTACATGACAATAAATAAGAATGCCTCACTATTGAGGCTCAGGAGCATATTTTCAATTTTTCTTTTATGTTCGGCAACAGAACAATTGTGTAAAATGGTTGCTCTTGAGAGACTATATTTACGAGTCGATCCCATTTACAATTGCACTCAAAACCATAAGATACCTAGGAATAAATCTAACCAAAGAGGCAAAGAATCTGTATTCAGAAAACTATAAAATACTCATGAAAGAAATTGAGGAAAACACAAAGAAATGGAAAAACATTCCATGCTTATGGATTGGAAGAACAAATATTGTGAAGATGTCAATGCTACCTACAGCAATCTACACATTCAATGCAATCCCTATCAAAATATCATCAACTTTTTTTCAAAGAAATGGAACAAATAATCCTAAAATTTGTATGGAACCAGAAAAGACCCCGAATAGCCAGAGGAATGTTGAAAAAGAAAAGCAAAGCTGGTGGCATCACAATTCCGGACTTCAAGCTCTATTACAAAGCCATCATCAAGACAGTATGGTACTGGCACAAAAACAGACACATAGATCAATGGAACAGAATAGAGAACCCAGAAATGGACCCTCAACTCTATGGTCAACTAATTTTCGACAAAGCAGGAAAGAATGTCCAATGGAAAAAAGACAGTCTCTTCAACAAATGGTTTTGGGAAAACTGGACAGCCACATGCAGAAGGATGAAACTGGACCATTTCCTTACACCACACACAAAAATAGACTCCAAATGGTTGAAAGACTTAAATGTGAGACAGGAGTCCATCAACATCCTAAAGGAGAACACAAGCAGCAACCTCTTCGACCTCAGCAGCAGCAACTTCTTCCTAGAAACATCGCCAAAGGCAAGGGAAGCAAGGGCAAAAATGAACTATTGGGACTTCATCAAAATGCTTTTGCACAGCAAAAGAAACAGTCAACAAAACCAAAAGACAACCGACAGAATGGGAGAAGATATTTGCAAATGACATATCAGATAAAGGGCTAGTATCCAAAATATATAAAGAATTTATCAAACTCAACACCCAAAGAACAAATGATCCAATCAAGAAATGGGCAGAACACATGAACAGATATTTCTGCAAAGGAGACATCCAAATGGCCAACAGGCACATGAAAAAGTGCTCAACATCGCTCAGCATCAGGGAAATCCAAGTCAAAACCTCAATGAGATATCATCTCACACCAGTCAGAATGGCTAAAATTAACAAGTCAGGAAATGACAGATGTTGGTGGGGTTGCGGAGAAAGGGGAACCCTCCTACACTGTTGGTGGGAATGCAAGCTGGTGCAGCCACTCTGGAAAACAGTATGGAGGTTCTTCAAAAAGTTGAAAATAGAGCTACCATAGGATCCAGCAATTGCACTAATGGGTATTTACCCCAAAGATACAAATGTAGGGATCCAAAGGGGTACATGCACCCTGATGTTTATAGCAGCAATGTCCACAATAGCCAAACTGTGGAATGAGCCAAGATGTCCATGGACAGATGAATGGATAAAGAAGAAGTGGTATATATATATACAATGGAATATTATGCAGCCATGAAAAGGAATGAAATCTTGCCATTTGCAACGACGTGGATGGAACTGGAGGGTATTATGCTGAGCAAAATAAGTCAATCAGAGAAAGACATGTATCATATGACCTCACTGATATGAGGAATTCTTAATCTCAGGAAACAAACTGAGGGTTGCTGGAGTGGTGGGGGGTGGGAGGGATGGGGTGGCTGGGTGATAGACACTGGGGAGGGTATGTGCTATGGTGAGTACTGTTAATTGTGTAAGACTGCTGAATTACAGATCTGTACCTCTGAAACAAATAATACATTATATGTTAAAAAAAAAAAAAGAGAGACTATATTTAGTCATTTATTTAAGAGTTATTAACTGAGCAACTCCAATTTCTTGGGCCTAGCCCACGTGCCATTCTCTCACAAGAAAACTTGAATCCAGATTTGAGTGCTTTTTTTTCTCAAGGCCAAACAATTAGTGACAAGATCTCAGGCATCTTAACTCCACATCAAGTATTCTTTCTGTGATATCGCCCACATGGAGACACATGGGACTGAGTTTATAGGCCTGTCACTAGCTCTGTGACATTGGACAAGCCACTGAGTCTCTCTGGGATCCAGCTTTCATGTCTTTATAAGGAAAGGATTGAGGGCACCCGGGTGGCTCAGTCGTTAAGCGTCTGCCTTCGGCTCAGGTCATGATCCCAGGGTCCTGGGATCGAGCCCCGCATCAGGCTCCCTGCTTGGGGGAAGGCCTGCTTCTCCCTCTCCCACTCCCCCTGCTTGTGTTCCTGCTCTCACTATCTCTCTCTCTGTCAAATAAATAAATAAAATCTTAAAAAAAAAAAAAAAAGGAAAGGATTGAATTATATCATGTCTACAGTTTCTTTCTTTCTTCTTTCTTTCTTTCTTTCTTTCTTTCTTTCTTTCTTTCTTTCTTTCTTCTTTCTTTCTTTCATATATCTCAGTGATTGTCTATCTCTGTGGTAATTTTGTGCTATGTCACCTTAGCTAAGCTGGGATGACACTCCTCTGAATGGTTCTGTGTTAGCATTGGCCACAGAGAAATTTCCATGAGATTTTGAGGGCAGAAGTGCAGCTGCAGGCATTGTACTAGGCAGGGGTGGGTAGGACCCCAGGCAGGGAGGGTACGTTTTTGCTCCTCAGCTGGGTGTGGGGTAGCAGCTGGGCTCACAGCTTCTCTAGCTTCTGCTCTTTCTCCTACTGAGTCTAGGCTGGGCACACATGCAGCTCTGTCTCAAAAGGCACCACCTCCCTCTGTAGGGCATTGCAGCTTTGGGGTTCCATGCAGCGGGGAGACAGATGCATGTGGCAGTTTGTCCATGTGGGTTCCAGGATCCTCTCATGGTTTCCACCTTGTCCTTGTCCTCCCCCCACTTTGCTTCCAGCTTTCTCTGCTGCCTCTTGACCTGCCTCTTGACCAGCTGCCCTGCTGACATACTACAGGCCTCGGCAGATGCAGAGACAACAGCCTTCCATAGACTCCTTCACCAGCTCCCTCTCCTGGGTCCTGATGAAGGGCTTTTCTCTGCTCAGTCAACTATCCCCTTGACATTTACTTCCCCGGTTTCTCCCACAACTGTATAAGATCTAATCCCTATAATAAATCCTGTATTCCATATTACTCACAAGGTTTTGCTTCCTTGATTAAACCCCAACTGATGTAATCTTTAATAACATTTCATGGAATAACATACAGAAACACAATGAAGGGCAAAAAAAAAAAAAAAAATTCAGTATTCCTTTTTGATGGTGTATAACCTGTCAAGGCTACTCAAATTCCAATTACTTCTTTCCAGATGAACTTTTATTGGTTCTAGCCCATTTTCCTGGTGAACTTCCTAAAGTGTACATACCCACTTTTGTAGTCAAAGCAACTCTGTGTACTTAAAATGACTCAAACTTTTTTTTTTCTTTTATGAACAAGTTGTTAGTAAACTCAGATGGGTCCTCAGGCTAAAACATAACTGTAAATAATACAAAAGGCGACATTAATGTTTTTAGGAATTAACAACTTCAGTGTAATCCTCATTATACCTTAAACTAGAACCCTATGACGAATTGGGTGGTGCTCATTTTTGAGCTCACTACACTACCTGTGCTTAGTGTAGGTCCTGATGCATAATGGGAGCTAGCTCTGTAAATACTGGCATGTACTCATATGTTTAGGCAAACGGACCTGACTAAAATGTAACTATATGGCAGATACTTTTCAAGGGTGTTTAGTTCCAGAACCAAATAACTTTTTTAAAATACAGACTTTCCTTTATGTTTGCCAGAGGACCTGAGAACAGAATTATAGAGAAGCCCGCATGCTTTTGCAAAGAAGAAAAGAGCTATATAAAGGGCAGGAGGCATCTGTCACCAACTGTCATCTTATACAATGATACTATGCCAAGCACAATGCCTCTTGAACTCAGTGCTGATGTTTTCATAGAGAGTGCTTGTCAGTTTCAAAATAGAAACAACGATGCTGCCTATAAGCTACGATGTAATAAAAGTTAAAAGGGCCTTTCTTTTTTTTTTTTTTAAATGAAAAGACAATATCAGGTGTTGGCAAAAATGTGAATTAACCAGAACTTTCATATACTGTTTTTGGGAGTAAAAACCGGTGCAACCACTTTGGAAAGTAATCTGGCAGTATCTACTAAGTTAACTGAATCTGTGCATATCCTATGAACCAACAATTTTACTCTTAGGTAAATACCCAACAGAATATGCATATATGTTCACATATATGTGATATGTCAAAGGACACATATCACAATATTTGTAGCAGCACTATTAGTAATATCTTCAAATTGGAAGCTACTTAAATGCCTAAAATGGTAGAATGGATAAATAATTGTGATCTATCTGTGCAATGGGATATTACAAATGAATGAGAATAGAAAGTTTGCTACTACACACAATAATATAAACAAACAGAATATTGAGAAAAGAATCCAGAAAGAAAAGGTACACACTGAATTACTCTATTTCTCTAAAGTTCAAAAATGTTAGAGAAATAGTCAAAATCATCTATGGTGTTAGAAGTTAGTACAGCAATTACGCTGGGGTGTGGGTTGGTGGGTGAAAAGGGACCAAGGCGAGTGCCTGGGATGCTGGGTTTTTGATCAGGGTGCTGGTTCCATGGATGTGTTCAGTTTGTGAAATTCATCAAGCAATGCACTTAGAGCCTGTGTACTTTTCTGTATGTTGTACTTCAATAAGAATCTTTTTAAAGATTGAAAGTCTCCTGGTGCAGTTGTCTGGGTCAACAATCAAAAATCTATTTTCACTGACTTCGAGGTCAAAAAAGTCCTTTAAAAGCTGACCTTCTAAAGGCAATCTCTCTATATCTTTCCACTGATGCCAACTGGAGCTCACCCATCAAGGCATAAAGGAGTAAAGATGTATTTCTTTCACCAACATATCCGTTAATCTACAGTTGGGGGTTTTATGCCCCATAAACATGATGACATAAGTTCTATTAATCTTTTTCAGCATCATATCCACTGCCCCTGAAGAGGGTTACACAGTGAAGCAGGTTTAGAATATCTACAGCTGACCTCCATTTTTCATGGCTACCAGTCCTAGGGCAGCTGACACAGCCAAGATTACCCTGTGTTCAGCGAGACTGGGAGAATGAATGGATTCTGATGAATGTAATTTGCTTCCCCAATGACAAATGACAAACATTCAAAGATCTGGTGTGCATGCAAATACCGCTTTAACTAAGAACTGATGGATGGTTATCCTGCATAAGTGCAGCCGGATGGGCAATGGGGGTGAAGTCTCAGGCTTCCCGAATGATAATCCCGCAGCCTCACTATGCAGACTTGGATATTGGTGTATCTTCATCAAATAGTGGTTGCTGCTAGTAAGTGAGTTAAATGTCAGGGCTTAAGCATCAAAGTCTATGTAGAAGGACAGGTTTTGAGGGAGGCTGGAAGACCATGACAATTGGAGCTTGCTCAGTGCTGTGCGTCAACTGAAGTTACATGGAATAACAAAGGGACAAGGTCACTGTTGATTAATTAAAGAACAAAACCAAGAAGTTGGGTTGTCTGCATGCTAGTCCTTCCTCTCCCAACAGGTGGAATAAAGGAGACCAATCTGCCCTTCTCCCAGTGTATTAGTGCTCTGGTGCTGCATTACAAATCATGGGGACCTTAGCAGCTTAAAGCCAAAAAGTTTCAGGATCTCATAGCTTCTGTAGGTAGGTCCAAGTCCAGGCCAAGGGCATTGAGTCCTCTGCTCAGGGTCTCAAAAGCTGCAGTCAAGGCGTTAGCTGTGCTGCACTTCCCACCTTAGGTTGGGTTCTTCTTCCAAGCTCATTTAGGTTGTTGGAAGAATTTATAGTTCCTTACAGTGGTCTGAGGTCCTTGTTTTCTTTCAAGCTATCAACCAGGAACAGCTTTTAGCTTCTACAGGTCACCTGAAATTTCTCGCCATGGGGGCCTGAAAGGCAGTTCAGGGCATGAATGCTTTCTTTCTCCTAGGCCAACAAGAGTGCATCTCTATGACTTTCTCCATCTCCAACCTCTAGAGTCCTTTTAAGAGCCCACCTAGTTAGGTCAGCCAACCAGGTCACTCTCCTTTTAATGAATGCAACTGATTAAATGCCTTAATTACATTTACAAAAATCTCTTTTGTCTAATCCAGGGAGTAACTTACTCTCATATTTACAGGTACTGCTCATGTTCAAGGGGAGAAGACTGGACAAGGTGTGCACACAACGGGGTAGGCATCTGAGACATATCTTAAACCCAGTCACCTCCATGTAACCAGCTGCCTATGTTCCAATCTGGACTTGACCTTGAGCAGGCTACTTAACCTTTCTGTCTTTCTTTCTTCTTCTTCTCCTTCAGTATGTTCCACATCTAGCATGGAGCCCAACTCGGGGCTTGAACTCACAACCCTGAGATCAAGGCCTGAGCTGAGATCTAGAGTTGGACGCTTAACCAACTGAGCCACCCAGGAACCCTGCCACTTAACTTTTCTGAATCTCAGTCTCCTCATCTCTAAAATGGAAACATTGACCTTGTGGCTATTGCAATATTAGTTTTCTACTGCTGCATAACAAATTAGCACTAACTGTGGTTTCCAAACAACCCCTGCTCAATAGCTCACAGTTCTCTGATCAGGGCTCTCTGATCAGGGTATCATACAGGTAAAATCAAGGTGTCAGCTGGACTGAATTCTTATCTGGAGGGTGTGGAGAGGAATCCACTGCTAAGCTCATTCTTGCTATTGGCAGCATACAGTTCCTTGCAGCTGCAGGCCTGAGCTTCCCATTTCCGTGCCAGCCATCAGCTGGGGATCACTCTCAGCTCCTAGGGATCACCATATTACTTGCCAGATGTCCCCCTCCATTTTCAAGCCTTCTTGTATATCAAGCATACAAGTATATCAAGTCCTTCTTGATTTTGGATCTCTGACTTCCTTCATATCTGACCTCTCAGATTTAAAAGAACTTCTATGATTAGGTCATGCCCACCTGGGGAGTCTCCCTATCTTAAGCTCAGCTGATTTGGGTACTTTTAATGACATCTGCAAAGTCCCTTCACAGAAGTACCTAGGTTTTTGTCAGAAGAACTGGGAGAAGGTGTATGTACACCAGACATTGGGAATCTTGGAAGACTCTTAGAATCCTATCTGCCACAGTTGGCTATTTTGACCACAGGAGATATTTGATCTAAAGAGTCTGACCTATAGGAAGTGTTCCACAAACATTGGTTGTTTATTCATAAAGTTATTATTCATGAGGTGCCTGAAATACCTAGCAAAGTGCTGGTATGCGGATACAATCACTGTGCACTAGGTGAGTCCTTTATTTCTACCCTGATCTTTTCAAACAGATCAAGAAAAAGTATGAGCCAGATAGAGAACATTGGAGGCGCTTTTTGTGACTGGTATGCTGAAAGGCATTTCATTCCAGTTTCAACTTTGCTGAGGAATTCTATCTTAAAAGAAACATTTACAAAAATGGCCTGTATTATATAGAAAATAGCTATTTTTTGGTATGTGTCTGACTGCATCAGCCAGAGAAAGAGAAGAGCGAGGAAAAAAGGGTAAATGAACAGTTGAGCTGCAGTAATAAAGAAGATTTCATAAGACCCTCTAGGAGTCTCTGCTCTGATATTTTAATATTGTTGTCAAATGTCACCGAATATCATTCTTCTGGTTCTTGAAGATATTAAGTATGCTCGTATTTGTGCACTCCACTACAGAAGCTAGTATTTCAACCCCCGAATCACAGAATGGGAAAATTTTGTTCTCCATGTTCCCAGAGACTTTTGGATGAGTTGGAGAACATTTATAATCCATAAACACTCAAAGGGCATTTTTGCATTTTGAAATTGCTTCCGCATGCATAAAAAGGATTCTTTATTTGCGGGGGGGGGGGGCTTTTTTGCAAACTCAGTTCATCTGTCATTACTCTGTGGCAAAACGATTCAGTCTTCTTGCTTTGTTTTGATAAACTGCTCTTTCTGACTTTTCTTCAACTCTATATGAACAAAATGGCCATGTAGCAGAAGAACTGAGAGTTATTTTGATTTGAGCTGGAGGCTCATTTGTACAAGTTAATTTCCAAGTTGGCTTCATATCGATCAAAATGGACACCCTCACAAATGACACATCTGTCGTGGTCCTTGAAGCTGCTCCATATGTTTAGCATAGAAAAGACGCAGGCACAGAAGGGCTTAGTTCTAAATGGAGGATAGCATGCCTTTGTTACCAAAGAAATGATCCTAGGAGATATTGCATGGAAATGCCAGTGGGAGACAAAGAACAGGTTTCCTTTTCACAACTAGACAGAGCGCCGTGCTGTGCTGCTCATATCTGCTCCCTCCTTTCAGGATGAGAACAGTCATTCTTCCTGTTGCTGGAGGTGTTGGTGGCTGGCAGTTCTGAGAAGATGCTCACAGAGGACTGTCCTCTGCCAGAGAGAGCACCTCACCTGCGCTGACCCTCTTTCTGAAGTCAGCCTGCACCCAGGGACTGACTCATGCAGCAGTCCAAAGGCTCAGACCCCTTCCCTCAATTTGATGCAACTCTGAAGGGCCATCAGTTATGTGCTAAATTGTGCCCCATCCCAATCCATGTGTTGAAGTCTTAACCCTCAGGACCTCAGCATATGACTGTATTTGGAGTTACTCTTTAAAGAGGTAATTAAAGGAAAATGAGATCATTAGGGTGGGACCTAATCCAATATGACTCGTGACCTCATAAGAAGAAGATATTATTAGGACAGCAACACATATAGAGGGAAGACCATGTGAGGACACAGGGACAAGATGGCCATCTACAAACCAAGGAGAAATTGACCCTGCTGACACTTTGGTCTCAGACCTCTAGCCTCCAGAAGTATAAGAAAATAAATTTCTGTTGTTGAAGCTACCCAGTCTGTGAAACTTTGTCATGACAGCCCTGGCAAATGAATACATCTTCCCAGCATCAGAGCTCCTGGTGGGTTCAACTTCTCCCTCTTCTCAACTATGTTTTCCTCATTTCATTCTTCTCTCCACCAGGTATTGGTCACCAGCATGATCCAATAAACCTCTGACTTGCAAATCTTCTCAGTCTGTTTCCTGGAAAACTTGACCTATGACCTCTATTTTTGGCAATCTGAATTATTTTCTTTTCATGCCCAATTTCTATGTCATTTTCAATGATGCAAATGACAGTCACACATGAAGCCTGCTGCCGAAGATTGTCCCAACACCTAAGTCTGTTATCGGCTCCTTGTGGAGAAGCAACCATATTCTGAGCTTGGGCTAACTAATGGTTAAGAGGCCAAGAGTAGTTTTGAAAAGAGCACTGAAAGCCAACATAAACTATACATGTGTCCCAAATAAAGTGACAGCAGATTTATTGAGATTGGGGCTCCATCTGCCACTCACTTCTGGGAAATTAGTCTCTCAGAGCTGTTTGTGTACTCTGAGGACTGGAAACCAGGCCCATGGGCACACTGTAACTGTGGGATGACAGCCATAATGAGTCAAGGTAAGGTCTGTCTTCACATGGCTGAAGCCACCCAGAGCTGACACATATTTCCATAGATACAGTTCTTATTTCTAATGCTAGATGTATTCTTTTATATAAGAGTAATCAATTTCCTTTTGTGTAAGAGGTGAGTTACTTAGATGGGTTTTAACAAATCCATAAAAAATAAAGAGAGTCCATGTGGTCAAGAGAGGTGTTGTTGAGTGGCACTGTGGTGACCTTTCCATATCCCCTCAGGAGGTCTTAGTATTAGAAGCCTGAGAATGCCTAAGCATCTGCATTTCTGTGCCTGAAGGTTTTCTTAGTGCTAGGAGATTCTGACCACAGAGCTAGTTAACTGGAAGTTTGAAGAACTAATGCCTCCCACCCACCAGCTCTAGATCAAAGACTGGCAGGAGATGATGTTTAAATACCCCTACCTACTTCATTGCCCATGGGTGGGAAAGACCAGGGTTCTCCAGGGGGATAAAATTCTGGTTGCTCAGAGTGGTAATTGGATTGCATGCCCTGTGTTCACCTTCTTTACCCCTCCTTCACCCACAAATAATCTACCTGCCCTAGAATCCTTGTGTCAGGGTCTGCTTTTGGGAGAACCCAAATCAAGAAGAAATTGGGAAGACAAGTGGTCAAATATCAACTTAGCCTCTCAGTATCCAGCATATCAAGGTTAATTTAATATAAGTCAGTGTCTAACTCAGTTAAGGTCTAGATCTCCTTCCCATATTTTGCTCTCACTCTCATGGTGCCCTCAGTGCCCTTCAACTGAGAAGGCAGTGCCAGGAATAGGTCTTTTGACTCAAAGTTCTTCACAATCTCATCTGTGACATTAAATTACCCTTCCAATGATGGAGCTATTGTTTATCAAGCACTCATGCAGCTTCATGTCAACCCAGCTGCAATCCCCCATTGTATATTTCATACTCCTGCTTCTGAGAACACTCTGGTTCCTTTTTCTTTTATTTGATTAAGAACATCTGCAGAGGTGGTTCAGCTACAAAAGTTAGTAATTACTCTTTTTTTGTCACAGTAATTAAAAATTTCAAGGAAGAATTGTCATTCATTGCTGCTTATGAGGTTGCCTACGGAGGACAGTGCTTTATAAAGCCAACAAATCATGACCTTAAAAATAAATAAATATCTCTTCTCAAAAATTGGAATGCTGTGCCAAGTCACAGGGTGGCTCCGAAAGCCTGGTGTCTATGCTCAACGGATGGGGGCCACCACATAACTATGCAAACCATCCTGTGCATTCTCATTTTCTCAACATTTCCATTAGCATCTGACATGCGTGCAGATATCATTTACAGTTCAAAGGAATCTCATTAACATATCATCCGAAAGAGCATTTTGTGAGGACAAAAGCTGTTTTTCTCAAGCTGGTGTCCCTCCCACTCCCACAAGAAAGAATCTTTTTGTTCAAAGGCAAAGCCCAAGAGAACAATCACTCTTGAGTCATTTTCCATAGGTTCATAGCTCATACAATAAGAAGTAGCAAACCAAAGTGGTTCTATCCAGAAAAATGCCCCCTGAGGGCTGGGTGTTGGCAGCAGTGATGGGTGCATGTGTGGTGGGGGTACATGTGTAGGCGGGGGTTTGCATGGAGTGTATAAAAGAGAGAGGGTTTCATCTATGTCTCTCCTCTCAGCCACCCTCTGTCTTCTCTTGGAGAGCTAACTGCTCTCAACCGTGGACTGTTACTTTGTATTTGTATCTACTTGTGGCTACTTCATATCAACTCTTTCTTTGAAGGCCAGATAAAGAAACTTGTGCTCAACTTGACTGTAAATCCCTGGGGGAGACATCACCTTTTTCTTTACTCATCTTTCCACCTAGCAGCCGAGGTAGTCAGCTTAAGGTAGAGAAAAAGGTTTCGATCCTACTGTTCCACCAGACCAGTAGGCTTTCAATGACCTGATTACAACTCCCTGACTCGGGAACCTCAAAAAGAAAGACCATTTGAGAAAAGGGTATAAGTGTTGGCTCCTGGCTCTCTCTCTCTGGAAGAAGCAGCCTTTACTCCCCTCCTTTTGCCCCTCTGTGGTATGTCCACTCTCCACACCATTTTTCTAAACCCCATTGCCATCACCCTGACGGGTTTAAATAAGGCTGTGCTTCACTTCGTATTTTGAAAATCGAACTCACAACTTCCAGTGGTCTTACCAATAAGTTCTTTTCAAATATTTATCAGAGAACACCCCTGAGGATTGTTAAGGCTTCCCCAGGGACTTGAGTCGGTGCCCAAGGAGCCCCGTGCAAAATTTTATTTAATTATGAGTTTTGTCACAAGGTCTTTTGTTTAATGGGCTGTGTAAAATGTTCATGCTTGGGTGTACATAAAAACAGCATTTTCCCTCCCAATCTTTCCTGATCCTCCAGAAAGACAGGCTCTGCTGTGTGGTGGCTTCAAGTACTCCCTGGTAACACTGTTCCATACCCTTCATGGGGGCTGCAACCTCACTCCCCAGAAAATCATGACTTAGTGACATAATGCCAGCATGTTTGGCATATTGGGACATTTGCATGATATAGATAGATGATAGATAGATAGATAGATAGATGATAGATAGATAGATAGATGATAGATAGATGTTGGTAACCATAAATAAAGATCTTTGAACTTCCAAAAGTATTTATCCTTCAAATACTATAATCTTAAGGTATAATTCAGTCTTTCAAACTCTACATTTTAAAACCAAATCCATTATGAATATCAAAATCTCAGGGACAGGGAAGGGAAAGGAAAAGAGCTAATGGTTATCGACTACTTCTGCGTTGGACTCTGAGGCATTTGGTTTCATATATGGAAGCTCAGGGCCATTAGAACACTACCTGCAATGTAACTATTATTATTCTAGTTTCTTACTAGATAGTCTTTTATTTTTTTCTTTTTAAGGGAACCAAAACAATTAAAACAACAACAAAAGAGTGACCAACCAACCAAAAACATAAACAAAGAAAAAGGAAAAGGCACAGAAGACTAGAACATAGAAATGTCAACAGCATATCAACGTTTTTAATCACTGGGGGGCATATGGAAAAAAACAAACAATAAAAGTCAAGTATCCACTAAGATTATTTTAATAAGGGCGATAGAATGATGGCTTTCTGAAAATAGCCAACAGATGTCCCACCGTTATACTGAGGCTTGTTATATAACGGGTGCTGTTGTAATCCTTTACAAGTCTATTTTCCCGACTTGATCCTGTTCCAGCATCTGTGATGCTAAATGCTGCAGTGTCTGTTTCCTGGTTTTAAATGATGTTTCTAATGCCAGTTACAGGTCAAATTTAAGATAAGTGAAAATAAAGACCTTGTTTGCATTTTCAGCAGGAAAATGATGTTTTATCTACATCAATGCTGTCCAATAATGTTCCTTCCAACCATGGAAGGAGAGGAAGTGGCCGAATTACAAAGATGTGCAGGCATAATTGGCATATTGGCACAATTTAGAGTAACCGGCTCAATTGCTTAGAGAGACACATTCCTCAAATAACGCTGCCAGAGGTCCACGCTCATCTTCCCACCTGAAGTATGAATTTGTGCCATGAACGTCACTAGATGATTTAGTCATTAAAAACAAATCAGCTCTCTATGTTATACTTTGGGAAGGCTGGAGAGGGGAAGCCAAATTTTTATTTTATGGACAGATGTAAGAAGTATTTGGAAAGACCCACTGATGATGTGTTCATTGAAAAACTTTAACCAGGATTCTATTTTTTTTCCATTTAATTTAATTTCCAAGTTGTGAAACATACACACATATCCTGGAAAACAAATTTATTTTAAAGTGTACTCAAGTCTCAAGTTAAATATTTGGGGAACTGGATGTGCAGAAGCCATATATTTTTTTTCACTGGTGTTGAGGTCCACTTTGACAAAAGTCCTCGTTTTTAGGGAATTGCATTTCTTTTTCCCCCTGGATGTTGAGGATCTTGCTGCTAACGTATTAGTTTTACCATACAGGCTAGTCATGCAGCAGCCTATATGTTTTCTATGTCAGTCAGCAGCTCCGAACTTTAGCCATTCCTCTCTAGGCAGTGGGTCTGAAATGGTTAATGCTGTTTTTCTAGGCTGCATGTGTCATGGGCTTACATAAGACTGTAATGGTGCTCGGCAGTGGAAAGACCATTTTTTTTCCTTTGGTGCCCAACCAGCAAATTACTTTGTTCTGCCAAAATGGGCTAAAACAACACTTTCACTGCCACCCACTGGGAAAATGCAGTAGAAATAAAAGTCAGGGTGCTCAGATTGGACAAAATCACTACCCCACAAAGTAAATAAATTCCTATCTATGCCTCCATTTTGCAGAACATACTAGAGAGGCAAAATAATGTAGAAACCAATGGTAAAAGGACTAATTAAATCAAACTAATAAAATGTCCATGATATTCCAGGCAGTTTAGTGTGGGGCCAAATCAGTGGGGGAACCTGTGATATGACTTGTCAGTATTGGCCATAAAGTAGCTTAGAATGCCGACAGTTCTAGATGGGGACCTTCCCCGACCCCAGCTCACTGACGAGGGCCTGAAAAATTCTGGTCAAATGCAAAGTTTCCTTAAATGTATCTTCTTATCTTAAAATCATATTAAATTTTTAAAAAATTCTACTCAATTATATGTTTGCTGGTAGTTTAGAGTAAAAAATGTTTCTTTTCCTAAACGTCTGTGAGAAAGCAAGGCCCTTAAATCCAAATCAAAACCTCAATGAGGTATCACCTCACACCAGTCAGAATGGCTAAAATTAACAAGTCAGGAAATGACAGATGTTGGTGGGGTTGCGGAGAAAGGGGAACCCTCCTACACTGTTGGTGGGAATGCAAGCTGGTGCAGCCACTCTGGAAAACAGTATGGAGGTTCTTCAAAAAGTTGAAAATAGAGCTACCATAGGATCCAGCAATTGCACTAATGGGTATTTACCCCAAAGATACAAATGTAGGGATCCGAAGGGGTACGTGCACCCCGATGTTTATAGCAGCAATGTCCACAATAGCCAAACTGTGGAAAGAGCCAAGATGTCCATCGACAGAAGAATGGATAAAGAAGATGTGGTGTATATATATATAATGGAATATTATGCAGCCATCAAAAAGAATGACATCTTGCCATTTGCAACGACATGGATGGAACTGGAGGGTGTTATGCTGAGTGAAATAAGTCAATCAGAGAAAGACATGTATCATATGACCTCACTGATATGAGGAATTCTTAATCTCAGGAAACAAACTGAGGCTTGCAGGAGTGTTGGGGGATGGGAGGGATGGGGTGGCTGGGTGATAGACATTGGGGAGAGTATGTGCTATGGTGAGCTCTGTGAAGTGTGCAAGACTGTTGAATCATAGATCTGTACCTCTGAAACAGAGAATACATTACATGTTAAAAAAAAAAAGAAGAAGAAGATAGCAGGAGGGGAAGAATGAAGGGGGGGAAATCGGAGGGGAAGACAAACCATGAGAGACTATGGACTCTGAAAAACCAACTGAGGGTTCTAGAGGGGAGAGGGGTGGGAGAATGGGTTAGCGGGGTGATGGGTATTAAAGAGGGCACGTTCTGCATGGAGCACTGGGCGTTATATGCAAACAATGAATCATGGAACACTACATCAAAAACTAATGATGTAATGTATGGTGACTAACGTAACATAATTAAAAAAAAAAAAAAAAGAAAGCAAGGCCCTTGCAAAAGATGGCATGTCTACAGTATGACTTGTCTTCAAGTCCACCCAGTCCATCGACAAGTCTCAGTTTTAGAAAACCCATGTGGCTTTCACAAAAAAGATGCTCTCTTCTGGAGCCCGGGGTAGAATGAAAAAGAGTAAAGGGAAGAACCTTCAATCCAGACAGTCCAGATTTTGTATGTGGACTTGGCCGTGTATGCACTTTGTTGCTCCCGCAGTAAACTGCTTAACTGCTCTAATCTCAGCATTTTTGTTAGTGAAATAGGATGAGTGATGGACTGATACCAAAGTGTTGTCTAGAATATTCAATGGGATGATGTGTGTGAAGTAATTATCACATAGGAACAACTGAATAAATGGTACTGTCACTCTTAACAAAGTTGGGTTTGGTCTGTGTGCAAACCACACGGATGATACTGAACAACTCTGAGGTATTCAGCATCTACTGAAGTTGGGGGCTAAAATAAAAGTTGTTAATTCCTAACACACTTATCTAAGGTACTCCCATTCACAATGGCCTCCACTCCTCTGCACATTTAGAGTAGGTTTTTGCCACAAGTAAGATTACCCATTGTTAAATTACCTTGTATGACTTAGCTCCTTGACCAAGGAGTATGCCCAGTAGAGAGTTACTATGCTATAGACATCTTCACATCTCCAAAAGTCATATTTTTCAAACTTTAGTAAGCATAAGACCTCCAAGTACAAATGATGAACGTTGATCGCCCTCATAGATATTACGACTTGCAGGTTTGGAGTGGTGCCCAGGAATTAGCACTGTTAACAAATATCCCTCACTCCTGAACTTCTATGTGGGTGGTCAGTACTTTCTCACATCTTCACATAGCCTTCTTATGTGAACACCAGTCATTGTATTTAGGGCCCATTCTAATTCAGTATGAGCTCATCTCAATTAATTATAGCTGCAAACACTCTATTCCAAATAAGGTCACATTTTGAGATTCTAGGTAGAGGTGAATGTTGGAGGGACACTACTCAACCCAGTACATCCCCCAAACCTTGACTTTGACAACAGTAGTTTCACTAGCCAATTAGACTATACTGTAAATGAGTGCCATTAAAAGTGTGATGTCTCTTACTAATGTTCTGGGTAATTATCAGAATACTATTTGATGATATTTCCATAAAATAATTTTCCTGCAACATACTTTTATGCTTCCCATAAAAATTTCTCTTCTTCATCATATTTCTGATAAAAAAGTCTGCTGCTGCTCGCATGTATCCTGGTTCATTAATGAGGCCTTTTGGTGCTGCCTTGTAATTTGTCTGATCCTCTCATGTGTCATTGTGTATTAAATATGGAGCTGGCACTCAATACATATTAGGTGGAATGTATATATTCATTCTGCAAACAATGGTAGGATTTATGGAGGACATAGGATAAGTAAGACAGAAGTTTCCTGTTTTCCAGATGTTCCTTGACAGAGGACATAAGCCCTTACACAAATATCACAATGCCAGGTGGACAGTGCAGGCTCGGCGCTGGCTTACAAAGGCTGCTGTCACCGCTTACTAGCTGTATCACCCTGGGCAAGTGACTTAACCTCACGAAACCTCAGTTTTCATATCCGTAAAATGGGGATTATGCTTTCACCTACCTCACAGGCTGCTGCAAGGAATACATAATGATCTGTATAAAGTGCTAAGCACACAGCGAGTGCTCATGAATGTTAGTCGTGACCAGGAACCTGAAGGCAGGAGGGATGTTTGATAGGCTGATGATGATATCTTATGCGATCATGGTGGTTCCCAACTGGGTTATAAGCTTCCTCATGGCAGAGACCTTGTCATTATACTACCCTAGTGTCTCTCATAACACTTGGCAAATAGGCTCCTCATACGGCTTTGTATAATGTCACCAAATGCAGTCCTGGTGGATTGGTTCATTTGAATGAGTCTGCCAGTCCCTTTGTTGGCAACACTAGCAAAACTTCTACTGCTCCTAGTCATAGTTTTCTCTTAAGCAATGTAAAATTTTCTCTTTAAGTAGTGCACATTTTTGTCACTCAAATATCTGCAGGCAGATGGTGGGGGGTAGCTGGCAGTTGGCAATCCCAAATGAAGTGGATTGTGAGGGGTGGGGTTGAGATTATGCATATAAAGCAGGTGTGGAGACTGGTGAATAGTGAAAGAGGACCCTTCATATTCCTACTTGAATGCCACAAAACCACAATCATTACTGATGTCTAATTCATAGAGGCTACAGCATGATTTGCCATTAAATTCAGGGGTGCCAGGGAGCAATGCAAATTGCAGATACTAATTATGTATATTTCATTTTTCTGGAGTGGCTGGACTTTTCAGTTGCAGCTTTTTGATCGTGCACATAATGCTTTGTTATTTTTGCTTTGATGTAATTATTATGATATTGATTTTTTAAATGGGCCCATGGTAGAAATTCCACGCATATGCCAAAGAAAATTCTACCATGACTTTTACATTTGTACTTCAGAAATTATCCTAAATATCCATCTGGAGCCTTGAAGTTAATGGATTTTCAGCTAGTTAATTTGGTCCACAACACCAAAATGCCTCCTGCATAAATTCACTTAACTATCAGTTATTGTAAACAGGCTTATTTATTTAGCAGAAGTCACTTTATTATGCTGTTTCAAAAGCAAAAGCACTGGAGGGAAAATATCACATAGAATTAACATAACTGTACCAATACATGAACATGAATTTTGGGCATAAACTGTTCACATGAAAAATGTTCCACACTGTACATTCAGGAAGAGCAGTAATCATATTTTACCAGAACAAATTAGAGCCAACTTCCAGAAATGAGCCCCTGCTTTCTTTGAACTTGTTCTAACCTAGTCAGTTGGTAAGGATTGGGAAATGGTGATGGTAAGTGCATAAGAACAATGCCAGTTGACATCAGCATAAAACTCTGTTTCGTTGTCAGAGTGTCCATTACCTTATCTAATTCACTATTACACTTGTGGTGTCCAGAGCAGAGGTGTGATGAATGGCCCTGTTTCATCAATAAGGTGAGTGTAGAACAGAGAGGTCAAATGGTGAGCTCAGTGCCACCAGGTGGTGAGGAAAATGGTTGAGATTAAAATCTAGTCTTCCGTTTCCTATCTCCTGTCCTAATGTTTACCCCACTAAAGAGCTCTGCTTCAGAATATAGTTCATCTCTAGTCAAATTCTTTTGGATAATCCACCTTCATATTCAAAAATAAATAATCTAGCTTGTTAAGTAAGGCCAGATGTTCATTTCTCAAGAGATAAAGCAAACTCCTGGGGTAGAGGAGGTAGAGAGTATTATTCCATGTCCCATACAACTTTGGAATGAGTGCTCTGTCCAAACCACTTATAGTTCAGGAAGTCTATCTATCTATTATTTATCTATCTATCTATTATCTATCTATCATCTATCTATCTATCTATCTATCTATCTATCTATCTACTATCATCTATCTATCCATCATCTATCCATCCATCTATCCATCTCTTATATGCAAGCAATAAAATGAGTCATGATAGAATTTAAAACAAGAATTATTTATGACGTTCAAGACAGCAAGGCAACCAACATGATGCTTTTGGGGGGTTATTTTCATTAAGGTGAGAAACAAGGGAAATCGAGAAGACGTAAACTAACATTGGCCAATTTCTTTGGTGTCTTCCAAAAACAAACAAAAAATGTAAAATTATTTGGGTTTTAAGAAAGTATCTGGATTTTTGGGTCATCAGTTCTGGGTCTTGATTATTAACACATCACAGACTCCCTTAGAACCTCTATTTATTTTATCATTTTTGAAATAAAGGGGTTTAAATTCGAAGTTTCCAAGGGCTTAATTACTCTCAAATTTTTAATTCTTGATGCCTCCACCAGTATATGTCCTAGGTACCCCAAATGTGTGCCAGGTGCCTGCAGATCTAGCTCTGCTGGAATCAGTAAACCACAAAGCCCACCTTGACAGTGGTCCTTAATACTTAGGGATGGCATCAAGAAAGAGTCGAATCTTGTTCTGCATCACTCTTGAGCTGGATTGTGCAACTGGAACCCAGAAACAGTCTTGCTTCAGGCTTCTCATCTCATTTATTCATCTCTTGGGTCCCTAGTGTCCAGTGCCTTTTCAGCCTCCTCCCCCAATCAAACCCAACACACTCATCCAGTTTCTGTTAATTCCTCTCCCCCTTGTCTTGGCTTCCTATTTTCTCTCCTTGAATTTAGCCCCATTCCTACTGCTCTATGGAAGAGAATGGGTTGAAATGGAACCCACTTGTTTAATTTTTGCCATCTCAATTTTCTAGGGCTGGATGTCCAGGTGGACACATTGCAAATTCTCCCTTAAAAACTTTCAACAAAACCCAGTCAAGGACCACTGCCTTGGTCTCCCATAATCATTCTAAGCCTTCTCCCTTCACACTGAACCCCCCACCATCATGACTGGATCCTGAGACCTGAAAAGATAATAAACTTTGCTCAGATTCCTGTGGGCACAGGATCTTTGATCTTCCTCTGCCTTCATATTCCTTCTGTTCTCACATATTACCTTTTGCTCAGCTCCTTCTCTTTCTCACAGTATAGTGCGAGTCACCCCACGATCAAGGCCAACATGTAAAATGCAGATAAAGCCATTCTACCTCACCAGGATGATGTGAGGATAAAATGAGATCACAAGGATGGAATGCTTTGAGAAACTTAAAAGTAAAATACAAATATGAGGTTTTATGATGCTATAAAAATTTTTTATAGATTAAAATTTCAACAGGACTCAGAAGATTTTCTGTTGAAAAAAAATATTTATTTTTCTTTATAAGTCCAAAAACAAAAATTTCAGACTTTGTGTGTATGTGTGTGTGTGGACTCTTACAATTTAACCAATGTGGGTCACATTTGCCATGTTCTAAAGTCTTTCATGGCTTGCCCTGAGAGAATATATTTAAGTTTGGCTTTACCTGTTTCTCCTTATCCTTTCTGGACCAACAAGTAACCTGGGGAATATTCTCAAGGTAGTGGGAAAACTATAAGAGGATAGAGTGAAAATACTCAAGGCCTAGCCTTGAAAATAACAAAGGATCACGTCCTGTGTCCTTTCACTGGCCCAAAGAAGCCAAGTTGTTGAAGCAAAAGTCAAGGAACTAGGACATACTTTTTCCCCTCATTCAGAATATAGCAAGGGTGCCGATACAGGGAGTGGTTCAGAATTGGGACCAGTGATTCAATCTACTAATGAGATAGCAGAGATATGAATTTAGGCAATCTGGTTCCATAGTCTTGTACTTAAGTCCAATGCTCTTCTTCTTCTCAAGAGATGTTTCTAATTCATCTCTTCATGGAGAGATATATTGTAAGGAGCTTGTTTTTGTAGGATGAGGGATAAAAAAAATTAGGTCTGTTCTAACATTTGAGATGTAAGCTGAAATAAGAAATGAGGTGAATGTTACACATGAACACATGAGGAAATAATTTAGGCAAAAGTGCATATACCTGTATCTATAGCCATATCCATAACTATATTTGTATGTAAACATGTATGTATGTGCATGTATATATAAATGCACCAAATATACATATTCATATATAGGTATGTATTAAGTATCTAAAGCAGGTCCCCAAATTGTCTAGACTTGCCATTGTACTTCTTACATTAACGGCTGACTTTTAGGGAAGCATTCTTCGTCTTACAAATGCTTTATCAAATAAAATCAGACTGCAAGTTCACAATTTTCCTGATGTATTTATTTTAAAAGTTCAATCTACCTTAAATCAGGACAATTTTGAATGCAAAATGATGCTTATCATTTTTATTTTCATATGCTTCTTTTGTGTGGATGGGATCCAAGAACTCATCAAAAGCTAGCTGGGCCCACTGGATTTTATCTCTCATTTATTGTGATGTGGCTATACTGGCCAATCTCTTCTCATCAAATCACAATTGCCACAGAAATAGCTAAGTGGATGAAATACAATGCTGAAGAATAATGATATAAAATGGACACCCAAAGCCATCTTTCCAATATAAATCACAAAGTTAAGTTACAGTGATGCGGAAACAGAATGTAAGAATGTGTGTAATCCAGAAAAAGCTCAACTGATGCTTAATATTTGCATCACATTTGCTAATGATGTAATTAAGGGCTCCACAAGATGGAAACATTAAACATTTTACACAGAAAGATGAGAAATGCAAAGATCAACATTAGCATAAAAGCAACTTCCTTCTTTTCCTTTGTAATGTGAAATAATTTCTCAGAAACTAAACACCACTGGTTGCTTCTTTGTTCATAGTTTGCTTTGTTCCTTAGAAAGAAGGTCTAAGTGTTGCTAAGTTAAAACGAAAGAAGAAGTCTAGGTTTTCTTTATTAAAAGGAAAGAATAGAATGTATCACAGCTCTACAGAAACAATGGGCTTGATATTCTATGAGGAAAACTGTCCAACCTTGACAAGAAAATTAACCTAGGCAGATCCCTGGGGTATTTAATGAAACATTATATACAAGTTTTTCTCGAACTCTTTAGTCTCACAAATTTATGAGGCTGGAGTAAGGACCTATTTAGTGCTACAAAACTCAACAACCAATAGTCCAAAAGGTTCAGTGGCTGATGATTCTAAGATATCTGATCATTTTCAATTTGAACTGCAGGTTCAGGGAAGTTGGAGTGAGAAACCAAGCAGTTAGTGATGAGCTAGGTGTATCACAAAAGTTACATAGGGCTCAAACTGCAAGAAGTCTAAACAGGGTTCTAGGACCAATAGCCAGGAGATAAGGGTCTGCTTCTTTTGCACATCCTCAGAGATAGACCAGAGTTTCTGTAACCAAGAAGAATGTAAGGTGTCCATAGTCAGAAGCAGCTCAGAAACCAACACATAAGTTAATAACATTGTTTTACCAATGCTTTGAGAGAGCCAAGTTTCCAGAAATTCCAAGAAGTTGAAAAAAACTGGGCCGTGGTTATCTGAGAAGGAATGGGTACAGAATGTGGCAAGGAAGAGAAAGCAGATCATTGGAACGACAGACCAAAGGACAGGCACGAACCTAAGCACAACACAGGGTCCACTTATCAGAGACCTTGAGGAGTTCTGGTGATGACAAGGCATGGTTCAGGATAGACAAGGATGAGAGCCTACAGGACTGTGGGCAGTGGGCTAAGGAAAAAGTTGAGGGACTAGCACACTTGACACAAAGGAAAAGGAATCCCATTCAACAAGATTTCTGTGTCTCACTCCAATAGGCTTTCTCTCCCTGTTGAAAGACCTGATTACTCAAGCAAGTTCCACAGAAGAAATCACAATGAATATTGTATTAAAAAAAAAAAAAAAGGGCTTCTTTGGTTAAATGATTTTGGGAAACACTGCCCATTTAACCTTGTTTAATGGTTAAAAAGCATTTCTTCGATATTTTGGTTTTTCTTCATGATAGAACCTTGTCCATCAAAACTTCAGTCTTAGTAAAGAGAAAACCTAGAGAGCAAGTACGTTCGTGTATGGGTGCCTACAGACCATATTTTTGCAAAGAAACAGATATCCTTATGGAACGCAGGCCAAGTCCCCTTATTTCTGACTCAAGAATAGACATGCAGGGGCCCCCATCCTTCTGGTTTCCATTTACCAAGGCAATCATCACAGGCACAATCTCTCTAGTACACAACTGGACCTTCTACAAAGAAATAGCTGTGGTCTACTTGCTAAGCTTCTACTCAATTAGAGCCATATTGCTTCCTTGAAAACACTTGAGGTTTACCATAATTTGGCATTGCTGTTCTTACTGATCAACTCAAAGGGGCCATTGCCAAATCACATTAAGTGGTTAAGTCCACAAGCCACTCTCCACAGCTAATATGGATGGTAAGTCCCTTTAAATGCATCATTTATTCCCTGAAAGCAATTTATAACATGAATAAAAGAAGCATTGCAAGTTATAATAAAATTATAGAAACTATTTTAAAACTAATATACATATTCAGGTAACTGAATGTTTTTCTGGCCAACCACACATCACTAACCCTGCCTCAGTAGATTGATGTGGTGAATTTTATCTCTTCGAAAAGTTCATGCCTTGATATGAATAAAAGGGGAAAAAATCTGTAGATAATGACTCCTATGATTCAGTTCTATATAAAACTGACCTCCAATTGGTTGTAATGAGATTGCATTTGCAGAAGATAGAGGTTTTCAGGTATGTCAATTATAAGGGGTCTGTTGCTGCAAATACTTTCCAACTCTCCTTCTTAGTCAATGGGATTCACATCTGCGTCAATTCCATTTATTCTCTCACACAGAGAAAGGAAAGAGCTCTGTAATCTCCATGGTGCTATAAAAAGTAGAGCATTACTATTATTAGGTATCTATTCTGAATTTGAGAAAGCTAGAAGTGATTGAGCTGAAGCACTGTTTTCTTCCACAACAAATAGACTAGAAACCTGAGTTTTGCAATCGCAGAGGACAACCGGGAGTCCCGTGTGGGAACAGACACTCAGTCTGCCTCCCACCTGGGGTCGCTGCTGCTGGTAGATCTGCCCAATGGCCTGGGGTCCTGGGCGCATCTTAGACTCACGCTAGCAGAAACACTGACACATTGTGAAGGGAAGGGAAAGAAAATGGCACTGGTTGCCTGTGCATCCTCTATGCCTCCTGCAAGGAACCGTACAGATTTATTTAATTCTCGCAACAGCAGTGCGTGTTAAGTATTGTCACACAGATTATGCAATGAGGACATGCAAAGCTCTAGTGCTTGTTTTTACTGTGTAAGACAGATCTTGTCTTGAATTACAGCTCAGTATCCTACTAGTTGTTTGACTTTGAACAAATTAACTGTTCTAAGCCTCAGTTTCCTCATCCTTCAAATAGGGATAACAAGATTTTTCTTACAAAATAGACAAAATAATAATTAGTATTAAAAATTAGTATTAATAATTAGTATTAAAAATTAGTATTAAAAATTCCACCAAAATATTAGTATTTTAATTATATAACAATATGATTACTGTTTTAATATATTAATTGCATATAATAATTTGAATGTTAATTAGAATTAATAACATAGCAATGCGGTTAATATTTTAATATAACAATAGTATATGGACACCAATTATTTATTAATAACTTGATTAATACTTATATTAAATAGCAGATAAGATTTCAGTGACAGACCTATACCTTACTCTCATAATGCCTCCCATAGGAAGAGAAAGGAGGACGAAATCTGCATTAGCTACCTGTTGCCATATAAAAAATATTCCCCCATCTTAGTAATTTAAAACAATAATCATTTATTATCTCTCAGTTTCTATGGGAATTTGGAGATGGTTTGGCTCGGAGGTTTGGGGGCCTCTCATGGGGTTACAGTCAGATACAGGGACTACAATCATCTGATGGACTAGAAAGGATTAGAGGATTTGTTTCCAAGATGGCACTCATGTGGCTGACAATTTGGTGTTGGCTATTGCCAGGGGGCCCCCATTCCTCTCTACAACAGGGTTATTTGAATGTCTTAATGGCATGGTGTCTGGATTCCTCCAGAGTGAGAGATCCAAAAGGCCAAGCAGAAACTGCAGTGCATCTTATGACCTAGCCTCAGCGGTCACACATCATCACTTCTACCATATTCTTTTGGCCCACAGGTCAGCCTTGATTCAATATGGGAAGTGACTACACAAGGGCATGAATATGAGAAGGTGAGGATCATTGGCACCATCTTTGAGGCTGGCTATCACAAAATGTAATTTTTAACTAAGCAAAGAAATCCATTCAATTCAATTCATCAGATGTTTATTATTATGTGCCAGTCTTCAGGGATACAAAGAATTAGATAAGATCGTAATTATTGAAAAAAATCCTAGTCCAGTACAGAGTCACTAATAAAAAAGATTACTGAAAACTGGACAGACCTGTATGTGATGAAATTCAAGAAATGCATACAGGAAAAGCTGAGCACAAAGGGGAGAGAGGTGAATCTAACTGGGCCAATGGATAAGGCAATGAGAGCTTTGGGATTTGATCTTGGCCTTAAGAAATGGAGAAGTACTTGACAGATGGGAATGGGATTTGGATTTCAGCAAAGGTATAAATACATTGGAAAATATAGACAGTGTTTAAATAACAGCAAATAGTTCTGCCTGATGGATAGTAAGTGATGAAGACAAGATCCAATATACCTTTACAGGTAAGTTTCTACATTACAGTGTCATTGAATTATATGTTCCAAAGGGCCCGATTTAATTCCAATCCTATCATGTGAATTAAGAAACCCACAGACCAGAGACTTTGTGGGAGTTACCCGAGGTTATCTGGAGATGGAAGGCACTAGAAATATAACACAGTTTGCTGTACACACCGGCCACCCCTCAGTTTGTATCAGACCATGAAACCGGCGATGAGAAGAATGATTGGCTCAAGGATGAGCATCAACCGTCCATGTTTTTAAATGAGACAAATTCTGGGACTAGCAACACAGAAATCTATTTATAATGATGTTAATTTCTTATATTAAAAAATAAAGTTGGCTATTAAAGATGAGTCAGCTCTCCTTGGTGAATCAAGTGCTTGACTCCTCCAAATCTCCATTCTGTATCAAGAGCGGCAGCCCTATTTTGAGGGGGTATTTTCTCTGCTGTGCTCATTCCATATTTTGTTTTCCCTCCTTGGCTTACGTATAAACTCAAAAACACTTAAAGACACATCGCAATCTCTTTTATTAGAAACAACTAAAGCCAACACAGGGTTTCCGCCTAAAGCATCTTGAGCTCATTTCCCATAGAACTCCGCTGGATTAAATCAGAAGGTTTGTATCTGTATCCCACTCTTCCACACAGAGGACATTGCTGTACATAAAAATCGCCATGTCTGTTAAACAGGGGAGGCAGCTGAAAACCTTAAAGAAGTTAAGTACAGTCTAGAATCGAATTGAGAAAAGAAGTCAACGTGTGTGGAGCACCTAGCTAACCTGCTCCTAGGCTGAGCAGTTCACAATGCATGTGAACGTGATTTTGGACATTATTCTCCTTTGAGGGTGCTATTTTCAGCCAGCAGTTACAGACATTAATAATAACGAATGCTGGAAATAGTTGTACTACCTTGTGGAGGAGCTAATTTTAAATAAATGTGCCTTGCTTCTGTGTATTTTAGATAACTGTCTAATGTCATTCCAATGGTTCACTTTTAACGATTCCTAAGGGGCTGTGCAAAAGGAAGAAACGTTTTAGGAAATGCAAATTTGTCATATATTCCACGTATTTTATTTATCCTATTTGGTTAAAAAATTAGAGGGGGAGGAAGGCCAAAATAACTCAACATCTTCCTACACTCAGAATTGATGGCTATACTGGTTGTTTTATCTCAGGCGTATATGAGAACCTGACAAGGTAAGGAATTGTTCATGTTATGGGAAGGTCATAAAATTCTGGCGCACATAAGAATCATCTAGGCCGCTTGTTGAAAATGCATCTTCCAGGGGCGCCTCGGTGGCTCAGTCGGTTGAGCATCTGCCTTCAGCTCATGATCCTGGGGTCCTGGGATCGAACCCCATGGGGGCTTTCTGCTCAGCGGGGAGTCTGCTTCCCCCTCTGTCCCTCCCCCCGCTAATGCACTCTCTCTCTCACTCACTCTCTCTCTCTCAAATAAATAAAATTAAAAAAAAAAAAAGAAAATGCATATTCCAGGCTCTACTGTGAGGGATTTGATTTTGTAGGGGTCCTTTGTCTCTTTGCCCTCAGCTCGATTCCTGCCTTGCTCTGTATCTCAGAGCCCCACATGCCCCTGTTTCCCCTGGCCCCCGAGCTTCCTGTCACCTTTGCACAATCGGAATCACTGACAGAGATTGGTAATTTAAGAGGGGGAAGAGTTTGGGGGTATTTATTCCTATCTTTTTCTGCCTCAGGGGCATCTCTGGCTGTGGCTGTGCTCCTTCTAGAATTCCAGCTCCAATGGGACAGCTCATTCCTTCAAGATCCCAGCTCCTATCTGACGAGCCTGGCTTCTGGGCTGAGAACAAACACTCTGTCACCTGTGTTCCTTCCATCCCAAGGCTGGTAATGGCTTCCTGCTGTGCTAATATTTGGTCTGTCTCACTATCTCCTATTTGGCTGTCTCCTTTAGCCCTGAAGGCAGGATCTGGGCAGCACATCACAGCATCCACTAAGAGGGCCAGACTCTCCATTCCCCACAGGAAGCCTCCCTCTCTCATCTCTAGCTTGGCATTCCTTCAGAAGCTACACACGCATGCGCACACACATACACATACACACACACACACTTTCCCAGGTAAAAACTCATGGAGGATTGCTAAGAAAACTAAAATCCTGCCTTTATGTATCATTTGGTCAGCAACCTCAGTATTCTCGGTATTGGAGCTTTTTTCCATTTTGAACCACCGGGTAAAAATCAAACCAGGTTGCTTTAACAAAGCACACATGTGGGCAGAACCAACGTGAATTCTCAGCTCCAGTCTCAGTTTAAGGCTTAGATATTAAGTCCAACAAATCCCAGAGATAGCAGAGTGACATTTAGATAACATTTTCTGTGAGGGCTTGCTAAACAACACAAACATATCAGCACACGAAATCAGGAATTGAGGATAGGTCACCTGGAGATGGATTTTATTTTTTGTTAGCCAGATTGCTTCCAGGAAAAAGGCCGGAGCCTCGGGATGGGCTTAGCTCTCTAGCACCTGGTACTACCGAGGCTGCATCTAAGCAGTGACTGGGTCACATCTGCCGGGGCTGCTCACAGGGTCCTGAGCCCAGGAGGGAGAAGACAGGATCCTGAGCACAGTCCAAACAGTATCAAGGGAGAAGAGAAGATCATGTTGTGAAAGCAGAGGCCACAGGAGGAACGTACAAGCGAGGCTTCAAAGCTCAGCTGGGGCTGAGACTGACCAGGAGGATGGAGTATGAAGTGGGGGGAGCACAGAGCACAGGGAGTGGAGGGAGAGCTGGTGCAGGTCAGCCTTGCATCAAAGCAGACATTCCGCATCCATCTCTTACGGGCAGCTCAGGCCAGGGGAGGGGTGTGCGGGCCTTAGGCTCCTCCCTCCAGGCACTGCCCTAACTCTTCATGCATTGAGGTTTCTCCATGGAGTTCTGGCAAGCCAGCATCTCTCTTTGCCTTAGGCAAAGAAAATGTCCTTAGCTATAGCTGGCAGGAGAGCAAATCCCAGAAACAGTCTCAGAGACTCAGGACCAACCCCTCACTTGATACAACTTTGATCAAGGTACATAACAGAGCTCAGCCTCCTAATCTGTCTTTGCGACTGGGGTCTATGTGACCTGTGGTTATCAGGGTCCATGAGAGAACAGCCATAGGGGAGCTATGGGAACACTGTCATTGAAATCCAGAGTGGTAGTATTATATTTTTTAATGGTATTCATGACTGTAGACCTTTGCTTATAGTAGCATCTAATGTCTTCATATTTCAAAAATTTCCATTATGAATTCATGCTGGTCCTAAATAATAGGAATACTCTGAGCCTTTAAATGCAAACACCTGAACACCATATAACCCAACAAAGGTGCTTCCCTGAACAGAAAAAAGTGCTATCTTACTATCACATGAAACATTCTAAGAAAGAAATCAACTTCCAAATCAACTTCCAAAGTGTGTACATGCACCTATATATTTATAACACAGAGATGATAATCACTTAAATTTATGTAGTACTCTGTGGTTTGCAAATGGTTTGATATACATGATCTCATTTGATGGCTGCTATTTTATGTCCTTTTCATGATATCACTTCTAAGTGGAGAAAACAGAGGTTCAGAGAATTCCACATCCAGTAACAACTCAGTCCCTGGTCTTCTGATCCCAGAGTTACTGCTTTTTTGTTTTTTGTTTTTGTTTTTTTGGGGGGGGTTTGTTTGTTTGTTTGTTTGTTTTACTCTACAAGTCCACACACAACAGAGTGATCCTCCCACATCAGTATGCAAAAACTCCCCTTTTAGAGTCTTCATTCACATTTTTGGGTGCTTCTTCTCCTTATTCTGTGTCACTGAGTGCCTACCCACTCTCTTTTAACAAATGGCTTGATTCATAGGGTTGAATCAGGTCCTCAGGGATATGTGTTATATGAATGGATATTACTGGGGCAAAGACAAAACCCTGGCCATGTGATTTTATACATCAACACCAGGCCTGGTATTTACAAGGCTTCATGGCAGAAGGGAATTGTCCTGGCACAGACTGACCTGCAGAGATTTCAGAGGCTTTTATCTACTTATCCCATGTAAACTGAAATCTGGGCATCTAAATTTCTTCCATTTCAACATAGGTGGTAAACACTTAACAACCAAAAAGAAACCACAGCAATGCAAAATGACCCCCATGTGTCCTGACCTACTTGTTGCCCATGTGTTTTTCTGTGCTTTTTCAGACTCCCCCTGGTAAGGCACCAAGGCCACAAAGCTACTGTTCTAGCCTGGCATTGATACGCTAAGTAAGAGGGCAGGCACAGATGGGCCACACAGCTGAAATCCCTCTGAGAAGCCCCCAGAAGCCAGACATCCAGGGCTCAGCAACACTGTTGGTCATTCACGCAGATGGGCTTGCTCTACCCACCTCCCCAGCCCCCACTGTAGAGAGAGACATTTCAGAGCCATACATAGCATGTTGTTTTATGCAAAATGCTAGTTAGTAGAGCCTGGGCCACCAATTATAATGAAGGGTAGCAGGGGGAGGAGCAAGATGGCAGAGGAGTAGGAGACCTAAATTTCATCTGGTCCCAGGAATTCAGCTAGAGAGGATCAAACCATTCTGAACACCTAAGAACTCAACAGGAGATCGAAGAAAGAATAGCAGCAACTCTCTGAACAGAAAAGCGACCACTTTCTGGAAGTACGGACCCAACAAGCAGCAGATCCGGGGAGACTCCCCTTCCTCCCCCGGGAGGAGCGGCGCAGGAGCTCACCTCAGGGATCTGCTGGGTTTGGAGACTCCAAACAGGGTCGTGTGCCAGAGATAGAAATGCTTGGTCACAGGCCAGGTGAGCATGGAGTGCGGCCAGAGACGGGGAGACGGGAGTGATTGACTGATTTTCTCTGGGGGCTCACTGAGGAGTGGGGCCTTGAGTTCTTGGCTCCTCTGGAGAGGAGATTGGGAGGCCACCATTTTCACTCTCATCCTCCAAAGCTGTACGGAAAGCTTGCAGGGAACAAAAGCTCCCGAGAGCAAAACCGAGCAGATTGCTTAGCCCGGACCTGGCAAGGGCGGGGCAATTCCGCCTCCGGCAAAGACATTTGAGAACCACGGCAACAGGCCCCTCCCCCAAAAGATCTGGAAGAACAGCCAGCCAAGACCAAGTTTACCGATCAATGAGAATGGCAGAACTCCAGCACTAGGGGAATACAGCACATAGAATTCATGGCTTCCCCCCCCCAATTATTTAGTCTTTCAAAGTTAATTTTTTTAATTTTCTTTTTCTTTTTTTTTGGATTTTTCTTTTTCCCTTTTCAATGAATATCTTATCAATCCCTTTTTTAAAAATCTTTTTTATTTTTCATCTTTAGAGTCATATTCTATCCCTTCATATTAGTTAACCTTATTTTTGGTATATATACCAAATATATACTTAACCAACTTTGGTTAAGTTGTTCTCTCTTTAAAATTTTGGGATACAGTTTCTTCTAACAGGCCAAAATATACCCTACATCTCTAGTGTATGGCTTTGTTCTAGTCTCCTGCCTGATCACATCTCTCTCTTTTTTTTAATTCCTCTTTTTTCTTTTTTCAACCAACTTTGTATCTTATCAATTCCTTTTATAAAATCTTTTATAATTTTCATCTTTACAGTCATATTCCATCCCTTTGTCATATTTACCCTTATTTTTGTACATATATAAGTTTTTCTTTCTTTAAAATTTTGGGAGGCACTTTCTTCTAACAGACCAAAATATGCCCAAAATATAGTGTCTGGCACTGATCTATGCACCAGCCTGATCATATTTGATCATATCCTGTTTTTTTTTTTTATATCTTTTTCTTACTCTTTTTTTTTTTTTTCTTTTTACTTTCTTTTCCCCCACGTTCAGGTCTCTTCTGATTTGTTTAGTGTATATTTTTCTGGGGGGTTGTTACCCTGTTAGCATTTTGTTCTCTCATTCATCTACTGTCCTCTAGACAAAATGACAAGACGGAAAAAATCACCTCAAAAAAAAAAAGAACAAGAGGCAGTACTGACTGCCAAGGACCTAATCGATACGGACATTAGTAAGATGTCAGAACTAGAGTTCAGAATGACGATTTTAAACATACTAGCTGGGCTTGAAAAAAGCATGGAAGATATTAGAGAAACCCTCTCTGGAGAAATAAAAGAACTGAAATCTAACCAAGTCCAAATCAAAAAGGCTATTAATAAGGTGCAATCAAATATGGGGGCGCTAACTGCTAGGATAAATGAGGCAGAAGAAAGAAACAGTGATATAGAAGACCAAATGATGGAAAATAAAGAAGCTGAGAAAAGGAGAGATAAACAACTACTGGATCATGAAGGCAGAATTCGAGAGATAAGTGATACCATAGAATGAAACAATATTAGAATAATTGGGATCCCAGAAGAAAAAGAAAGAGAGAGGGGGGCAGAAGGTATATTGGAGCAAATTATAGCAGAGAACTTCCCTAATTTGGGGAAGGAATCAGGCATCAAAATTCAGGAAGCGTAGAGAATCCCCCTCAAAATCAATAAAAATAGGTCAATACCCCGACATCTAATAGTAAAACTTATGAGTCTCAGAGACAAAGAGAAAATTCTGAAAGCAGCTCGGGACAAGAGATCTGTAACCTACAATGGTAGAAACATTAGATTGGCAACAGACCTATCCACAGAGACTTGGCAGGCCAGAAAGGACTGGCATGATATATTCAGAGCACTAAATGAGAAAAATATGCAGCCAAGAATACTATATCCAGCTAGGCTGTCACTGAAAATAGAAGGAGAGATAAAAAGCTTCCAGGACAAACAAAAACTAAAGGAATTTGCAAACACCAAACCCGCCCTACAAGAAATTTTGAAAGGGGTCCTCTAAGCAAAGAGGAGCCTAAAAGTAACAGAGACCAGAAAGGAACACAGACAATATACAGTAACAGTCACCTTACAGGCAATACAATGGCACTAAATTCATATCTTTCAATAGTTACCCTGAATGTAATTGGGCTAAATACCGCAATCAAAAGACACAGGCTATCAGATTGTATAAAAAACAAGGCCAATCGATATGTGGTCTGCAAGAGGCTCATTTTAGACCCAAAGACACCCCCAGATTGAAAGTGAGGGGGTGGAAAACCATTTGCCATGCTAATGGACACCAAAAGAAAGCTGGGGTGGCAATCCTTATATCAGACAAATCAGATTTTAAACCAAAGACTGTAATAAGAGATGACGAAGGATACTATATCCTACTTAAAGGGTCTATCCAACAAGATCTAACAATTGTAAATATCTATGCCCCTAACATGGGAGCAGCCAATTATATAAGGCAATTAATAACAAAAGCAAAGAAACACATTGACAACAATACAATAATAGTGGGGGACTTTAACACCCCCCTCACTGAAATGGACAGATCATCTAAGCAAAAGATCAAAAAGGAAATAAAGACTTTAAATGACACACCGGACCAAATGGACTTCACAGATATATTCAGAACATTCCATCCCAAACCAAGAGAATACACTTTCTTCTCTACTGCCCATGGAACATTCTCCAGAATAGATCATATCCTAGGTCACAAATCAGGTCTCAACTGGTACCAAAAGACTGGGATCATTTCCTGCATATTTTCAGGCCACAATGCTTTGAAACTAGAACTCAATCACAAGAGGAAAGTCAGAAAGAACTCAAATACATGGAGGCTAAAGAGCATCCTATTAAAGAATGAATGGGTCAACCAGGAAATTAAAGAAGAATTAAAAAAATTCATGGAAACAAATGAAAATGAAAACACAACTGTTCAAAATCTTTGGGATACAGCAAAGGCAGTCCTAAGAGGAAAGTATATAACAATACAAGGCTTTCTCAAGAAACAAGAAAGGTCTCAAATACACAACCTAAGCCTACACCTAAAGGAGCTAGAGAAAAAACAGCAAATAAAGCCTAAACCCAGCAGGAGAAGAGAAATAATAAAGATCAGAGCAGAAATCAATGAAATAGAAACCAAAAGAACAGTAGAACAGATCAACGAAACTAGGAGGTGATTCTTTGAAAGAATTAACAAGATTGATAAACCCCTGGTGAGACTTATCAACAAGAAAAGAGAAATGACCCAAATCAACAAAATCATGAATGAAAGAGGAGAAATCACAACCAACACCAAAGAAATACAAACAATTATAAGAACATATTATGAGCAACTCTATGCCAGCAAATTAGATAACCTGGAAGAAATGGATGCATTCCTAGAGATGTGTCAACTACCAAAACTGAACCAGGAAGAAATAGAAAACCTGAAAAGACCCATAACCACTAAGGAAATTGAAGCAGTCATCAAAGATCTCCCAAGAAAGAAGAGCCCAGGGCCAGATGGCTTCCCAGGGGAATTCTACCAAACATTTCAAGAAGAATTAATACCTATTCTTCTGAAACTGTTCCAAAAAATAGAAATGGCAGGAAAACTTCCAAACTCGTTTTATGAGGCCATCATTACCTTGATCCCCAAACCAGACAAAGACCCCATCAAAAAGGAGAATTACAGACCAATGTCCTTGATGAACACGGATGCAAAAATTCTCACCAAAATACTAGCCAATAGGATTGAACAGTACATTAAGAGGATTATTCACCATGACCAAGTGGGATTTATCCCTGGGCTGCAAGGTTGGTTCAACATCCACAAATCAAACAATGTGATACAATACATTAATAAAAGAAAGAACAAGAACCATATGATCCTCTCAATAGATGCAGAAAAAGCATTTGACAAAGTACAGCATCCTTTCTTGATCAAAACTCTTCAGAGTATAGGGATAGAGGGTACATACCTCAATATCATAAAGCCATCTATGAAAAACCCACAGCAAATATCATTCTCAATGGGGAAAAACTGAGAGCTTCCCCCCTAAGGTCAGGAACACAGCAGGGATGTCCAGTATAACCACTGCTATTCAACATAGTATTAGAAGTCCTAGCCACAGCAATTGGACAACAAAAAGAAATCAAAGGCATCCAAATCAGCAAAGAAGAAGTCAAACTCTCACTCTTTGCAGATGATATGATACTTTATGTGGAAAACCCCAAAGATTCCACCCCAAAACTGCTAGAACTCATACAGGAATTCAGTAAAGTGGCAGGATATAAAATCAATGCACAGAAATCAGTGGCATTCCTATACACCAACAAGACAGAAGAAACAGAGATTAAGGAATCGATCCCATTTACAATTGCACCCAAAACCATAAGATAACTAGGAATAAATCTAACCAAAGAGGCAAAGAATCTGTACTCAGAAAACTATAAAATACTCATGAAAGAAATTGAGGAAGACACAAAGAAATGGAAAAACATTCCATGCTCATGGATTGGAAGAACAAATATTGTGAAGATGTCAATGCTACCTAGAGCAATCTACACATTCAATGCAATCCCTATCAAAATACCATCAACTTTTTTCAAAGAGATGGAACAAATAATCCTAAAATTTGTATGGAACCAGAAGAGATCCCAAATAGCCAGAGGAATGTTGAAAAAGAAAAGCAAAGCTCGTGGCATCACAATTCCGGACTTCAAGCTCTATTACAAAGCTGTCATCATCAAGACAGTATGGTACTGGCACAAAAACAGACACACAGATCAATGGAACAGAATAGAGAACCCAGAAATGGACCCTCAAGTCTATGGTCAACTCATCTTTGACAAAGCAGGAAAGAATGTCCAATGGAAAAAAGACAGTCTCTTCAACAAATGGTTTTGGGAAAACTGGACAGCCACATGCAGAAGAATGAAACTGGACCATTTCCTTACACCACACACAAAAATAGACTCAAAACGGTTGAAAGACCTAAATGTGAGACAGGAGTCCATCAACATCCTAAAGGAGAACAGAGGTAGCAACCTCTTCAACCTCAGCCACAGCAACTTCTTCCTAGAAACATCACCAAAGGCAAGGGAAGCAAGGGCAAAAATGAACTATTGGGACTTCATCAAGATAAAAAGCTTTTGCACAGCAAAAGAAACAGTCAACAAAACCAAAAGACAACCAACAGAATGGGAGAAGATATTTGCAAATCACATATCAGATAAAGGGCTAGTATCCAAAATATATAAAGAACTTATCAAACTCAACACCCAAAGAACAAATGATCCAATCAAGAAATGTGCAGAACACATGAACAGACATTTTTCCAAAGAAGACATCCAAATGGCCAACAGGCAAATGAAAAAGTGCTCAACATCGCTCAGCGTCAGGGAAATCCAAATCAAAACCTCAATGAGATACCACCTCACACCAGTCAGAATGGCTAAAATTAACAAGTCAGGAAATGACAGATGTTGGTGGGGATGCGGAGAAAGGGGAACCCTCCTACACTGTTGGTGGGAATGCAAGCTGGTGCAGCCACTCTGGAAAACAGTATGGACGTTCCTCAAAAAGTTGAAAATAGAGCTATCCTACAACCCAGCAACTGCACTACTGGGTATTTACCCCACAGATACAAATGTAGGAATCCGAAGGGGTACGTGCACCCCGATGTTTATAGCAGCAATGTCCACAATAGCCAAAATATGGGAAGAGCCAAGATGTCCATCAAGAGATGAAAGGATAAAGAAGATGTGGTATAGATATACAATGGAATATTATGCACCATCAAAAGGAATGAAATCTTGCCATTTGCAATGACGTGGATGGAACTGGAGGGTATTATGCTGAGCGAAATAAATCAAAGAGAGAAAGACATGTATCATATGATCTCCCTGATATGAGGAATTCTTAATCTCAGGAAACAAAGTGAGGGTTGCTAGAGTAGTGGGGGGTGGGAGGGATGGGGTGGCTGGGTGATACACACTGGGGAGGGTATGTGCTACGGTGAGCGCTGTGAATTGTGTAAGACTGTTGAATCACAGACCCGTACCTCTGAAAAAAATAATATATTATATGTTAAAAAAAAAAAAAAGTTGGGTGCCTGGGTGGCTCAATCGTTAAGCGTCTGCCTTCGGCTCAGGTCATGATCCCAGGGTCCTGTGATCGAGTCTCACATCGGGCTCCCTGCTCGGCGGGAAGCCTGCTTCTCCCACCCCCCCTGCTTGCATTCCCTCTGTCGCTGTCTCTCTCTCTCTGTCGAAAAATAAAAATAAAATCTTTAAAAAAAAAAAGAAGATAGTAGGAAGGGAGAAATGAAGGGGGCAAAATCGGTGGGGGAGACGAACCATGAGAGACTGTGGACTCTGAGAAACAAACTGCGGGTTCTAGAGGGGAGGGGGCTGGGGGCTGGGTTAGCCTGGTGATGGGTATTAAAGAGGGCACGTACTGAATGGAGCACTGGGTGTTATATGCAAACAATGAATCATGGAACACTACATCAAAAACTAATGATGTAATGTATGATGATTAACATAACATAATAAAATTAAAAAAAATAAAGGAAGTCATATAATGAAGGGTAGCCATCACATCCACAGCTATGCTGTTGAGATTTTTATCATGTGCTAAGCATGTTCTTGGATGACTGATTCCATCAACTAATTCGGGATGCCTCTCCCAAACCTCCCTTCCACCCCAACCCCATTCCCACAAGCAGAAGAGGGAAAGGCAATAAACAATGGAGCATATTACTTATTTTTCTTTTAAAGGTATATACATAAACATGGCATTTTTTCTCTTTTATTGCAGCTGACAGTGCTACCAGACAGACCCCAAAGACCATTAAGACACCTTAAGACCAATGTGGCTGTACCAACTTGCATTCCCACCAACAGTGTAGGAGGGTTCCCTTTCTCCACAACCTCTCCAACATTTGTTGTTTCTTGCCTTGTCAATTTTTGCCATTCTAACTGGTGTAAGGTGGTATCTCAGTGTGGTTTTGATTTGAATTTCCCTGATGGCTAATGATGATGAACATTTTCTCATGTGTCTGTTAGCCATTTGTATGTCTTCTTTGGAGAAGTGTCTGTTCATGTCTTTTGCCCATTCATTGACTTGATTTTTTGTTTTTTGGGTGTTGAGTTTGAGAAGTTCTTTATAGATCTTGGATATCAGCCCTTTGTCTGTAGTATCATTTGCAAATATCTTCTCCCATTCTGTGGGTTGCCTCTTTGTTTTGGTATTTATCCCAAAGATACAGATGTAGTGAAAAGAAGGGCCATATGCCCTCCAATGTTCATAACAGCAATGTCCACAATAGCCAAACTATGGAAAGAGACAAAATGCCCTTCAACAGACGAATAGATAAAGAAGATGTGGTCCATATATGCAATGGAATATTACTCAGCCAGCGGAAAGGATGAATACCCAACTTTCGCATCAACATTGATGGGACTGGAGGAGATTATGCTAAGTGAAATAAGTCAAGCAGAGAAAGTTAATTTTCATATGGTTTCACTTATTTGTGGAACATAAGGAATAGCATGGAGGACATTAGGAGAAGGAAGGGAAAAATGAAGGGGAGGAAATCGGAGGGGGAGACGAACCATGAGAGACTATGGACTCTGAGAAACAAACTGAGGGTTTTAGAGGGGAGGGGGTGGGGGGATGTGTAAACTCAGTGATGGGTATTAAGGAGGGCACATATCGCATGGAGCACTGGGTGTTATATGCAAACAATGAATCATGGAACACTACATCAAAAACTAATGATGTACTGTATGGTGACTAACATAACATAATAAAATAAAATTTAAATAAAGACACCTTAAGACCACTTCTTAAGGTAGCTTTTGAAGAAACTCCTTGCAATTTTTGTCTTATTTCCCATGAAGCCAAGGATTGTGCAGAATATTTTGTTTCCTTATTAGGTGTGTCATAGGAAAAGGTATTGAAGCTGTTCAATGATCCTCTTAACTAAACAATATCCTCAATACAACAATCTCCCCTAATATTTATTGAGGAGACCAAAAATATCTTTTGGGGAATAGACTATCAATCACAGAGATCTTTGAAAAATTAATCTGAAATGCTGCCATTGTTTTTCTTCTTATCCTTGAGAAATTTCATCATAATGCCAGTTATTGCAGCTGTAAGGATAATACCCATCAGGAAGATGAAAACTCTTTAAAATCATTCCTGAAGGAAAAAAATGACTTTCAAGAAACAGCCATCCAAAGGAAAAGTTCTACTGTTTTTAAGGCAATTAGTTCACCATTTATCATAATTCAGAACTTCATATGCTCATTAATGATGACAAACACAACTCACTTCACTTATCATTCCTTTAACTGCTCATTAGTACTGGAATATGTTAATGCTGTAGAGCTAAAGTTCATATGTCAGCTACACTTTTTATTGTTAAAAATGCTGAGAATTTAGAAGGATCATAACAAACACAGATGGTAGAACTAAAAGCCATATCATTTCAAACTTCACCCCACATTATTTTTACTTTTATTCTTCCCAATGTCTGTTGTACAGTCTATTTATCCTCCTCAGGTTCTGCAGAAATATAATTTATAGGAATTATACTGGACAGCACTGTAAAAACAGTGGTTTAATGAGAATTTGTGTTCAGGCATGCCTTTGCTTATGCTTTTTGTAGAAAATAAATTCATCGACTTTGGAATAAAATAATTTCACAGCAATGATGCTTCAAGGTAGGTCAGATATCTTTCCCATTCAAAAGCATGGAAAAGGTTTTGAGTAAGATAATGTTTACTCATAAACTGCTTAATTCATAGAGAAAATATGTATCTTCATAGAAATGTTTACATTACAGAACCTCTAAAATTTCCAAGTTTTCCAGAATATGGCATATATATGTAGAACTTAGCACATGGTAAGTTTTCAATAAATGTTTGTTTTTTCATGTTTCCCTCCCTCCTACTACCCTACCCCCATCCCCACTGGCTTATTCCTCTACAGGTGGTGAAAAACAACAATAACGTGAAATAGTACAGTTTGAAATGAGTTATATGAATAGAATGGCTGCAGATGAATTTTCCTGCAAATGTATTGACATGTATGATTAAGAAATAAACATCTGAGTATTTCTTTGAAATGAAAACTACACAATGTGTCTATGATAAAACTTCTCATTAATACCCAGGTTTTATGTTACTGTATTTCCTCATAAGCACTTACATTTAAAGACAGACATGCTGCCTTATGCTGAGTCAATTATTTGTGCTGCAATTATTTGAGAGAAGCTGACTAACTAATAATTGTGGCCCTGGAAGAAGAATAATTTCTGCAAAAGGTGTGAAGTTGGATTTTAGCATAGGTTTTGAATTCCACAGATAAATAAAACGCATTAAAAACATTGGGTCTTATACAGAATCCCAACTTTTTATTATCCCAATGAAAGACATATATCCATATATATCACTGCTCTCTACTCTGACCATCACGTCAAAAAGTATCTATTGATGTGTAAAGGGATGAATAGATAAAGAGAATGTCACACACACACACACACACACACACACACACACACACACAGAGGAATATTATTTGGCCATAAAAAAGAAGGAAATCCTGCCATTTGTGACAACATGGATGGACCACAAGGGCATTATGCTAAGTGAAATAATTCAGACAGAGAAAGACAAATATTATATGATCTCACTTATATGTAGAACCTAAAAACATTAAATTCACAGAAACAGAGAGTAGAATGGTGGTTGCCAGGAGCTGAGGAGTTGGCAAAATGGAGAGATAAGTCAATGGGTACAAATTTTCAGTTCTAAGATGAGTAAGTTCCAGAGATCTAAGGTACAGCATGGTGACTGCAGTTGACAATACTGTGTTGTAGACTTGAACACTGCTGTGGGATCAGAGCTCCCACGGTCTCACTCTAATAACAATACCACAGTAATTATGCGAGGTAAAGGATGTATTTACTAACCTTATTGTGGTAAGCATTTTGCAATATATATGTGAATCAAATTATCACAGTGTACACCTTAAACTTACACAGTGTTATATGTTAATTATATTTCAATGAACTGGTTAAAAAAAAAAAGAGGATATTTTAACATGTACAAAGTAGGAAGTGTAGAGTCTTAGAACAGGCAAGCCATCTCAGAAAATGGGAGCTGACAATCTCACACAGGTGGATATATACCATCTTTACAAGTATCTATGGCTAAGAACAAGCCACCCCAAAACTTAGTGCCTTCAAACAATAACCATTTTATTATCTCTACAATGGTGTGGGTTGACTGAGCTCAGCTGGAGGGTATAGGGAAGTTGGCTGGCAGGTGGCTGGGAGCTCAGCTGTGGCTGTTGACCATGGCCTACATGTGGTCTTTCCATGTGATTTGAGCTTCTAATAGTTTAGTGACAAGGTTTTGGGAAGGAGTGTCCTAAGAGCAAGTGTTCTAACAAATGAGGCAGAAGCTGCCAGTCCTCCTAAAGACTAGGCTTAAACTGCCATAGACATCACAGGGTCCTCCTACGATTAAGTCAAAGGAAACAGACTCTCAGTGGGGGTGATGAAGAATTTGTGGACATCTTTAATCTCTCCAAACTATCATTCTTATGTTTTTCTCACTATGCTGTGGCTTGGTGAGAACATTGTCCAAGATGGGTACCTGTCTGTGGATCACTGTTAGGAAATAACAGGTGGGCTAAGTTACTTCTAAAGTCACTTCCAGCTTAGAAATTTATTCTTCTCTTAAAATAAGTAGAAATACAAACAGTTACCTACTTCTGCATACCTATGACACTTGAACTATTTGGAGAGAAATTTCTTTTAAGAGCACATTCCTTCGCTTACTCAGACATTTATTGTCTATTCCAGGCACAGCTGGGTGGTAGATACAGTGACTCAAGACCCACACAGCAGCCCTGGCCAAGAAGACCTTGTGTAAGTAGCTAATTCTTTTCTTTGAAGGTAAGTTGCCATGGGCAGTTTCTCTTGACAAGTGTGGGAGAGCTAAAAATCTCATTAGCCCCATACTTTCCCATAAAATTATTATAGCAATCATCTACTTCCTCATGCCATGCCACACTGGCACCAAGCTCTTTTAAAAGAAGATCTGACATTACTATGTCATGAATAGGCTGCAGTAACCATGCACTGAGCTTTCTCAGATTGGGCACGGAAGGGTGAAGGAAGAATACTTTCTTTTCACCCTTCCTAAATATATAATTTCTACTCAAACTTGGATTTCCCCTCCCATCCTAGGAAGCAACAAATTGCCCCACAGATCTCTGTAACAGTCTATATAGTTTTGTAATAAAACTTACTCAGGCAAGGTAAAATAGCAATATCTTAAAATAGCATCATTCATCACTGATGTCTCACAAATGTATTACAGTTGAGGAAATACACACACACACACACACACACACACACACATATGTGATACATCTATGGATTCAATGAAATCACCAAAGTTATATCAATCCCCCTCCATCCCCAGCTTGATAATTGCAAATTGTACAATTGATCAGGAAGCTGTGCAGTCAATTCAAGACCATCACTGACAACTGAGCTCATCAATGAGACCACCACAGCCACCAGTTGTTTAGCAATTAATTGGATCTCTCTGGTCGATCCAATTACACCATTAAGAAATAACCAGACCAACCATTTTACAATCTGGTTACTCCAGTTGTCTTAGTGACTGAATTGGATTGGGCTGCCCAGTGACCCCGTCAATGGCTTCACAATTGGCCTGCAAATGATCAAGACAGTCAGTCATCCATGGCCAGTGTAATTTCACTAATAAAGTGGAGCTGTCTCCTCATATGCTGCAGAAGCACTAACAGGATTGTTTTCACCATCAGCCATGTCCCCATCTGACACAAGGACATTTTCTGACAATTACACAGCCATATGCACATTTGACCAGCCACCCGTAGCATGGAGTAACTCTACCACCTCAGTATGGAAGCTGCCGTGTTATGGAAGATGCAAATCTGATTAAGGAAATTGCAGTTGCAAACCAGGCATGTTGATAAATAGTTGGAAACTTTTTTGAACATCGTGATCACTGCTATTTAATGTAAATTTTTCCCCCTGCTTTTCAAACGAAATAAATGACCATTTTCTTCCTTGGCTGACATATTTGATCAAAGAATAAAATAAAAACATTGGAGAAGTGGTGCTTTCAAAAGTAATCTAGATATTCTCGGACTATAAAACCTAAATTACAACCCCAGATTTTCCTGGCAGATGTGTCTGGTGAATGAAGCACTTCTCTATTCAGCAGATATGGGTCTTACTTTGCAATATGATTGCTTCACATAGACATCTACATGTGCGCACACGTGTGCACGTGCACACACACACACACACACACACACCCCCACCATGAAGAGCTCACCTGCTGTTATCTTACATTTTCCTCTCCCTCTTTAGTCAGCTCTCTTTGCAGAGTGCAGATTTTTAAGCAGCCATTAGAGATATTTTATAGTTCACTTTTGCTTTGTCATTAGCAATACTCTTTCAAATATTTATCCATGTTGTTTCTAAATAAAACACCCAAGTAAACATTTATGAGGCATTTGCGAATATATTTAGAAGAAAAGCTATTGTCTGTGGGCCATAAGACATTCTTGCTACGACAGATTTTAACTCAGCAGTTTATTTGAAGGTATGAGCGGAAACAAACATGCTGGCTGGTCCATGACCTGTAGGAACATCAGTGGAGTCCTGCTTAATGAGCATTGCATCACACAGAGAAATTAATATAATTCAGCATGTAAATTGTCACTGGAGCAGACATTCTTCCTCTCCCTCCCTCATCTGCTGTGGCTTCTGTGTTTTTTTCCTACTTTACAGCTTTTCCTAATCTCTAAAATCTTCTTTCTTCCCCTCACAAAAGGCCAGACTGAGTAGTCCATGGAATGGTCAGCATTTCAAATATGTATATGAAAAACATGGCTGCTCTATCTAAATATATAAATACTAGATGGGGATCAATTTAGCAAAACTACATTTATTTCAATAACATTATCAGTTCAATAATGTTATTAAGATTTATTTTCTTATATGCAAATGTGAAAAGTTACATTTTCTACTTTTTAATCAACTAAAAGACAACAGTAAATTGTATAGTAACTTTCGGTTTCATTCCTGTACATTATAAATTTTTAAAATATGTGTAATTTAAGTTATGGCTTCAAACATGGTATGTTTAACCCTAACTTTACCATAAATTATTCATGAAGGAAATACAAGAAAATCCAGCTGTTTAAATAGAAGTTTAGAATGTCTCACACATCATTTGGCTTAGAGAACATTATCATAGTTTGCATTAATACATTATTAGCAAAACACACTCACCAAATTTTAAATTTGTTGTAAGGTATATGTATGCCTTAAAGATATAGGGACAGACTTTGGGATTGAAGCTGGATTATTTTCCCTGGCTGGACCTTGATTTAATTTGTATCATTATCTTGGTCAATTGACTTGACCTATCTATCCCCACTTTTCTGATCCTTAAAGTGCATTCTGATGGTTTTAATAATTAATGAGCCTACTCATATTTTTCAATGCTTCTTGGCTAAAAGCAAAGAAGCAATCATGCAATACTTATTTGGCAGAATATCAATGTGCTTCCTGTGTTTCCTTATGCCTTCAACCAAGTGCTGATTATGTGTGTGCAGTTCCACTCCCGACTCACACTGAAAGATGTAGTGCTAGAAAATAATGACATTTTCACACTATTCATATGTATTCCTATCAATGTGTACCATTTGTTTAAACGAGAGAACCACAAATCAGCATTTTCAAAGAGGTGATCTGGATTTCATTTAATATGAATGTATCATGGTGGTGTCAGGGTAAAAAAAATCTATTATTAGCACCTAATACATTTCTCTTATTTTTAAAACAAATTTTTACATCTTGATCATTATACAAGAAGTATTAAATATAAATACCAATTACAACCAAAGAATTTGTAGGATGTCATGAAGGATGCGGTAGAAATAGAATAAAGGAGGATAATTGCTAGATATGTAGAAATTACTTTTTTAAATAATAGAGTAAATGAAGAAATATTTTAAAATAATTTACGCAAATGATACAAGATATACAATCTGATGATATGAAGATTAGTCAATAATACTTTAAGGGAATGTGAACACAAGGTAACCATTAAGGGGAAGAATTGGATTTCATTAAAATTAAGAACTTGTGTTCATTAAAAGACATCATTAAGAGAGTAAAAAGGCAAGGCACAGAGAAGATATTTGCAATATGACAAAAAGATTCATGACTAGAATATATAAAGAACTCCCTCAAATTAATAAGAAAAAGATAGATAATCCAACACTAAAAAAAAAAAAAAAAAAAGACCAATAAGCATTGGAAGAGATGCTCAGTGAAATGCAATTTAAAATCACAATGAGATGCCACTACTTCTTCATTAAAATGGCTAAACATAATAATCACTTTAATTTTTGTAAGGTTTTATTTATTTCTTTGTCAGAGAGAGAGAGCGAGAGACTGCACAAACAGGGGGAGTGGCAGAGGAAGAGGGAAACAGGGGCTCGATCCCAGGACCCTGGGATCATGACCTGAGCTGAAGGCAGATGTTTAACCAACTAAGCCACCCAGGTGCCCCAATAATAATCACTTTAAAAATCAGATATTACCAGTTAGGAAGGATGTGGAGTCAACTGAACTCCCATACTCTGTGGAAGTGTTAATTGGTGTAGCCACTTTGGAAAAGGTTTTAGGCAATCTATACTAAATCTAAAAATACATATTCCCTAGGATCCAGCAATTCCATTCCTGATATACATGCAAAAGAAATAACAAATATTATATGCAAGACAGACATGAACAATAATATTCTGAGACATGTTATTTTTAATAGCTCAACTGGAAACAACTCAAATGTACATCAAAAGGAAAATGGGCAAAAAAGCTTCAAACTCATGCTATCTTCATACAATGGAATACTCTTCAACAATGAAAAGGATGAAGCAACATGGAAAAATCTGGGGGGTGGGGGAAGCAAAACAAAAACGAAAACCCCAAAACCTAAAGAAAACATCAAGCCAGACACACACACACAAAAATACTGTATAATTCCATTTTCATGAACAATCACAACAATCTATGGGGTAGAAATTGAAGAGTGGGACAAGAGGCGTGAATATACTGGGGGGCGGGGAGCACAAAAGAGGTTTCTGGTGTTGGTAATACTTATTATCTGGATGTGGGTGGTAGGTACAGGATATATTTTTTTCACAAAATACCTTAAACTGTACACTGATAAATGCGTGCAATTTATACAATGCATGTTATAATTTATTTACAAAAATTAAATATATATTTATATATATAATTCATTTACAAAAATTAAATATAAATACATTATATATAGTAAATGAATTATATATATAAAATCATTTGTGAATTTATAATGAATTTATATATATATATATGTATATATATATATATATATCAGGCAGGGCATACTATAAATAGTTCTAAGAAAGTGGGAGGCTTGGTGTTAAGTCCCACATCCGCAATAATCACCATTGTATCTCAAATTCCTCATCCAGCACATTCATGGGTTGAACTAGTTATTTTCCAAGGAAGCTTCTCATTCTAAATGTCAGTGATTCTATTAGCAGACCATTTTATTGTTTTGGCTTGTATATGGTTGACATTCCAGTGCAATCTACATTTACTTGTATAATGTACATCATATGGCCTAAAACTAGTCTTTTTGAAGGAAGCTACTTGTTCACATAGTTGTTCCAATGTACCCAATGTTCAGATCAGAGAGCAGACTGGCAAACTTGCTGTGAGGCAGCTTCTAATTTGGAAAGCAAGCAATCATGACGCCTTCCTTACCCATCTTGCTTCAGATGAAGCAAAGTAAAAGCCAATATATGCTTTTAAGGTTATATTTTGCTAATTAATATTAAGTACAAAACGTATTCTTTTTAAATATCAGACCTTTTCCATTTAATTTTACCACTTTTACTGAATTTTTAATATAAATCTATATAATCAACTTATATATAAATAATAATATACTTATGTATTAATATACAAATTAAGCAAATTATATATTGAAACAGATTTTAGCATACTATTTATGAATATATAACTACATTTACTTTTTCATTGTTGGATTATTTTTAGCTGAGTTATCAAGAACAAGTTAGCAATGGCAAAAACATTTCTTAATTCTTAGGGCAAGATGCATGACAATTGGTCTATTTGATGGCAAGCTTCTCAGAAAGGGGTTCCATTCTGTAATGTGAGCAATTGGGTCCTACTTTCAGGCAATTTGGATCTCTGAAGTCTAAATGGAGGGATTATTTTTTCCTGTGTTGGAAATAACATGGATATGAATTATCTAATATACATTAGATGATTCAGATGACTAAAAGATCTTATTTATTTGTGAGAGAGATAGAGAGAGAGAGAAAGCAGGCAAAGGGAGAAGCAGGCTCCCCACTGAGCAAGGAGTCTGATGAGGGACTTGATCCCAGGACCCTGGGATCATGAACTGAGCCGAAGGCAGATGCCCAACCGACTGAGCCACCCAGGTGTCCCGACTTCTTAAGGAGTAATAGAGACAATGACAAGAAAGGAAGCATGATAAAAAAATAAAAATTAAAGAAGCTGTTCTGACTGGGATATCTGACTAGCAGACTTTTGGGGGGGGGTTAAAAGATGGCAGTGAATACATTTAAGAAAATACATGTCAAAGCTGATTTTTTTAAAGGCCTTATCCCTGGTGCTAACAGGCCATTGAAAACAGGTAAAATTTAGTATAAATCATTCAATTGGATGTTAGTTGGAGGCATATCCCATCTTCTTAAAATATGCAAACTAATGTGTTAGAAACTGGAAAGTGGGGTGATGGGGTGGTTTGTGGAGGTACTTTAGCCTTAGCCATGAAGCACAGATCTACCTTCTCAAAGACATTGGAATATGGTATGTATATCACAGTATTATGCTTGAAGTCCAGAGAACTGGATTTTGGATCCCTGTTCCTCTAATTACTGGTTGTGTGACCTTTCACTTCATGTGTCCAGCAAATATTTGCTAAATGGACACATGGTGCCAGCTGCTGGGAATATATAACTGAAAAGAGCCACAGTTCCTGACTTCCCAGTGGGAGAAACAAACAATTTAATAGTTGCTTTTATCAGAGCGTGGTCGGTGCTGTGGCAGAGTCTATTTGCACAGAGCATTTGCTCTAAGAGTGTATCAGTGAGATACTAAAGCCAGTCTTGGGGGGCCAGAAATGGCTACCGGAGAATGGGACAAAACGCACAATCTGAGTCCTGAAGGATAAGCAGGGTTTCACAAAGGAAAGAAGAGAGGGGACAGGGGAGAGGGGACCACCATGTGAAAATCCTAAAGGAAAAAGAAAGCATACATAGATCTTTGGGGAAAGACAAATAGTTCAGTAGTTAATTAACATGCAAGGCATTAAAATGATAAGAAGTAATGCAGGAGAGATAGGCACATCCAGGCCAAGGCACACTCAAGATCCTCCAGACCTTTATGCTGAGACCAGTGGGAATACTTGGGAGAAAACAGCCCAATCAGCATTCAATTCTTTAAAACCTCATTAAGATTCTACAGGATGGGACGGAAGGGATGGTGATGGCAAGAATACAGACAAGAAGATTAATTAGAAGGGTGTGGCAGTGATCCCAGAAAAATATAGAAAAGATGGTGGCCTCATAAGATATTGGCTTTGGTGATGGAGGAAACACAGATTTGAGAAGCATTAGGGAAGAGGAATGAACACAACTTGGTTGGATACAAGTCATGGTGAAGAATGGGGGGGGGTCAAAAGAAGGCCTAGATTTTTAGCTTGAACATCATGTAGGGCAGACTTATTAGACACCATTTGAATCTGAATAACATGAGTTCCAGAAGAAAGTACCACTTTTCACAACCTGCCACAGCAAACTCTGCTATGAAGAAATTAGTCTTTGGTGGGTATATTCAGGGAAACTGACCAATTATGAGGAAGATTCTGATGTTTTTTCAATGAACCCAACAAAAATGTTTTATGAAAAGGACAATAGGAAATTCCAAAACAACAACAACAACAAAACAAACAAACAAACCCAACCAAAAAACCCACCCCAGGGATTACCTCTTTCATTTTCCCTGCTGAGTAATGAGCTCTATAAATTGGTTTGAATAAAATTTTTTATTAGAAGCCCATCTTCCCTTTGATTAAAAGAGTACTGAATACTTGAAGTATTCCGTGTCCAGCTGAATTTGTGGCTTTAGTGTGCAGTACCAAATCAAACACCAACCAATGAAAGTTCTTTAACAAGAAATGTTAATTGACCCCACAACATATGAGAAGAATCTTGGGAATTTACAAAGACTCTGCCTCTGTTTTCAACAAGCTCCACAAGGAAAGGTTATGAGCATAGTTTTTCTGTGAGTGTACAAGGAAGTATTGAACACCCACTCACTGGCAGGAAACATGGCAACTCATTTAAGGCATTAGACAAAGTCCTCTCCATCAGCATTTATCAATTTCTCCCTATCAGGGTTTTAAATGCTTCTATCTATTTTCACAAAATCCTCTTGGTCTTTTATAGCTTAAAGTCCTCTCTCTCCAGCAAGGTCATATGTACAGTGGAGATAGGGATACTGCCATACCCTTTCTTTGCTTCTGGACTCAATATCCTAATACCTAGCGCAAAGTAGAGCTAGTAGAAGTCCTCCTACTGTCTGAGATTGAACTCAGATTGATTGATCTGTGGTTGATCACGCTTTTAGAGTATCAGACATAAGCTTGCTTGTCAAATATCAGAACAGAAGGAAGAAGGTCTTATCAAGAAGAACCATACACCCTATATCCCTTACCTATGTAACCATACACCCTATATCCCTTACCTATGTAACCATACACCCTATACCCTATCAAGAAGACCTTGATAATCCCTTGTGGGATTATCAAGGTCTTCTTGATAGGGTATAGGGTGTATGGTTACATAGGTATATTTATAGTGAGTAAGTTTAGCTTAGTGGCTGCAATTTGCATATTTCTCTGGCTTGTAGATTATGAAAATCCAAAATTTCTTGTTAAAATTGGAAATAAATGAAAGTTGGAACCTCATGCCATTTGTGGATAGGTGAAAGTTTCATACTTGCCAAAACAATTCAGTTGCCATAGTCTGGTTTACATGAATTAACAGGAAAGTCTGATTCCAGTACAATCTCATGGTTCAGTGGATCTGATCTAGCATATAATAGCATTGCAGGCCACCTCTGGAGCACAGACCACTTACAAGAAATATTGTCTGTTAAGTGGAACAAGAAGCTGAATTACCTACCAGATAATTTGCAATACACTAATTCATTGATCTTCCTACCATGAACTCTTCCCATATTACTTCAATTAGGCCTATGAGCAAAGTATTCTGGCCAAAGAGGGTCTTTACTGTACATCTAATGTTTATATAGATAGATAGATAGATAGATAGATAGATAGATAGATAGATAGATAGATATAGATATAGATAGATATATAGCATTTCCCATAAATTATGATTAAATGTTAGGTTGGCATATTCATAACCCTTCAGGTATTCAGATTTCAATTAACTAGTTTTTTACATAGTCTTCAGATTTAAATGCTTTGAAATCTAATAATCAGCATGGTGGAAAAAATAAACCCTGAAACCAGCACCTGAAACCAAACCCTGGAAACTTCTAGCATCCCAATCTACTTATGAGTGACAACAGGCTAACTGAGGGAAGAAAGAAAAGTCACATATTTTTGACTAAAACTTTAAAAGTCAGACTCATAAAACAGATAATTAAGGCAGAAAATCCAAAATTTTTCCAGAAAATCTCTGCCTCAGTTATCTGGCTATCCTGCGTAACAAAATTTCAAGGTTTTGAATGATCCAGACAACCGTCATAACAGTACATTTTATTATGATAATGAAGACATAAGTCAAGTAGAAGTGTTTCCTACTTTTTGACTATTTTCTCTCATTTCTTTCTCACCCAAAGGAGGCTGAGATTGAGACAGAAGGGGGCATCTTACAAAATCATATGAAAACCAGCTGTTGCATATAGGTCTGGAACTCCATTTCATTTTAGACCGTATTTTTAAAAAAGAATTATTGTTTTGCCTTTAAAAAACTTTGTCGAAATATGCCACAAGTTTTAGCCTTGGGGACAATAACCAAGTGAAAATTTATTGAGTTCTTTATCCTCTAAGCCCTAGGATGCTTTATAGAGGTGTCTATAAAATAAATTATGTGTATTTTACCCATCTCACACAAGCTCTCACTTTGCCATACTGAGTGATAACATCTTCCCTCTCTCATATTCACATTTCTTAAGAAACGAGTCATTGAATACTCAGCTTCCATGTCCAGCACCTGAAACCAAACCCTTCTCATTTGAAAGTGAGTAAGGCATCCAGAATGACTGGTTTTATGAGTTGCACCTCCGTGATGAACTATTCCCAGATGCCGAAATGGACAAAGTGCCCTTCTTTCCTTTGAAATACCTGTGTAAGCAGGTGGATTTCAACCAGATGGCTTCACATACTCTGCCATTGTTCTGGACACAGTTAAAAATTGGATAAAGACCTTTCTACTGCCAAAGGCCTAATCATCACACTTCATCTGATAAAATATTTACTAAGCATACACTGTGTGTAAGAAAAATGCTAAGGCACAAGCTTTTCATTCACAAAGTTGGTCTATATTCCAAAAATATTTATGAAACACCTACCTGGGATGGGTATTGAGCAAAGCAGGGAGAATTCATGACCCAGGTGAATGCAACATCATCAAGAACTGGCAATAGCTCTTAAATATAGACGTGGCTATAATTCAATCTTGTAGTCCCACAGGTTGGGGTGACCACTACCACTCTGTGCTTCTCTAGGGCCTGCACTTCTTTTTGCTCGACACAGTTGCTTGTTAGGCTGGGTTCCCAGTCAATGGAAGAGGTTGGTCTTGCTCACCTGTGCCCAGCATATTATTTGTGCATATTTGCCCAGAGTAGCATCCGGAATGGGAAAGCCAGCCTGGAATTGAGGAGGGCAAATGGAAGTTTTGTTATGTCTGCAAGTCGTTTTTTTTTTTTTTTTTTAAGATTTTATTTATTTATTTGACAGAGAGAGACACAGCGAGAGAGGGAACATAAGCAGGGGGAGTGGGAGAGGGAGAAGCAGGCTTCCCGCTGAGCAGGGAGCCTGATGTGGGACTCGATCCCAGGACTCTGGGAATTAGAATTATAGCCACGTCTAGAGTCCAGAGGCAAACTGCTATGAGCAGAAAGAGCAGTTATCTTAGTTTGCGTTCCATCAGAAGCAGAGCCTCAGACTAGGATATGAGTTCAAATGGCTATTTGGGAAGTGATCCCAAGAATTATGGAGAGAGCAGTGAAGTGATAGAGGGGAGGGAAGGGAGTCGATTAAGAGTAACTATCAAGCCAGCTACCACAATGGACTACTGGAGCCCAAAGGTCCAGGGAAACTCTGAAAAGTGGTATAAAATGGATGCTTAAATCTGTGGCGCCCAAAAGAAGAGAAGCTGGAGAATCATTGGCTGGGGGCAAGGTTCCCAGGGGAGATTTCCACTGTTATAGAAAGAAGCCCTTAGGCACAGAATTGCTGAGACTGGCAGCTGGAAATTGGTTGGAACACAGTGAATGTTAAGGTCTGAGGAATGTGAACAGGGCACAGGCAACGTCTCCTGAAGTGGCATGACTTTATCCTTTTCTATTTTTCCATCTCTGTTTTCTCATCTAACTTGATTAAGGGTATCAGGGCACACAGATTGACTTGACTCTTTCTTAATTATTTTTCCCTTGAGGAAATTCTTTCATACCTACTTGGCAACATCACTTTAAAATATATTTCCACAGGGGCGCCTGGGTGGCTCAGTTGGTTGAGCAACTGCCTTCGGCTCAGGTCATGATCCTGGAGTCCCTGGATCGAGTCCCACATCGGGCTCCCTGCTCGGCGGGGAGTCTGCTTCTCCCTCTGACCCTCCCCCCTCTCATGTGTTCTCTCTCATTCTCTCTCTCTCAAATAAATAAATAAAATCTTTAAAAAATAAATAAATAAATAAATAAATAAATAAATAAATAAATAAAATATATTTCCACAAAGAACCTGAATATGAAAAGACAAAAACTTGTAAGAAAAGAAATAGTATGTAAACCAAACTGGTTTATATGATTGAGAACTTTGTGGCCTAATTAATTTCTTCCCTATGTACACACATATCACATTGGCGTTTCCAAAACATATCTGAAACTCAGATGTTTTATTATTCAAAGTTGGATAACAGATTCAATTCTATTGAATTGAATCATTCAATTCTTGGCATCTGACAAGGAGCAAAACTTTCTTTAGTCTGTGCCTCCCCGGGTCAAGGGTTTCTCGTAGGAAATTGGCTTGTAGACTCACTGTGATTCTATAGGGTTGTCTTATTTAGCCCTCTATATGAACATTCATCATTTCAGATCAGTGAGATTAAGTAGCAAATCTTGTAAGCAACAGGTTATCAGATGAGGTAGTAGTTACAACCAAAGTTTTAGAAATACCTCATGGCTTTCAGTTATTGAGTTATAACTCAAGTTGGGTTTCTGTGAATTTGCTTTAGTTTATGCTTCTCTCTAGGTACATGGTAGTGATTAAGGAGATATGTTCACAAAGAAATAAAGGCATTGAAAATTAATGAAATATATATAGAAAATACAGCCTTCTTCAATAATGAAAAAAAATCAACCATATAAAAATCTAAGGAGAAGTTTTTGAGATACTTCTGGGGGGATCTGAACCTATTGGTTCACATTCCAGTGGAGTATATCAAGCATTATTATTATTAATATATCATTTCTTCATTTTATTCACATTTCTCTAATAATCAGAACCAAATTCAAAGGTTCTTTGTTTCAGCCAGTTGTAAACAATGCAACTCCAGGAGATAATTTATGGAAAATGTACAATCCAGGCATCATTTGTCCTTCCGATACCGAAGAGACAAAAACAGAGCAAAACAATTACTTAAAAATTACTTATCCCAATACTAGAATTCTTTTTTTCTTAAGATTTATTTATTTATTTGAGAGAGAGAGAGAGCATGAGCAGGAGGGGCAGAGGGAGAGGTTGAGAGAGAATCCCAAGCAGACTGAGTGCAGAGCCCAACATGAGACTTGATCTCATGACCCTGAGATCACCACTGGAGCCAAAACCAAGAGTCAGGCGCTTAATCAACTGCACCCCCTAGGTGCTCCCCAATACTAGAATTCTGATCATCAAGAGTTGGTTTCTACTTAGAGAGTTGTTTGAACATTAATCTTTGAATAACCTGCTGAAATCATATCTAATGAAGATATGTCTGGAAAATGGGCAGCTATTTCAGAATTAATGATTCCTGCAAGGATGCAGCCTTTTCAGGTGAGCTTGAGTTATAAAACAACAACAACAACAACAAACAACAACAACAAAACCAAAACAACAAAACAAAATGAAGAATGCCGGGAATCTATTTAGTTTCCCTTTTCCATTCCAACTCCGGAGAAAAAAGAATACACATAAATGCTCTATCCACATTTCTGAAAGGTCTCTCCTGAGTCTTCTTTATTGTCAAGGTGGTATTTTTCCACAGCTGAAAGGCTTTGGAGCATGTCAGTTTATTGTGCATGTCCATCCTCCATATTAATTCAAAGTAACTATTACAGAGGATCAATGGAGCATGAGTTATTCTTGCACTTTGTGTGACGTCTCAGAATAATCTAGACAGCCCCAAATATCAGTTCAGATAATGGCCTATATAATAATATGAGAAAAGACTCAATTTAACTCAACAGGCATTTGCTGGGAGCCTACCTTGTACATGGCACTATATTAGATAGAAGGAGAATTCAAGAAGTAGGAGACAGCCTTGGGCTTTGTTCAGTTTAGTCTCACCAGGAGCTTAAACACTGAGATGGGGTAAATAGACTGACCACAAAGTACACCACACTTTGCAGAATTTTCAGACATTTGGGTACAGTCACTTCTTATGAATTGGTGGGCTCCTGCACATCCAGTCCCTACCTACCTGTCTTTATATCTCGACCTTATCCCACTTCTTGCGATTTGACAGAACTTTTGATAGTTCTGTGAGCATGGCATCCTTTTTCTGGCCACTGGACCCTTGATCATCTGCCCAGAAAGTAAAGCTCTTTGCTAATTGCCTGGTTAATTCCTGCTGGCAACTTCCTGTGCCAGTGAAGGGGCAATATATCCTATATTCTTTTTCTTTAACACCCTAATTTGGATTAGGTGTCACCTTTATTCCCTCCCTTAGCACCTTGAACTCCCTCTGCCTTGACACAATCAAACTATCATACTCCATCCATCCATCCAGCCATCCAGCCATCCAGCCAGCCAGCAAGCATTTCATTATTGAGGGCCTTTCACGTGTCTGGGAAAAAAATGATCAAATAAAAGAAATAAGGCTTGTCTTTGCAATTCTAGTGAGAAGAGACAGACAATAGAACTAAATAAATTAAGGTAAAAGTTAATTTTAGATAGTCATTAGCATTATAAAGAACATTCAGTAGGGAAACTGGGATAGAGGGTTATTGTCAGGAGTGCAGGAGAGCTACTTAAGATACAGCGATCAGGGAAGGCAACTCAGGGTTGTCCACAGGACTGCCCTCCCTTTATTTTCCATTATTCTCAAACTTCAAGAAAGAGTTCCAGACAGATGGATGACAAAGGTGAAGACTCTGAGGCAGTAACAAGCTGGAGAGTTGAGAGTGGAGGGGAAGAGAAGTGTGGAGTTAGCTGAAGAGGTGAGGTCATGCAGGGTCTTGTGGGCTCTGGTGAAATTTTGTTTCCAAGTGCACTGGAAATCCACTCTGGGATTTTTTAGTTAGTGGCAGTGGGAGGGGTAGAAAAAAATGATATTAAAAAAAATCACTGTGGCTGCTGCATAGACAATGGTTGCTATATAGAGAAAAGGTAGGTTAATCTGGATAAGAGTAATGGCATTTATTGGCTTAATGATCTATATCTCTCCACTATATTATATTTTTCTTGGAAGTAGAGGATGTATGCTTCATATGTCTTTATATCTCCATAGTCTAGGATAATAACTTACATATTTTAAGAGATCCCAGCTTATGGAAAATGGCTACTTCCAGATGGGAGTTGGCAAGAACATCATTTCAACATGTCTGATCCCATCCTGTCTCCTCTAGTGCCAAGTCATTGAGCGTTCAATGAATCTGTTCTCACCAACTAATTCCTCCACCAAAGCCAATGTTTTAACTTAGGAATATTGAAATATGAGCCTCCTAATTGATAAAAACATATTTCTATTATACACTATTGAAGTGTTGCAAAATGCTTTTATCAATTAGTATTACTTACTTTGGGGGTAGGTCCTATATTTCTTAATACATATCATTTAAATCAGACATTTGAAGAGTTGAGCAAATGATAATTGTGCTTTTTTCAAGGTGTAGTTTTATTAAACTTAATGGATAAGACTAATACAAATAATAATAAAAATAATATTTTTGTAAATAAAATACAAATTAAAGTGAAATATGCTGTATTTTCTGTTTGTAAAAAATGTTTTTTTTAATATTTGGCATATATGCATATAATTCAAAAATATTTGTATAACTATTTAATTTGTGAAATACCATTCCTAAGTAGTTGGCTTCATTAATTAGATGGGTTTATTGGAATCATTTTCCATCAGACTCATAGGCATGATGCTGTTGAGTGAATAAAAGGAATGAACATATGAATTATTATATTAGTAAAAGCTCCCTTTCTTTATTTTCTGAAGTAGCAATGGGAATGAAAAAAATTAGTCCATGCACTTAAGTTCCTTATTTCCAGAGCTGTCCAAAAGAAATACTGTGTTAGCATATGTAATTTAAAAAGTAAATTTAACATATGTAATTTAAAAAGTAAAAAGAAACCTGTGAAATTAATTTTATATTTCAATTCAGTATATCCAAATATTATTATTTGAACCTATAATTAATATAGAAAATTACCAAGGGGCTAATTTACATTCTTTCCTTGGAACTAAGTTTTTGAAATCCAGTGTGTATGTTATTACACATCTCAGTTTGGACTCACCACACTTCCATTGTTCTAGAGACACACGGGTCTCGTAACTATTGTATTGGACAATGCAGCCTGATATCTCCATTTTGCATATTCTACATTGGAGAGATGCAGGGTGTGTGTGTGTGTGTGTGTGTGTGTGTGTATAAAAGTAGGAAGCAGATGACCCACAATGAATTCAGATCATTCTTCTTTCTAAACTCATAGGATGGTCCACCTGATGATCTATAGCCTTATTTTTCTTTAGTCATCAAAATCATGGCCTAATGAAGATCTTGCTTTGGTCATTAAGATTCTTGAGCTAACTGCATCTAGCTTTTCCCACTGCTTTTGTAATTCTATTATTAGAATAACAATAATAATTTGACTGAATTAACCCAAAAGGTCAATTTATAGATGCCACATATGTCTGATATGATACAATGCTTCATTTCACTTGATTTCTCTATCTATCATTCCTGGGACCCTAGTCCTGTACCTGGAGGGTGGTTACTGGTGGGAGTCAGTGTTACCAGCTGTTCTAGAAATATGTGCACAGGTCTGTATGGAAAATCACTGGTATATTCTCTCCTTAAGCAAAGGACAAACAAATGTCATGGTGTCCTCCAATTAGAGCTCAGTCATTTACTTGAGGTCAATAGGTAAATTGGCTCATTTCTACAGTGGAGAAGAATAGTTCAAATCTGTCACCCTAGGAAATTATTGTTTTTTTTTGTTTGTTTGTTTGTTTGTTTTTGGTGTTTTGGCAGATTTTTCTAAGTGCCTCTTTCCATTCTCTTCAAAATCCCTTTTCTGCAATAGAAGAATTAAGCTTATGGAGTTTTTCTTCACCTGGCTCATTCAAATAATGATAGATTATCCTTAGCAGTTTTCAAATGGTGCAAAAATTATGTCACTTTAAGAGTATGCCTTTTTCTCCACACTAGATATTTTATCAATAAGCTGAAAAGTCAAATTAAACCAGTAAATGACACTAATAATTTTCTGGTGAAGAGTTTCATTTAGAGCTCAGAGATCTCTATTCTTTGGAAAAGAATATAAAGTTCAACAGTGAAATGATTCCTCTATTGTCAACATTTAAGACTACCATGTTTTCGTCTTAGCAATAAATAAATAAATAAATCATCATAGACATAAAATAAAAGGAAATTCTGGGAAGCTGTGGTAGTCAAGGGAGCCGTGTGTAAAGAGCATTCTGTTAGTTTATAGACACTTGAGAGGTGTTAAGTGCCTTGAAAAACTGCGCAAAGTAAGGGCTGGTGGAAATGTAGTTCACTTCTGCTACCCAGCAGGGAACATTTCAGTATCTTCACTGAGCAGGTATAAATGAGGCCACCACTGGCTGTGATGTTGAGAGAGGGCCACCAGTTGTTAAATATGTCCTGGCTGGCATATTAAAAATGTAGCTCTGATCACCCATTGGAAGGTGTGTTGAGAAGAAAAGCCTATCTTTTTAGTCACAAAGAGGAAAAAAAAACACCACAGAGCTGAGGATTTCAGTGTAGGAAAAAGAGAGATAAGACATTTTACGTGTATTAAAGGGCTGGAGAAAAATCCATAAATTCATATGAAACACTGGCTCTATCTTCAAAGGTTTCATAAGGGCCATTTTTTTGGAGAAACAAGTTCCATTTTGATGAACTATGTATGGTTGCTTTAAGATAGTCTCAAGACCAATAAATATTACTCTGTAAGCAAACGCTACAAATTAGTCATAGATCAAAACTGCCAAGGACGCCACCATACTCCCTGTTCTCCAAGGTTATTTTTACTTCTGCCATCTTTTTCACTTCTCTGTTACTAACCCAGTCAACGTCAATCCCCACTGATTCTCTGTCACATGTCTGATATAAATTCCTTATTTTCATTTTAACATCTTCCCCACCAGCCCAAACTCTCTGCCTGCCCCCCCTCCTCCCATAACTACAATAACAGTGATAAAACTTGATTCTCTAGGCTTCAGGCTCTCCCCCAGCCATCCCCTTCACTTATTGCAAAGAAACTTATACACAGAAACTAGGATCACTTTCCTTAGACATCACATCTATTCCTTGTTCAATAGCTTACAGCAATTCTATATTGTTGCTTAATCTATGTAATTATTGGGCTTCTCAGATCCTCATGGGTGCAACTAACCCATACTGTGTCTTTGTGGGGATCGGTCTAAATCTATCTTAAATTGAGTTTCCCCAGAAACAGACCCTAGAGATACAGATTAAAGTTTAAAGAATTTATTTGGGAATGATCATCTTCCCAGCAGGGAAGTTAGAGAGTGAGGAAGGGAAGGGAGTCTATAAGGACACATTATAGAGCAGGTAACCACTGTGGGCAACTAGGGTCCTGTCTTGCTGGGGAGCTTTAGCAGAGAGTATAGAATGGCTTGGAGTTCTCCTACCTGTGGTTGAGGGAACTGGAGTGTATATGAATCAACATGACCCTTGGTGGAACGCCACTCAAAAGGTGTTGTGACTTGTTAAATTAACATTTGTTAAGCAGAGCCCTGGGTGTTGGATGGTGACCCCTGGTTCAACAAAAGACCACTAGGTAATTGAAATAGAGAAGTTTATAACTCACAGGTCCTGAGGAAGTACATGACATGCATGGGAAGGTCAAGGCAGGATGCAGGCAGAGAGACAGTGGCAGGACCAAGGGACATGAACTTATTAGGGTCTGTGGGTGAAGTGTTTTGGGATTCTAGGGCTAATGCTGTATTGATTGATTTAAACCAAAAGGAGAAGGGTTTTGGTAAGCTTCACAGGGGTCTTTTTAAAGGGGTATACAAGGGCAAGGGGAGGTGCTCACAAGGGCTGCTAGGAAGGTCACATAGGGAGTTTACATTTGCTTGTGACACTGCAGACTGTTATCTAAGGCAGGCGCTCATGGGAGGGGCTAGTGGCAGTTCAAGGGTCCTGTTGGCCACTTGGCGACACAAAATGGATGCTGAGGCAACAATATCATGGAGTAGGTTAGCTCAACCCCCTACCCAGGAGGGTATTAAATCCCTAGCTCTACCTGCCTGCCCAGTGCATGGGCTCAATAGACTGTAATTAGAGAAGGCCCCTGGGCAAATAGTCACAAGTATTTACAGTTAGAAGCCACCAGATTGGCATTCATGGGATTTATGAGTGCTAAGGAAATGTGGGTGAGTACTGATAGCTTTCTCCAGGCAGATGCAGCCTCAGACCCATATGCATAGCTTGGTGAGAGCTCTACTATTTTTATCTGTGTGCCTTTGTGCAGTGAACAGTCTGTGCAACAATGTGCAGTGGCCCTGAGGGAGCTCCTTAACTAGACTATTGCCATCAATACCATTTTAGTGAGGTTCTTGTCCCAGCTAATCCAACATGTTGAATCTCCAAATCACAGTTTGCACATTACATTTTCATACAGGAGATGTTCTACCAATGTTCTTTCTGATGTTACCCCCTTAAAATGGCTTCTCATACTCTGATCAAAACTCACAACAGGTGACATCACCTCACAAAGGTACAATATTCATTTTGGCTATTTTCCTACCACTTAACAATTTAATCTCGATGCATTCTATAAATAAAACTGTAATTTGGGAAGAACATCAACCCTGAAGGGAAGTGAATATGGGTTCTAGTCCAGTCCCACTATCTTGTCAGGATAAGTTGTGTAAGGGCAAGAACCTTAATCTCCGTAGCTTTGGTTTCATCTCTATAAAATGGAGACAACAGTAATACATCATAGGGTTGTGAGAATTAAATGAGATACTGCCCATGGCAGTACAACATGAGGCGATTATTTGATAAATGTTAATCAGTAATATTACTGCTACTCATATGAGCATTGTTATTAGCACTACATTATTAAGCATGGCATGCACTTGCTAAAGCTAATGATCCTGTGTTCTGCTTCTTTGGTATCCTTTCTATACCTGACTTTTTAAAGAGAGACTTTATATACAATAAGCAGTCAATGAGCACTGTGTTTAAAAAGAAGGATGAGCAAAGCAGGAAAGAATGTCCAGTGGAAAAAAGAAAGTCTCTTCAACAAATGGTGTTGGGAAAATTGGATAGCCACATGCAGAAGAATGAAACTGGACCATTTCCTTAACACCACACACTAAAATAGACTCAAAATGGTTGAAAGACCTAAATGTGAGACAGGAGTCCATCAAAATCCTAAAGGAGAACACAGGCAGCAACCTCTTCGACCTCAGCCACAGCAACTTCTTCCTAGAAATATCGCCAAAGGCAAGGGAAGCAAGGGCAAAAATGAACTATTGGGACTTCATCAAGATAAAACACTTTTGCACAGCAAAAGAAACAGTCAACAAAACCAAAAGACAACCAACAGAATGGGAGAAGATATTTGCAAATGACATATCAGATAAAGGGCTAGTATCCAAAATCTATAAAGAACTCATCAAACTCAACACCCAAAGAACAAATGATCCAATCAAGAAATGGGCAGAAGACATGAACAGACATTTCTGCAAAGGAGACATCCAAATGGCCAACAGACATGAAAAAGTGCTCAACATCGCTTGGCATCAGGGAAATCCAAATCAAAACCTCAATGAGATACCACCTCACACCAGTCAGAATGGAGAAAATTAACAAGTCAGGAAATGACAGATGTTGGCAGGGATGAGGAGAAAGGGGAACCCTCCTACACTGTTGGTGGGAATGCAAGCTGGTGCAGCCATTCTGGAAAACAGTATGGACGTTCCTCAAAAAGTTGAAAATAGAGCTACCATACGATCCAGCCAATTGCACTACCGGGTATTTACCCCAAAGACACAAATGTAGGGATCCGAAGGGGTATGTGCACCCCGATGTTTATAGCAGCAATGTCCACAATAGACAAACTATGGGAAGAGCCAAGATGTCCATGGACAGATAAATGGATAAAGAAGAAGTGGTATATATATACAATGGAATATTATGCAGCCATCAAAGGAATGAAATCTTGCCATTTGCAACGACGTGGATGGAACTGGAGGGTATTATGCTGAGTGAAATAAGTCAATCAGAGAAAGACATGTATCATATGACCTCACTGATATGAGGAATTCTTAATCTCAGGAAACAAACTGAGGGTTGCTGGAGTGGTGGGGGGTGGGAGGGATGGGGTGGCTGGGTGATAGACATGGGGGAGGGTATGTGCTATGTTGAGTGCTGTGAATTGTGTAAGACTGTTGAATCACAGTCCTGTACCTCTGAAACAAATAATACATTATATGTTTAAAAAAAAAAAGAAGAAGATAGCAGGAGGGGAAGAATGAAGGGGAGGAATCGGAGGAGTAGATGAACCATGAGAGCCTATGGACTCTGAGAAACAAAGTGAGAGTTCTAGAGGGGAGGGAAGTGGGCTGATGGGTTAGCCTGGTGATGGGTATTAAAGAGGGCACGTACTGAATGGAGCACTGGGTGTTATATGCAAACAATAAATCATGGAACACTACATCAAAAACTAATGATGTAATGTATGGTGATTAACATAACATAATAAAATTTAAAAAAAGGAGGATGAGAAACTATTGAAATTAGGAAAATCTGGAAAACTCTAAATATGGAAAAGCACTCAGGTAATTCTTGAGATCATGCCTTTGTTTTTGATCCATATATGGATCTCTAAGTGTACTCGGGAAAGGAGATGGGGGCTACCTATCAGTAATTCATCTCTTAACTCTAGAGAAAACTTCAACATGCCTTAGTGACTTTTGACAACACACATGCTCCAAAGTAAGTTTTAACTGCTGTGCCAAAAGGCAAACTTTTTATTTATTTTTTTAAGATTTTATTTATTTATTTGACAGAGAGAGACACAACAAGAGAGGGAACACAAGCAGCGGGGGCGGTGGGAGAGGGAGAAGCAGGCTTTCCGCTGAGCAGAAAGCCTGATGCAGGGCTCGATCCCAGGACTCTGGGATCATGACCTGAGCCGAAGGCAGACGCTTAATGACTGAGCCACCCAGGTGTCCCAAAAGGCAACCTTTTTAAAGCACTTTAGATTTCATCAAAAAAATGTACTATCAAGTGTTATCCAAATGAAAGCTTTCCATGGTTTAGAGAACCAGTCAATATTTGGAACTAGGGAGATCACTGAATTATAGGGATAAAACCGACACTTTTGTTGGACTCTTAAGTATTAAGTATCATACTATTTGGGTGCTTTTAAAAAAAAGTGAGACAGGCACACGATGTTCACACACATATGGGCAGAATTTGTATCATTGATGCAATGATATAATGAGCTATTCCCTAACTCTAATGAGACCTCTAGTGTCCCACCCCCGCACCGTCAAGCACTAGGTGCTTGTGCGTAAAATACACTTTCTCTTCCTATCGATCCATCCGTCCATCCATCCAACTATCCATCCATCCATCCATCCATCTACCGACCCATCCCCTTTTTCAATTATCTTTCAAGGGGCAAATTAAGAAATCCCCCCATTTGGGTAGCTTTTTCAGCTATCTAGCTGAGAAGAATCTCAGCCTCATTTTAAAGCCATCAAAATGTGTTTCTTTTTTTTAAGATTTTATTTATTTATTTGAGAGAGAGAGAGCACCAGTGGAGGTGGGGTAGGGGCAAAGAGAGAGAGATGAACAGACTTCCTGCTGAGCAGGGAGCCCAAGGTGGGGCTTGATCCCAGGACCCTGGGATCATGACCTGAGCTGAAGGCAGACGCTTAACTGACTGAGCCACCCAGGTGCCCCAAAATGTGTTTCTTTTGACACACCATATACACCTCTATATTGATATTCATCTTTTTTTTTTTTTTTTGAGTATAGGTTCAATCTCCTCAAAGATCATAAGCTCTTTGAGGACGAGAGTGGTGCCTTCGACTTCACAGCTCCAGCATTATTCTTACACACAAAGAAATTCAAGGTTTTTAATTAATAATGGTAATGAATGATGGATGATACCTGCTCTGTATTTCTTTCTTTGTTGATGTTTTGAGTCCATCTGTTATTTTGAAACCTTGGGAGCTTCCTGAGTATAATCTGAAACTGGCTCCCATGTATGGAGGGCAGGAGAAACTAAAGGAAGAGGCAGACCACTTCAGATTGGTAGGTGTCAGGTTTAAAAAGCAAGGAACTGACATATGAGGATTGTCTTGGGCAGCCACAAGATGAGTAGATCTCTGCAGCTGGTCACCAAATGTTAAAAGTTTGTACAGAGGCCTTACCTGACTTCTGTCACAAATACCATCTAGGTGATTTCAACACCTCATCACTATCTCAAGTATATGTCCTTGGGGCAGCTTCTGGGAGCAAGGAAGGCAAGCAGAACCCACATTCCAAGGAAGGTGGAGAGGATGAGGGGTCTCCAATTCCTCCGGTCCAGTTCATGGGTCAACTGGTGGTCACAACCTCCCTGAACACATCCCTGGAAAGCTGGTCAAGAGTCTGCTGAGATGGGAGGTCACTAAGACCTAGATGGCTTGACAGGTAATAGGGACATGGAAAAGCAGCAGCATTGCCCAGGTCAGACTTAGTGATCATCTCCAGAAATGTTCCCATATGATGCTCTGCTAAACCTACATCCTGTGCTCTGATGCTAGAACAGGACTGCTAGAACAGTCCTCATTAGAAGGACTTCTAGAGACTTAAGAATCCTTCAGTGGGGATATAACAGACACTGTTACATGTCTGCCTATTTTCTACAGATGGCCACAACAATATCTTGTTAGAAATGCAAATTCTTCATCCCTACTTCAGACCCACTGAGTCAGAAATTCTGGGGGTGGGCCCAGAAACTCTTGTTTTAGTAAACCCTTCTGGTAACTTTCATGCATGCTGAAATTTGAGAATCACTGCTCTGGTAACAGAACCTTGATTTTGTTTTGTTTTGTTTTTGAGGCCGTAACACTCTCAGCCTTAGCTGATAGATTATGATGTCTACCCAGGACAATCCTGTTACCTGCTTTTCTAGATTCCCGTATAGCTATGCATGACTCTGTGACTATCCTGGCCAATGACATGGAAGGACAGTTCTGCTGGAGGTATTTCTTTAGAAACTTTTGCTTTATGATAAAAATGGTAGATATTCTGGTCATGACCCTTCACTCCTTCTTTTGACCTGTGATGCCAGTAGGAGGCCTGGGTATTACAGCTGCTGCATGACCATGGGGTAACTGGCTTAAGGCTAGAAGCCTAAAATGTAAGGCTGCTGGAAGAAAAGGAAAGGGATATTTTTGCACACCAGAACCAAGGACATCAACCTCCTACCTTGATATGCAAGAAAATACACTGCTAATTATTTAGGCTGCTGTTAGTTGCAGCCAAACACATTCCTAACTCATATACTAGACATACAAATTTACAAGTTATTTTCATTATTTTTCCAAAAGTTCTCAAAGGGGCCCCATAGGCCATGTGAAAGGTCAAGTGTGCTTGCTTTTGGCTGGAACCATATCAATTCACTCTGTTAACAATAATCCTTTTGCATTATTTAGAAGTTAAATTTGGCTGCATCTGACACCAAAGAAATTTTGGGGAGTTGTTAATTCTGTCTAAGCATTATCAAGTATTTGCCAAATGCCTGGCACTCTGCTTACATGACCTCATATATTTTTTACCAAAATCTCCATTTCTCCCCATTTTAGAAGGAGAGACTAAGGTATAAATTAAAAGGTGATTTTTCAGTTGGTATATCATTCATATCAGTCCAGAGAATCTGATTTCAGAGCCTACTTTCCCAGTCACTGCTAACATTAAGTGACTTCTTTAATTATATGCTCAACAAACATTTATTATTATATCTAAAGTTTTTGAAAGGCACAATCTCACAGCAAATGTGTGCAGCTACAGGAAAAGAACCTTAAAATGTTTGTTGTGGTGAAAAAGTTCAACATTTCTGAAACTGGGGGGCGCCTGGGTGGCTCAGTCACTTAAGCATCTGACTCTTGGTTTCTGCTCAGGTCATGATCTCATGGGTCGAGAGATCAAGCCCTGCTCAAGCTCTGCACTTGGCTTAGAGTCTGCTTGAGATTTTCTCTCTCTCTCTCTCTCCCCCTCTGCCTCTCCCCCCACTTGTGCATGCTCCCTCTCTCTCAAATAAATAAATACATTTTTAAAAAAATTCTGAAATTGAGACAGCTCATTGAATATTGGCTTGGCCGTCAGAGTGTGTCCATTGGCCTCTCAGCAAGGATTACAGCTGCTGGGATCAAAAAGGAAAGATTCTCTAGTGTTAACATGGGCTTCACACAGTCTACATCACTGTGGAAAATTGCTCAGAGAAGGCAGTGTGTGTGTACACCATTTTCTTTACATTATCTTTGCAACCTCCTTCCATGAATACCTACATCCATTTCTGCTTTCCCAGATTGCTCATTTCAGTCTCTGGAGGTGTTGGGGTGCAATATAGAGCCTTTTAAAGGACATGCTCCCACAGATAGGGTGCGCTTCAGAGGGCTCAAAGCACCCCTCTTGTGTTTACAGGTTGAGAAATGTCTGTCTGTAGATCTCCCAGCCTCTTCTGACCACAGAGCATGAGAATAGAAATGCTAATGTGGCATTATGAGTGAGAGGTAAAGACTATCCAGCCTTTTGTGGACAGGAGGCCTTTTGGGGGTGATTGAAATGTGTGCATACAGTAGAGCGAATGCTATCAGCAGATGTTCCCACAGTCAGCACTCAGAAATAGCCCAGGCACTGGTGGGCCTTTTATCTATGTCCAGTTTTTAAAGACAACTTGACATTCTTATAATAGCATGCAAATGTATTCCCCTATACCATGCCAGTGATGACTCAGATTCCCAAGACAATCCATACAAATCTTAATAAATCGAGACTACAAATTAAGCAATTTAGAGAAGAATGGTCTTTCACTTGAGGGAGAAGCCATGGTTTGTGCTCTTCAAATTGCAAGAGAAAGTGTATAAATTATTCTCAGTTAGCATTTACCCCAGACAAATGTGGGCAACAGTGGCATTTTGTTGTTCCCAGCTACACTGTGCCCCGCCCTCCCACTCCCCTCCCATCAAAGGGTGACTCATTCTGAGATGCCCAAATCAAATGCCATCCTCTCTATGAAGTCTTTGTTGATTCTTGCACCCCCACCCCCACCCCAGGCAAACTCATTACACCCTTTTTGCTGATCATGGACTCCTTTATTCAGATCTCTGTGGTAACATAAATATAACTTGAGTTATGAGTCATAGTAAACTGTGTTTGTGACTCTTTACCCCAATCCCTTCCCCCAGATGTGGGCTCTAAAAGAGGACAGATGATGTTGTATAACTCATCCTGATGACCACCCCCATCACACACACACACACATACTTTGGCCTAGATTAGTGCTGTGTATAGTTGGGTAGGTTGTAAGCGTACAAATCCTTGGGGGTACCATCTACATCAAAATCTATATGAATAGCAACTTCTAGAATTGTATTGCATGCAAATCTTTTTTTAGTACCCACCTAGCATTTTAGTTCACTAAATGCTTTTAAAATTAAATAATGGCCGAATAGCTGGGGCCAGGGTAGGAAAGGAGAAGATAATTCATTTAAGTTTCATAGGAACTAGCTATGGGGTTCAGTTCTTTTCAATGGCATATCAGTCTATCTGATAATAGTTAATCAGGTGTTAGTGGCATATGGTTTCAGAGAAATAGTGTTCTGTTATAGATGTCAGTAAAAAAAAAAAAGACAGAGAGAGATGCAAACTGCCTGCTTAACTTGAGGCCATGAGGAGATGGTGACAGACAAGCTTTACATCCTCTACTTGCAATCAATTTGCTCCTGACAGTGATTTCAAGTATTAACCTTGTTCTATCAAACCCCTGGAGTGTGGGGCTGTGAAGACAAGAGCATGCACAGAGGAAGCTGAGATCAGCCAGAATAGCTAATGAACCACCAGATTTGATCTTTAGGGGAACGGAGAAAAAAAATGGCCTTGGTATGGAAAACAAAACACAAGAATCCATTCCCTTGGTAACCCAACCACAGCTTGCTTTGCTGCCGACAAGGTCTAGTGCAATGCTTGTTTGCTCAGGTTTTCTGCCCCAACAGAAGATATAGGGGTTGGCAAGACAGGGATTCAAATTCTTAGCTGTTCTGTATTCCTTCCCATATGTTATATGATGCTCCTAAGGGAGACTATACAATGGATATCAGTGGAAAAAAAAAAAACTAAACAAAACAAAAATAATACGAAGAGAAGGTTATAGAAATATGGCCCATTAAAAGAAAAAAGCACAAATGGGATAGAATTGGGACAATCCATCCTTTTTTGTTGTAGTTGCTGTTCCAAACGTTTATAAAATTCTGAACCAGAAAAGGCAATGCAATCATAAAGACACATACACAGAAATACGAGATGGCAAATGCCAACACCACAAGTCATCGTCAGAAGTTTGTCATCTTCCTGTCATCCCACATGTGTCCTATTACAGCAATTACATGCTGTATATTTGTCATTCCTACTTTACAGAACAGAACAAGGGTTCTTTTGTTCTCTTATTATCTTACATATAAATTTGGCGTTAAATTTGATATTATTTGAAGGGATGTGACCCCCAGTGCTCTCAAAATATTTTGGCTTTGTGACATGCCATCTAAGGTAATTTAATTACAGAGTTGAAAGTGGGGCCTAAAGGATGAATCTAGGAGAGTTAAAAGGTGAGAGAGATTTAATATCCCACTAAGTCCATTCCTAGAGAAATAAATAACAAAATATGTAAGTTTAACTAAAAAGCAGTGAATTTGATTTTTTGGGTGGGATTTTTTTTTAATTGACTACTAGATTTCCAATATGATAAAGTATAAAGAAAAAAAATTAAAATTCCCCAATCTCACTACTCAGGTTGCTACTTTTGATCTTCAAAGAAAAAAAAGAATACACACACTACTGTTTAAAAAAAATGAAATGAACAGTAAGATTTCACATTGAGAAGCCTAGTTCTTGTACATCGGTGGCCCTCACAATATAGTTCACTCCACATTCTGTGTTAGTGTGGGCATCATGCCACTGAATCAGAATCTCTGAGGGTAGGGCCCAGCGTCTGGGTTTTAAAAAACCCTCCAGGTGATTTGGATGCACACTGAAATTTGAGAACCACTATTCCACACAAAAGCAATTAGAGATAAATTTCTGATGTCTTTCCAGTTATACTTTAACTACACATAGACACACACATACACTTTTCTTTTTATTAACTACATTATACACCCTGTGTGATCATTGCTTTAACTTTTATTTTATTTACTTTTTTATTGCTTTAACTTTTAAAACTAGATTATTTATCTTGTAGGTCTTTCCATATTTGCATGTAGAGATCCATTTCATGTTTACAGAAAATTATACTGCCTTTCACTAGATATGCCCTATGCCTCAACGGTTCAAGCAGTTTCCTTACATGATCATTTCTGGTATGTACAGTTTGGTTTGTTAGGTTTTCCATAATCGTTCTTACTGATATATCTTGGAAAACAAGTGTGACTATGTTCTTGAATAAATTCCTAACAGCAGTGATTCAAAATCATAAATTCAGAGGCAATTCATGATCATGAGGAAATGTATATTTTACATTTTGATGTATATGACCTAAATGTTGGAAAAAGAGGTTGCACCAAGCAACAGTTTACTAACAGTGCCTACTTTTGTGGATATTCTCTGACACTCGATATTATCAAACTTATTTTAGCCGTTATCAATCTGATTGATTACATATGGCATTTCATTATTGTTTGATCTGCATTTCTCTAAGTATGAAGATGAAGATAGTTATTTGATATTTTTATCAGACTTTTATATTTCTTTTTCAGTGACTTGTCCATTTTCTCTTGGTTAAACACATTTTTTTCTTCCTGATTTGCATGAACTTCTGTAAACTAAGAAAACTAGTCTTGGCCTGTCATGTGTTTCTAACTGTATTTCTTATTAGTTCAGATATATTTTTTAGTTGGTCATAACTTTACAGACTTGCTAATGTTTTCCTTTTTGTACTCTACGTATCCTGTCCTTCTAGGAAAGACCTTCCTCGATTCCAAAATTCTAAATAAATTCACCTAAGATTTTCTTCAAACCATCAGTTTGGTTTGAACTTTCCATAATACTTTGGCAAAAGAGATGAGACTTGAATCCAGTTTTTATTTTTTCATATAACTTGTCCCAAGTTGTCTCTTGTCCCAATACCACTTAGTGAATAAGCTCGCCTTTCCCAATGGCTTGAATGTCACCATTACCTCTGATCTGGAGAATTTGGGGGACATTCTCCTATAATCTGTTCTTTTTAAGCTGCTTTAGTTAGGACAGCTTCATTAGCAGTTTTTTATTCTAGCTAGGGCTACATCTACCTTATTCACTCTTCTTTTTGAAAAATCATTTATTTTTCATGGTGATCTTTGTGTCATTTTGTCAAGTACAAAAATAGATTTGGATGAAATAACACACTGGATGTATAGTTTAATAATTGGAGCTTGGTCAATGCACAATATTGTGGTTTCTTAAAAAAGAACACAATCATCTCTAATTTTATTAAAGTCTTCATTGAAGCTTCATGTTTTCTTCATGTAGGTCCTTCACATTTCTGGTTAATGTCAATAGTAGGTATTGTACCTTTTGGCTGCTATCATTAATGGTTTCTTCCTCCCACTGTATTTTCTAACTGCTTATTGGTTGTATACAAAGATACTAATTTTTATATCATTCTCCATATACCTGCAATATGCCTGATACCCCTGATACATGCAATGAATTCTTAAAAATTACACATGCAAAAAAAAATGCTTACACATCTAAACGAGTATTAACCACTGAAAAGATGTTATACTGGAGGATATACTGTTTCTTTCGAATTGCCCACAAGAGTCGATGTCTGATTTACTTCACAGTGGCACATGATTTTTTTCATACAGTTTGACATGACCTTGCCTGGTCAATTAGTATATGAGCTAAGCTTTGTTTAGACAAATGTAACCACATTCTTAAGTGGTTATCCTACAAAAATAAACAGAGGAGGATCTGTTGCTATTTAGAAGATTCCCCAAGAGAGAATGCTAATTCTAAAGAAATTTTCAAATATGAAGTTCCAGAAATGCCTGACCAATAGAGAGACCACTGGGGTCCCAGAGAAGAATTTTAAAAAACAACAACTGAATACATCGATTTGAAATCAAAAGAACAGTGACAAGAAATTTTTTTTAAATTAGAATAAAAAGAATAGTAAAATTGATTAGTAAGTGTAAGAGCTTAAAAAATTAAGCAAAATAAAGCAACAAAGGGAGAACACAAACATACAACATTAAAAATATGAATGGGGCAATAACAGATATAGAGGAAATAAAATTAATGATACCTTATAAAACTCATGCAAATAAAAATATCTATTTTTTAGGTATAGTTAAATTGACAAAAGCTAAAAGATGAAAAACCAAAGGTAATGATTTTATTCTTTGTGATTTTTATATGTTAACTAATTGTTTTATAACATTTTCAGTTGATTCTATCGGATTTACTAAGAATGCAATAACATAAGCAGCAACTAATAATAATTTTTGTTTCATCCATATCATTATTTACACCTTTAGTTCTCATTTCTCATTTCAAATTACAGGTACTATTTATTTCTAGAACAATATTAATAGTGGGGATAGTAAACATTGCTATCTTATTCTTGATATGATAATAAAACTTTTAATGTTTTACCATTAAACTTAATGCTGGATATTTGAGAAATACATATTCTTGGTAAATGATGTAATATTCTTTTAACAAGCTAATATTGTTTCCTAATATTTAATATTTTTGCCCCAACATCAATAGGATTGTATTAAGATTATAATAAGACTAATGTATTTTGTTATCTCTATTTAAATGTTATGATGTTATTGCCTTTCTGCCATTTTAAATGTTGTGTATTTGTGTTTTCTTCCTTCTTTATCCTGTGTTTCCAAAAGAGTAATTAGAGTCCTTCATCAACTTGGAAATACTTTTCCATTTTCTAATCCTTTATTTTCATTTTTAATCTTTGCTGTCTTTTCATTCTGCAGATTTTTTCCAGTTATTCTATATCCAACTTCTTCCTTAGATGTGAAATAGTCTTTTATGGCCCAGCATACTTCTGAAACTTCATTTTGGGAACTCTCTTTAGAATCTGAATTACATTCTTTTGAACTGTCTAACTGGTGGCAGATCTTTCTCCTTTGTTTCATGTTGTAAAGTTAGAAAAGTGGCTGAATATTGTTTCAAACAAAGCTGGCCTGATGTGGTGGTTGACCAGCTTGGTCATATGATTTTACGTCAAAAACCACGTGCCTCAGTGATTAAATGAGGCATTGTTTCTTGTGGGTCACACACTGACTCTGAAGGCCATCCAAAAGATAGTTCAAAACATGTTTTCACCAAAGGCTATTCCCTATTCTTTAGAGGCTAACACTCCTTTGGATGTGTAAGCACTTCTTTTTTGTCATTTTAAGGCCTCGTTACCATGTAGTCAGATGCATGCTCACTGTGGCTCGGAATCAAAAAGGCAGATAAACCACGAAGGGAAAATGAGGACTCAGAAGGCTGAGAACTCTGGGGTGTCCCGGGCTGGGCTTTTCCATTCAGTCTAAAATGCAAAGTCGTTCCTTTCAGGGGAGAGAAGTAGCTGCATTTATTTATAGCTATTAGACAAATATGTAGAGCAAGAGTCTGTTTTTCTACATGAAGAATGAAGCTCAAGCCAGGATAAATACTTCAACACAGGGCGTGCTTTTGTTAAAGGGTAATGAAGAGGAACACTATGAAAAAAAGACATTGGTAAACATGAAGTTTTTATGTATCCTTTAGCTGATGCTAGAGTTCTGAACACCAGCATAATATCCTTATATATTATAGTTCTGTCATTTAATTTGAATAGTTAATGTCATTTATGAAGAAAGCAGTCACACTTCCTGGATAATTACTGCATATCTATTAAAATGAATCATGTCTCCCTTTAAAATGTGCATTTATTCCATTCTCATTCTGTTAATGCATATCTTTTCCTTCATTATATCTGCTAAAATGTCAACCCTGCTATGTTGGAGAAATCAATAATTAAATAGCTTTATAGTAATTACCTCCCAGCAACACATTTTTCTACCTTAACAACACAAACCAAATCCACTAACATCAAAATTACACAAATACATTGGTGAGAAGGTCATCATGTGAAAATATAACTCCCACTTGAAACAACTTTTCATAGAAAGAAACACCAAATAAGCTTCCCGAGCAACTCTTAGGAACTTCAGCTCTATGCTTTGAAGACCAACACTTTACACTCCTGTGGCTCTGGGAATCAGGAGTCAGCCTTAAAACTTACAAAAAAAAAAAAAAAAAATCCAAAAACAACCTGTGAATCTCAGCAATGACAGTAAGATATGGCATTTCTCATAAATTTTCCAGGTGTTTTCTAAGTTTTTAAAGCAAACCAGTCCATTGGTGTCTAAGCTACCAGAAAGTAAACAGGATTGATCACTCCAGTGATTTTACTGTCTTAATGGCCAACACAGATGACCATCCAAAGTAACAGGTCATGCACAAATAAGCTGCCCATAGAGATGAAAGGATCAGAGAATTAGCCTCCAAGTTATTTGTGCGCCTTTGTTCACATAAGACAGAAGTGATCACATTTTTTTTAAGAAATGCAACTGTGTTTTTTTTTTAAATGATACATATACTTAAAAAATCAATTCGAAAAAATAATATATATATATAGAGAGAGAGAGAGAGAGAGAGAGTACAAATCTCTACACTCAGAAATAGCCATTGCCATCCAATGGTAAACAGCACTGCATACAGTTTTCTAGGCTTCTGTGATGGAGTATGCAGTCAGCCAAACATGAACAGGGAACAGGTGTTTTCTGACTGTTAAGAAGGGTGGAAACCACGTTTCCAACAGCTCGGTGGGGCATGGGGCGGCGGGCGGCTGGCAGTGGGTGGGCGGGGGGGCAGGAGGGGGAGTTCCCAGGAACACGCATGCTCTCCTCTCTATAACAGCTGCCCACAGTAACCTATAGCTTTATTATGATCTGTTTACATTAAGGTTTTGACCCCCCCCCCCCCACCGGGGAGGGCTGCCAGGACAGTTCCAATAAGGGCCATATAGGACCAAAAACTCCCCCCTCCCTCCCAACATGTAGAAGGAGACCCTAGGGGATTGGAGACGACCCCAGTCAGAGAGAGCCCTAGCTATGCCCCACTGCCACCTCTGGGCCTGCCATTTCTCTCAGTTTGAGAGTATACTTTCACTTTAACTGCAGTTAAAATCTTGCTTACTTTCAAGTTTGGCCCTGAATCGTTTCTTGGCCCAACTCAAGAACCTAGGGCCGTGGTGGGGTACAGGGGCAAATGGGACGCGCCATTCACAGATACGCAAGACCGATTTAAGCTGAATTCAAGTAATGAAAAGATTAAACTGAAGGACTCTCTGAACTTCATATGATGTTTCTGTGGCACAAAATCGCTCTTAAAATACCTCTTTAAATTAAAAAGTAAATTAAGAGAAAAGATTAATTAAAACCTTTAAAAAGTTGAAGTCAATATGTGTTTATAAAAATACATATTGAACGGTGGAAAACATTTCTTTATTCCTACTAGGAGAGACACAGATATTCCCCCACACGGTTTGTTTTCCATCTTAATTCTTCCGAGTTATATCATTTTTTTATTGTCAAGGTCTCAAATGTCGATATTTACCTTGAAACTATAATCCTGATTGTTGTTTATATTCCTTCTATATTTAAATATATTTATTGACACTATTTTTTTTTTCCTTTGTGATCTCTTTTTTCCTAAGATTTAAGTTCTATTAGCTGGCCAAATTTCATATTCTTATGTGCCCTTGGCCCTCCCACTAAGAATGGCACAAGAGACCTCTACTGCTTCAGTTCTTACCCACTTGAGATGGTCTTTTCTGTTACTTTATATTTAAAGGACATGGGAGCTATCACTTTTTCCATGATAATCTCTTTCCCTGCAACCTGGTAGGTAGGTTAACCAACTGAGCCACCCAGGCACCCCTCACCCTATTCTTTATCATATTTTAGTCTAACTTTTCCTTTTGTTATTTTTAATGTCACATATCTCTGTATTGCTTTTATGCTTTGAAATATTAACACATTTTATTTGAGTCCCTGTATCCCTTCTTAGAGCTCTGTTTTTGGTAAAACATGTTACTGGCACTCTTTGACAATATGAAGATCTATTTTATTAAATATTCCGGTGTTTCTTTGTGTAATGAGTCCTATGATGTATGATTTTTATCTGCTTTTAATCGTATTCCTTAATTTCATTTTCATTCTTCCCCCGCCCTTTTGTCTTTTGGATAGGTCTCATAATATTATTCATTTCTGAGTTTGGTTGGCTATTTTATGCTGCATAGTATCGGGAATGAAGGGATAGGATGGCAGGATGGGAATAATGGGATATCTGCAGCTGCTACCTGGTGGGTTAGACATCCAGGGGCCTGTGTCAGTGAGGCTCCCAGATAAAACTCTGGGTCAGGGCTCTCTGTGCTTTCTTCTAACACTCACTGCCTCTTCTCTCTCCTCATACCTTTCACCTTAGGGAAGACCCCTCAGCTTAACCATCTAGTTATAGAACAGAAATTACTCATCTGCACCCCCTCCCTGCCCCCACCCCAAACTAATCTTTTTCCTCTGTTCAGTTTGCTCAATATGGTTTTTCTCCCTTACCAATGTCCAGTTCATATTAGTGACCTGAGACTTTATAACTCCAGGTAAAGAATCTTTAGATTTGTCTTTCAGGATAACACTTGGTGCCAAGAGGACCAAGATGGCAAAGGTCAGTTCTGCACTCTCACACATCCTCCTGGACCCCATGGCACATTGCAGTTGTGAGATCTTCAGAGTTCGTGCTGGGTTTCTGTGTTTGGAACTTTTGTCCCAGCTATTTTTAGTGACCTTGTTGGGGGAGAGGGTCAGAAAGAGGATAGTACAACAAAAATTCTCTTTACTCCATGCATTTTAATTGAAAATACTAAGTAATCATATTCCAATATTTTATTATGTAAATTTCCAAACATTCAGAAAAGTTGAAAGAATTTTACAGTGAACACCTATATACCATCTAGATTCTACCACTAAGATTTTTACTGTTTTTGTTTAATCATATGATCATATTTTTTTGTTTATCTATTCATCATCTATACATCTGCCAATGAATGAGTCATCTTTGACTATTATTTCTTTTGCCAAAAAAAAAAAAACTGAATAGCAATTTTTCAGAGGAAGATGATCAGACAGTAGTAAACTTCATTTACAATAGTAGTCAGTTTAAAAATAGGAGGTATAATAAAGCTCTTGTGTAATCCTTTGATAAAAATGAGTAATGTTACCAAGCAATAAATAATGTAATCAAGAACTATTTTATGTACTGTTATTATAGGGACCAAATGTGCATCAATGATCAGACCTATAAATTTCTTCCCCTTGTGACTTGATCCATTGGGGCATCTGGCCTCAAACTAAAAGCAACTTTACTCAGATGTCATTCTCATCTTATAAAATTAAAGTAGAAAAATTCCTTCCTTACAGCTCACCTTCCTCGATCCCGAAACAAGCCAGTAGGCACATGTTATAATATAACTTCACTGTTACATTGAAGAGGACAGTGCTTCTCAATATGTATGTGTTGGGGTGGGAGATCTTGCATGTTAAAAATAGCTTTGGAGGTTTTTCAAACTCCAGATTCACACTCACAGCCCACTAGAATTTTTATATGCTTAGCTACCTGCTACTGAGTTGACATTTGAGACTATAGCATGAAGGATCAACTAACAAGTAACTTTTCTCTCAGGGAATATGGTAGGAAGTCTTGAGAAAGGGAAGTATGATATTCAATATCTTCAGTGTTTGAAGGGGTCAGGAATTGAGACATAGGTAACAGGTTTGGATCTGCCCCCCCCTGCTTTTTTTAATCATGGATCAACATCAGCATGACTTGAAAAGAAAAAGCATGAGTCCAACTCAAGTAGATTTTCTCCAGCTTAGCTTCTATTAGTAATGGCCATATTACCTTCCTCTCACTGAGGTAAAATCCTGTCTGGAGGAATTCAATCTGAACTTAGGAGAGAGACGGTACACTGGAGACACACTGGCTGCCATGGCTCCTGGTATGACATCACATCCAGACACAGGTATGACATCACATGGCTCCAGGTGGGACATCACACTGGCTGCTATGGCTCCAGGTATGACATCACATGGCTGCAGGTATGACATCACATCCAGACACAGGTATGACATCACATGTCTCCAGGAAGGACATCACATTGGCTGCCATGGCTCTAGGTATGACATCACATGGCTCCAGGTATGACATCACATATATCTCGCTTTTCCCGAGATAGTCCTGGTTTCCTGTCTTATTTTGATAGATTGTTATATTAGCAATGCCCCTTTATTCTACAAAATATCCTTTGCATAATAAATTGTAGACTCACCTAAGACATCACTAAATAGAAAGATGGTGGAATTTTTTTCTCCCATGACTTTTAACTGTTATCAATGACTAAACTGGGAGGAGACTTTTAATTAACTGGGTAAGTACCCTCCAAAAGGACTGATGGCTCCTCAAAGTGGTAGGTAAAAAACTCCACCATGAAAATAGTGAGAACCACACAGGGTGCATCTACAAATTAGGTCAGATGAACACAAAATCCTGATATATTGTTTGTAAAACAAACATGACAAAACCATGCAGAGAAAATATTTCTCAGCTGGGATTGTAGATGCCTTTCCACTTTGCTGATTTTAAACCTCCAGGACACAATCCTCAATATTAAGACTTAAAGGTTCCCAGACAAACAGAAAAAAAGTTCCAGTTTCCCTGCTCTCAAAGAGAATCTAGTCAAACTCTTTTTTTGGACAAATGGAAGACACAGATAGATTGTATAGACCTGTCATGCTTAAGAGTCTGTCAAGAAATAAAAGCAAGCCACACACAGGTATGCATATGCATATACCAGCATGCTTGAAAAACATTTAGCAGCTTAAAAAGGAAATTAAAAAGAAAGAACATAGATGATAAATGAAGAGCATAATTTTGAAGAACTGAGACTTCCAAAGAAGAAAATAACGTTTTGCATCCTCTAGGAAATTAAGGGGAAAAAACCCTAAAACATGGGCTCAGTGAAAGATAAGCAAGTGAGACATCATATGAGATACAATGGGAGTCTAAGGAGCAGAGAAAGAAAATAATAAAAAATAAAACCAAGAATACCATTTGAAGAATTAAATTGACATTAGATAATCTTAGAAACTGCAGTGGATAGTCTCAAAATGTGGTTACCAACAATTCCTCCCAGCCCTGTATTGCCATGTGGCTCCTACTATCAGGAGGATTACACTTCCCTTTTCCCTTAAACTGGTGCCCTTGTGACTGGTTCTACCCATCTAGAAAGTGGGAGCAGTCTGGTTCTAGGACTTCCCTAACCAGGCATTAGGTGGACTGCCAGCTTCCACTTTCTCATTCTCAGATCTCAGTCTCCATGTTGTCCAGGCTAGACCAGTGGATGAACAGAAACCATGTAAAGAGAAGTCTTTGAGGAAGAAGAGTTGTTTCTGGAGTTCCAACACTACCCCAGTTCAAGCTGAATGCAGTCACATGAGTGACCCTAGTTGTAATCATAGAACAGAAGAACTGCTCAGCAGAGCCCACCCAACATACAGAATTAATAGAAATAATAAATAAGCTAAGCTCTATACTGGTTTGTTAAGTAACAACAAATATCTGAAACAATAACTAACATTTCTTATGTAACTAGTATATACGAACTTGTGATAAGTACTTTATATGTACTTTCTCATTTAATTTTCAAATTCTTATTTTCCTCATTCCTCATACCATTTCTCATTCTTGCCCCAAAAGAAAAAAAAAAAAAGACAAAAAGCTTTCACATTGGAGTCCTAGACTTCTGACTTGATCCTACCTCCAATTTATTCTCTATATGGTCAGCAGAGTTATATTAAGATGCGAATTCAACCACACCCAACTACAAATTTCAGACCTCTCCAGTATATTTCTCTGTTCTGCTCTAACACTATAATTACTTGTCCTCCCTCCAACCCCACCCCATGATGCTTCTTGCCTCTGTGTCCCTTTACCTGACTTTTCTCTACCATCACTAACGTCCCTGCATAATTTTCACCGACCATTCAAACTGCAGCTCAGATACCATCTCTTCTAGGAAGGCTGTCTTGACTGTATCTGCCCAAGACTAGATTAGGCACACCACTTGGATCATATAGAATAGCATCAATACAGTTATTGCAACAGCTTTGCCACTTCACTATATCTATTTGTTTATAAGTCTGCCATCTGCATTAGACCGTGGCTTCGAAAAGCAAAATTTGCTTTTCCCCGCAATTGCTATATAGCTGTATGACCCTTGGCATGTTACTTAAGCTCTCTGTGTCTCCGTACTCTTTACTTGTAAAGTAGGATCTCTCCCATAATGTTTTGTTGTAAGAATTAAATTGGTTGGGTATACATTGTGTTTAGAACTATTCAGAAATTTTTAACTCATTTTTATTTTTGTTCAGTATATATTTGTTGAACATAAGAGACCTGAAAAGATAATTTGGTGGAGAAAGTGGGGGTGGAAAAATGAGGGAGAAGGAAAGGAATACATTCAAGTATTTAGGGTATAAGTAACATCCTCCCTAACTCAGCAAATGGAATCACACCATCTACCTAGGCACACAGACCACAAACCTAGGAGCTCAGACCAGAAACCCAAGAGGCATTCCTGAGATGTCCCTTAGGCTTGCATCCTTCATATTCAGCTCATCAGTATACATCCCTCAATTTTCCTCCAAAAGGCTGATTGAATCTGTCTACTTATCTCTAGGTCAGTGGACACTGCTCTAGTCTGAGACATCATTGTTTACTTTGTAAATACCACAGCACCCTCCCAATGGGCTTCTACTTCCCCTGCTTAAGCTTCGGAAATTCAATCACCAAGAGTATTTAGAATGATCTTTTGAAATGGCAGTTAGGTATTTAACTCCCCAGCTTCAACCCATTCAAATCACTGTATTCTCAAGGTCCTACATGATAGAGCCTTGCCTATCTACTGGATGACATCCTCCTGCTCTCCTTTTTCTTTCCCCACTAGTCCATAGTGGGCTTCTTCCAGCTTCATACTCAGCTTTTTCCAACCATGAGTCCACTGCATAACTTATTCTTTGCCTATTCTCTTTCCTTTGTTCTCCCCGTGGTTTCACATTCTCAACTTTTAGGAGTGGCTAAACCACCTCCTCAGAGATGAACAATAAACCTAATGTAAGGCCCTCTTCTTCTCTCTTATGGCAGCACTGTTCACTGTCCTGTTAGAACACTCAGCAGAATCCTAAGTAAACACTTATTTTTCTGTTTACTTGTTTAACGTGTATCTTCCCTGCTAGACTCTATGTAGGAAGGCAGACGTGGGCTAGGACATAGACTGTTGGTTAACTACAGTGGTATTTAATAGAATTTAAGTATTAATTCACTGAAAGATTTATATTCAGAGGCCAATTCTCTGGGAAGAGAGATACGTTGTTTAAAATATAATTTCACAAGAGGTAAATTCGTAATGGAGCAAGTTCTTTGTGCTAAATGCTTTGTGTTCCTCTGTGCCAAAATGCATTATAATTTATCTTTTCCCTTTTGTCTTACAAGACAAGTAGAGCAGTACATAGCAATACAAGCTATCAATAAGGTTCCAACACAGACTGAGCAGAGATCTCCCCGCATACAACGTGGAACAGTTGCAATGGCTTCTGGGTCATTTCCAGTGGAAAAATCTTAGTGTATTTTCCACAGTAGTGAAAGTCATACAGATTTATTTCTTTATCTGGTGGAGAAATTCTCATGGGAAGAAGTGACAGGAGATGTGACTTCTTTCTGTTTTTCTGAGCTTTATATCCTTAGACCCACCAACTGTGGAGGAAAAGAACAATCAAATTCCTTAAGTTGGGTTGGAGATTGTCATTGGTTTTTGACAAGCCAATTTAGTACATCTCTAAGTGCCATTGGCTGCAGAAGAAACTTTTTCTGATGCTGCTTGATATTTGGATATATGGGAACCCTTTCCACCTGTTATTGGCTGGGGTTTCACATCACCACACTAAATTAAACAAAGTAAAATATCTCAGTGGACAGCCCATGTCACTTTGTTAGCCAAATATCATAACTCCTGGATGAACCACTGGAGCTATCCTTAGGATTGAGGCACCAAACACAAAATTCTTGTTTAATTGAATCAGAATTCAAGAGCACCTCTAATTTAGCTGTTTTGCAATTTAATACATACAAGGTATAATAGCTTTTTAGAGCATCAATATCAAGGTATGCAAACAACTCCAGGGAGAATTTCAACAATAAGGATGGTGTTAACTCCAAATGTTCTCTGAATAATAATGTCAAGTCCTTAGGTAGCTCCCAGGATCCCCATGGGATATGGCTAGCTACTAAAGGATCAGCTTAAATTGAATCATTACTTCTTGTCCCTGTGTTATTTCTACTTGCTTATTTCTTTCATTCCTCCCCAATCTTCTTTGCTCTTATGTCTTTTTCTTTTACTGAGAGCTCCTTAATCCTGGTTTGATTGGATTGTATAGAACTATCAGCACCTAGAACTTTTATACTATTCCAGAAAATTAAGGTCCTTTTATAAGACAGCACATTGAGCCATAAATAACTTTTCTTTCTACTCTCTCTCTAGTGGTCACTTCCTCTGATTGTACTAAAATTCTTGTTGAAAACATCTAACAACATTTTCATCCATCAGAGAAGTAAATAGATATATAGAACAGGTATCTGAGACTTTTACTTTATTTAACCTTGAATATCGATTTGCCAGGGATTCCCAGAATTAATAACACTTAAAACACAGGTGGACATTTAATATTAAAGTAGCTGAATTTCTTGTGTTTGGACTTCTGATCTATCATCCCTCTCCTCAGTTTCATACTCATAGACCAAAGTGGTAATGTCAGGGGTTACATGACAAAATGCCTATTTTTTCTACTTCTTCAGGATCCCCAAACCTCTGGATTATCATTAGAAGCTGCCTAAGAAAAGAAGTTTGGACAACCAATAATCTGACTTTTTAGATAAAACAACATGCTAAGTGGTAATGAAAGAACTTATCTAGTAATTCTGGCCTTCTTCATTAAAGGTGATATTAGTGATATTCTTGACAATTAACTGAGTGAGTGTTTAATACATGCCAAGGCTATTCTGCATGCTTTCAGATGTAATAACTCAATTAATCATCACAACCATGGGAGGTAGATATTATTGTTATTTCATTTTACACATGTGGAAAATAGAGCACAACAGGTCAAGTAACTCTCCTAAGCTCATGCAGGGAAAAAAAAAATAAACTTAGTGAGAGATGACCAGACCTTCAGTAGCTGTATGCCTCTGACAAGTTACAGAACTTCTCTGAGCCTTTCATCACCTGTAAAGTAGATTGATGATACCACTTTCACATAGAGTCCAGGAAGATGTCATTCGTCTCATATAAAGTGAAAGTAGAAAATGTTCTGTATGTTAAAGGGCCCAGCATAGCCCATTCATTTATTCACTCAACAAACATCATTTAAGCACTTACTATGTGAAAGGCATGATATCGACTCTTGGAGATAAAGAAATGGATGAAAACATAGTTCCAAGAAGCTCTCAGTCTAGTAGGAAGCTAGCACAAATGATTGTGCAGATTCTCCTAGATTTACAATGGGGTGCCTCCTGATAAATCCATGGTGAGCTGAAAATATCGTAAGTCAAAAATGCATTTAATACACCCACTTACCAAACATCACAGCTTAGCCCAGTCCATTAAGCATGCTCAGAACACACATATTAGTCTGCAGTTGGGCAAAATCATCTAACACAAGGTCTATTTCATACTAAATGTTGAGTATCTTGCAATTTCGTGAATACTGGACCCAAAGTGAAACAGAATGGTTGTGCAGGTACAGAATGGTTGTCAGAGGCTCGGTTATCTACCTTCCTGATGCTGCAGCTGAACTGAGAGCGGCAGCTCACTGCTGCTGCCCAGCATCAACAAGAGAGTATCGCACTGCCTATCACTAGCTGGGGAAAGGATCGAAACTCAAAATCTGACGAATGGTTTCTACTAAATGCGTGTTGTCTTTTTTTTTTTTTTTTTGCATCATAAAGTAAAAAAAATCATAAGTCTAACCACCATAAGTTGAGGACCATCTATATATTGTGGTATCCAGGAAATTAGAATGAATACAGTAGACTAGGAAGCCCCTAGAAAACACAGAGGTAAAACATTGGAAGAGCTGATTAACTACACCGTCTATAGATGCCAGGAAGGTATCAAAACTGGGTTTTCATGAGAGGATATACATACTCTGGTGGCCATGACCATAGCTTTAGGCATCAAGGCATATGCCAATAGCAAAGAAGCAAAGGGAAGCATGGTACACTCAGGAAACTCTAAGAAATTCAATATGGCTAGATCATTAAGACCACAGAATGAAGTGGTAACAAAGGAGGCTGGAGAGGTAAAAATCATGAGAGTCTGTTAGGCCACATTAAGAATTTCCTCTACGTGATGCAGAGAACCAGGAACAGACATAGTCGGATTTTCCTATTACATAGATCCCTTTGGTGGCAGCTTGGAAGACCAGTGCAGGAGGGAGACAACAAATTGAGTCAGGGAGAACAGCTGAAAGGCTATTTCACAACCCAGGCATGAGATGGTGAAAGAGAAATGTCCCAAGTTGGTCTCTCAACATTCCTCTTCAAAACAGTATATGAGAGTCACAAAAGGAATATAAAAGAGAAGGCCAATTTGACCTTTTTTTTTTTTTTTTAATGTAGTGCCTTTGATGGGATTTGGTCACTGATGAAGTATTCTTGGTGAGACAGGAGGCACCATCTAAAGTACATCTTAAGGTTCTGACTTTAGCAATGGAAAAGTAGCAGCATCACCAGCTCACAGAGGAAAAATATATGGATATGATACATGAGAAATTAAATTCCAGAAATGTCACCTTCAGTGAGTCATTGGGATATACAATGGAACCATGAAGTCAATGGTTGGGGATCTTCAGGTTGGAGGAGAGATTGGGGTGAAGATACAAATCTGGAGTTATAAGCGTATATGCAATGTTCAAAAGTATGAATGAAGATGAGCATAAGAAGAAGCAGATAATGACAGAAGAGATAAGATGAGATGCGAAGAGGACTCAGGATAGAAGCCTGAAAAACACTGAGCTCCCAGGGGAGAACAGAAGATGTGGATCCACAGAGACCTGCTCAAAAAGTGGGAAGAACGACTGAAGAGAGGAATACAGCATAAAACTGGTTCTCACAATGTGCCTGTGGAGAATAAATCCACTAGAGATGTACCAAATCCTTTCTCATGTTGAACTGGCATGCTGCCTAAGCTAACAGTTCCTTCATTTCTATCATTCTGTATTTCATAGTCATTGTAGCTTAAGTAATTAAATATTTAGGGCTAAAAGGTGTCCAGCTAAGTTTCAGGCTATGGTGGGGAGTAAAATGCAACCAGGGATTTAAATAATCTCATCAAATCCCCCTCTGCTTCCTCAAAAACTTTGAAGCAAAAATTGCCCTGATGTCAACTTGGATTTAGCTGTAATTATGTGGCTGATGATGTCTGGGGTGTACTATGGGGTTTACTGTTGAATTATCTTAAGCTTGGGAACCACTATGGAAAAAAAAAAATAAGCTTATTTTTCCTGTAGAAGATACTATATGTGTAATCTCTGTTGCTCTGAAAATGTTCATGGAATCATGTGGAGACAGTGGAAATTGGATCAGATACAGTAATTTTTAATACTTAAGTACTTTGGGAAGAATGCTTTTTAAACAAAACAATACTTCTAAAAGCACCTTAATCCTTCAGTTCATCTTGAATATAGAGGAGCACAACACATGAACCTTAAATTATCTTTTAAAAATATCTAAAAATCGGGGCGCCTGGGTGGCTCAGTCGGTTAAGCGGCTGCCTTCGGCTCAGGTCATGATCCCAGGCTCCTAGGATCGAGCCCCACATCGGGCTCCCTGCTCAGCAGAGAGCCTGCTTCTCCCTTTCCCTCTGCCTGCCGCTCTGCCTACTTGTGCTATCTCTCTGTCAAATAAATAAATTAAAAAAAAAAATCTAAAAATCACTCACTATTTTTATGAGCTAGAAATTACAACATATTTTCATCATTATAATTCAAATGATCATATTGATAAGGGTTATGAATTTTCCTTCCACAGTTCCCTTCAGCTGGGCCACAGGAACTCATCTACATGTAACAGAGCAAAAGGCAGAGGTACCATTTAGTAAATGATTATTTTGGTGCACTAAATAATACAGTGTTACCTGAAAGATTTAATATCACCTCTGTAAGTCCCATCTGCATCTCCAGAGCTGATTTTTGTTATTCTTTTTTTTTAAAGAGATTTTATTTATTTATTTGAGAGAGAGAGAGAGAGCTCAAAGAGAGATTGAGAGGGAGAAGCAGACTCCCTGCTGAGCAGAGAGCCCGATGTGGGACTTGATCCCAGGACCCTAAGGTCATGATCTGACCCGAAGGCAGACACTTAACCAACTGAGGCACCCAGGCACCCTGATTCTGTTATTCTAAATGGCATGTACAACTGCTCCTAACTCAGTAGTGATCTTTGTACTTGGCACCCGGGAGGTACACTACTGACCCCAAACCTAAATCCACCTACGGATTCTGAGCATCCTATTTAGCTAAAGAACATTGTTTCCTGAAATGACTGGTCACTTGTTTCAGAGCTATATTAGCTACTGAAACACTTTTATTTGCCATGTTACTTTCCTATGTGCAGACAAAGCCAAACTGAATGAACACTTCAAGGGGTGGGGTAATAGTTCATTTCCGGAAATGGGTTGGTCCAGATATTGTAGGAGTGGCCTCTAACCATTTTGAGCAGGGGATGAAATAATCACCCTTCATTTAGCAAATTGGAGAGATTGAATTGTCTCTTTGTCAAAACAGGGAGATGGTATTGCCATGGTGCCCTCCAGCAGCATCTATCCTTATCCATTGGGGCTCTACTGAGGTAACTCAGTATCTACCACAGTGTATTCAGGAGAGTGTAACTAGGGTAAAGTTCTTCTAAGACTGTTTAAAAATTGGGTTGGTAAGCATAGTGCCATCTAGACCCGTATCTGTGACTCTTCCAAACTCTATTGTGTTGGATTTGTTTTCCAGTTGGAAAGTACCATTTTCCCAACTCGCCTGGCTCTGGCTCATTGTCATTACCCTGTATTGATTGGTAGCATCATGAACATACCAAGATACTCTTTATTATCTCCTCAGATCAGTGGGAATCGGTCTCCATAATCATCTGCAGAATTCTTAGCTCTAACCTCACAGGTTCTGGATTCAGTGAGCTGATCCTTTCAAGTCTGACAATTCTCCAAGAATGGAACTCAGAATAGTACAGAGTATTTAATTAAAATGTCATGATCAGATATGGTTTTTTATTCCATGGGTGTAAAAATATACATAAAATTTGATTTCATGATCTATTTTACCATCTTCGATAAACATGGTTATGAGGATGGTAGATAAAAATGGTTAAGAGAACAGTTAGTAGCTTTGGAATCAGATTAGTTAGACTTGGGGCGCCTGGGTGGCTCAGTTGGTTAAGTGTTGGACTCTTGGTTTCGGCTCAGGTCCTGATCTCAGGGTGGTGACATCAAGCCCCGAGCTGGGCTCCATGGTCAGCACAGAGTCTGCTTAAGTTTCTCTCTCCCTCTCCCCTCCCACTTGTGATCTCTCTCTCTCTCAAATAAATAAATAAATCTTAAAAAAAAAAAAAAAAGATTTAGCTAGGCTTGAATTCTGACTGCACTTTCTAGCTCTGTGAACTTGGCCAAATTACTTACCCTCCCTGAGGACTTTTAGCTTCATTTCTAACATGGATAATACTAACTTCATGGTGTTAGTGGGATTGTTAACTGAGATAATTCGGGTGTGGCCCAGTTCCTGCACAAAGCAAACACCTCAATAACTATTAGCCAATAGAGTGCAAAGAAGACCCAACTAGGAGTTTTGAGCCTTATGGTCTAAATCTGGCTGTACCACCAACCAGTCTGTGACTTTGCAAAAGTCCCATAACGTCTCTTAGTATTATTTCCCCATGTAGAAAATAGGAAAGCCAGACTAGATTAGCATTTTTCTAAATTTTGCTTATGAATACCAGCATTTTCTCTTTAAGTGTTATCTAGCATGGAATCCCATTATATAAAACTAAATAAAAGAGGAAATGCTGCTTGAAGTAGGAGGGGCTCAGAAACACACGTACATACCCGTACCCTGTATAGTCAGATACGTGTATACACATAGGTGTGTGTATATCACAACATATTTATGCTAATAGCAAGAAGAAATTGTGTCCCTAAATTCCTATAACCTCCACAAATAACCACTTCAGCAAAAAAAAGCTCAAGAGATCTTCCTGCAGTTCTTCAAACAAGGACTATTGTTTTTATAGAATCCAGCACTGCATCACAATGAGCTGAATTTCAACTTTCATTCATAGTTAATGGACAATAGACAAACTAATCTATACTAAGGAGGTTTCTTTTCATCTCAGTTGCATCCCTTTCATGTAAGCAATGCAATGCTAAGTACTTATAGTGATTGCAATCTCTTCCAAGAAAATCTTCTATGGCACTTAAATATAATCACTACCTAGCTCAGGACAACTTGTGTCATCAATACACTCTCTTGTTGAGTAATCAAGACATGAAATTTGGTTTTCCTTTTTTCCCCACCTCCTGTGAAATAGAAATTTATTTTTGGAGTGAATATGCTGCTGTTGGGCAGGTCTGCAAGCATTAACTTCTAAAAAGAGGTGTTGTTGTCATTTAGTTTAGAAAGAGAACAACTCTTTTAGGTTTATGTATTAGTAGCATCAATGTATATCACCACAGCCTAGCAGTTTAATTTTTTATTATATGATTTGATTTAAATGACTACTAATTTGACATGTGAGTGGCCTGGAGCAAAGTCAAGATGACAGGCTGGGATCCACAATGAGAAAGAGCCAACACTGGCTGGGGTAGAGAGCTGATGTAGGGAGTAGCAAGTAGCAGCCAGCAGAGGCACTAAGGTGGGTCACCTGGTCCTTGGGGTGAGAGAATGCTCACAGGTAAACATAGCCCATTACTCCAGAGAACATCTTAGGACAGTGTTGAGGGTGCCTGATACACAAGTCAATAAGAACAGTGGCGGCCCAACAATGGTGGCCCAGCAATCAGGGGGTCAGTGACAGGTACCAAGAGTCAGACACTTGAGGGTATGTGTGTGTGTGTGGGGAGGGTGTTCAGGGGGGTGAAGTAGGGGGATTAGATGTGACCATATAGACCTGGTGAGCATAAGCTGCTACCAAAAGAAGTAGCTGCTATTCAGTTCTTGGGCATGGGTGTCTAGGTCTTCCAAGAGAAGCCAGAAATCTGGATTTCTATGTGAAATATTACATTGTTAATCACTGTCAATAATTTCATTTGGTTTTTCAGATTTTGTGGAAATGGAGGCAACCTTATGCTGGCCAAGTGGGACACATCTGTAGGGACCTACGGCTTCAAGTCTGACATACCAGGCCTGGAATTCTATACTTATAAGTGCATGCCTATCCATTTGGCTGCGAGTCAGGGTGAAACTATCAACATTTTCCCACTTTTGTTACAATTCATTCCTTTATGTCTGGGTCATCCTAATCATCAGTTATGAGAGGCCAATTTTATTTTTAGTTTGGGGTTCCAACGAATCTTTCTCAAGTTCAAGAGATATGGCAGTCTGTTCAGGGATAGTCTCACCTTCTTAGCAAGTCTGATCCTTTCAAGATATCCTGGGGTCATTCTTGGGATCCCCCTTTCATTTGCCAAACATTTCACAATCTAGCCATGTATTTCCCAAAGTATTTGACTATTCTGTATGATTTTGCATTGGAGCACAAACCAATTTAAACGTATGTATGAATAAGGCCAAATTATTCAAAATCAGTTCAAACTGGTCACATTTATATAGTCATATTGTTCTTAGAAAGTCATTCGTACAATTTTAATATTTTTTTTTCCTGCAGAAAACAGATTGGGGGGGGCCTCACTGTTCCCATACAAAATACTTTTATTCCTTCTTTTCCCCCTGAAACTTTATTCTCTTTGCAGTTCTTTCCGAGGACATGGCTATGAACATGCTGGGTTGAGACTGTAAAGTATGCTATCCTCCCCTCTGGCCAGAGCCCCACCATTTTCGCCTGGCTCTCCAGTCAGGAAGATACACTCTGAACTGAAAGCCTTTCCCCTAACTTTACCACTCAGCATGAAGGAAGGGATGTGGATCTTCACTAGCCCGCATGGGAATTCTGACACTTCAGAATCTCCAGAAAGTGTTCAGAAGTAGACAGAAGTGTTCAGAAGTGGATCCTCCAGGGGACAGCCTTTGAGACTTCAAAGGAGAAGGGGACTGGAAAACTCTAAAAGGCACAGAATAAACAGGAAAAGGAATGAAATGGAGTCACTGAAAGAAAAGTGAACTCCAGAGGCCTAAGGCTCCAACCACAGGGGACCAAGCATTTTGAAAGAGGAATTAACATAACTCTCTTGAATTGCTTAGCTACTTTCCTATAACTTCACTGCTTTTACATATAGATAACTTTCGCCCCCTTTAGGCACCAGTTAATACCATCTATTAAAACTCCCCCAAACACAAAACAAGTTTCAAAGCAGGCAGTTACAAATGTCTAAAAACATGGAAAGAGAAATGGCAGAATCCTTTGACCTCCAAGGGAAGTTACTTTATTACACTAAAGACTCACAGGAAGAGGGAAAGAGGGAAAATATTTTCCTTTTAGCAGCCATGAAATCATACAGATTTTACTATGTGCAAAATGTATATCACTATTGCTTTCCTTTGATGGAAGGCATTTGACTCATCGCTCCAAGGGAGATATTAAAAACAAAACAGCAACAAAATACTGGCAAAGGAATTTAAATGGGAACTATGTCTCTCCATCTTCTTCTTTCGTATTTTATAAACTTTTCTTTGGGACTGATGGTGACTTCTCTCAAGTGCAATACTGTTCATGACATCTATTTACTATTTTGTATTATTCATCATTTGGGGGATATAGTCAGCACCTCCTAAAAGGATGGCTTTTATCAGCAATCTTCAGAAAAGGAAAACACACTTGTATACTGTTTCAACTTTATAATGTTTAGATTATCAATCTGTGACTAAAATGCTGCACGGTTCTATTAACTATGAAAATAAATCACCGTAATATAGTTGGCCAACACAGCTTATACTGTTAGAATGAGTTAACAGGGACTTGATCTGACTGGTTAATTAATTAGTAAGATGAACCTGGATTAAAACTTCATCATTCCACAGAACTCTCACCGTTTTTGTATCATCTTGCTTTTTCTAAGACAATCTAAAGAGTAAAATGAGGTGTCATAGCTGAAAATAACATAGATGATTTGTGGGAGAAACTCTCTATCTGCTCATTTTTAGAAGTATGTTCTAGACACTGACTCATCATATCTCTCTAATAAAAAAATAGCATTCTCTGCTTTACAACTTAACATCTGTGACATTCTTAAACTGCATCATGTCACTGGGGGTCAAGTGGAACCATAAAACAAAACCAATTATTCGTAGACAAGATAATCATTATTTAATGATCTGATAGGAATGAGGTTTAAAGACACAAGAGCAGATGTAAACTGAGAGTACAAAACAGGATAATAGCAACATCATGATTATCTTGTAGGGCCTTCACGAGCTCTCCATCAAAGAAAAGATTTACATGCCTAAAATAGAAGATATTAGAACATACCACTCTACTACATATTAAATATTAGAATCAAATCAGGACAGTAGTCAAAATAGCTTTGGTGTTCTGCAGATCTGTGATTAGCTAACCTGTGAGAAAGAGCTGAATAACCTAGAATCTTACTTCTGATATGACCTTAACCCTATGACCTTGGAAAAATCACATAATCTTTCAGAGCTGGTTTTCTCATCTTCAAAATGATAATCCCACCACTTGCTGTGAGGGTTAAATCAATGTAAGTACTTGAAAGTACTGTGTAAACTATGTAGCTCTCTAGTGATATAACATTGTATCATTAGATATGAACTTTATTTTAAATTATATTTTTAGAAAACATCTACAGAGGAATAGACCAAAGAATCTGACCAATGTTAACCCTGCCTGTGGTAAAGTGAAATGATGACCTTGCTATTGTTGAACACAAGGGAAAGATTTTAAAACTTTCTTAAATGTGTAATTGTAGGGTTGTGTCTTGGTAATTTGAAGAGACTTCTGGTCAAAGGTTGCAAATGGCAGACTCCAAATTGTATCTGGTTTGCAGGCATGTTTTGTTTAGCTCAAACAAAATTTTTCAAAAGTAAACTGCTTTCCAACATTTAAAAACAAGACATTTTAACATACGGTAATGAACTGCCATGTCCGCTTTCTAAAAAATCAAGTATTTGGCCGAAATTCCCTGGGAATTCCTACAAAGTGATAATCCTTGAAGCCGTTGTTTCTGCCATGTTCTTTGGATGGGGTCTTCCCTCTGCTGTTTGCTTTGTTCCCTAACCTAGACTGGCTTACTCAAATAGTTCCTGTCAGTCTCTATAGGCATTTCAGCTTATAAGATTTTGTAGGTAAATGTGAAACACTGGATTATTGTTCTGTAAATATTTATAGCTCTTCCCATGCCCCCGTGGATAGAATACATTTTCACGTCTCATTGATTTGGAGTTTGAGCACAAGATTTGCTTGGGTCAAAAACTGTCAACAGATGTGACATGAGCAGAAGCCTTAAAATACGCTTGGCTGTTTGGCTTCGCTCTATGTTTATTCTCCATGAGAAGGGTTTTTCCAAAAAGTTGCTGTCCTTTTTCTTGAGCCTTCGAGTAAGACACATGGAATGGAACTGAGCCTGAAGCCTGAAGCCAAGGTCAAGTGACCAAGCCTGAGGCAGAGATGCTCTAGCCAACCTGAATTCAATAAATAAATAAATGCTTATTGCTATAAGCCAGTGAGTTTTAGGATAGTTTGTTATACAGCATTATTTGGCATTATTTTACTTGTGGGCAAGATAAACCTACCATTCTCTTTCTTCAAATGCAAAAATAAAACATATCTTTGCATGTGTGTGTGTGTGCGCACACACACACGTGTGTGAGCATGCACGTGCATGTGTGTCCCCTGGGAACTTCTGTGTTTTAAGAAATTTGAGCCAGTTATCATTGAAAAATAAATATATTTTTAATTTACAACCAACACCCTCTCAGGATGAGATTAATAAGCTTAAACCTTTTCTGATTTGCCTTGTTTTGTACACATTCCTCTTACATAGAAATTTTAGAATGCTTTACACTCTTTGAAAGAAAGCCAACATAGAGACTCAGTGTTAGTTTTTATATTGCCTCGTTTTCTTTTTGCAATGAATTCTAATACCATAGCTAATTCTAAGATATAGCTATGTTACCTATTCCAAAGAATGGGAAATCTTGGTTAACATAGAAATAAATCATAAAGTTATTTGCACCTCTTCCTAATCCAACAATTGCACTGTGAGTTTATGTCAAAATTTCCAAAGTTGCTAGAATGGAATTTGTCAACTGGATAAAAACTAAGGATTATAAAATCTTCTGAAAGGATTCTTAGTACAAATAAATGTTTTAGAATAAATGATACAAATGCAGATTAAAAAACCCCAAGAATGAAGTGTTTCTATATTAGAATAGAGCATATTGTATTAAAATATACAGCTGACTTTTTCAAATGAGCTACAATATGCACCATTAAACTAGGAAATAGGAGCACGCTGAAGATAGTTGATTGTAGTACATCCCAGATCCCCAAACCAACAGCTAAGGCTTCTAGTTCCAACAGACAACACTATGACCTCTAGGAATATAGAGGGTTATGAGTGTCTTTGAAATAATAAAATCAAAGGGATTAGCAGAAATCCACCGAGAAGCAGAAAAAAAGTATCTATTTATATTTATATATAAATATACATAACATATACAAATTTAAAATATAGAATGTGTAAAAATATATTTACATATAAAATATATAGAAAAATAAGAATTGTAAAAATACTTTATTATTATTTTTTTAAAGATTTTATTTACTTATTTTAGAGAGAGAGAGAGTGTGCATGTGAACAAGGGGAGGGGCAAAGAGGGAGGGGCAGAGGGAGAGGAGGAGAATCTCAAGCAGACTCCCAGCTGAGAGAAGAGCCTGACACGGGGCTCGATCTCACAACCTTGAGATTATAACCTGAGCAGAAAGCAAGAGTCTTAAGCTTAACTGACTAAGCCACACAGGTGCTCCAATACTTTATTATATTTAATATTTTAAAAATACTTTATTATTTTTAATTTTTAATTATTTTAAATATTAAATATATTTTAATATTTTTAAAGTATATATATGTATATACAGAGAAAAATCATTTAGTGATAAACTGCAAACAAAATGGAGTCCAGAGAAAAACCACTCCAGATTTGGAAAATAAAACACCATAGAAAGCATACTTTAAAATTGTGAAATTTTTGGTCTGTAATTATGAATATTAACAAACACAATCTATAACAATTAAGACTAGGGTGAGTTGTCCTTTAGAAATCAGAAGACAAGCACTTCAAGGTAGAAGAAATGAGCAGCTAAAGATAATCTATGCAGGTCGGGGACTTCTTTGTCATTCATTGTAACAAGTCTCTCTTCATTTGGAAAAAGATGGGCTTGTCAGTGTAAGTCACAAGCCAAAAAAGTCACTTTTTTAAAAAGTAGGAAAAAAATGTTCTTCCCTCCAGAAATTTAACTATTATTGCTAAGAAATTATTGCAATAAATATACAATATGGTGTGAACAGCATCTCCTAGATCATGCAGTGCCCAGACTATATAACCTGAGACAGCATCCTGGGTTAAATAAATTGTCAACAGTATTCTTAAAATGTAGTACACCACAAGGGCTCTGCTATTCCTCCCAAAGTTGATCCATACAAGTCTTGACAAAAGGAGGAAGGGAACACATAAAATGTAATTATATACTGTCTAGAGAAAGTGTGCATTTTGTGCTACTTTGTAACCTTTACAATAGTTAAGAGAACAAGTCACCCTTTCATTTTTGGTGTCTGTGGTAGATTTCAAAAATGTATACAGATCCTTTGCAGTTCCTCCCATGAACATGTGGTGAGCTTTGTCGCTGAATCTAGACTTGGACATGTAATTTGGTTTGGTCTGTGGGACAGTAGCAAATCTGACAGAATCAGAGACTTGAAATCAGAAGCTATGCACTGGGGCTTGTCCTCTCTTGCTGCCTCAATCCCTTTTGCTACAATGTGAACAAGCCTGGGCTAGCCCGCCAGAGTTGGAGGCATCACATGGAGAGACCTCTGGACCCAAAGAATCATGAGATGTAAATAACTGTTTCTTCCGTCATTATATTATGGGGTGGTTTGTCATGTAGCAAAAGGTAATTAATTATTACGGTGTTTCAACTAAGAAAAGGATTGTTGTAATTGTCTATTATCGCAGTCAGTTACCTAAGTAAGAAAAGATCAAGGGATGCCTGGTGGCTCAGTTGTTAAGCGTCTGCCTTCGGCTCAGGTCATGATCCCAGGGTCCTGGGATCGAGCCCCGCATAGGGCTCTCTGCTCAGCGGGAAGCCAGCTTCTCCCTCTCCCACTCCCCCTGCTTGTGTTCCCTCTCTCGCTGTCTCTGTCAAATAGATAAATAAAATCTTTAAAAAAAAAAAAGAAAGAAAGAAAAGATCGTCAGTGTGTTCCTATTCTGAAGGAAGAATGCCAAGCCTTGAACAGTGAAGTGGAAACCATAAGTAGAAATGACACTGACCGACATGGCTTGTGCTGGCCAGAGCTTTGGTTCTCAGAAATAAATCTCCAGGTCAGAAGTGTCATTAGAAATTGCCAAAGAGAACGTAGAGATTTTAGAAGGCTCTAGAGAGAAATGTAAGATAGCAGTTTGGGGATTTCCAGGCAGTACAAAAAATTAGGCAACCTCTGAATCTGTGAAATCAATGATGAGACCCACATTGAAAAGCATGCTTTACTGGGAGGAAGACAACTGGCAAATGAAACACACAAAAGAAATATACCAAGATTCCCAGGTTTGTTTGTTTTCAAAGAGAGAAAGGAGAGTGATGATTATTTTCTTTTTCCACTCTCCTTCTTTGGTGTCTCCCTCTCTTTCTGTCCGTCTCCTTCCCTTCTTGCCCCTGAATATTTTATTGGTTTCATGAAAGGATGTCAAAAACACAAGTACGTGCATTTGTATTATACCTACTTTTCTTGAAAGAATAAAAAGTACAGATATTTGTACTGTATAGATTGTCACTGCAACATGAAAGGAATATTGGATGAAGTTGTGCCAAGGAGGAACTCCACCTACCTACCTACCTACATATCTACTTACCTACCCCCACACACATATGTATAAATCTGTGATATGCCTATTTGTCATATTTCTTATTTTTTAAACATGTTCATTTTTTTTTTAAAGATTTTATTTTATTTATTTATTTATTTGACAGAGAGAGACACAGCGAGAGAGGGAACACAAGCAGGGGGAGTGGGGGGGGGGGAGAAGCAGGCTTCCCGCGGAGCAGGGAGCCCGACGTGGGGCTCGATCCCAGGACCCTGGGATCATGACCTGAGCCGAAGGCAGATGCTTAACGACTGAGCCACCCAGGCGCCCCAAAAACATGTTCATTTTATTTCATTTTTGGGTCTCACTAACTTTTGGTTTACTCTCTTTAACACACACAAAAAAAACCACATAAATATATGCAAACAGTATGTGAAGAATAATAAAAGGCAGAATGAATTGAAAAATAAAAATCTCCCTTTCTGCTGTAATCAATTTGCATACATCCTTTCAGTTTGTCTGAGCCATTTTCCATGCATTTACACACCTATACAATGCACTCTGCTATAATGAGGGTTTCTGTAATGCAAATTAGGGCACACATCATTGGCAAATAGGTGAGTCATCAGTATAATGTGGAAGTCACATTGGTCCATATGTTGAGTTGTTATAGATAAGAGAAGCCAGAAGAGTGGTAGTACAATAATAATTTGAACAGCAAAGAACAGAGCCCTGAGCTCAGTGTTTGAACTAGGAGGAGGAGCCCTTTTCTCTGCATTTAAAAAGATAATAAGTATTAAAAGCTAGCAGTTGCATCCAGAATCACTCTTCTAGAGAGAAGCACCCACCTCTCAGTGGGTGGCCAATTGTACTGCAATGAAAGTCAAGAGTAAGAACCTATAAAGAGTGGAGGGCTATGTTAGATGGAGTAGCCAGAGAACAATCTCTTTGAAGAGTGACATTTGAAAGAAGTAAGAATGCAAGCCAGTGAAGATCTGGGGTGGGAGGAGGTGGTTATTCCAGGCAAAGGGAACAGCAAGTGAAAGGCTCACAGTGGGGAACAAACATGGGATGTTCGGGGAATTGCAGGAAGGTCAGCATGGGTAGAGTGAACAAGGCAGAGAGCAGAAAGAAAAGAACATTAGAGAGGGGCACCTGCATGGCTCAGTCCGTTGAGCATCTGACTCTTGATTTCAGCTCAGGTCATGGTCTCAGGGTCATGAGATCGAGCCCCACATCAGGCTCCATACTCAGTGGAGCACAGTTAAGCATCTGCCTTCAGCTCAGGTCATGATCCCAGGGTCCTGGGATCGAGCCCCGGACCAGCAGGGAGTCTGCTTCTCCCTCTCCCACTGCCCCTCCTCCTAGCTCCTGCTCTCTTATGCTCCCCACCCCGTCTCTCAAATGAATAAATAAAATCTTAAAAAAAAAAAAAAAAAAAGATGAAGCCCATTAAAAAAAAATTGGGATTCTTGGGATTCTCTCTCTCCTTCTCCCTCTACCCTTCCCCCAGCTCCCATGCTCACTCTCTTTCTCTCAAATAAATAAATAAATCTTAAAAAGAAAACATTGGAGAGATTAGCAGGGACTAAATCTTAAAGGTCATTGTAGGCTGAGATGTGACATTTAGATTTTATTCAGAGGGTGCTAGGAAACCATTGAAGGATTCTGAGCAAGGAATTGATATAATGTGTATTTTAAAAACTTACTCTGGAGGCTGTGTTAGAAGCAAATATTGGGGGAAAGAGAGTAATTGGGGAAACCTGTCAGTAGCTTAGAGAACTATGGATTTCAACGTGGTTTTGAAAGATGAATGAACACAGAACAAACAAATATTCAAATAACAGTCAACCAAATCAGGATTTGTTAATGATTCCATGTGTTCATCTTAACCAGATCGATAGTGAATAGAGACAGAGAACATAGAAAAACTTCGAAATGGAACATAAATACTAGACTCTATATTGGGTTGCATAATCTAATTGGGTTCCAAGTTTAACAGGGCAAAATGGCAAATGATGTACATGGTATGGTCAGCCTTCTCTTAATCATACACTTCTCTTTTGCGCAATGGAATTAGGCCTTTGTTTCAACTGGCTGACCACTTCTAGCCTCTCTTCCAGAGGAAACATCTCCTGTATGTTCCCCCTCAAACCACCAAGGCAGAAGCACACATCTTGTTCTAAGCCCTGGAGTCTTCCCATTTACAAATGAAACTCATTAATATGTTATTGAAATTACGAAAATCTTGCTAAAAATCTAGCCCAAATCAAATACCAAATATGTTTATTTCCCACTTAGATATTAACAAATTAGGGCATATTTCACAGAGTACCAACTATCATAACGTGTACATTTTTATTCATAAATTATAAAAGGAAACATTACTTCAAATGAATCAATTGGCCATAAAACTACATAGCCTTGAATATATCAACTTGTATTTGTTTGTAACAACTGACCCAGATTCATTTTTCTCAGTGGGAATAACGTGAGCCATGTTAAGTAGAACATTGAGATAACGTTTTTGTTTTTTTTTGTTTTTTGTTTTTTAGGCAAGATTATTTGGATCTGATTTCTGTCAGAATTAAGCCAGTTCTCCACTTCATCTTATATACTTAGTCAGAGTCTTGAGAATGTAGCTTTGACTGTATCAGATACTCATTGTGAGTCCGGATAGGTCAATATACCAAAAGCCAAAGTCACAAAGAAAGAACTCTGACCTAATCGCAATCTGAGAACAGCTTCAAATGCCTTGTGAAATGTGTGTGTGTGCATGTGCGTTGTGTGAATGTATCTGTGTGCACTTCTTTCTTTCGGCATTTTGCCTTTGTCTAGTGTCTTATATCATAAAGTGACATGATACCACTTGATGGCAGACTTTGATGTTGCAAAGCTATTTCCCAATTCACATTCACTCGTCACTGCTGATCTCGTTCAAAGTCAAAACCACCACGGGTTAGTCCTACAGCTGAGAACAACCAGGATGGGATTTGGCAGAGAGCACTGAACTGTCACTGCCCTGCAGGGGTCAAGATGCCTCCCCCTTATTGAGATATGTCAGTGGTGCAAAGAGGGTCCCTGTTAAGTGTCAGTTATCAGGTAAAACTCACCAAAGACCAAAGCCAGAGTTAAGCAGCTAAACTATCTTAAAACATCTCTTTGGCTTTTAATGGAGGAACCAAAAAGGAGATGAAATGGTTACGGTTTTCTAAAGGAAAATAATACTGAAACTTCCTCTCCTTTGATAATGACAAATTTATTTGCACCAAATGGTTATCTGAATTGAAGACAGTTAAGACTCATACTTAATTAGGTATGTGTATAGGTGTGTGTGGGCATGCATGCACACCCAGTCATTTAGTACACACTCTTCAAAACAGAACATATAGAGGGTATCTGTTGCCATTGTAATTATTAAAAACACCACAAAGCTCAGATGGCAATGATCATGTATTAGTGTTCATGCATCTCTGGATCATCTGAGGTTGATCAGCAGATCAACCAGAGCCACTGTGTCCCACATGTCTCTTGTACTCCTCTTGGGTCCATGAGAAGGTGCTAGAGGACAGGCAGATGAACCAGGGCCAATGAAAGCATGGACTGAGAGCTATTAGTACGATGTCACCTCTGCCTCACTGTATTGGCCAAAGCAAGTCCAATGGCCAAACCCAAGATCAAAGGGGTAGAGTGGGGAAATAAACTCTGCTCCTTTAGTGGGAGGATCTCCAAAGTCACATGGCAAAGAGTGTGGGTACCGGGAGGTTTAAGATTCATGACTGATAATGCCACCTACCACAGACCAACTATTCTTCTTTTAACCAAGACAAACAAAAGTAGCATGAGGTCATAAAAAATAGATCTGGGGACAGACAGACCTGAGTTGACATCCTTACTAGCCCTGGCCCTTGAGCAACCAACATAACCTCCCTTGTCCTTATTTTCCAAGTGAGTAAACAGGAAACAACAACCTTCACCTCAGAGGAATTCTATGATTATTAGAAGACATAATCTATGAATAGTAGTTAGTCCCTCAGACTCTTTAAGAGGTAATGGCAAATTAGCACTGTTATTGTTATTGCTAGAATACCATTATTATCATTGCAATTATTCAATCCTAGAAATAGGTGGGGCTTTTATTTTATTACATTTGGCATACTCTATTTATTCCCCAAATTATGTTTCCAGATGTGAATCATGTCACTTCTGTCCACAAAAGGAAACCCAACAGAACAAAATGAAAATTACAGACCCTATGACCTGCATCATTCCTGGCACACAGATCTTCAAAGGAGAACCTCTGTGAAGTAAAATGTAGCAATGAAGTAGAGAACTTTTTTTTTTTTTTTAATTTATCAGAGAGAGAGAGAGAGCACAAGCAGGGGGAGCAGCAGGCAGAGGGAGAAGCAGGCTCCCCGCTGAGCAAGGAGCCCTATGCGGCACTCAATCCCAGGACTCTGGGATCATGACCCAAGCCAAAGGCAGACGCTTAACCGACTGAGCCACCAGGCGTCCCTGAAGTAGAGAATTTTGAGGAGAGCTTTTAACAGTGAATGCGGAGAAGAAAATCAAAGATGTTCCTGAAGTCATTCACCAAGGAAAAGGAGTTGTTTTGCTTTTGGGGTCACTTTCTTTTGAAATCATTTGGAAGCCAATTTGGAAAATGGGTTGCTTGGAAGGATCAGTGGTTGAATGGTTGGCTGGGGCTAGTACCTGCTCTGGCAGAGGCTCTCTAGCTTTTTCTCTGTTGGATCTGATTAGAAACATGATGTCGCCATACTATACCCAACCCTCTCTCCTCATTCGCTTTGTTTCATGTTCAGTTCCTGATGTTCTTCTGGCATTTTATCCCTAAAATGTGAATATACATGTTATGCATATTCTTGAGTCAGCTAAAATAGATGCAAATAAAACTTCTGTCTCAGTTGAGCATCATTGAAACTATTTTTGTTTATTTCTTGAACAATTAACATAATTGTTTTAATTTTCTACTATAAGCTAAATCTACTCCTTTTCCACCAATGTGTAATTTGAATGACAATTTTTTTTAAAAAAGGACAGTTCAGAAAAAAATCAACACTTTAATCTAAACAATTATACATAATAACTTAATTAATGTAATTGACTCTTGATTGTTTCCGTATATGCAGAAAGAGTCTTAAATTCCTTTCTAGGTTTCATTTAAACTCAGTTTTCTGAATCCAACATCTTTATTTTCTCTTTCTATTCTCTGTAATGATCCTTCTTGAAGCTTTTTTTTTTTTTCACATCTTATTTTAATTTCCAAATCTTTAATTTTGGCATTATTGAATTATAGTTGCAAGAACGGCCCCTTCTTAATCTTGGTGTCTGTGTCCATTCAAGAAGTAATAGCTGAAAATCAGTGTGCAGTGTGCTTCTAGGCATTTTCGGTGGAAGGCAATCCTGTGTGTGCGCCCGAAGTAAAAGCATAAAATGCTACTTCTATCTACTCTTCCCTCTCCTGAGGAGCCCTCTTGGCCCCTCTCCCTGCACTCTGCCCCCAGAGAAGAATGACCTATTCTGTAGCTGGAAGCGTGTTCATGGGAGTGAGGACAGATGCTTGGGGTCTCCTTCCTAGGCCTTGCTTTTTAGATCCAATGACCGAGATGAGATCCGGAGCTGCCTTCTGCGATCCCAGAAATGCTTTCAGCCATGACCACTGGGCTGGAAGAGGAGGGTGCTTACAGAACTGTGCCTTTCCCAGCTGTTTGGAAGCTGCACATCTAAACATAGCAGAGCCCTCCCTCCCTGTAACTCCAGCCCAGCTGGGAAAGCCCACCTGGCTCTTTTGAGGCATTCGCTTTGAGTAAGTAGCTGAGAAGCAGCAGAGATACCCTCCAGGAACTGGCAGCTCCTGCCCAGTCTTTGGTTTCTCTAGCTCCGGTGAGCAGCTCTGGGTCATTCGCGCAAAGCCCAGATACTCCTCAGGATGATTCAGTTCAAAAGATCAGATAGGACCCGGCGGTTTTTTGTTTGATCCCATGAGCATCCCAGAATGTACGACAGGAGGAAGCTCTCATAATGGGCTTACAGGCTTGGTCTGTGTGGAGCGCCAGCTCACAAGTCTCAGAAAGGGAGAGTGGCTCTGGTCTCTGCCTGTACTCTGAGCCCAATATTGTTGTGACTATTTGCACTCCTCCAAGCTTTACTTGGCAAAAACTCAGTAGGCCTCTTGGGGATGCAGCTTTTCTTTAAAGCAAGAATTGTAGCGTTTTCCTAATATAAACGCACATATAGGTTTTGTAATACAAAACTCCTGCCGGCATTCGTTGATGTTTCCCTTCGGGCCTAAACTGCTGGGTGTGACTAGTTTAAAAGCTGTCAAAATGACATAAAACAGTTATTAAAACCAAGGGCTGCCTCACTGCCAGAGGGCAATATTGTTCCATAAATAGTCTGCATCGCAGCGTTGCTCAGAGCAAGACTGAGCCATCAAACCTAAGGGCAGAAGGCATTTTAAACACACAGTAAAGTGCAATCATATGTACAGTCCCCCACATAAGTAAATGGCAACATTTTTTGCAGGAGCAATTTGGGCAATAGGTACAAGTGAAACATAGGTATTTTCAGTATCTATTTGAGCACCTAAGTGAACATGTAATTGCGCAATGAGCCTTTCACAGCAACTCAATTAAACATGTAAATTATTGTCAAATGTTCCCAGCAGACACAGAACATTTTCGGTGTCCAATGTCATTATCCTCTATCAAGCATTTGTGCATCGGAGTACACATTTCTGTAATTAAATAGCAATTATTTTTACTTCCAGGCCCATTAGTAATATTTAAAATCGGAAGTACTATATTGTCTTTCTTCTTTTTTGGCTTAGATTCATTATATATTTAATGAAACCATACTGGATGGAATCAGTGGGTTCCCACAGAGGTATCTCTTAGCATCATTGTCTCTGGAAAGGCAGGAAGACTACGGAGTCTTAAAAATAGAATCACATGGCCGTGTTAGTCTGAAATGCCTTTTTGAGGTACTCCCCCATGGCATACACTTGGAGATGAGCTGCTGGTAGTTTACACAGAATAGTATCAATCTTAAGAAATTAATACCCAACAATTATTTGCTCACAATATTTTCTAAGCAACGGTCTATCCTAAGAAACAGGTGGTAATTATTTCTTTTGCTTAATTTATGCCATTGCTTATAAAAAGTGAATGGACAAGCCCCAGGCAGTACTTTGAGGTCCTTTGTCTGTGTAGGTTGAGAAGGACTAGAGATGAGAAGTCAGGACCTCATGGGGGTATTACCTAGAATGGATGGTAGATTCCATATGACTGGTCAGTTTTTGATCTTTCCAAGATAATTTCTGTAATGAAGTATCATAAAATAGTAGTGATAAGAAAAAGAATATTCTATGATATGGGACAGTATTATTGCCAGCATCCTATGGGTATCTTCTAGGCAGGAACAGAAGTCCAACAGAACCAGAAGAAACTTTGCCCTATTTAATTATTACTGATTTAATCTAATGAGACGGGGCTGAAACAGTTGATTCATCTTGTCTACTTTGGTCTTCCTGGTACTGAAAAATAACCATGACTCTTCCTCTTACTTTAACTGCTTACTAGCATGCTACAGAAGTTCTGAAGACGTGAAATTTACAAATTCCATAGGCTGTTCCTTTTATTGTTTTGTTTTGGTTTTACTTTCAAAAAATTATGCAAAGGGATGTGTTCTGAAGTTGCAAATGATTTCAAAAATCAAAACAATCCAATCAATTTCTCAGTAATTGGCTTTAAAGAAACTGAGACAAGAGCAATGCAAACAAAGTGCTTTTAAATAAATCATGATTACCCATGCAAATGTCTCCAATAATTTGAGGGTTTAATCAGATGACTAACAGTTTGGAAGCCCTCTTACATTTGGTTATGTGACAGGCAGCAGGAAGGCAGAGAAAGCAGTCTGGTCTGGTAGGGACAATCTGAGATGTGAGTAGGGGAGTTGGAGTAACATCTAAATTTATCCAAACTTGGGAAAGTCTCATACTGGGAAGTTGTTTCTGCATTCACATTATTAGTAAGGACGAGCATCTATGTTCAACCTTTCGAACTTGTTCAAGTAAGCTTTTGAATTGATCTGGGACATTGCAGATTTTCTTTTCCCCTTCAGATGATAAAAGCATTTTTTGTGTGCAACAAGGAGCAGGTGTTGTTGGTTATTCAAATTTGGAGCATACTACCAGCTTCCCCTCCCACCCACCCCCAGCTTGCATGCGTGTATCCTAATGTCTTCTCTTGCCACCCAATCTTCTACTTTCTAATTATGGAAAACCTTTTAAAGAGGCACACTTGTGCAGCTCTAGATGATGCAACCTTTAACAATGTTATTTTACTCCTGTTTGGGGGGGGGGGTTGAAAATCAATATGGTATGTGACTTCCTTGTGATATTTTTTCCTGAAACCAAGAAGCAAAGTACTCCACTTAGTGCAGTTTTAATTAAACTGAATACATTATAAAACACTCTCCTAATTTGCTTTGCCTAGAAAATGTTTTTTAAAGTGTTACAAATCAATCAACTAATTGAGCTATGTAGTAGGAAATGCAGATGGCATCTCTTGTTACTCTGTGTTTTCACTCTGCCAACCAAGTGCCTCTTCAGAGACAGGGTTTGTGTTGGGGCTGGCAATTTGCATCCCATGGCACCAACATGGGTTGTGGTGCTAACGGGTAACAAGGAACAACCCAGAATGCTCTGACTGGGGGCAGAGACAGTAGGCGGAGATGTTGGCAAGGGGACGGCAGTGGCCTGGCAAGGACAGCTCCTTGTAGTCCCAGTTCCCATCTCTTCTGTATGGGATCAAGAGGAGTGGGTCTTATTTGCCTCTTCAGAGTGGTTTAACCGGGAAATAAGTTCATATCTACTTGGGGGATTTATTTTTTTTCTCCACAAATCTAATAGTGGGAGGTGTTGGGGTTAGTCTCTGGCTGTGCCCTTTCCGTGAATTTCATAAATACGGATGCATGATGATGGCCAAGGTGACATCTTTGCTTCTGAAGGGCTTTCCTTTCACAAGTATTTATCTTGGCCACAATGTTGGGTGTATGGTAATCAAAGACAAAAATAATGTATCTCTGCTCTCAACGTCCTTCCAATTGAATGGGAAACAGATATGCCAACAGCCACTGTAGAGTGCTGTTGTATGTTATTTGTGAAAGTATGTATGAGAAAAACATAGGAAAAAGAACTAAACTTGCTTGGGAGATTTTCGAATCCTTTGTAGAGGAATCAGAAGGTAGAGCATATTGTGGTAGAAAGGCAATGGATTTTAGGTGATAGAGAAAGTTTAGCATACTCTGAAATATAAAGTCTCAATTTTGGTAGCTACTGAAAAAACACCCCTCTATAGTGCATGTTCTGAGTGTTCTCTTCAATCCTGAATTACAAAATTATCCTCCCTGTCACATTTGAGGTTGTTGTTCCAGTTTAAAGCATTGCTTTGTGCTACACTTAGGACTGTTGTTATGTCAAATGTATCATGGGAAATTTTTATGACTCGGCAGCTATATACTCACATGCTTGAGAAACACTGACTAAGATTTTATCAGAGCCTAGCTAGTTTCCTAGAGATGCCTTATTCAACCCCTTAGGGTGTTCTAAACCCTTCTAACCCTGAGGCTCAAGGGTTAGAAAATGTAAGTAAAAGGTAAAAAACTCAGCTATCAGAAAGGATGAATACCCACTATTTTCATCCACATGGATGGAACTGGAGGGGATTATGCTAAGTGAAATGAGTCAAGCAGAGAAAGACAATTATATGGTTTTACCCATATGTGGAACATAAGGAATAGAGGGGAGGACCACAGAGGAAGAGAGGGAAAACTGAATGGGAAGAAATCAGAGAGGGAGACAAACCATGAGAGACTCTGGACTCAGGGAAACAAACTGAGGGTTACAGAAAGGAGGGAGGGTGCGGGGATTGGGTAACCGGGTGATAGGTATTAAGGAGGGCACATGTGATGAGCACTGGGTGTTATATGCAACTAATGAATCGTTGAACACTACATCAAAAACAAGATATACTATATGCTGGCTAACTGAACATAATAAAAAGAAAGGTAAAAAAGGAAAAAGTAAAATTGGGGGGTGTCTGGCTGGCTCAGTTGGTAGAGCATAAGACCCTTGATCTCTGGGGTAGAACATGTGACTCTTGATCTGAGCTAAAACAAACTCAAATGTTTGGGTTGTAAGTTCGAGCCTCCATATTGGGTGTACAGATTACCTAAAAATAAAATCTTTAGGGGCACCTGGATGGCTTAGTCAGTTAAGCGTCTGTCCTTGGCTCAGTTCATGATCCCAGGGTCCTGGGATTGAGCCCTGCATTGGGCTTCTTATTCAGCAGGGAGTCTGCTTGTTCCTCTGCCCCTCCCCCTGCTTGTACTCGCTCTCTCAAATAAATAAATAAAGTCTTTAAAAAAAGTAAAACTGGAAGGAATAACCTAAAACATTGCTAATGCTCTTATTCAGCCAATTGATGCATGCCGTCTTTAAATTTTAAATGGATGTCCCATTTCTGGGAAAGATTCTTCAAATATTGAAAAATCTGAAAGATTTAATTTAAACATATAAACATATAAAGGCTAAGAAGCTTTGAGTCACTGTGTTACGTTTCATAAACAGCTGTTTCTTTGTGCTCTAGTTCAGTGGTTTCTAAAGTGTGGTCCCCAACCACTGCATCAGTATCCCATGGTAACATGTTAGACATGCAAATTCCTGGCTCCTTCTCTGTCCTATTATATCAGAAACTCTGGGGTTGGGGCTAACAATCTTGTGTGAAGAAGCCCTCCAGGTGATTCTAATGTAGGCTAACTTTGAAAACCAGTTCTTTAGTGTGTACATAATGCCTGATGCATCCACATGTCTATTGAGTTCTATTTAAGCAATGCTAAAAAAAGAGATTGAACACATTATTTCTACTCAAATTAGATTTAGTTGCTTAGAAAATGCTAATGAGCCAATTTTTAATTTTTTTTTTTCTGAAGAGACTATGACTTTTGGCTACATGTAAAAAGAAAAATAAAGGAAAAACAAAAAAAACTAACTTGAGTTGAGAGTCATGTAGAGAAAAATACACGGCCAATTATTTCACTTTTTGACAAGTAATATTCTGCAATTTAAACATTGATTACAAATTATATCTAGGTGTAATAATTTGATATATATATCATTCTTTCCATATGTTAAGTAACAATTATTAAGTTATTCATATCTTTTCTTATACATTTCTATCTGCTTTATCATATTTTGGGAGAGAGATACTAAAATAACCCACAATGATTGTGGATTTGTCAATTTCTACTTTAAAAATTTTATTTTTATTTATTTTTTAAAAACTATTTTATTTATTTATTTGAGATAGTGAGTGAGAGAGAGAGCAGGATTGGGGGAGGACAGGGAGAGGTAGAAGCAGACTCCCCACTGAGCAGAGAGCCTGATGCAGGCTCAATCCCAGGACCTGGGGATCATGACCTGAGCTGAGGCTTAACTGACTGAGCCACCCAAGTGCCCCCTACTTTAAAAATTTTAAATTCAAGTTTTTGGGTACATGGAGGTTTTTGCTTATTCCATAGTCTTTGTAAACTGTTGTCATTCCAAAGGAAATGCTTCAAGATCCACACATGGTCAATTTCACTTGCTTTGCAAATGTATTAATTTATTTCCCATATATAAAGAATGTATATGTAAGAATAAACATACACAAACACACAAAAATACATACTCCTTCACCCATATTACTCCCATAGCCCATCCTCCCACATTTAAGGTTGGCTCAACACATTGCGAGGGTACAATATGGACACTATAAATAGGAACAATTGTGAGAGAAGCATGGTTTTGCTGAGATACTGTGGATGAGATGAGCTTTCTAAGGCCTAGAACAAAAAGTACACATGAGAGCCAGGCAAAATGGAATACCTATTGCAGTGGGATAGCTATAAAGTTTAATGCAATTAATGACATTTGAGTTTGTTTTAGCTCAGAAACAAAGATTGTTCATTCCAGAGGGAACCACGCAATGAAAAATAACACATTACATCAGTGAGCACTTCACCCACCTTCAAAGTCATACTCTTTGATAGAAAAGTTGGTAAGACTGGTCAGGATATGACTGAACTACACGCACTGGAATAGAATTCCATGTGTGGGTTTCTGTGTTTTGTGTTGTGTGTGTGTGTGTGGGGGGGGGGTTGTTGTGGTTGTGGTTGATGTGATCCTTCACCTGTTGCTGCCTCAAGAGAAATCATAGCTAAAGGGAAGCATATTTGTCTTGACAGCATGGTTTTTTGTTTTTCTCAAACTGATCATGGGGAAAACACTACAGATTTAACTTTTCTCCCCATCATCTCCAAAAAAATCTAAAAAATACTGAAACAGCTGTGGTCAAGTAGTTGAAAGGATTCCTTCTACCATGGTATATTTTCTTTGGGTTGAAAGTACTAAATAGATCTATAATCTAAGCTGTTTTGGAGTCACCCTTCAGAAAGATGTCTAGTATAGAAGAAATTACTTAATAGTAGAGATGAGGTATACCCATGCTTTTCATAAGAAGGAAATCTCCACTTCCCCAAACTTTAGTATTTAGTCCATACCTGCTTGGGAAGCAGTGTATTCTTAGAGCTCTGTGAAGGAAAATCTGTCACCTTGGACATCAACAAGGTAAGAGTTGTTCTGAAGCTAAGATATTTTGCAAAGATTTTTATAAATTGTAAAGTGCTAATACAAATATTAAATATCTCTATTTATATCCTTTGGTTGTTTGTAATCAACTAGATGAGAAGCCTGAACTGAATAATTATACCTCAAGTTAAAGATCACATCCTGAGCTCCAGGACCATGCAAACTCATGAGACTTTAATGTGACTTCAGTTTCTCTATTGCAGAGTGGATAGGAATGGAAATGGAAGACGTGCATATTGGTATGATGTGCTGTTTCCATAGCACATTAGATGTACACCAGTTGGAAAAAACTCTCACATAAGCACACAACACAAAGACAAGAGGCTACCTAAATAAAATGGGCTGCAATTGCCTTCCCCCTGCCCATGTATAACATGTCCCCTTTCTCATGCACAGACCTTCAGAATATCTGGAAAGAATTTCTAGACAAAGAAATAAGGTGCTTCCACAGGGCATTTTGTTCCTTATGTGGACTCTCCAAAAATATGGTTTTCTATCACATCTTAGACATTCACGCTCAAGGAATATAACTACCTGCCAAATGGGGAATTCCTAAGGACAATAGTAGGACATTCTGAGAAGATAATAAAAGTAATACAAGAAGTAAAAAACTAGACACAAGAAGTATTTCTTATTTTGTCCTCAAAAGCACATAGTTTTAATTTAAAAAGATTCTCAAAACCTTGAAAATAGTAACCATGTTACCTTTCAGTAAACAAATGGTTTATAGCCTTGAAGAGTTCAGAGCCTACTTTTTAGCCACCCAGTGTTATTTTCCTGCTTCTTTCGAATATGAATATACCATATATTAAGACAAAGTAATAAAAACCTTACTTTATTGTGGGAAAATATTAGTACCTTAATCATGTTATTGCTTGAATTTAATAAAAATGCTCTAGATGTAATCATCCCTCATTTTGTAGAAAGAACATTTTAAACTCATGTCAGAGGTAACAGCTGATCCTGTTTCCTCTTCAGAGCAAACTCTGGCCTTCAGAGAAAGTTTATGTTCTCAAGAAGGAAAAGAATTAGCCAAGTTCAGAATAAATGTCTTCCAGAAATACAGGAGCTGAGAAATGAATAGAGTTCTAAAGATGACAGACATTAATAAAACATCAATGTCATAAAAAGCTCTAACTCCTTAATTCCTATAATAGTTCATTTATTTTTTTAATTCAACAAATATTCATTAAGCACCTATATTTTGACAGCTAATATCTTAAACTTTAGGGATAGAAGCTCATATTCTATTTGAGATAACACAGAAAATAAACAAACAAATAATAAAACAATACAATTTCAAAGAGTAACAAGTGCTATGAAGAAAATAGAAAAGGCTATTGTCCGACCTGGGTCGGTTCACCCCTCCTTAGGCAACCCATGAGAGATTATGGACTCTGAGAAACAAACTGAGGGTTCTAGAGGGGAGGGGGGTGGGAGGATGGGTTAGCCTGGTGATGGGTATTAAAGAGGGCACTTACTGCATGGAGCACTGGGTGTTATACGCAAACAATGAATCATGGAACATTACATCAAAAACCAATGATATAATGTATGGTGATTAACATAACATAATAAAAAAAAAAGAAAAGGCTATTGTCATAGTGAGTGATTCAGCAAGACTCCTTGTATGTGACAATTCAGCATTAAGTTTTACATCATTTCATAGCAAAGCAATAGCACTGAATAAAATGAAAAAATTAATAATCACCTATTCTGTGCTAGGTAATATGGGGATTTTACAAACAATTTAAGATGCACCATTGCCCTCAAGGAAGCAAGATGTTAAAACAGATAGGTTATTAATCCAAAAGTTAACTAACAGGTCAGGAGTATCTATAGATGCCACAAAGACATAATAATAATAATATAATAGCTATCAAGTATATGCTAAATACTGTAATATTGTGGGAGAAAAAGACCCAAAATACCTATTGTGTTTTAGAGTGTGTTTTAGGGTGTGTATTACTTAGTTTAATCTTTTTTATATAGAAAGTGCAAAATTAAAAATTATGTAAAATTCAAAAAGAGAGAAAAACTAAACTGTAGGGCTCAGGGATTCATATACTATAGTAAAACTATAAAGGGAATGGGGCTAGCTCTGTTAGAGAGGAAGGGGGCTGTTAATTAGACAGAACACATGGGAGCTTCTTGGGTGTTGGCAATATTATAGTTCTTTTCTTTGAGAATTATTACACAGGAATTCCTTTTAGAACTAATTGTCAAAGTATAAATTTGACATTTCTCCATGTATGTGATATTTCTTTGTGTGGTACTTCATAAATAATCAAAAATACAGAAAGAGCAAGAAAATGGGACACAGAAGAATAAGGAAGGAGGAGAAAGGGAATAAGGCAGCTGTACTATGTGAGTTTGGAGATGGAAGCAATTAAAATTACCATGGTAAAAGGGAACACTTTATTGGGATGGGTTTTGAGCTGAACCATGAAGTGTGACTAGATTTGTTTAAACAGAAATGCAGGTAGGGGCATTCCAAGCAAAGGAAAGACTATGTACAGATGTCTGGAGGTAGGAAAGGTCAAGGATGTTTCACTGATTAGAAATTAAATTAGTCAATGTTAATAGAAGTATCAAAAGCATTTTGACACTTCAAGAGCATTTTTAAAGATGATTAGGGGGTTCCTGAACTCCCCTCCTCCCATGGACACAGAGAATGAATGGATGCACATGGAAATTCAGAAAGTAGCTGGATGACTCCTACATATCAGGCAAATGAGAATATGCCCACAGTGAAATGGTTAGGAAAGGCTGAGACATACTCTCATCATAAACCCCATTCCTGGTATAGTGCCATACAATCTAGGAGGGAACCTCCAACTCTCAGATTCTCCCTGAAGAGTGAAGGGTTTAGACCACATATGTAGCGACCCAACTTTTAAGACTCCTACCTGAGGGATGGGTCCTCCAAACACCTTGCTTTGAGAGTCAACAGGCTTTGCATGCATGAGACCCATAAGACTATAACAAAGAAAGAAGCAGTCATTAAAGGCCTGAAAATTCATTGCAGCTATTACTCCAGGGCTCAACACAGAGGGAACAGGCAAAATTTGCCTATCTCCCTGTCTTACTCTGAAAGGTTGGGTATATTTTCATATGTTAGAAGCTGCTGCCTGAGGGTCAGTCTTTTAACTTAACACATACCCAGAGAACACCTCCCGTACCCTCTCCTACCTGCTTGCACCAAGTTGCCAGTCTCTCCTGGAAAGAGGTTGTATATATGTCTGCTCCCTAGCTTTTGCAACTGCTGCCCAAAGAACATGTCCCCAGAATGCCTGGCTCTGATATCCCATGGGACTTCTATTCATGAATCTCACTGTACTGTCTCAAACAAAGAAGCATTCTTATACCATCATGGTTTAGCATAGAAGGAGCAGGCAAAAACACCTGTCTCTCTAAAAGGAGTATATCTGCATACTGCAAAAGCTGTTGCTTGATGGTCAGGCTTCTAATTTAGCACACATCTAGAGGCCAACTGCCATCTTCCCTGGAGATCAGGGAAGCCTGTTGTCACCTCCCTTGCTGTCTCCCTCTAGCCTGCTTCAAGTTGCCAGTATCTCTGTGGAAGGAGTTTATACACATAGTTAGTGCCACCGTTTTTGTGGCTGTTATCTGAAGGATAGTGAGGCTCTGGTGGCAAAAGAGGCTTGCATTCAGCAGTCCCACAGGATTGTAAAAAACAAAGAACGTTTTAATAGGCTTAGAAGCACCTGCACCCCAATGGCTATACACTTGGGATCAGTGCAGAAGGAGCAGGCAAAAATGCCCATCTTCCAGTTACTCCCTGGAAGGGTTCTAACTACATACTTTCACAGCTGTTGTCTGAAGATCCAACTTGCAACCAGTTTGCATCTAGGTGCTGAATGTGCCTCCCCTTCCCCACCCCCCCCGGGACATTTATAGGTTTTGTACACTCTCAACTAGTGGGAGCCACTAAGAACAAAGAATGTGGCTTGAACAATCATAAAACCTTGAAGGACAACCAGGAGCACAGGCTGGACTGATCGATGAGCTTCATCTCCAATACAAGATCACTCTGTGGGGACTGGGAGAGTTGGCAGTTTTAGCTGATACACAGAAACCAACACAAAGATTCAAGGAGAAGAAACAAAAGAATATGTTCCAAACAAAAGAACAAGATAAAACTGCAGAAAACAAATTTTACTTAAATAAAATTAAGTGATTTATCTGAGAGATAGATTTAAAATAATGGTCATAAAGATGTTCATGGAGATAAGGAGAACAATATAAGAACAAAGTGAGAATTTAAACAAAGAGACAGAAAATATTAAAAAGTACCAAACAGAAATGACATAGCTGAGGAATATAAAAATTGACTGGAAAGTTCAACTTAGAGGGTTTCAACAGCAGACTAGATCAAGCAGAAGAAAGGATCAGCAAACTCACAGACAGGCAGTGAAATTCATCTATCAGAGGAGCAACAAGGAAAAAAAAAGAATAAAAAAGGGTGAAGAGAGATGAAGGAACTAATGAGAAACCAGAAGTAGACCCATATACACTCATAAGGGTCCCAAAACAAAAAGACATAGAGAAAGGGGCAGAAAGCTTATTCAAAGAAATAATGGCTGAAAACTGCCCTAATCTGGAGAAAGAAACAGGCATCAAAATCCAGCAAACCTAAGGATTACAAAACAAGAAGAATCCAAAGAAACCCGTACTGAGACACATTAACATTAAACTGTCAAAAGATAAAGACTAGGAGAGAGTCTTAAACTCAGCTAGAGAAAAACAACCTGTTAGGTACAAAGGAACACCTATAAGACTATCAGCAGATTTTTCAGCAGAAACTTTGGAAGCCAAAGGGAGTGACATGATATATTCAAAAGACTGAAAGAAAAACAACAACAACAACAACAACAAAGCCTGCCAACCAAGAATACTCAGCAAAGTTGTCCTATAGAATTGAAGGAGAGATAAAGAGTTTTTCCAAACAAGGACAAGATAAAACTCATTACCACTAGACTGGTCTTAAAAAAATTTAAGTGAAGTTCTTCAAGCTGAAATGAAAGTATGCTAATTAGTAACAAGAAAACATACAGAAGTATAAAAAAATCACTGGTACATGTAAGTATATAGTTATATTCAGAATATTCTAATATTGTAATGATGGTGGATATATCCCTTATAAGTCTAGTATGAAGGTTAAGAGATAAAAGCATTAAAAATAACTATAGCAATTTGTTAATGGATACACAAAGTAAAAAGATGGAAATTGTAATATCAAAAACATAAAACATGTAGGGGTGTATAAATGTAGAGTTTTTGTATACATTCCAAGTTAAATTATTTTCAGCTTAAAATAGTCTGTTATAAGTATATAATGTGTTATAGCCTCAGAGTAATCACAAAGCAAAAACTTATAGTAAATACATGAAAGTTAACAGGAAAGGAATCTAAGCATTCCACCACAGAAAATCATCAAATTACAAAGGAAGAGAACAAAAGAAGAAAGAAACAAAGGGATTACAAACCACCCAGAAAGCAATTAACAAAATGGCAAAGGTAAGTCCCTACCTTCCAATAATTGCTTTAAATGTAAATGGACTAAATTCTCCAATCAAAAGACATAGAGTGGCTAAATAAAAATTCAACAACGATGTATATGTTGCCTACAAGAAGTCTCATTTCAGCTTTACGGACACACACAGACAGAAAGTGAAGGGATGGATTAAGATATTCCATGTAAATGGAAACCAAAAGAACCTAGAGTAGCTATACTTATATCGGACAAAATAGATTTTAAGACAAACATTGTAATAAGAGACAAAGAAGGTCATTCTTTAATGACAAAGGGATCAATCCAACAAGAGGATATAACATTTGTAAATATTTATGCACTCAATGTAGGCTCACCTAAATATATAAAGCAAAAACTAACAGACTTAAAGAGAGAAACAGACAGCAATATAATAACAGTAGGTGAATTTGATACCCTTCTTTTAACAACGGATAGATCATTCACACAGAAAATCAATAAGACAGTATTGGACTTAAACTACCCATTAGACCAGATAGACATAACAGATATTTACAGAACATTCCATCCAACTGCAGTAGAATACACATTCTTCTCAAGTGCATATGGAACATTCTCCAGAATAGAGCATATGTTAGGTCACAAAACAAGTCTTAATAAATTTAAGAAGACTGAAATTATATCAAGCATCTTTTCTGACCACAATGATTTCTGGAATAAAAACTCTTTGTCTCTCCTTCAATTCTATAGGACAACTTTGCTGAGTATTCTTGGTTGGCAGGCTTTGTTGTTGTTGTTGTTGTTGTTTTTCTTTCAGTCTTTTGAATATATCATGTCACTCCCTTTGGCTTCCAAAGTTTCTGCTGAAAAATCTGCTGATAGTCTTATAGGTGTTCCTTTGTACCTAACAGGTTGTTTTTCTCTAGCTGAGTTTAAGACTCTCTCCTAGTCTTTATCTTTTGACAGTTTAATGTTAATGTGTCTCAGTACGGGTTTCTTTGGATTCTTCTTGTTTTGTAATCCTTAGGTTTGCTGGATTTTTTTTTTTTTTTTTTTAAGTTTTTTTTTTTTTTTTAAGATTTTATTTATTTATTTGACAGAGAGAGAGATAGCGAGAGCAGGAACACAAGCAGGGGGAGTGGGAGAGGGAGAAGCAGGCTTCCCGCCGAGCAGGGAGCCCGATGTGGGACTCGATCCCAGGACCCTGGGATCATGACCTGAGCCGAAGGCAGACGCTTAACGACTGAGCCACTCAGGCGCCCCTAGGTTTGCTGGATTTTGATGCCTGTTTCTTTCTCCAGATTAGGGCAGTTTTCAGCCATTATTTCTTTCCAGAAATCAATTACATGAAGAAAACTAGAATATTCACAAATGTGTAGAAATGAAACAACAGTCTCATGAACAACCAATGAGTGAAAGAAGAAAACAAAAATAAAAAAATATTTTGAGACCAATGAAAATCAGAACAGAAGATATCAAAATTTACGGGATGCAGCAAAAGCAGTTCTAAGAAGTTCTGAGTGATAAATACCTATATTAAGAAATAAGAAAGATCCCAAGCAAATCACCCAACTGTATACCTCGAGGAAATAGAGAAAGAACACATGAAGTCCAAAGTTGGTAGGAGGCAGGAAATAACAAATATCAGAGCGGAAATAAATGAAATAGAGACAGAAATCAATCAATCAATCAATGAAATAAGATCTGTTTTTTTTTAAAAGATAAAACAGACTTTCAGCTAGACTCATCAAGAAAAAAAGAGCAAATAATAAAATTATAACTGAAAGAGGAGACATTATAACTGATACCATACAAACACTAAGAATCATAAGATACTTCAGTGAATATTATACACCAAAAAAATTGGACAACCTAGAAGAAATCAACAAATTCCTAAAACCATGCAACCTATAAGACTGAATCATGAAGAAATAGAATTTGAGTGGACCAATTAACAGTAAGGAGACTGAGTCACTTATCAAAACCTCTCAACAAAAACAGTTCATGACCAGATAGCTTCACTGGTGAATTCTACCAAACATTTAAAGAATTAATATCAATCCTTCTCAAAATTTTCCAAAAGACAGAAGAGAAGGGAACACTTCCAAACTAATTTTATGAGGACAACATTACTGTGATACCAGAATTAGACAAGAACATTACAGAAAGAAAATTACAGGCCAATATCCTGTTTCTAATGAAGACAGATGCAAAAATCCTCATTAAATATTAGTAAATGGAATTCAACAATACATTAAAAGGATCATACACCATGATCAGGTGGCATATACTATAGGAATGCAAGGATGATTCAACATTCACAAATCAATCAATGTGATATACCACATTAACAAATTGAAGGATAAAAATTCTATGACCAACTCAATAGATGCAGAAAACCACCTGGAAATATTCAATATCCTTTCATGATAAAAACCCTCAACAAACTGAATATAAAGGGAATATATCACCATAATAAAGGCTATATATGACAGCCTACAGCTAATATCATACTGAATGTTGAAAGGTGAAAGATTTTCTTCTAAGATCAGGATTAAGGCTAGGATACCAACAATCAAGATTCTTATTCAACATGGTACTAGAAGTCCTGGCCAGAGCAATTAGGCAAGAAAAAGAAATAGAAGTCATCCAAATCAGAAGAAAGAAGTAAAATTGTCACTACTTGCATGACATTATATATAGAAAACATTAAAGACTCCACCAAAAACTTTAGATCTAAGCAACAAATTCAGTAAAGTTGCAGGATACAAGATCAATAAACAAATATCTGTTGTGTTACTGATAAAAACAATCTATCAGAAAGAGACTAAGTAAACAATGCCATTCATAATATCCTCAAAAATACTTAAGAATAAATTTAATCAAGGAAGTGATAGATCTGTACATTGAAAACTGTAGGACATTGATAAAAAAAAAATTGAGGAAGATACAAATGGAAAGATATTCTGTGCCCATGGATTGGAAGAATTAATATTGTTATAATGTCCAGACTACCCAAAGAAATGTACACATCCAATGCAATCCCTATCAAAATTTCAATGGTATTTTTCACAGAAATAGAAAAAACACTGCTAAAACTTGTGTGATATGACAAATAACTCTAAGTAGCCAAAACAATCCTGAGAAAGGAAGACAAAAACTAGAGGCATCATACTTTTTAATATAAAACTATATTAGAAAGCTATAGTAATCAAAATAATATGGTATTTGCCCAAAAACAGATGCAGAGATCAATGTAACAGAATGGAGACCCAGAAATAAGCCAATGGCCAATTAATTTATAACAAAGGAGCCAAGAATATACAATGGGGCAAGGGTAGTCTATTCAATAAATGATTCTGGGTAAATAGAATATTCATATACCAAAGAATGAACCTGGACCCTTAACTTATACCATAAACTAAAATCTACTCAAAATGGATTAAAGAATTGAATGTAAACCTGAAACCATAAAACTTCTAGAAGAAAATGGGGTAAGCTCCTTGAAGTCTATCTTGGCAATATTTTTTGTTTGTTTGTTTCAGGGTGGATTTGATACCAAAGGAAAAGGCAACAAAAGCAAAAATAACCAAGTGGGACAACTTGAAACTAAAAAGCTTCTGCACAGCAAAGGAAATCATCAACAAAATTAAAAGGCAACCCATGGAAAGGACAAAGTATTTGCAAAGCAGCTATCTGGTAAGGGTTTAATATATAACATATGTAAAGAACTCATACAACTCAGTAACAACAATAACAACAAAACAACCCCCCAAAACAATCCCACTCAAAAATGGGCAGATGAACTGAGTAGACCTTTTTGCCAAGAAGCTGTACAAATGTCTAACAGGTACATGAAAAAAGGTGCTCAACATCATTAATCATCAGGAAAATGCAAATCAAAACCACAATGAGATATTACCTTACCTTATACCTATTAGAGGGATTATTATAAAAAGACAACAGATAAGAAGTGTGGGAGAGGAGGTGGATCAAAGGGAACTCTTGTGCACTGTGGGTAGAAATGTAAATTTCTAGCCACTTGGAAAACAGTATGGAGGACACTGAAAAAATTAAAGTAGAAATACATTATAACTAGCAATCCCACTTCTGGATGTATGTCGAAGAGATATCTGCAGTCCCATGTTCATCGCAGTATTATTCACAAGTCAAGTTATGGAAACAACCTATAAACACCCCTGGATGGAAGAATGGATAAAAAAAGAGGTGGTATATAACACAATGGACTATTACTCTGCCATAAGAAAGAAGGAAATTCTGCTATTTGTGACATGAATGGACCTTAAGACCATTATGCTAAGTGAAATAAATCAGACAAGGGAAACACTATATATCACTTACATGTGGAATCTTAAACAGCGGAACCTCTAGAAACAGAGATCAGAGTGGTGGTTACTAGAGGGTAGGGGGTTGGGGAAATGGATGATGGTGGTCAAAGAATACAAACTTCCAGTTATAAGATGGATAAGTTCTGTGATCTAATATACAGCATAGGGATTATAGTTAAGAATGCTGTATCATATACTTGAAAGTCGTTAAGAGAGATCTTAAATGTTTTCACCACACAAAAAAGGTAATTGTGTGATGTGATGGAGGTGTTAGCTAATGCTATGGTGGTAATCATTTTGCAATATGTAAGTACACCAAATCAACAGATTGTACACCTTAACCTTACACAATGTTATATGCCAACTATATCTCAATAATGGTGGAAACAATAAAAATAAATAAATAAAACAGAAAGAAATCTCATGATGGAGAGGGGTATGAGAGATGACAAGAAGGTAGGTTAGGATGAAATCAGGTGGGACTTTAAAAACCAAAATGGAAAAAAAAAATTGAGTTCTTGATTGCTGAGACATAGACATGAGGAAGGAATATTTTTGCATTTCTGTAACACTTCTTCCTATGCTGCTTCAAAATAGACTTAACCTCTATGTTTATTTGTATCATATCCTGAAAATTTATCATCTCCCTGGTTGATTTTAACTTTTTCCAGTGAATCTATAACCAAACAGCAGACAAGGGATAGCATTTGAGGTCAATGAATAATTGAGGTGCATCCACTGAGACCCCTGTGGGAGTCTGTCCTTGGGTCCACTGAGATGCTCATGTGTTAGGAAAGGTAGGTGGGCTGGGCCAGAGAGGACCCTATTTCTCAGCAGGTGCAGTTTTTTTGATAACTTTTACAGGTCGTCCTCTGCTCACCATTGAAGTGTGTGTGTGTGTTGGGAGTGGGTAGTTTGAGTATCAAAATCTAAAGTTAAAAAATAGTCTTATTGGGAAATATATCTTTACAGAAAGAGAGTGAAGATATCAAACAAATACAATTGACCTGACAAAACATTTAATAAAGCACACAAGAGCAGCAGACAGACACAACTGGAAATTCCTCATTATCACACCACTTGACATACATTAGAGAGCTGGCTTTCATGTAAACCAGAAACAGCCCACACTTCTGCCAATTGTATCTGCATTTGCATAGGAATGAATGTATGATGATTAATATCCTGTTTTATTTACTCACTGGCTTTTTAAAGATGGATCTAAAGTTAAAGCCTAAACAGGAGCTAAAAGAAATTTGCACTGAAGAGTTGTTTTAGTTAAGATCAAAAAGTAGGCAGGTGTCAAAGCACATCTTCAGTATCAAAAATTCCTTATTAAGTCTTTAAATTTTTTTCTATTTCCTCTGGGAACAAAGTTTAGCGAAAAGAGAAGATCCAGACAAACATACCCAGGATGATGAGTTTCTTCTCACACTGATTCCCTATATTATGGGCCATTCCCTCTTCCACACTAAATTACTATCTATCTGTGCAAAATGAAATGGAAACTCAACGGGGGGGAGGTTACTCAGATAATTTAGGTCAAAAATAAGTTCTCCAGAAACATCCAGATTGAGGCAAACATGTTTTCTATGGTTCATATCATCCTGATAATTGCCTTAATTCTCCATTTCATTTTGATTCTGTAGACAGCTTAATGGCAGTTAAGATTTTTTGGATCTTGCAGCATAAGAATAAATACTCAATTAAGGCTTTTTCAGATGAGTCAGAGATAGAAAATCACTGTAGCTATAAGTGATGCATTCTCTCCACTCCCAACCATTTGCTAGCCTGTAAGTTTTCAGATACAACTTGAAACTGAATATTTGTATTGACAAACTAAAGAGAATAAATCATTAAAAAAAAATTTCTTCCTTACTGAAGTATCAAATTAAAGTTCAATTGCTGTTCGTAGTCTGGGGCTCAGACCACTATTACCAGAATCATTTGCAAAGCGTAGGAAAAAAAAAAATTATTATTTGTCAGACAATATAAGAGGTATGAAGGGTCAAGGAAAAATTAATTAATGTATTTATTAACTCATTCACATAACAAGTATTTACTAAACCAGATGTACCAAATGCCATTCTAGAAGCTTGAAATACATCGGTGAACAAAAAAGCAAAGACTTCTGGCCTCGTGGAGTTTAGGATTCTAGTAAGGAGGTGGGAAGCCAACTAAATAATAGACATACTTACAGGTAATGTATATCCTGTGTGTGAGGGTGAAAAATGCTATGGGAAAGGGAGAAGTAGAGCAGGCTAAGGGGATTAGGGAAGTTACTGGAGGGGGCAATGTTGATTTCTCAAATATGGTGCCCAGGGGAATGATGTATTCAAAATGTGACTTATGAGCAGAGACTTGAAATGAGAGTTACCTCTGTGGATATCTGGGAATAGAAGGCTTCGTGCTGTGAAAACATCTAGAACCAGGGCCCCAAAGCAGGAATCTCTCTTATATGTGTGAGGAACAGCAAGGAGGCCAGAATTTGAGGCACAGTGTCAAGAAGAGGTAGCAGGATTTGAGAGCTGAGAGTCACGTGCACCATTGCAAGGAGTAGGCAGTTATTCTGAATGAGGTGGGAGCTATTGCAGGGCTCTGAGCAGAGGTGTGGCATGGCCATGTGTTGAGAAGAGACTGTGGGAAATACGAGATGGCAAAGGTAAGAGATGATGGTAGCTTAGGACTACATGGCAGCAGTGGAGGCAGCACAACGTGATCAAATTATAAATATATGTTGAAGGAGGAGCCAACAGGGTTTCCTGATTGACTGGTTGTTGGATATAAGAGTAAAAGGGGAGTCAAGAATGACTCTAAGACTTGTGATTTGAATACCTGGGAAAAACACATTACCATCAGTTGGAATTAAAAAAAAAAAAAAAAATGGCTCCAGGTATAGTAAATGCTACCAGTGGTCAGGAGATCAGTTTAATTTTGGCTATGTTAAGCTTGAGATACCTATAGATACCCAAATGGAAAGGTAAAGTAGCAGTTGACTATATGTCAGGAATTCAGGGCAGGTCTGGACAAGAATTGTAAGTTTAGGATTTTAATTTTCTCCCATATCTTCCTAGTGCTTACTATTCTTCTTAGGATGACAGCCCTTCTTCCTAGCTTCCCAGAATTTGTTTTTGGCATGTTCATGGGTCTAACTTTCCCATCCCTAGTGTCCATCAAAACTTACTTGTCTTTTATCTCATTTCGACTCTTCAGGGAATTAATTTGGCAGACTCTAATATAGATAACAATAATGGTAATCATAACAGCTCTTAAGGAGACTGCTATGGTTTCTTTTCCTCCAGAGCCCACAGGTAGACTACATTCCCCAGCCTTCCCTGCTGTTAGGAGGAATCATGTGACTGACTTCTGTCCAATGGAATATAGACAAAGATCACGTGTAGCATTTCCAAGCCTCAAAATTTCTCTCCCACAATATCTTGCACACTCTAATTTTTGCCTTGTCTGACAGCTAGTCATAGAGGATCACTGGACTGTTCAAAGACCCTAGAGGATGGCAGAGCACTAGTTTGAAAGACCCTGGGACCCTGAATGACTGCATGGAGCACAGCTCCCATGCTAAATCTACATTGGACTGAAGAGGAGATAAACCTTGTTATAATAAGCTTCCGAAATTATAAAGTCGTTACAGCAGTTTGCATATCTTGACTAATAGGTAAGTTGAGTATTAACTATGTCCCAGGCATTATTCTAAGCCCTTGAAATAGAATGCCATTATTATGCCAACTTTACATCGGGCCTTGAAGACAAGAGAAAAGATAGGGTTAATTTCATGTTTCCAAGCCTGTCATCAACTTCCTCCAGTTTTTGCCTTTCCCTTATGCCATTTCCTCCTCGTAGATCATCTCCATTATGAAGTTTCTTTCCTCCTGTTTTTCATCCTATATTTGTTGCTAATGAACAAGGCAGACTTAGCCTACTACTGCTGTCTAGTGTCAACTGGAGCCTTGTAGTTGCTTACTAGGCTTCTGATATTTTGTTTTACAAAGGAGTCTATGCTACCATTTCTAATATTCAGTTATACTTCTCTTCATCTCTTTGCAACCTAGTTTCATACTCACTACTGGACTGCAAATGTCCTATTGACTTCATTAGGTAATTTGTAGTCCCAATTTACTAAATATTTTTGGGTCTTCTGCCCTGAAACTTCCTGTCTCTTGGCTTCTGTGAGACTAGAGTTATCTGCTGGCTCATTTTTTACATCTCTGTGTACCTCTTCTATGTCTTCCATTTTAAATGTGGTCTCTGATACTGGCTCTTTTCTCTGGATAGAAATTGAATTTCTAAGCTGAAGACTTCCAAATACAGATTTGAACCCCTCCTTCTTCCATATTAATATTAGTAGTTATGACAGGGCATTCCAATTTAGTTTAGTTTTGAAAACACTTCTGACTCAATGCATCAAAACTTAATTTCTCATTTTGCCTCGAACCAACACAGGGAAGCCTATTAATTCTTCTGTAAGACTGATTGATAGGTTAAGTACTCAATAAATATTTGTTCATAGATAACCTCTTCAATTAATCTCTTATCCTCATACACTGTTTGTCACAGAGCCACATTACTCCTAAATACTTTATCAATGTTTCTTTTCAACCACACAGCTATTACTATAGGTCAAAAGTATCATTTTTGGCCTAGATTTGCATTAATCTTCCAACCAGTGTTTCTGCCAAAAATTTCACCTATATGCAATTTGCTGTCCACTCAGGTACCCAAGTGATTATAAAAAACAACACCATAGGGGGGCGGAGCAAGATGGCAGAGGAGTAGGAGACCTGGATTTCGTCTGGTCTCAGGAATTCAGCTGGATAGGGATCAAACCATTCTGAACACCTACAAACTCAACAGGAGATCGATGAAAAGAATAGCAACAACTCTCTGAACAGAAAAGCGACCACTTTCTGGAAGGTAGGATGTGCGGAGAAGTGAATCTGAAGCGATATTTGGGAGGATAGACTGCGGGGGAGGGGGCTCCGTTGGCCTCTTCTGGCAAGTGATAGAGCCGCAGAGCACAAAATTGGAACTTTTAGAAGTCTGCTGTGCTGAGGGACGTCGCTCCAGTGGCTAAGCGGGGGGTGGAACCCTCACGGGACAGTGTAGTCTCAGGACCCTCGGGGTCACAGAAAGACTGGGGGTGTCTGAGTGTGGCAGAGCTCCCAGGAATCGGAGCAGGGAAGCCGGCTGCAGAGACAGAGCCGAAGAGCGGGCTCTCAGCTCGGGGTTGCCATAAACCGTGATCCGTGGCACAGTCGGGCCACTGCTCCTCCAGCAGGGACTCAACAAGCAGCAGATCCAGGGAGACTCCCCTTCCTCCCCCAGGAGGAACAGTGCGGGAGCGCACCGCAGGGATCTGCTGGGTTTGGAGACTCCACACGGGGTCAGGTGCCAGAGATAGAAACGCTCGGTCACAGGCCGGGTGAGCACGGAGTGCGGCCGGAGACGGGGGAGACGGGAGTGACTGATTGCTTTTCTCTGGGGGTGCATTGAGGAGCAGGGCCCCGAGTTCTCGGATCCTCCTGGGTGGAGATTGGGAGGCCGCCATTTTCACCCTTGGCCTCCAAAGCTGTACGGAAAACTTGTAGGGAACAAAAGCTCCCGAGAGCAAACCCGAGCAGATTACTTAGCCCGGACTGGGCAAGGGCAGAGCAATTCCATCTCCAGCAAAGACATTTGGGAACCATGGCAACAGGCCCCTCCCCCAGAAGATCAGCGAAAACAGCCAGCCAAGACCAAGTTTACCGATCAATGAGAACGGCAGAACTCCAGCGCTAGGGGAATAATGCACATAGAATCCATGGCTTTTTTTTACCATGATTCTTTAGTCTTTCAAAGTTAATTTTTTTTTAACTGTCTTTTTTTTTTTGAATTTTTCTTTTTCCCTTTTTCAACCAACATCTTATCAATCCCTTTTTTAAAAAACATTTTTATTTTTCATTTTTAGAGTCATATTCTATCCCTTCAGAGTAGTTACCCTTATTTTTGGCATATATATATAAGTTGTTCTCTCTTTAAAATTTCGAGATAGTTTCTTCTAACAGATCAAAATATGCCCTAAATCTCTAGTGTATGGTTTTCTTCTACTCTCCTGCCTGATCACATTCTTTCCCTTTTTTTTTCTTTTTTTTTTTAAATCCTCTTCTTTCTTTTTTCAAACAACTTCTTATCAATTCCTTTTATAAAGTTTTTTATAATTTTCATCTTTACAGTCGTATTCCATCCCTTCATCATATCAACCCTTATTTTTGTACATATATAAGTTTTTCTTTCTTTAAAATTTTGGGAGACACTTTCTTCTAACAGACCAAAATACACCCAAATTCTAGCGTGTGGCACTGATCTATGCACCAGCCTTATCATATTTGATCATATCCTGTTGTTTTTTGTTTTATTTTTGTTTGTTTTTATCTTTTTCTTTTTCTTTTTTTTTTTTTTCTTTCTTTCCCTTTCTTTTCCCCCGGCTTCAGGTCTTTTCTGATTTGTTTAGAGTATATTTACTGAGGACGTTGTTACCCTGTTAGCATTTTGTTCTCTCATTCATCTATTCTCCTCTGGACAAAATGACAAGATGGAAAAAATCACCTCAACAAAAAGAACAAGAGGTAGTACCAACTGCCAGGGACATACTCAATACGCACATTAGTACGATGTCGGATCTAGAGTTCAGAATCATCACTTTAAAGATACTAACTGGGCTTGAAAAAAGCATGGAAGTTATTAGAGAAACCCTTTCTGGAGAAATAAAAGAACTAAAATCTAACCAAGTCGAAATCAAAAAGGCTATTAATGAGGTGCAATCAAATATGGGGGCACTAACTGCTAGGATAAATGAGGCAGAAGAGTGAATCAGTGATATAGAAGACCAAATGATGGAAAATAAAGACTTGAGAAAAAGAGAGATAAACAACTGCTGAATCACGAGGGCAAAATTCAAGAGATAAGCGATACCATAAGACGAAACAACATTAGAATAATTGGGATCCCAGAAGAAGAAGAAAGAGAGAGAGGGGCAGAAGGTATATCGGGGCAAATTATAGCTGAGAACTTCCCTAATTTGGGGAAGGAAACAGGCATCAAAATCCAGGAAGCACAGAGAACCCCTCTCAAAATCAATAAAAATAGGTCAACACCCTGACATCTAATAGTAAAACTTACGAGTCTCAGAGACAAAGAGAAAATCCTGAAAGCAGCTCGGGAGAAGAGATATGTAACCTACAATGGTAGAAACATTAGATTGGCAACAGACCTATCCACAGAGACTTGGCAGGCCAGAAAGGACTGGCATGATATATTCAGAGCACTAAATGAGAAAAATATGCAGCCAAGAATACTATATCCAGCTAGGCTGTCACTGAAAATAGAAGGAGAGATAAAAAGCTTCCAGGACAAACAAAAACTAAAGGAATTTGCAAACACCAAACCAGCCCTGCAAGAAATATTGAAAGAGGTCCTCTAAGCCAAGAAAGAGCCTAAAAGCAACCTAGACCAGAAAGGAACACAGACAATATACAGTAACAGTCACCTTACAGGCAATACAATGGCACTAAATTCATATCTTTCAATAGTTACCCTGATGTAAATGGGCTAAATGCCCCAATCAAAAGACACAGGCTATCAGATTGGATAAAAATATAAGACCCATCGATATGCTGTCTGCAATAGACTCATTTTAGACCCAAGGACACCCCCAGATTGAAAGTGAGGGGGTGGAAGACCATTTACCATGCTAAAGGACACCAAAAGAAAGTTGGGGTGGAAATTCTTATATCAGACAAATTAGATTTTAAACCAAAGACTGTAATAAGAGATGAGGAAGGACACTATATCCTACTTAAACGGTCTGTCCAACAAGAAGATCTAACAATTGTAAATATCTATGCCCCAACACCAAAGAAATACAAACAATTATAAGAACATATTATGAGCAACTCTATGCCAGCAAATTAGATAACCTGGAAGAAATGGATGCATTCCTAGAGATGTATCAACTACCAAAACTGAACCAGGAAGAAATAGAAAACCTGAACAGACCTATCACCACTAAGGAAATTGAAGCAGTCATCAAAAATCTCCCAAAAAACAAGAGCCCAGGGCCAGATGGCTTCCCAGGGGAATTCTGCCAAACATTTCAAGAAGAATTAATACCTATTCTTCTGAAACTGTTCCAAAAAATAGAAATGGAAGGAAAACTTCCAAACTCGTTTTATGAGGCCACCATTACCTTGATCCCAAAACCAGACAAAGACCCCATCAAAAAGGAGAATTACAAACCAACATCCTTGATGAACACGGATGCAAAAATTCTCACCAAAATACTAGCCAATAGGATCCAACAGTACATTAAAAGGATTATTCACCATGACCAAGTGGGATTTATCTCTGGGCTGCAAGGTTGGTCCAACATCCACAAATCAATCAACATGATATAATACATTAACAAAAGAAAGAGCAAGAATCACATCATCCTCTCAATAGATGCAGAAAAAAACATTTGACAAAGTACAGCAACCTTTCTTGATCAAAACTCTTCAGAGTATAGGGATAGAGGGTACATACCTCAATATCATAAAAGCCATCTATGAAAAACCCACAGCGAATATCATTCTCAATGGGGAAAAACTGAGAGCTTTCCCCCTAAGGTCAGGAATGCAGCGGGGATGTCCAGTATAACCACTGCTATTCAACATAGTATTAGAAGTCCTAGCCACAGCAATCAGACAACAAAAAGAAATCAAAGGCATCCAAATTGGCAAAGAAGAAGTCAAACTCTCACTGTTTGCAGATGATATGATACTTTATGAGGAAAACCCAAAAGACTCCACCCCAAAACTGCTAGAACTCATACAGGAATTCAGTAAAGTGGCAGGATATAAAATCAATGCACAGAAATCAGTGGAATTCCTATACACCAACAACAAGACAGAAGAAAGAGAAATTAAGGAGTCAATCCCATTTACAATTGCACCCAAAACCATAACATACCTAGGAATAAATCTAACCAAAGAGGCAAAGATCTGTACTCAAAAACTATAAAATACTCATGAAAGAAATTGAGGAAGACACAAAGAAATGGAAAAACGTTCCATGCTCATGGACTGGAAGAACAAATATTGTGAAGATGTCAATGCTACCTAGAGCAATCTACACATTCAATGCAATCCCCATCAAAATACCATCCACTTTTTCAAAGAAATGGAACAAATAATCCTAAAATTTGTATGGAACCAGAAAAGGCCCCGAATAACCACAGGAATGTTGAAAAAGCAAAGCAAAGCTCGTGGCATCACAATTCCGGACTTCAAGCTCTATTACAAAGCTGTAATCATCAAGACAGTATGGTACTGGCACAAAAACAGACACATAGATCAATGGAACATAATAGAGAGCCCAGAAATGGACCCTCAACTCTATGGTCAACTAATCTTTGACAAAGCAGGAAAGAATGTCCAATGGAAAAAAGACAGTCTCTTCAACAAATGGTGTTGGGAAAACTGGACAGCCAGATGCAGAAGAATGAAACTGGACCATTTCCTTACACCACACACAAAAATAGACTCAAAATTGTTGAGAGACCTCAATGTGAGACAGGAGTCCATCAACATCCTAAAGGAGAACACAGGCAGCAACCTCTTCGACCTCAGCCACAGCAACTTCTTCCTAGAAACATCACCAAAGGGAAGGGAAGCAAGGGCAAAAATGAACTATTGGGACTTCATCAAGATAAAACGCTTGTGCACAGCAAAAGAAACAGTCAACAAAACCAAAAGATACCCGACAGAATGGGAGAAGATATTTGCAAATGACATATCAGATAAAGGGCTAGTATCCAAAATCTATAAAGAACTCATCAAACTCAACACCCAAAGAACAAAGAATCCAATCAAGAAATGGGCAGAAGACATGAACAGACATTTTTCCAAAGAAGACATCCAAACGGCCAACAGACACATGAAAAAGTGCTCAACATCACTCAGCGTCAGGGAAATCCAAATCAAAACCTCAATGGGATACCACCTCACACCAGTCAGAATGGCTAAAATTAACAAGTCAGGAAATGACAGATGTCGGCAGGGATGTGGAGAAAGAAGAACCCTCCTACACTGTTGATGGGAATGCAAGCTGGTGCAACCACTCTGGAAAACAGTATGGACGTTCCTCAAAAAGTTGAAAATAGAGCTACCATACAATCCAGCAATTGCACTACTGGGTATTTACCCCAAAGATACAAATGTAGGGATCTGAAGGGGTACGTGCACCCTGATGTTTATAGCAGCAATGTCCACAATAGCCATACTGTGGAAAGAGCCAAGATGTCCATTGACAGATGAATGGATAAAGAAGAAGTGGTATATATATACAATGGAATATTATGCAGCCATCAACAGGAATGAGATCTTGCCATTTGCAATGATGTGGATGGAACTGGAGGGTATTATGCTGAGCGAAATAAGTCAATCAGAGAAAGACATGTATCATATGACCTCTCTGATATGAGGAATTCTTAATCTCAGGAAAGAAACTGAGGGTTGCTGGAGTGGGGGGTGGCGTGGGACGGATGGGGTGGCTGTGTGATAGACATTGGGGAGGATATGTGCTATGGTGAGCGCTGTGAATTGTGCAAGACTGTTGAATCACAGATCTGTACCTCTGAAACGAATAATGCAATATATGTTAAGAAAAAAAAAAGAAGAAGAAGATAGCAGGAGGGGAAGAATGAAGGGGGCAGAAATCAGAGGGGAAGACAAACCATGAGAGCCTATGGACTCTTATAAACAAACTGAGGGTTCCAGAGGGGAAGGGGGTGGGAGGATGGGTTAGCCTTGTGATGGGTATTAAAGAGGGCACATTCTGCATGGAGCACTGGGTGTTTTGCACAAACAATGAATCATGGAACACTACATCAAAAACTAATGATGTAATGTATGGTGATTAACATAACAATAAAAATTAAAAAAAAAAAAAGAACACCATAAAAAACTTTGGCTGAAACTTCCCAAGCTCAAGTTCTCCCATGTAGCACTGGGGTTGATGGGTCTTCTCCCCAACAAAGAATTTGTTTAAACTTGAGTCCTAGGACCTGACATCCTCTGCTTGACCCCAACATTCACTTCCTGTGACACACACATTATGTGGTTCAACTGGGTGTGCCTCAGCTTCTGGGATTCTGTACACCTTCCCAACCACACCCTATTCATCCTCCTGAACATCTTTATTTCTCTTTCCCATAGCCAACTTATCATTTGTTTACAAATAAATTGTGTATGACAAAACTTTGAGTCATTTTTTACTTTCTTTTTTCCTATGAATGTTATCTTCCATACCTCATGGATATTTCTTTGACTCCTCTCTATTTTGCTTGCTGAACTGCTCTTTGAAAAGTTTATCAGTGAGCTTTTCAATGCATCAAAACCCCAATTCTCATTCCCTAGATCTATCCATATCACTAAATGCTGCGGAATATGTCATGTCCTCTTTTAATTTTTTCTTCCCTAAGCTTTAGTAGAACTGTCTCAATTGGCTCTCTTTCTAGTCTTCTAAATTCTCTAATGTCTACTTATCTACTTCTATTTATCTGTCTGTCTATTGTCCACCCATCCATCTATCTCTTGATTTATTTAATTTACTGGTCACTTTTCCCACCATTACATGTGTCTATTCCCTAAGGTTCAGCTTTGAGCCACTTTGCTGTCTATCTAAGTTCTCCTTAAAAGTTTCTTATCCAAGGTATTGAGGTACAATGGTTATCACCAGTAAATTATTTATGAGTTATCAAAGTTTGTGAATGATTTACTTTCTTAACAAAATAGAACAGATTTAGAATTATTTTAATAGCAGTGCCACTGTTCATTTCCATGCAAATAGACTTTCTTGAGAGATAAGCCATTATAGCTATCAAATAAAACTGAATATTAGCATGCAAATCCACATTCCTGTGCTGACTGCTCCTCGACAATGGGAACTTTGTTGGTGTTCACCACCATATCTCTGAAAAACAGAAGGGTGCCTGGCAAGCAGCACTTGCGTCAGGGTCTCCAGAAGTTTTTATTATTAAATGAGTATGTTTAATAACACGAGATACAGTTGAGAAACACTGCCTTAGAAAACTAATCTGATTTTAAATTTTTAATTACTCCATGAAGATGAATGATTCACATCTTGATTTCCTGACTTCTCTCTTGAATTTCTCTCCCCGTATGCCAACAACTGACTAGAGCTTTCTATTTGGATGCCCTATAATCACTTCAAGTTGTACATATCTAAAAGCAAACACATTATCTTCCAAAATTAGTTCAACCTTCTCTCATTTTCCCAATTAACAAGTATTAAGTACTTGAATCAGTCTTAGTGTCTTCTTTCTTTTTTACCCCATATCCAATCAGTAACCAAAGCCAATCAATTCTTTCTTCATTGACGTTCTACACTTCTTTCTCCTATTGCTCCTGCCACCAGCCTAATTCACCTAGGCCTTGATTACTGAGACTCTGGTCACTTGATTTTTTTATTCATCCTGCATTTTAAAGCTAGACTAGTTTTCTTAAAAATACCAGTATCTGGGGCGCCTGGGTGGCTCAGTTGTTAAGCGTCTGCCTTCGGCTCAGGTCATGATCCCAGGGTCTTGGGATCGAGCCCCGCGTCAGGCTCCCTCCTCCGCTTGGTCTATGACTTCAGACTCACATATCCTCCCCAATGCTTCTCCCTCTGCCACTCCCCCTGCTTGTGTTCCCTCTCTCGCTGTGTCTCTCTCTGTCAAATAAATAAATAAAATCTTTAAAAAAAAAAAAGTACCAGTCTCGATTCAAAAATCTTATGTGACTCCCATTACCTAAATGATACATTATTAACTTCCACAAACTAATTTTCATTTAACTTTAAAATGGTGTTTGTTCTTCATTTACCTACCTAAGTTATCTGCTGTAGTCAAATTATTCTACTCCTAGTTCTTGCAAGTAACATGTGTGGTCCTATACCCAAGACCCTGCTCATATTGTTTATCCAGTGAAGACTTTCATCTCTTTTCTGCTGTACACATCTGGGTTATAGCCACCCTTAAGTCCCAATTCAAATTTTGCCAGCTTCATGAGGCCTCACCCAATCCTCTCAACTCCAAGAAACTGCAACTCAGTTTGTATTGGTGACCCACAGCCTTCCCTTCATGCCATACATAGGGCACTTGAATCCTTGTCTGACAATGGATGTTGTTCTTTCCAAGGTGATTCACAACTCATGACTTAATAGAAAATGAGAAACTAATAGGTACTGAGCATCTACAATGTGCTAATGCTATTTATATTATTTTATTTAGTCTCCACCATAGATACACATGTTAGTATAATTCTCATTTAATAGACAGGAAACTGAGGCTCAGGTAAGTTTCAGCTAGTAAATGGCTATTAGGGCCAGGTAACCCTAGAGCTTCAGCCCCTTTCTTTCTACCACTGCACTGTATCTCTTATACATATACATCCCCTCAAGAGTTTTGTATAGTTTAGAGCACATAGTAGGCATTGGGTAAAAATATGAAACAAATGTGGGGATTTGGGGCACTTGTTCAGAGACACAAGAGGATATACAGTCTACATTGATTTGTCCTCTATGGTGTTGAGGTCAAAATGACTTCCTCATTCCATGTGAAATAGAGATGGGGCCTGTGTTGTCAGTTTGTTCTTAAATTAATTCTGTAACTCTGTTAAATGATAATCACTAAATTCTACCTCTGAAACTAATAATATAGTATATGTTAATTAAAGTGAATTTAAATTAAAAAAAAACTTAAAAAAATACAGCAAAACATAGCAAATGGATATTTACCCTGAAGTTTTTCACCGACTTCTTCCAACACCATAGAAAAAGTGACAACTTAGCCAGTGGCATATCCTGGTGCAGCACGGCATTGCCCCAGGTTAAAAGCAGTCAGTTTCATTTATTGAGCTGACTACCAAAAGTTAAAACTGTTCCAAATGAAATAGAGCATGTTAACAATGCCCTTCTGATTTATCATGCAAAGTGTTGAAATCTGGCATGGAACTTCTGAAAGAACCGACTCCTGCATTTCTTGCCACAAAACTGCCAATACAGTGGCTTCTGTTAAACCAAATTAAAGGGATTTTAGTCTTTATTAAAAGCAATTCATCTTTATTAAAACAATTCTCTCATATTCATTATGAGTCAGACAAACAAATAAATTAGCCATTAGTGGTGACATCATGGGTTTCTGTGCACAAATATTTCAATTAAAAAACTCAAATTGTTCAGTTAAAACTCTCTTAATTTTATTGTTTCTGCAATTCAAGATAGTTATTGGTGTATTTTCCCAGAACTGAGCTATTTTGCTTTCATAATTGAGAACATTATGAAAAATTAGGAGAATTGAATATAGTTATTTGAATCACAGAAAAGGGTAGGTGTATATTAAAGGAAACACTTGCAAATGTATGTCAGTGCAATTAGTTAATTAAAGGAGATTTTTACATACAGACACATAAATCAGGAATAATATAAAAGGAACAAGAAATAGGTGCAAGGCATCTGCTTGAAAATAATTCTAATCTTCTGAAGGCATCCTCATGACTCACTCTACTTCCAGGGAACAAAATACTGTGGCCACGTATGTGTCAGAAAAATACCTCACACAGAGTCTGCTCTCTCTCCAAATGCTTTATCTATTTCCCAGCAAACTGATTTTAATTACATGAAATCTTACTAGCTGGGTGACCCAGGACAAGTTGCTTAACCTTTCCTTGCCTCTGTTTTGTTGACCTTCATCAGTTATGGGACTCATTTCGGATAATGGAGGATTGTCTGAACCTTGGTCTATGACTTCAGGCACTGCAGAACTCCAATTTGCTGACTCTTCAAGAACCCTGGATCTTCCAACTTACTCTTTTGCCTTGGATCATTCCTCTACTATACCTTATGCCAACCCTCAGCCAGCACGCCAGCCTCTCCCAGGGCTTGGCACCTTTGTACTGACACCAATATCCTATTTTCTCACATGTCAAACTCCTAGTCATCCTCAAAACACCCTCTGCAAAACTTGTCTGACATCCCTGTCCCCCTCCCTCTCACCCACATCACATTCCTTCATTGTATTCCTGCAGCACTCTGTATACATCTCTACTTTAACACGAATTTCCTAGCACACAGTTCTTTTTTCTTGCATCTCTTTTCCTGATCATATGGTGCTTCTTGAAAGCTATGTTCTATTCATCACCTAATGTCCTTTTGATCTATGGTGTCTCCAATGTCTCAAGGTGACAGAACTTGAATTCAATTAAGAAAATAAGATAAAAATCCAGAAAATGGAAATAAAATATACACCTCTCCCTCAATTCTCACAGATATCAACGTGTTTGTGTGTATGTAATGCAGAGGGTTGGGGGTGAACTGGAATTGGCTTGTCTAAACGAAGCATAGAATAGCCATTAAGAACACACACTCTAGCACCAGCATATCAGGGTATTAACTCTATGATTAGTCTTACTAACTGGATGACCCAGGATGAGTCATTTAACTTCTCCATCATCTGTAAAATGAAGGGAATGAAGGTGCTAACTCCATAGGATTTCTGTGGATTAAATGAAATGTTTCATGTAAAGAGTTTAAGACTACACTGGCACATGGTCCTCACTATACAAGTACTAGCGGCTGTTGTTATTGTCATCATTATCTATGTTATTATTGCTAAATTCCTTCGGAGAGGCAGGGCACACAAAGATGTTATCTTTGTTACCCTTCTTTGGGTTTAGGGAGGCATGCCATACCTTCAGAAAAGAAGGGGATAGAAAGCAAGGAGTTAGATTCTAGTCTCTTTGAGACTTCCTTTACTTTTCTTATCAAGCATGCCCAGGAGGTAGAAAAAGAAAGGGATAATATACTACTCTCTTTTGAATTTGCTAGACACTAGACTTCTGCAGAAGAGATCTTTTCCAACAGAAGACTCCTGTCTGGAAATTGGAATAAGGACATGTTTTGTAAAACTAAGCCTCTATCGTGTGCCAAACACTGTTCTAGACATTGGGAATGCACTGGTGAACTTGAGATGCCCTCAAGGAACTTTCATTCTAGTGGCTGGTTTTAATCATCTCTTGTTATCTCCCTATATCTCATAATCTGAATTATGAATTTAAGACCACATCTATCAGCTGTTCTGTTTTACCCCTTATTTTTTGTTACATATTTGCATTTAGGGCCCTTAAAGTTGAGACATAAAAGCAAGAGTTTAAGGAGTCTTAACTTTGAACTAAGTAGTCACACGGTCCAACAGTTCAAACGTATTCGTTAAAAGGATGTGTATGAGGACACATTACTCACAGGTCCAGTGTGTGGGTCAATGCCTTTGTCAGACTGATAGCAAAAAAATCCTCATGGCTGGGCATCACATTAGGAACTCAATGGCAGGGCAGTCTAGGCCAATGGGAGGCTGAGAAAAGGATACCAGTTTACTGAAACTGAGTCCACCCAAGGACCAATATGCCCAATGATTACTTCAAAAATTTAATTGGAATCTTTTCTGAAGGTTTTGTTTTGCCATTGCCTCTGTTCCTGTCCTAGAAACTTCTGGACAAGTACTGCAAAAACAGTTTTAGGATAATTTGCCACAGTTGTGCTGACAAGAGCAGGGCAGGGGACATAGCAAACTCAGGATTTGAGTTTCCTCAAATGAAGAAAAAAAGAAATTAAACTGAATTTAAGAGAAAACATATACCTTCCCATGTAAAAACCAAAGGCAAAGAGATGTTGACATAAGGATTTAAATAAAGATCCTAACATTAGACCTACACATATATAGACATCTGCTACAAAACAGAATTGACAAGAGGCAAGAATGGACTTCTTAGTAAGTTTCAATGAGGCAACTGGATATCCATTTAGAAAAGAAATGAAATTATATCTCTAGTTCATACTTGACAATCCTAGGTCTATCAGCATTATAAATATAAAAGGAAAAACTACAAAGTTTTTATAGACATGATATAGAATGATATATTTATGACCTTGAAGTAGGGAGGCTTTCTTAAATAGATTAATAACACAAATCATAAAGGAAAAGATTGATTAATTACAATTCATAAAAATTAATAAATTCACTTCATCAAAGAACACCGAGAAGAGAGTAAAAAGACACGTCACAGAGTTAGAAAAGACATTTATGACCCATATATCTGGTAAAGGACTAGTATTTAGAATAAATAAAGAACTCCTACAAATCAGTATGAAAAATATAGTCAGCACAATGGGAAAAAAAATGGGTAAAAGACCTAAAAGATATACTTTACAAAAAGAAAATCCAAGTGACTAATAAATTTGATGTAGAAATATGTTCAAACTCAGTAATTAGAGAACTGCAAGTTAATAATATTCTGAAGTAAAATTACAAACCCATTAGCTTCTCAAAATATTTTTTTAATATGGTAATAGAAAATGTTAGTGAGAATGTGGAACAGCTGGTTGGAAATGTCAATTGGCACGGCCTCTTCTGAAAACAGTTTGGCATTATCTAGTAAAACTTAAGATATCTATGCCTTAGCAATTCCATTCATGGATATTCAGAGTAGGAAAAATTTGCACATATTCCCCAAGAGACATGTTCAAAATTATTCACAACATCATTATAATAGCCATTAGCTGGAATTATTCCAAATGCCCATTAAGAGTAAGATGAATATATAAATTATGGCAAACTCATTCAATGGAATACTACATAGTATTAAAGATAAATTAAGTAAGTACATGACCTGAATGAATCTCATAAAGATAGATCTGAGCAAAAGGAGCAATTTGGAAAAGAATGCATATGATATAATTCCACTTATATATGGTTCAAAAACAGGAAAAAATAACCTATATTTGTAGGGATGTATTTGTAGGAAGTTATTGTTAGAAAAGTCAGGAGAGTGGTTACCTTTATGGGAGAAAGACAGAATGCAATCAGCGGCTTCTGTGTTGCTGGCTATTTTTGACAATGATGATAGTTACCAAGATTATTTACTTTGCAATTATTCCTTAAAATGTGCAGATATATTTTATGCACTCTTCTAATATATCACACAAACCATACTTACACTGTGAGGGGATAAATCAGGTAAGAGAAAATTTCTCTAAGAGATGTTATAGGATCATTCTCATTTTGTGATAAAAACAAATAAAATGATTAATCACATTAACATAGGAAAGAAAAATTTACAAAAATACATCAAAATGTTAATGGTAGTTTTCTTTGTGAAAATATTGATGTTGTTTTTTACTTTTTGTGTTTTATGAATTGTCTATAATGATATGCATTAATTTATTTTACAAATACATTTATTAAAAAAAAAAAAAACAGACCCCTAAGGAACAGGTAAGGATGAAACTATAGCTTTAAAAATGCTGAGAAATTGGTCTTTTATTTATTTATTATAAATTTATTTATGGATTTAGTTATTAGAGAAAGAGAGAGAGAGAGGGAGAAAGAGAGCATAAGCAAGAGGGGCAGAGGGTGAGGGAGAAAGAATCTCAGCTGAGCATGGAGCCGGATGCAGGGCCCGATCTCATGACCTGAGCCAAAACCAAGAGTCAGATGCTTAACTGACTGTGCCACCCAGGTGCCCCAGAAATTGGTCTTTTAGTAAAAAAAAATCATTTAACAGATTTTGGCAAACAAACCTATGACATTTGCAAGACGATTCCTATACCATTCCACGAGGTCTGTGAATGAAAGCCAATTGCTTCTGAAGAAAAAGCCTTCCTGTATATATTCATGTGTTACAAGACTGTAGACATACAGATCACTGCAATGTTCCCCTAAAAGCATATGTACAAGTCAACACCATGAATGTGCCTTTAAGAATGGTGACATGCTCATGGCAAGCTGATTAGCGTCTCTGAGAGGAATCTGCCAGCACATATGTAGGTTACAAGGTGTATTACAGATTAGCCAAAAGTTTCTATACAGATGGATTTTGAGGTTTTATTTTATTTTTTTTTAAGATTTTATTTATTTATTTGACAGAGAGAGACAGAGAGAGAAGGGAACACAAGCAGGGGGAGTGGAGAGGGAGAAGCAGGCTTCCTGCTGAGCAGAGAGCCCGATGTAGGGCTCAAACCCAGGACCCTGGGATCATGACCAGAGCTGAAGGCAGACGCTTAATGACTGAGCCACCCAGGCGCTCCGGATTTTGAGGTTTTAAAAACATTGTTTGGATTTTGGAAATGCTTTATTTTTCTCCTTAACATCTAACCAAAGCACAGAGGAGAGACTCAACCCTGAGAAAGGAAACATACAAGCTCAACATAAACTGGTCCAGGGAAGAAAATGACTGAGCAATGAAATGGGCTGGTTTTGACAGCTGGACTCACCCTATTGAGGAAAGCTTCTCACTTAATTACATTTATATTTTAGGGAAGTTAAAACAAGAGTCATGACTTTATATAGTGTCTTAATTATGTCTTTATGACAGTCATTAATTAGGACTTGCCAGGCTTTTTGTCCCTTTCATGAATGAAGGAGTATAATAGGAAGAGGGGCCTCTCTGTGAAGACTCAGGCAGACATACTTCTCACTGCCCACTTTCCAGCATGATCCAGACCAAAAAGAGTTGATTAAGCCAGCCTGTGGGGCACTGGTCAGTTGGTTCTACCAACTAAGACCCTTGGATAAGGGCAGTTTGTGGTTAGTGTAAAGAAAGGGGAAGGAAAAGGAGGTAGTTAGGCAATGTGTGGAATTAAAAAAAATGAAACTTGGCAAAATACAGAGATACGTTCGTTCATCACCATTTTATGAATGTCCAAGCAAACCCAAACTTATTTTTTGGTGATTATGTTTAAATTGTTAACTGGGAAAAAATTATTAACTGGGTTATTTCATTGAAGCTTGATTGCAATTGATTTTTACTTTTGCAATTCAAAGCTGGCTTTCAGAAGACTCCATGGTAGAGCTGATTGGATGGATTTTCTTTAATTAGGAAAAGCAATATTACAGCTCATCACGAAATAGATAACTCCAAAGATGCTTAATTTCTAGATAGCAAAACTCCAGAGTTCAATCACAACTATCATGGCATGTTGAGAACAAGTAAATTTCTAATATTTTGCTGTGGAATGTCTTTACAGTCAGCAAAGTACGTAAATTCTTCTCCAGGAGCCTCTGCTTCAAAGCTTGTTCAAAATCCCTTATAATAGAACTGCCAGTCATTTCAGAGCCTATAGCGCTTATTTCTTAAGAAACCATCATCCATAAATTTCTGATATTTACAGCCTGAACATGAAATAAATATAGGTTTTGTTCAGTAGCATTCCTGAATAAGCAGTGGTATTTCTTTTTGTGTATGCAGATTTAAATGCTTTGGGAAAGATTCATAACTGCAGAAGGGTAATTTGAAGGACTGCATTGAAAAAAATTTAGGCCAGTTAGGATTATAAAACTGTTTAATAATCAGGACTGATGCTGCTGGCTGGAAGAAGGATAATTAGAACTTTTAATGTGCAGAATGCCCTTTGAAAATATTTCTGGTGCCGAATACCACTTTCTTCATATCCAAAGAATGGCTACTTGAGTCGACAGATGACCAAGAACCTTATCCAAGGTCATGTGGAAAATGTAAGGAGAGATTTTAGCTCTCCTCATATATGCACTCATTAGATTTACTGCCATCCTTTCATATAGTTTCAGGGTATATTTTCCCCATAAGTATCATGGATCTAAGATGGAGAGACTCCTAAATATATGCATGGACTCCTGGAATGGCAGTTGGAAGAGGACACTTCCTGCCTCCTCTCTCTGGGGATTGGAGAACGAGAGCCAGCTTTGAGAAGCGAGGTTTGCTGGTCTACAGAATGCTAAAATGCCTTGGTGAGAATTGGACAAAGATACCCCTCATGAGCACAGGGCTTGGTAAACAGAGCTTGGGTTATAGATCTTGAAACAAATATAATTTCCTGAAATTCACAAGATTTCTATACCCTTGGCATTACCTGTTGATGTAAATGCAGCATAATGAAGAAATGCAATAGTCACTTAAAGCTTGTAATCATAATTGATCTATAGTTGGAAGCCAATGCTCTTGGTAGAAATTAAGCCATATTTTGACATGAGGAAATGAGGCTGAAGAGTAACTTGCTCATATGCTAAGAAAGCAAAATGAAATCATAGACATTATCATGTTGTTAGGAGACTTCCAATTCACCATGTCAAAACCTTCCTCTTACCTGTCTTCATCCAAACACTCTCCTTGACCCTATTTTCCCCACTAGCTATCACCCCATTTCTGTACACCTCTTTAGAGCAGAGCTCTTTGAAAGAGTTGCCTATACTTGCTTTCATTTCTTCTCCTCTAAATTTCTCTTGAATCCACTTTAATCAGGCTTCTTTCCCCACAACTCCACCCAAATAGCTGTCCTTGGTTCCTCCATTGACACAATCCAGGAGTCAATCCTCAGGCCTCAATGACAAGCCATGTCACCCTATCTTGTTTCTTCTCCTAGCTCATGGGCTGCTTTCTAATCTTGTTCTTGTAGGTACCTCTTCATCCTCTGGGTGTCTAGATGCAGACTGAGTGCTCACACCTCTTTTATTTTTTAACCCACAGTGTAGTGCAAACACATACCTGAAAGATTTGGACACTTGGAGGCAAAACTTCTACACTCTAAGGTTTTATGCTTTCTCAATCACTTATCTCTATAAATCATGGGCTATATAAATAGTTCTACCCGTCAGTGAACATACCAGCTTTATCCCTCATCTCCTCCACATATATTGTCACAAATATCAGTTCATGATTTTATTTTCTTCAACTACTTAGCCCTCAACTCTATAAGGCAAGCAGATGTCTGACATTTAATTAGTGACCCAATTACAGCTTTTTGCTGGCCTCAGCTTATTTTTTAATCTAGGAGAAAAAGAAATTAAATCGGGCGTATGGTGAAAAAGAAGTTACAACTCTAGTTATTAGTCCTTGTCCCTCTTCAAAAAGAAATGATTCTTGTTAAAAATTTTTAAAAATTTTTACTTCTTCCCCTAAAATTGAAGGGACACATTAAAAACCACTGTAGGGGCACCTGGGTGGCTTAGTCGATTAAGCGTCTGCCTTTGGCTTAGGTCATGATCCCAGGCTCCTGGAATCAAGTCCAGGAGTCCCGCATCGGGCTCCCTGCTCAGCGGGGAGTCAGCTTCTCCCTCTGCCCCTCCCCCCTGCTTGTTCTCTCTCTCTCTTTCTCTCTCTCTCTCGCACACGTGCTTGCTCGCTCTCTCTCACAAATAAATAAAATCTTTAAAAAAATAAAAAAAATTAAAACCACTGTAATTATTTCAGGGGATACATTTAGTATTTAATTAAGAAAGAAACAGTTACAACCAAGAGAGAGTCTCCTCAGTAAGTGCTGGTTCACAGCTGAGCATAGTAATACATTTTTTTTCCCCCACCAGAATGGGATGGCAAGAAATAAATATCCACAAAAAGAAGTCAGTGTGAACAGGTTACAGAAAATAATGTTTTGGCCAACAGGGAATTACTTTTCTTTTTCTGTCACTATTTTCTTCATTTCCTGCGACACCTTTCACTATCTTTTTTTTTTTTAAGATTTTATTCATTTATTTGACAGAGAGAGACGCAGCGACAGAGGGAACACAAGCAGGGGGAGTGGGGGAGGGAGAAGCAGGCTTCCCGCGGAGCAGGGAGCCGATGTGGGGCTCGATCCCAGGACTCTGGGGTCATGACCTGAGCCGAAGGCAGACGCTTAACAACTGAGCCACCCAGGAGCCCCGACACCTTTCGCTATCTTTAATGCCCATCCTTTCCTCATCATGTAAAGTTTCTTTTCCCCCTTCTTTTCAGGTAGGGCCTGTTATGAAGTGTTATAAAGGATAATGCCTGAAAAAGAGGTGCTCAAGAAAGAAAACCTGTTGATGGCCTCCACTGTTAGATTTTATTCTTTTCTGTTCCTTTGTTATTTCTCATTAAAGGTAGAGTTGTCTTGTGATGAGAGAAAACTAAGGTGACTTAACAAAAAACCCCAAGTTTTAAAAACACCCTAAACAGAATTGGTGGTAGAGTCTAAAGCCTGCGGATCTGAAAAACCTCCATCTTGAGTACAAAAGGCAGCACTCCCTGCTGACCTCCGCAGGCCTCCAGCAGCTCTCCAGCTGGCTTTGCTGGCGCCTTTCCAAGTCAGTCTGTGAAATATGGGGACAGGGCTGGAACATTTGGTGGTAATCAAAATGTGAACACATATCTAGAATTAGCCATGTTTTAAACAGCTTAAACTGGCTGAAAAATCCATGTATCTGGAGAATGAGACATCTGCTATAGAATAAAACCACTCATAGGAGAGAGCTTTGCTTCAATAGTTTGTGAAAGAAGACTTTTAACTTCAAAATAACACAGAAATCAATCGATCACAAAGCCTTTGTTTTTTTGAACGGTTATCTGGGGCAAGTTTTTATGTTTTTTTTTTTTTAATAGTAGTCACTCCTATGGGCTGGTTGAAAGACTGTAATGAATGATGATAAATAATAGTTTTATTTATCTTCTGTGCTATTAAAATATAAAATGCTGTAATACCTTGCATAATTTGGAGTAAAAATGACAATACATTGCATGGAATAATACTTTTAAAAATGTTTACATAATGTTAATGAAATTGGTTATCACTGTTGGATGGTGAACTTGAGGGAGGCAGGGCAATAGTCTTTAATCAGTTTATCTATAAGATGGGGGTAATAAAATGATCTACCTCCTAAAACTGTGATGACTAAGTGACTCTAACAAAAAGAAAACATCGAGCACTTGTTTTAGGACCTGGCATTAGAATAAGCTAATAATAATAATAAATGGTACTAATTATCAACATTATTTAATTAAGATATATACTATAAAAATTAGCAAATGTCTCTAGATGAAGTGCTGATAGAGTCATTTTAACGAAATATATGCAACATGTGTATGGCAATATTGTTTGATTTACTAGCAAACCTTATCTTGCAGACAGAAAAATATCAATCACTGCCCACTTCCTTTGTAAAGGACTAAAAACTTGGTACAGATGGAGTGCTGATTAATTTTATCTTATTATGGTCTAAAATCAATAAAATCCTCACATAGTTATACATATAACTATGTGAGATATACATATATACATATGTATATGTACATACATACATATGTGTATGTACATATATACATACATACATATACAAATATACATATATAAATGATGTATATTTTAATATTGTAACCCTTTGTTGATTTTTATTTTGTATTAATGTGTTACATTTTTTATTAGGCAAGAAAAAAGAAAAGAAAAGTTTCTCCAAGGTAAGTTAAGAATTGCATTAGTTGACCAAGGCAAATACAATTCTCTTTGGCAGAGCTGACACTTGACATACATATTTTGCCAATATAGGGCAAAGACAGCACTCCATCACATTTTATTTTATTTTATTTTATTTTATTTTGAGATTTTATTTATTTACTTGACAGAGACACAGCGAGAGAGGGAACACAAGCAGGGGGAGCAGGAGAGGAAGAAGCAGGCTCCCTGCTGAGCAGGGAGCCTGATGCGGGGCTCGATCCCTGGACCCTGGGATCATGACCTGAGCCGAAGGCAGACGCTTAACGACTGAGTCACCCAGGTGCCCCTCCATTGCATTTTAAAACAATGCTTGAGAGTAGTCCCCAAATTAATTTTTAAAAATCACACTAATATATATTTCTTATTTTATTTTTTATTATTTTTTTAAAGATTTTATTTATTTGTTTGACAAAGAGAGAGAGCACAAGCAGGGGGAGAAGCAGGCTCCCCGCAGAGCATGGAGCCCGATGCGGGGCTCCATCCCAAGACCCTGGGATCATGACCTGAGCTGAAGGCAGACGCTTAACGACTGAGCCGCTCAGGTGCCCCACAAAGCTAATTTTCACTTTGGTTTCATTTTTTTTTTTTTTAAGATTTTATTTATTTATTTGAGAGAGAGACTGAGATAGAGAGAGCATGAGAGGGGGGAGGGTCAGAGGGAGAAGTAGACTCCCTGCTGAGCAGGGAGCCCGATGCGGGACTCGATCCCAGGACTCCAGGATCGTGACCTGAGCCGAAGGCAGTCGCTTAACCAACTGAGCCACCCAGGCGCCCTGGTTTCATTTTTAATTCAGCTCAAGTTGCTGGCCATATATGAGAGAAAGGGAGAAGCAAATTCTTTTGCATCCTAGAATGTTCTTGTTAGGAGACATAAAAAAAAAATACACTAACAAAATAAAATAACCTAAAGTGGACTTGGTTTTCTCATCATTATAAAATAATTGAATGATGGCATTTTAAGCATAAAATTATATTCCAGCAAAGAAGCCAAAGTAACAAATTAATTTCTGATACAAATTTGTAAACTCTTGACATTGGGTCCTAAACAACATCTTAACTGGCATTTTCTTATAGCACTGTAAAAATATGTATGTAATTACAATTATGATACATCATTGAGTAGAGCAGAATTCAGTTCACCAGAAGACTTCTTCATCTCTTTAAAATTCATGAGCATTTAATTGAAAAAATTTGGGAGTTTTAAGCAAGTTTTAAGTTTTTTAGTTTAAAACTTGGGGAGCATATACTCACACACACGCACATACATTATAGCCTTCTAAATATATATATATATATATATATATATATATATATATATATAATATAAATATAGATATTTATAAATGAATATTTATTAGCAAAAATTAAAGAATATGGTAAATATTTGTACAAAGATTCTGGGTTTTTCCTGTAGGTATTTTACAGAGGATTCATAGGAATTCACCGGTGCTTGATTCAGAGTAAGTGATTCATTATGGAGGTTGTATTAAAAACCTAATCAGGCCTAAAATCTCTATATCTCATTTAGAAACAATCCTACTCATTTGTTTGTCTTTTCTTCCTCCTTAGCCTTTTCTTCTTTTTTTTTTTTTTTTTAAGATTTTTTTATTTATTTATTTGATAGAGAGAGACACAGCGAGAGAGGGAACACAAGCAGGGGGAGTGGGAGAGGGAGAAGCAGGCTTCCCGCGGAGCAGGGAGCCCGATGTGGGACTCAATCCCAGGACCCGGGGATCATGACCTGAGCCGAAGGCAGACGCTTAACGACTGAGCCACCCAGGTGCCCCCTTAGCCTTTTCTTCTTAACAAGAAAGAGCCTATGCTTGGTTTCTTAAGCATCATTGTCTTTGGCTTCTTATTTCTCTTTTCTTCAGATTCCTTTCTACTTCAGATATTTAAAAAAAAAAAGTAGCTATTGGGAGAAGGTAGCTCAAAAGCCCTTTAGCAGAGGATTTGAGATAATTGTGTAAAGAACAGTGAGTGGCAGAAGCCAAGGACTTCTTAGTGGAGCAAAGAATTTCTGAGGTACTTCTCTGCTTGAAGCAACAGAAGAAGAAGAAAAGAGAATCCTTACAGATTTACGTAGGTCAAGTCTTAGCTCTCCTGTGTTTGGCTCCCTTGCTAAAGAGCTGAGCAGATGATCAGCTGGCCTAGAATGATTGGATTTCGTGTGATTGGTTAGTTGTTTCTTTTTAATGTCTATTGTCAACACACTTCAACACACTTCAACATCCCAGTGGCACTTGTGTGTATAAGTGTGTGTATAAGTCTGTGTGTGTACTAGCACATGACTCCCAGTGCTACAACCCAACTTTATCAACTGCTTTAACCTTCTTTAGTCTTGATAATTTTCACCCTTCTGTCCTGGCCCCCTGGATTTCATGGACTGTGAGTTTTCAACATTACCATTTCCTTCTGGGGTTGCCTTCTCACACTGCTTGGGTAAGACCATCTCACTGTAGCATCCAGTTTTCTACAACCTACCCCTGACCAGATCAGACCCTGCAGCCCAGCCGCAGGGTTCAAAAAGTAGGAAGCTTCTGTTGTTTTACAAGAGCACTGGGAACCAGATCCAGGGACCTCCTTGGAGAGCACTGGTCTTGCTTAACTCTAAGGGAAGAGGCAGATTCCATATCTTTGAACATTTTGGGCCAAAGACTTGTCTCCTACTACCATTGGTCCTGGTGGTCAGCATCATATATTTTAAAACATCCTCAGGGGCGCCTGGGTGGCTCAGTCGTTAAGCGTCTGCCTTCGGCTCAGGTCATGATCCCAGGGTCCTGGGATCGAGCCCCACATCGGGCTCCCTGCTCAGCGGGAAGCCTGCTTCTCCCTCTCCCACTCCCCCTGCTTGTGTTCCCTCTCTCGCTGTGTCTCTCTCTGTCAAATAAATAAATAAAAATCTTAAAAAAAAAAAAAACATCCTCAGCCTGGGTAGTCTTCCATAGCTTTCTTCTTCTTTCCAGAGAATGGGGTCTGGCATCTAGGCTATTGATAACCTATCTGAGAAAAGATGTGAAACAGGAACAGTGAAAGGCAGATCTTCAGTGAATTTGGCCTAAGGAATAGTACCAGATAGAGGACAGATCCCAGGGATTAAGAGCCAGGGATTTCTCAGTCACCCGAAGGTGAAATCTAGTTCCACCAAATAAATTTGATACGTCGCTTTGGAGAAGTCACTCAACCTCTCCAGAGCGATTTTATTAGTAAAAACAGTAAATAAATAAATACATAAATAACAGTAATGGCCTCAAACGATTGGGCCGGGATCACATCAAGTAAGGCACATGGAAAGCTTTCTGCATTGTCAAAGGGCTAGCTCACGGATGGTGTTCCTATTACTGGGGCCAGTGATGCTGGTAACGTGAGGTTAGGAGACCGTAGGATCTCAGCTTGCCAGGACTGAAATAGAGGGAGCTGGCAATGGACACAGGGATGGGAAGCCAAAATGAAGGCTGACCTTCCAAGCCTGGATGACAAAATAAAGCTACACTTTAGAGAGTGTGGACTTCTGGATACTCTGTTTTTTTTGCAACAATTTCCCTGGCTCTTGCCTACTCTGCTGGTGATGGGTCTAGAGCAAATAGAGTTAAAAACAAGATGTGTAATTAGATCAGCAGAAATCACTCATGCTGGGGAGGTTGCTGCTAGGACCTTTGGCAACAACATCTTCTTAATCAACTAAGAGCAGACGGAAAGCCGTTACACCAAAGGTTCCAAGAATCATCTTCTATACCAAAGGTCAGAAAACTATTGCCTGTGGGCCAACGGCAGTCGGCCATCTGGTTTTGTGAATAAAGTTTTATTGGAACACAGCCATGTCTATTTACATAATGTCTTATGGCTGCTTTTACAGTACAACACAGTTGAGCAGCTGTGACAGAGAGTATATGAACAGCAAAGCTTAACATATGTACTCTAGACTTTTCAAAATGAGTGTGAAGATGTCTGTTCTATACCCTTTAACAAGTACCCATGTGAGAAGCAATGTTTGGATGGCCAGAGCACTTTAAATTAGAAGGTGGCATCCTCAAACAACAGGGCTGGGGTATTCTCACAGAATAATATTCTTGTTTTGCTTCCTTTTTCAAAGAGAATAACCAAGCATCGTGGAAGGAAGTGACAGTTACTTAGTCATGCATTTCAAGAAAGGGGGTAGGAGGGGCGCCTGGGTGGCTCAGTTGTTTAGGAGGGTTAAGAGTCTGCCTTCAGCTCAGGTCATGATCTCGGGGTCCTGGGATTGAGCCCCACATCAAGCCCAGCATCGGGCTCCCTGGTAGGAGGGGAGTCTGCTTCTCTCTCTCCTTCTGCCCCTCTCCCCTGCTTGTGCAAACGCACTCACTCGCGCGCTCTCTCTCTTAAATAAATAAAATCTAAAACAAAAAAAAGAAGAAAAAGAAAAAGAAAGAAAGAAAGAAAGAAAGAAAGAAAGAAAGAAAGAAAGAAAGAAAGAAAGTAGGAAAAATCCAAATCCAATGCTTGCAACCCAGGGGAACCCAGGGGAAAGTAATGCTAGCAATATTTAGGAAATGGTGTCAGATGCCCACTTCATCACAATTACTCTCTTTTAATCAGTAACATACAGGGATCCAGCAAAATGGGGACCTTCATGGTTTTTACCTAAGAAACCTGAAGCAAGAATGATATTACTCTAAAGCAGAGAGTGATTCATGCCAGTTGTCAAGAGTGGATTGAAAACGCCTGCCAGTAGGAATGCAGTGTCTCCCAGGAGCCAAGAATAAATATTCTAATAGCTACCTTTTGTTTTTCTCTGTGAAATCAAAGCACAAAAGCAAAATGTCCTGGTAAGGAAAAGCACACTCCATTTCCCTGAGCTGGGGTGCCCACTGTCTTCATGATGGGATGGGCAGGCAATCACTATACCCAGCAAGGAGCTCAGAGCAAATAGTGGCTCTCTCTCCCTGTGAAGGCCAGCAGCTGCTCAATGCCAGGCAGGCAGAAATGAAAATGGCTAACATGACAGTCAAGGCTGAGTGAGTCTGGGGAGAAAGAAAGATGATTCTCAATATACTGAGAAGTGCGTCATTGTCCAGTGTCCAGAACTTTCCATTTATACGAAGCACCTTTTTTTTTTTTAACCTTCCCTTTTATTTTAGCAATCAACAGATAATCTATAACATATAACTACTGGGCATTACCTCCCCTCCCTGTAGCCGATCAGAAGCATGGAATCAGTGTCTCCCTGCTTTGGAAAGCAAAGTCAAAGATCAATGAGAAAATAAGCCTTCACTCACCTCACCCCACAACCCCCCACTCCCCACACTCTTCCCTGACAGCCTATTTACTGGCTACCCTCATTCAACATCCCTGACAGACATGGAGAATACAAAACAGATGGACAAAGGATTAGGGCACATAAATCACCAGTGATACTAATGTGAGATATTAAAATAATAAAATATGAATGAATTCTTTTTCCTCATTGTTATTCCCAATACATTTTAATTCTGTTTCTATAAAGGACTGTGGAAGGAAATGTCAAGAATGAGTAAAATAACTTCAGGAAAAGAAAACTTTGCTTGTCTCTTAGCCAAAAGCAGGAGCCCCAAAGGTGGTCTCTGTGGATCAATGCATCACTGTCCGTGAGGCCCCTGGAAGGTCAAGTCTGGTGGCTACTTAGAAACCACTAACCCAAAGATCACTGTGGGACAAATTCTGCCCGAAACAGCAGTGACAGACAAATATGTGTTATGAAAATAGTACATTGCTGCTTTCACGTTTATGTGGCCTCAGTGATTTCACAAGAAATGTTTTGTGCATAAAACAACATAATAAAAAAAAAAAAAGCCTGCTACTTGACAGGGTTTCCTTTAGTGGAAAGACCTTTTTCATGCCCATAAACATTTGATGCCCACATCTGTTAGAGATGAAAGGAGAGTGTAACTTCCTTTTTGGATGCAGATAGAATTCTCAGAGATCATATAACATGCTTAATGAAGACAGCAAAAATGCTGTAGTTTCCCTGATTAAATTAGCACTCTATTGAAATTTAAAGTTTTATGGACTGCTTCAGGTACTTTCCTTTTTATATGGCGTTGGGTGCGTGTTTGTATCTTACTTCTACAGAATAGTTTGTTATTGTCATTTTAGGAAGTCAAATGGTTCCTAGATTAAAATATAATAAAAAATAATTTCCTAATGTAGCACTGCTCTTCACCTCTGAAATCACAGGCCCCTACGAGAGTCAGCCTGCCTTTCCTCCTCACCACCGTCTCTAGGACCACCAGGCATGGCTATGGTGGACCTAATCTCCTGATCTCACCACTTCGTGGTACGCCCAGCCTCCCTAGGTGCTGGAATTCCATTTGGGATGGAATTCCTTGGTTTCTATGCCCACGCTGATCTTAGAATGACAGTGAAGACCCCATAATGCCTACCCACATCTCTCAGAGGAAAAGTCCTGGCATTATTGGATATGATCAGGCTCCCACCAGCCCTCTGATTGTGTCTCTCACTGTTTTCCTCCTCACTTTGCTCCAGCCACACTGGCTTCCTTACTATTTCTCCAACACAGCTCTGTGCTTGCTATTTCTTCTTCCCGGAATGTCCTTTCCCACGTGTCTGCATGGCTAAGCATGTCTGCATGCTTCAAGTCTTGGCTCCTGCCAAAGTTTCTTAGTGAGGCCCTCCCTGAGCACTCCATCCCCACTCCTGGTTCTCCTGATGCTCTTTTTCTTTTGTCTAAAGCTCTTGTCTTCTGATGTGTTATATAATTTTCTTCTTATGTACTCCTTATTGGTCTGTGTCCCCCATGAAAACGTAAGCATCACAAGGCCAGGGAACTGTGTCTTGAAAAGTACATGATGCATAGTAGGTCCTCAATATATATTTTGATGAATAAACCATAAATGAATGAATGTATGAGTGAAATTAAGATTTCAAAAGCCCATCACTATTAAAACTTCTCTTGCAGAAAAATCTCCTCATTCTCATCTCAGGATCATTGCATTTTCTGCTCCATCTGCTTGAAACACTTTTCCCCTCCATCTTTCTGACACTGCTACCGTTCATTATTTGAATCTCAGTTAACAGAGAATACCCCATGACCCCCCTTACCCTTCAGAGATAAAAGGGTTCCATTCTCAATCATTTCCCTTTCTATCTTCCTCATCATACTAGTCAATATCTAATGTGATCTTACATTTTTTTTTTTAATTGTGTAAGTTTGGTTATCTTCATCTTTCCACTAGAATGTAAACTCCTTGGAGTCATGGATAGTTTTTTTCATCATTATATCCCCAGTGCTTAACAATGTCTGACATATGGTAGAGGCGTGATAATTATCTGTTGGTTTTGTTGACTAACTGGATGATTAGCACAGTGTCTTGGTTCAAATTACCAGGATTTTAGCTACGAATCTGACCTGGGCATAGCTTTACTCCCCCTGGTGAAATGACGTTGAATTAATTGATCCCTGGGCCTGTCTTTGAGAATGACTATTTTAGGCCTTCACATTTAATTCCTTCACCCAGGATCAGGTTAGTGCATGGTACCAGTGATGTTTCTGTGCAGTGGACTATATATGATTATATGTATGTGTATATGTATATGCCTTACATGAATATGACACTGGGTAATTTACTATTTATAACTTTTAGGGCAGTGGATGAACTTTGACTTTTAGCCTGAAGGAGTAACAATCTTTGTGAACCCAGTTGCAAAATACTTGTCCAGAAAAGTATCCAAGTTCAATGGTACCAACGATAGCAGTTAAAGTCAAAGTTCATCCACTGCCCTAAAAGTTATAAATAGTAAATTACCCAGTGTCATATTCATGTAAGGCATATACATATACACATACATATAATCATATATAGTCCACTGCACAGTAATTCAATCTGGATTTGTAACATCAGACCCATGTATCAGAGCCTGGGCCCCCTGTGAAAGTCTTCCTGAGACAGTAGCTTCAGACATTACCATGAATATACATCTTAGGGCCACCTCCTCCTCAATGCAGAATAAAATGTTGAATCGTGAGGATGATAAAGATTTTGGGTGAAGTAAAGGATCATATTATGAAAATGGACAAATTGTCATCACCTCCCAGGGCACTATCTGACGTCAGCAACTGGAAGTCACTGGAGATTTATAAAACAAACTGGCTGACATTCACAACGTATGAAATTCTCTTTCTGAGAGGGAATCGGAATCAAAGAAATTAATGTATTTTTATTTTGTGTTATCTGATTTTTCATGGGCTTACTTTAACAATCTAGCAGTTTTTGTGTCCACCCACTTGAAAATTCTTTATAGAGTTATTGGATTTTTGAGGGTTCTATGAGAATTATTTTAAATCACTTCACACAATGCCTGACTTGGAAGCACTCAAAGCCCATTACTCTCTCACCTTCCCCTTTTCCAGCTGTAAGAATCTTATACGCCTTCTACTTCAATACCTTCATTTTACAAATAAAACATTGGAGACCATCAAAAGTTAAGAGACTTGCCAAGGGTCACACAGCAAGTATGCTTCAGGGAGAAGCAAAGTATTCTGACTCATGTTCAGGGTCCTATTAACAGTACTAGGCTGTCTTTTTTCTACCTTTTATAGTTTCTGACGTTGAGTAAGCAAAAAAATGACCTTACTTTCTTCTGCGTAAAATGCTCCTAAATGATTCAGAGATCCTTTTATGATAACAACCTTTATATGCCCTATGTAGAGCTGAGACTGACTTTGACTAGCACATACAAAATATCTGCAACATGTCTTCGTTTTTAAAATGGTGAAAATAATTTGGCAAAATTATCTGATATATTTACTTTAGGAGAAAGGTATAACCTACATCAATAAGCCCTGTCTGATTAAGAAGCCACATGTATTTAAAGTTAGATCGCACTGGGATTACAAAAATTACTATAGCTTATCTACATTAATTCATAACTGATTCAATTACATCCCATAAGCCAAAAAAAAAAAAAAAAAAGAAAAGAAAAAAATTTTCTCTGAACTGGTCTGCACTGATATTTCCAAATTACATATTATAAAAAATATGCTTTTGGACACTGTAATAAAAATATAATATTCTATTTTAAAATCTAGTAGGATATGAATTAAACTAGCAATGCTGAACTTTTGTTTCATATTGGAATCACCCAGAGAGCTTTAAAACATACTGTACCTGGGCTCACCTGCAAAGATTCTGATTTAATTAGATTGGGGTGTAACTGCATTTGAATTTTTTCTATTAATCTGATCATATTAATTTAATTCAGTACCTATTTAGACCTACTAGTTAATGTTTTATTTTATTATGAGGAATCGTATTAGGTAATAAATAAATAAATTCATATTCACAGTGAAAAGGCATTTTGAAACCCCTACACTGAAAATAGAAATATTTTGGGAAGTAATGATGGGAATGGATCAGCAGCAGAGCAATCAAACAGTAGACATTTACTGAATACCTACTCAGGAAAAAGAACTATGCTTCATTTCTGTGCATGACATGGATGCACTCAATCCAAAAGAACCTATAATCAAGATGGGAGGAGACAAGACATATATGTACATGTAAAAATAATGGACAGCACAACAGAATAATAAAGAAATACGTGGCTGATTCATGATTTCAAATATTTATGCCTTGCCAATTTTAGTGACTGAACACAGCCATGATTCTCTTCAATACTTCTCTTTTTCAATCTACTTTCAATTCATATTCTATGTTATGCCCATCTTCTAGTATTCTAGTACCTTGCTGTTCAAAGTGTGTTCCATGGGCCAGTAGCATGGGCATCACCTTGGAGCTTGTTACAGAGGCAGAATCTCAGACCTCACCTTATACCTACTGAATCTCAATCTGCATTTAACTAGATGCCTAATGATTCATATGAATATTTGAGTTGTACTGCTCTGGTAGACACTGATCTCTTAAGTATATAGCAAATATACCATATCAATGTTACTCATAATAGATTATGTAATGCAATACAGTTCAATCTCTAAGGTTTTTTTTTTCAATGCCTCACACAGATTTTTGTAGTAATATTAAAGAATTTCCTTATTCAGGAAGAGCTGAGCTCTTTGGACTAGTTCATTTGCAAATAAAAATTATTTCCTGTGTGTGAGTAACTGCTAAAATGTGTGATAAGGATAATGAGGCCACAGGAGAACAAAGGAAGATGCAGTTTCTTCAGGCTAAAGCATTCAGAGGAGATGTCACAGGGATGATGGGACCAAGATGAGAGCGAGAAAAGATGATCTGATTCAGGAAATGGAACAAAACAAAATAGAACTTTCCAGATAGGGAGAAAGTGGTGAAACTGAAGTCCCTGCCTGGAGTTAGGGAGGAGTTAAAACTATGTGTGTGGTGTCCAGGTTTAAAAATGGCCCCCATGATTCTGATCTCCTGCTATTCCTACTCCTGTGTCATTCTCTTCCACTTTGATTAGGACTGACCCGCGTAACAAAAAAGATAACGCAGAATTGGTGTAGTACGTGACTTCTGAGGCTGCATCTTGAAAAACACCGTGGCTTATGCCTTGCTTTCTTGGCTCACTTGCTCTTGAGAAGCTGGCCTCCTTGAGAAGGAAAGATCCATGTGATGAGAAACTGACGCCAACAGCCAACCACCCGCACGAATTTGCCAGTTGGACAGTGAGCCATCTGCGACAGGCTGATCCTGTAGACTTAGTTGAACCTTCAGATGACTGTCATCCAGATCGATATTTAAACCATAACCTCATGAAAGACCCTGAGCAAAAGCCATCCAGGGAAGACACCCCCCCAAATCCTGCCTCTCAGAAAATCCGAGACTAAACACAACCTATGGTTGTTTTAAGACACGGTTTTAAGATAATTTGTCATTAGTCACCTATAACTACTATGAGTGATAAATAGCTAATAAAGAACTAATATAAGTAATAAATTACTTAGAATAAAACATAATAAGTAATTTGGAAGATGGTGAATAAGCTGGTGTGGTTTTAATGGAGAGTTTAATGGGGCTGCAAACTCAGATGCCCCTAGGGGCTGGCTGAAGTGAGTGAAGTGGTTCTTGCCTGGGTCAGAGAGAAAAACAAGAAAGTGGCAGAGCCTGTGATAATGTGTAGGATACTTGCCTTGCCATTCCTGCTGGTAAAACTCATTACCATCTCCATTTCTGAGCAGGTGAATGCAGAGCCTGCAACCGCAGGAAATCTCAGGTGGTAGGTAAGGCAGTGGGAGTGATTTGGTGTCACAATGTGGCAAACTGGAATAACAGAATCTTCTTCCGGAGATGATCGTCACCTAATAGCTACATTTAGAATATTTAATCTTGAAAGGCTATCTGGAATACACTGAGGCAGAAAGTATTGAGAGGAAAAGAGCAGTCTGGGGGTATTTGGATCATGCAGACTTGAAGAGGTTGTGACGCTGGCTAGAGTTAGAGAGACACGAATGGAGAGGTGGTCCTTAAAGGAAAGAAAGAATAACGAGGTTACAAGTAACTGAAGATAGAATTCCTCAATTAAGACTTTCTCTTACACTTTTCCTTTAAATGTCACTAAATGTGTAGTGCCACTTTAGAATGCAACTCCATGAGGAGAGACCTAGAGTCAACTTTTGTACAAGTTTATCCTTATAACCTGGCATACGAACTTCTTTCTGTAAAGGGCCAGATAGAAAATATTTCAGGCTTTTCGGACCACATAGTCTCGTCCCAGCCACTCTGTCGTGATAGCACAAAGGCAGGGCTAGACAATACATAAATAAATGGGGGTGGCTGTGTCCCAATAAAACGTGATTTACAAAAAGAAGGATGCACCACGTTTGGCCCATGAACTCTAATTTGCCAACCCCTGGCCTAAAGTAGAGTAGGCCAGTGTTTCTCAAAGAATGTTTCCCAGATTAGCAGTATAAGCATCAGCATCACCTGAGAATTTATTAAGATGCCCAATGGGGCCCAGCATACTGTTTGTTTTATTTATGTATTTATGTATGTATTTATTTATTTATTTATGATTTTATTTATTTGCCAGAGAGAGTTTTGTTTTATTTATTTATTTATTTATTTATTCATTCATTCATTCATTTATGGTTTTATTTATTTGCCAGAGAGAGAGAGAGAGCACAAGCCGGGGAGCGGCAGGCAGAGGGAGAAGCAGGCTCCCCGCTGAGCAAGGAGCCTGATGCAGGACTGGATCCCAGGATCATGACCTGAGCTGAAGGCACATGCTTAACCGCTGAGTCACCCAGGCGTTCCAGCATACTACGTTTTAAAAGACAACCCCCCCCGCCCAGGTGAGGCTACTTTGAGAAACGTTTGTGAAGATACTTAACAACACTTACTTGATAGATGAATGAATGAATTATATCTCCACATGTGTTAACTTTTGCCTCTATTAGAATCATATATAGGATCGTATTTGGGATGTCACGAAATTGTATGTTTGGCTATTTTAAGTCTAGCTTTGGGTGTTATTATGTTATGGTATTCCACAAAGCATATCATGGCTCGCAGGCATTCACCACCTACAAGACATTAAAAACCACTAATCTAATACAGCTGCCTATTTTAAAAAAAGAAAAAGAACTTGAGGCCTCCTATAGTTAATTAATTTGGTCAAGGATACATGTACTTACTGAGGGAGTTAAGAAAAAACATTTATTTTTATATAATAAAGTTGCCTCACATAAAATCTTATGTATTTGGGCTTGCCAGAGATACTACACATTCAAGAAAAAAAAAGTGGCAACCTGACCTAGTAGGAAAGAAAACAATGACAGCATCTTTAACAATGGGGTCTCAATCATATTTATTCTGTTTTCTCAATTGATTAATGCCTGAGTGGAGTTGAAGGCTTCAGATTTTGCTGGGCTTCAGAGGCTGAGCAATCAGTAGTGAGTGTGGGAAGGGAGTGAGGGAGAAGCTAGAGGAATGGAAATTTCCATCAGCTGCCAACCATCAAGTCTGTTCCTCGAGAAGGGTTATATAAACTGAGCCACAGGAGAAATGAATCGGCTGGTAGCAAACAGCAAGATACTCCTACATACCTAACAGGATACAAGACGGTATCTCTTGGCACGAGGCTCAGAGAGATAAGAGAAATTACTGGGCTGGATATCACAGAGAAACCGATGGATTCATGCATGGTGTTTGTTTAGCCAAAAAGCCAGAAACCTTCATTAAACATTTTTGGAAAATGTGGGTTTGAATCAAAAGGAAGAGAGGTTTCCAGCTGATATATGCAATGGCCTGCAGGGCGGGTAAAATTAAGTGAAGCGATAGGTATCAAGTATGAAATGCAGTGCCTGCTGAATCTTAAGTGAATCATACTGCCATTATCATTATGATTAGAGACACAGAACTGCCTCACCATCCACAGGAACCAAGTAAGTCCCACTACTTCACCCCTGCCCTCAGCCCCCTTATCTCCCCTGCCAGGGCCCTGAAGGTGAGTGGAAACATTGCTCCCAGGAATATAACTGCCTCTGAGGTCCCTGCTCTTGAATTTGCCTGGCAGCCGGACTCACCTGGAGTGGAGGAGCAGAGTTCTTCCCCTCCTGTTGCCCCACTTGACTTTTCTGTTTTTCCCCTCAACCCAGGAATAGGTTGAGGCAGGAGTTTAAAGCCCTGTTGATGGACAAAAATCGGCCTGTGTGCTGAGTCTGTGCAGCGACAGTGGCTGGATCCCTGGCAAACCTGGGCAGGCTGGCTCCGGGGGGACCCTGCAGGGTGGCATTTGTCCTCCCCCTGGTGAACTTACCCTTGAAAGTCCGATTGTGCCATGGGCCTGGGAGAAGTCTCAATCTATCAGTCAGTGGGTGTTTATTGAGCGCCTACTATGTGCCAGGCACTAATGTTACCTAAATTCAGGAGGCAAACGTGTTCAATCAAAAGGCCAGATGCTCAACTTATAATGCCTGAGAGCTGTCACAGGAATGGGAATAATCAAAGTCCACATTCACTCCATGCGGCCAAGCTACACAGGAAACCAAATCGTAATTAGAGTCTCTGCATCAACATATACCGAGAAATAGCGAAGAACCAAAGTCGAATACTTGAGGCCGGTATGAGTAGAATGTTCTCTCCAGGTAGGCAGGTTTACATGGGAAGTTAAATCATGATTAGAAGATGTTTTTTGGGCACAGATTCAGAAAAATAGCAGTTGGATTCATCAATGACATCAGCTAAAGCAGCCAGAGACTACTGCATAACTTAGCCAGTGAGATGAACTAACTCCAAAAGCCGAGGTTCTCTCTAGGCTGGGCAATGAGTATGTTTTCCTGGACACCTACCACGTCTGCTTTTACCTCTCCTTTTTCCAGGATTCCATGGCTCAGTAACAGGTGTCAAGCACCAGGCTAAGTACATTTTGTGTATTATTTCATTTATCCTAGTCCAGGTTCCTGCTTAGACAAGCCTCCCTGCTCGTAGAAGCCTTCTCTGAATACCCATGATCCTCAACACTGCTAAACTTTCTCTACAGCTCTTATTGCTCTCTCCTGTGCTGGTCTATATTAATTTATTGATTGCTTCCCAGAAATGATGCAGGTCTGGCTTTATTTTCTGCATAAACAAGTTCTCAATGCCTAAAATGGTGCCTGGCACATAGTAGGAGCTTATTATATGCTGGTAGATGAATGAATAAATTGCCAGTTACATGGATGGATGGATGAATTTACAAAGACTCTGAGAGGTAGGTATTAGCATCCTCATTGTAAAGATTAAGAAACCAAGGCCTAAAGGCCATGTTACTTCCAATATAACCAATTATCAAGCAGAGAGCTGGGGTTTGACCCAATTCTGAGACTCTAGAGCTCTTGCTCTCAATTAGGGCTCCATTTCCTTGGAAAATTTGATATATCCAGGAAAGTTCCATCCAAAACTAGAATCCCTGGACTCTTGGAGTCAGAAGAATCTTCCCTCTGCCACTCCCACTCACTGCTTTAGTGATATCTTCCAGAGGTGTTGCTTAATTAATATTAGGGCCTCCATTTTCATCTGCTAAAAGTAGGAATAATAATATCTACTTAGGGGCACCTGGGTGGCTCAGTCGGTTAAGTGTCTGCCTTTGGCTCAGGTCATGATCCCAGGGTCCTGGGATCGAGCCCAGTATCAGGCTCCTGGCTCAGCGGGGAGTCTGCTTCTCTGTCTCCCTTTGCCTCTGCCCCTGCCCCCCACTTGTGCATTCTCTCTCTCTCAAATAAATAAACAAAATCTTAAAAAAAAATGAGTATCTACTTAAAGAGCTGCTGAGTACATCAAACAAGAGATAGCATACATCCTTCACACTTCAAGGATTGTGGAAGGACGAAAAATATAGGATAATGAATATATAAGTCCCTGCAGACTGTGATACTAGTATGTGTTATCATGAAGGCTCAGGGCTCAGAGGAAAAAGGGAAACTCCCTTGGTTGTGTCATCAGGATCTATTTTAGATTGTGTGTTCCTATGAAGCAGAGATCACAGTTATTTGCTCTGCACATATCCTGTTGCCAATGGGGGGAGGTATTTTACAGGGGAAAGAGCTGGGTTCATGATATTAAAAATTCTAAACTCATAAATTATTTTTACTAAAAAGAAAGGATTCCCCGTGTGCTTTTATCTAGCCCATGAGTCTAAATACCATCCATACGATGATGTCTTCCAAAAGTATTCTTCCAGTCCAGTCTATCCCTTGATATTCAGACCATGATGACAGTGCCCACCTCCTATATCCATATACCAACCTTAGCCATCTTAGAGATATCCCACACCTGGCATGACCAAAACAGAACTTTATTTTATTCTTTCAACTGTATCTCAGTAAATCCTACCAGCATGGTACATTCTATTCCTAAATCCAAACTCCTAAGAATCATCCTTGATTCCTTCCTTCCTTTTGTTCCTTCCCAACCCCCATTGACCTGCAAAAGCTATCTAAGCCACTTACAAAATATATCTTAAACTTATCTACTACTTGTCATATCTATTGTCCCTGCCTTACGCCACCAACCACCTTCCCTCACTTATGCTATTTCAATAGCCTCCTTGCTGGATGTCCTTCTTATATCCCTTCTTCCTGCCCCTTGAACCATTCACACAGCAGACACAGAGATCTTTAAAAAATGTATATCTGGTCATGAATTCCTCTGTTTAAAACCATTCTATGCTTTTCCACTACATTCAAAATCTGAGGCATCCCTTACTTCAGCCTACAGGCCAAACTCCAGCTATTTCTCCCAGGCTAGTCATGGTGGTGGCACTGTGGGTGGTAATGGAAATGGGGAATGGGAGGGGTGTGGGTGGGGGGAGGGGTCTTCTGCCTTTAGACAGTAGGAAACTGCCCAAACAGAGGACTACAATCCAGTCTGTCCTATTGAGCAATGTCCCTTGGTATTCAGCAAAATCACCGGCCTGTGCTCAGTACACAGTGAATACTTGCATCCATTACAACAGATCATATGATAAATGTCAGTGATTGGCATTACCTGTTTAGTAAAAAGCATTATTAAGCATTAAGATTTTTTCAGTTTTCATATTTTGATAATAAAATGTTCTCTCTCTCTCTTTTTTTTTTAACTGAAACCAGTTAAACCCTTCTCTCTCCACATTCATATGGCACAGAATCCACTGAGAAAGGAAAGGTAATTTATTTGAGCAAATGTGGGTCAAGTTCACTTTCATAAAATTTGCGCATATTATGTGCATCAAAAAAAAATGTCCCAAGGGACAAATTATAAGTATTTTAGCTAATAGTTGTAACATTACTTTGAAAGCCTCTTCCAACTCTCTATTCTATTTTCAGCTGGTCCACCTTTTGCCTTATATGTAGTAGGGGCTGTGTAGACAGATCTATTAAGCCTATTTAAATGAGCTTTACTTGTTGCAATAATGTCATTTTACTGGAAACTCCCTCTTCCAAGTAAAACTTGATTTTCTAAAGTGATTTGCAATCTCTTTTACAACTCTAAAAGTTGTTTTGTATTGAAACATGATAAATCCATTTGACCCCCGAAGCCCTCAAGTTCCTTCCTATATATACAGGCATCTAACAAATTATCACTGGCAAATATATTGGATTTATTCTATTTCCTATCGTTCCTCAAAGGGGAAAAATGTTCCAATCTACAATCCACTGAGAAGATATATATCACCTCATACATTTAGAAGAAAATAATATCAGCACTAAAGTTTAGTCTCCTCAGTCTTCTGTCTTTGGGCCACCCCATCGTTGCTGTCTCTCTGACTTTTTTCATATGGCTCATGTCCTCTCCTTCCCTCAATAAACAGATGCTTATTGATAACTAATATGTGCCAGGCATTATGCAAAGAGTAATGGATAGAGTGGTAAATGAGACACATACACTGGGCCATGGAAGAAATCAAGACCTAAAGAGTCAATTTCAATATTGAGAGGCAAATGCTTTGATGGGGACAGTGCATGCAGACTCCTTGGCAGTAAAAAAAGAAAAAACAAAAACAATAATAACAAAAACAAAAACAAAAACACAACAATGGAGCCCCAACTGTCAGAGAGTTGCTAAAAGATCCCAGAAATCTTTCTGAAGAAAGTCTCAACTTCATTGAGAACTGTGATTGTAAAGTCATCACCCAGGCAAAAATGGAAGAGAAAGAGGGTCGCAGGTGAAAGCATGGAGGTTAGAAGGTCCTGCTTAACTAGAAGTAAAATATTCCGCACAGCTGAAGGAGCTGGTGAATGGGGTGTGAGGAGAGATTCCTAATATGCTTCCTTCAGACATCTGTGTTCATCTCCTGGTCTAACAAAGAAGGTTACAGCCATCTCTTTATGGTTTGGGAAGCTTTGGCGGCATAATAAAAGACATGGAGAACAGGCTATTACTTTTCTTCCCCAACCATCCTCTTCTTTAAATGCCAGAAAATCCAAATACTCATGGAGTAGACTTAATTAGAGTCTCTTTGCTCCCATGGTACAAGGTGGCTGCTAATCATGTCAACTCCATTTCATAAATATGGCTATTTCGCTCTATGCAGAACATTTATAATATTTTTATAGTTTTATATTAGAACTCACATATCATAGAGATTGTTTTATTAATGACCCTTTACCACCAGTGAGAATAATAATAATATTTCTCATTATGATTTATTTTTTAAAGTCATCTCTTTTTCTTGGGGGAATTGCATAAACTCTGGAGTTCATTTTGTTAAAGATTTCATATAGTTTATGAACTAGTGTCCCAGATGGTTTGAGTAATTTCCTCCCCTTTCACCGAAAATGGATAATTTTCATCCTTTTCCACCCAAATAATAGTGCTATGAATGGCCCAATATTTATGCATAAACATGTGTATTCAATTTTTCTTTTATGACAAGAAATAAAATAATGGCCACATCTTAGTCTTAAAAATAGTTATATTTTATTTTTAAAGGCATACTGCTATGTCCTGGTAGAGCATATTTTTCCCACTTGCAATATGCAAAGGAAAATTTACAGTCCATAGATGTTACCTGGAGCTCACAGGGAAATTTCCTATGGACAATGCTTCATTTTGAAAAATCCTTAAAATTCCTTAATTGGACTGTGAAATCTTCTGGGTTGGTCTTCTACTAAGCTGAGTATGGATCGAAACTCATAGTGAATGTCCATTTTTAAGTGAACCAACCCCTGTGATTTATGAGGAGATGGCACTTGTACTAAACAATTTTTCTAGATGGTTGTGGTAGCCATCCTAACATGCACACTTCAAGTTGGTAGTGCTATTTTCTTCTCATCAGAAGATATCTCTCTCCCTATTTTAAAGACTCTTCGGGGAGTTTGCATTAGAAATGGCATTCTAGGGGCGCCTGGGTGGCTCAGTCCTTAAGTGTCTGCCTTTGGCTCAGGTCATGGTCCCAGGGTCTGGGATTGAGCCCCGCATCAGGCTCCCTGCTACGTGGGAAGCTTGCTCCTCCCTCTCCCACTTCCCTTATTGTGTTCCCTCTCTTGCTGTGTCTCTCTCTCTCAAATAAATAAATAAAATCTTAAAAAAAAAAAAGAAATGGAATTCTATGCTATCTGATTTAGCCTATGTCTTGCCTATCCATTGACTGTCATGGTGTCTAAGCTTTTGTCAGGAAACAGCTGGTCCCTGCCATTCAATCTCCTTTACTGAATGAGAGATGACATATGACTTCAACGAGGTTGAGAGACAGCTCTCTATACAGGAAGAAACCACAAACTGATCTGGGATGGACCGTAATAAGAGGTCATTAGAATGCACCAGGAAGGGATGGGGTGGATGGAAATAAGAGTGAGGGAAAGTATCTAAACAGGAAGAAGAATAGTTTAAAATGGACATTACCTGGAAGTTGTTAAATTAGTATTTTCATTTTAATGATTAAAATAATTCTAACAACAACTGAGAGAGGGTAAATGACTTGTTCACGTTGTATATGGATGGTGGCGAGCCTGAGACAGTAGTCTTCTGGTTACCACTATAAGGTTCTTTTCATTTTATAATAATTTTATCCTGGTTTGAAAATATTTCTTATTTTTCAATGAGCTATAAAAAAAGATATTAAATGGAAATTACCATCTTGGTTATTTCTCAAATAATTTCCAGCATGTGATAAAAAAAAATTGAACAATTCATTCTTGCATTGCTGCTCTGTGGAGGAAAGGAACTTAAATGCTATATTTTAATACAAAAGATTGCCCAAAGAGGTGTTGCATTATACAGTAAGTGCCACAAGAAGATTAACTACCATGCAGGCTGCACCTCGAGCGGGGAAACTCAATGATTTCTATATAAAACTCATAAATGAAAGTGTTCATTTATTCATGATATTCTAACATATTCCATACTGTTTTTCTAAGACAAGCAATGCATGGCCATTCAGTTTTATGCCATTACTTAAAATATTTGAAGAAAACTGTTCATCAATCTCTGATTCTATTATTACACTCAAGATTAGGTTAATTACTATCTCCTGGGGTCGTTTTTAGCATGAAATACTTAACGGATTGCCACCAGGGCATGTGTAATGGCAGGGAAGAAATGACTTACAGTTTCTAAAAGATGACTAATGTGAATTATTTCCAGAACACAGGATGGCAAAAAAAGACAGAGCTTGACAAGTTAAACTCATTTTCACCAACAATGTGCTTATTTTCAGAGAATGATCTCTTTTTAAAGTCCATCATATAAGAGAAGCAAAAGCCATTAACCATAGATGCCTTAACACAAACAGAAGAGTCACAGAAGAGGGTCATGTTTTTGATAGTAAAATATAGTAAGAAAATAAAATTTAATAAAATTTAAAATTAAAACTCCACCTGTCTGGCCAACAGAGCCCCATGCAGATGTAGAGTTCTTGCACTGGTTTCAAATACTAAACAGTAAGAGAAACTTTAGTAAGCTTGCAGGTTTCCTCTTGGAAACTGGAAAAAAAAATCTTTGCATTTTGACAATGGCTATAATTCTTGTACCACTCCACTAAACCTTGCTATATTATTGAGTAGTGCCTTATATCAAATCTAATTATTCTTACAATCTCTGTGGAATCTCTGCAGATGTCTCCCAACCAATTAGTATTTCTCTATGAGCTGCCCCAGTTCCACAAAGTGAAACTGAGCATTATGGTGTGATTTTACTTTATCTTCCTAGTCTGTTCAAATGAAGTCTGTTTTTTTTTTTTTAATGTAAAACACCATTCACTTTTTTTTTTTATTTTGTCATTTATTATTTCCCATTTTTTAAAATTTAAATTCAATTAATTAACATATAATGTATTACTGGTTTCAGAGGTAGTGGTCAGTGATTCATCAGTCTTATATAACACCTAGTGCTCATTACATTATGTGCCCTCCTTAATGACCATCACCCAGTTACCGATCCCCCACCCCCCTCCAGCAACCCTTAGTTTGTTTCCTGAGATTAAGAATCTCTTATGGTGTGTCTCCCTCTCTGATTTTGTCTTGTTTCATTTTTCCCTCTCTTCCCCTATGATCCAGGTTTTGTTTCTTAAATTCCTCATATGAGTGAGAACATATGATAATTGTCTTTCTCTGATTGACTTATTTCACTTAGCATAATACCCTCTAGTTCCATCCACGTCGTTGCAAATGGCAAGATTTCATTTTTTTGATGGCTGAATAGTATTCCATTGTATATATATATACCACATCTTCTTTATCCATTCATCTATCAATGGACATCTGGGCTCTCTGCGTAGTTTGGTGATTGTGGACATTGCTGATATAAACATTGTGGTGCAGGTGCCCCTTTGGATCTACCCCTTTGTATCTTTGGGGTAGATACCTGGTAGTGCAATTGCTGGGTCATAGGGTAGCTCTATTTCCAACTTTTTGAGGAACCTCCATACTGTTTTCCAGAGTGGCTGCACCAGCTTGCATTCCCACCAATAGCATAAGAGGGTTCCACTTTCTCCGCAACCTTGCCAACATCTGTCGTTTCCTGACTTGTTAATTTTAGCCATTCTGACTGGTGTGAGGTGGTATCTCATTGTGGTTTTGATTTGTATTTCCCTGACGCTGAGTGATGTGGAGCATTTTTTCATGTGTCTGTTGGCCATTTGTATGTCTTCTTTGGAGAAATATCTGTTCATGTCGTCTGCCCATTTCTTGATTGGATTCTTTGTTCTTTGGGTGTTGAGTGTGATAAGTTCTTAAAATCTAGAGAACTTCCCAGTTAAATTTTTAAATACAAGGAGCAGTGGCTGAAATGTGGGTTCCTTCTTTTGCCTTCTCTTCTTTGTGCCTCAGAACTTAGTTTTTCTTTCTCTCCTGGACTATCTGATCTACCCCGATGTACATAGCTCCAACTCTCCATTTGGAAATGCCTCCACAACTTCAGTACGTCATCTGAGAAGTGGCCATACTTTATGAAATTCCTAATTCCCACAGGATTGACAAGCTTTGTGCTATCATTAAAGTTAAAATTCATGATAATTCAATTCTGCAAAGACTATGAGCCATAATTACCAAAACCTTTGGAAGTGCTATTCAAAAGGAAGGCCAACACAGCTATCACCTGGTGAACCATGAAAACAGCCAAGCAAATAACTAAAGTCTAGGTACAAAATAATGTCTAAAATTTTTGGTCCGAAAAGCCACTTTACTATCTCTAGTAATAGAAAAGAAGCATGTTGGCAATTGGGTAGGAGTCACTGTAACTCCATTTTAATTCCGTTACACACCTGATGTAACATTCAAATTTACTTAGAAAGCTTCAGGATAAAATCTGATTATTTTAAATGAGAGCCAAAATGTAATCAAATGGCCATAAGATAGGCAATGTCCTTATCATTGGAAAGTAATATAATATTGGCAATCTGCTAGCCATCCCATCTCCCCACTTCTTACCTGCTGTTGGAAGGGATACCTATGCCTGATATGAAAATGAGTATTGATTCATACACTTGGAGCCTCAAACAAATCAGGTCATATTTAATACAGATGATGCAATTAATCTAAAATGGGTTGAAAATATGCATCTTCTCCTTCATGCCCATCTTGCTTGGTTTTCATGAAAGGCTGGATTGGTGGACTTATTTCTAGAAAGCACAAAATCAGGCCTAAATTATCTGGATTGCTTATTGAAAGAGGCCTAGCAGGGTTGGGATAATATTTTCTCAGTAGCACTGTTCTTCACCTGTCATTAGGTTACCTTGCTTTTGAACAACATGTTATACTTCATCAATCATTTCTGTATGATTTTGAGTATTAGAACAATCCCATAAGATAAGAGAGATAAAAAGTCCCCTGGAAGTTACCCATGAAGAAGACTAGGCAGGAAGAGTTTCCATGACCATTTTGAATCAAGCTTTAAACCCACAATAGGAGACCCAAGTACTACAGTAAATCCTGTACCTTGGTAAGCAGACTACAGTGGCTGTGATGTCACAATTTTCCCAAAGATTCAAGATTGACTTAAAACCTGACATTGAAACTATACCAAACTGAGATAGCAATTTCAATTTCTTTCTTCTAAAATTAGATAACAGAATGCCCCTGTGTGGCACCTTATAGAGTATGTGATGAGTTTTATTCAAAATAAAATTTTTACCAAAAGTCAAAATAGTCTCCTCCTAAGTTGTTTTCTTGTCTTTCATAAAGTTACTATCTCTGCCTCATTTTTCAGCCTTTTTACTGCTCTAAAATTGTCAGTATGTTCTGTTGTTATGATGTCATTGATCACCTTATCTCCCTAGTTATTTTAATCCCAGTCTGGTTTGCTTGCATTAATCTCATGACAAAAATATCAACATCTTGCTGACATTAACAAAATATCTAATGAAACCATTAACACTAGATACTTTTTTTTTTTTAAATTAGGGGCATACAGTGGGCTTACACCTTTGGATGTTTGCTTATTTCTGGAATGGTTAATCCCAGGGTCTCATCTTGTAGGTAGCAGCTAATCAAGGTTATATGACAGTTTAATTCAGTGTTTAGACAATGGACAACTTTATTTTTCCTTCAATTTTACACTTTCATGATATTCCATCAAGTCATGATATAAACTGAGTACTCTGGCAGGATGATCCCTTTTTCTTTCTTCTTCATGATTACTTACTTAGTCCATGGAAGAAGAAAGAAGCATCAGCAAAATGCTCACCAAACTGTCAACACAATAAGAATTATACTCAAAAGAACCTGGAGCTTAGAGATTTGTTTTATTCTTGGCTCTTGAACAATAATGTATAGAATTCTTCTCTTTCCACTTCATTTCCCCTTTATGTCAATGAGAAACACTGACAACACAAAGAGAGATTGTGACATCAAAATGTAAAAGTGATCAACTATGATTCTGTCTTGTGTTTGTCATGAGGTTGGAAGGGACTGGCTGCACTGAACTGAGCACCTGGAGCCTGAAGACCCTCAGGCCACCATGGTGCCTCTGTGACTTCAGGAATAGGGCTTCTCTTCCCATCCTGACCACAAAGCAGCACAGGTAAGTAAAATAAGATTCTTGCATTGGTAGAAAATATTTTTTTTTCAGCTGTCTATTGCTACTTCATAAATCACCCCCAGACTAGGTGGCTTAAGACAAAATTTTGTTTTCTCACAGTTCTGTGGATTAGGAATTCAGACAGCATCATAGCAGGAACACTCAAGGTGGGCTCTTCCCTCCTGAGTGGGCTGCCTCAGCTCGGATGGCTCTGTGAGTGTCATAAGTCCGGGGCCCTGGTTATTCTCCATTGGGTGGTGCCCTTGGTTCTGTTGCCTCTTCTCCTTTACCAGGCCCTTGCATGTGGTCTGTCAGAGCAGGGTAGTGAGCCTCTCAGAAAGCAGCAGCCCAGGGCTCTGAGAGTACAAAAGCAGAAGCTTCCAGGCATTCTTAAGGCTGAGCTTCAGAACCCGCACAGCCTCCCTTCTGCGGCATGCTGCTTGCTGGTTGAGGCAAGCCCATGGGTGCAGCCCAAGGGGAGGGGACTGCACAGGGCACAAATCCTGGGAGGTGAAGTTCATCCAGAGCTGCCAAAGTAACTGACTACCACCTAAGAGACAGGTGGTTGGAGTCCTCATATGTTGTTTATCTGACATGCAAAGCATTCCTTCTCTTTCCATCCTCGCCGCTCCTTCCCGTGGCCTTATGTGTGCTCCCCGCTCGGTGGTGTGTGGGAGCCAGTCTGTGAGAGCCAATTCCGTGCATCTCTTCTGAACTCTGCATTCAGTGACCTCACTGAGGAGGCTTGGGATTGGCCATGGTGGGAATAGTCCCATGACGGAAAATGGGCAGCAGCATCATACAGTGAACTAGTTATAACCTTTGCTTTACAGACTCTTTGGTTTCACACCCTGGCCCCGCTATTTACTACTTGTGTGTTCAGAGGCAAGTTACTTAACTAGTCTCAGGTAAAATATAGACTAATAATACAGCTGTATTATGTGAGTTGAGATATATTTTTAAAGGTAAAACAAAAGTCTTTAAGGCTCAATACTCTTAGTTCTGATCCTTCCCCTGAGAATGTTTTTCTGATGGTGGGGCTTCAAGCACCATGGAAAACTAGGGTCCTAGCCAACCACACAATGTCCAGCGTCCTCTTCTCTACTCATGGTTACTCCTGTTAGTAGCAGAGGCAGCCAAAGGCCCTGTCTTGGATGGACAGTCATACACCCAGGCTTCCCTGCAGTGCTGGCTAGACTGCCTTTGTAGGCTAAGGGACAGCAGCACATGCAGAAGTCAACACACTACTCCCCTAACACAAACCCCCCCAGGCCCGAGGCTCCACCATTCATGATTAATTTCCGTGGGTCACACGATGTCATTAGGGTTGCCTTCTAAATTTCTTATGCTTTTATCTCAGAGCTGTAGGAGAGAGAGCCCTCAAGGTTTTGCTTATGTAGGGTAAAGATTAAACATTTACAAAGGAATTACTACAATAGTGAAAAAGAAAAATTGTTCCTCAAAGCAAAATATTAGCCTTTCATAGCTATGTACTCACCTATCACATAACAATGCATTTGTACGACTCATCTTATCTAGAAATATGGCCAGTAATTATCTTTTCAAACTAATAATTTTAACCCTGAAGCACCACGACGGTACACATGTATTAAAATCACCAGTTTATATTCTAATATTGTGCAAATAGTCAATGGTCATTGAAAAGTTTGACTCAGATTGCATCCTCATCAAGGGGATGAATTTAATGCATTTCTCTTATTTACTTCACTCTTTTTGTTATTGTTACCAAACCAGAAACTGGCTCTTTTTATTTTTCAGTATTAGAGCTTGGCATTCAGTAGAAGAACAGATAGAAACATCTAATCATGATGAATAAGTAAGGTCTATGGCATCTCAAATTATAAACTTATGGCTCTGATACTTAGGCTGTAAAATGCTGAACATAAGCCAAAAAAACGTCAGTTCAAATGACTTGTTTCCAAGGAAGCTGCTCACATTTAATAAGATACATGGAATCCTTACAGCAAATGCAGTACAAAAAGTTAAAATACAATAAAATAAAGTGAAATATGCAACTTCAACTGCTCCATAAATGTAAAAGAGTTGTGGTTTTGATTATTTTGACTGAAGGTGGGGTGGGAGGGAATATATGTTGAGTGTCTAAATCAAAATTTTTTTCTGGTGGGCATTTGCAAAATATATGACCAATATGCAAATGGATTTGGTTTTTGATTATACTCTTTAACAAAGTAGAAAAGAAAAATAGATTTTTAAATTGTAGCTTATGATAATAATTTAACTAGCTAGAAACACAGTGGGTTTATAATCACTATTTACATGGGCATTGCCTGTCTAAATTGATTTTTAATTGGAATGTTCAAATGCATGACTCAAATCACTCTTAATCACTGTTAAAATTAAAGCCAGGGACATAAGCGAGAAGGTCATGGTGTCATATTTTCACAGCCTTTATGGAGACACACAAGATGCAGATTCCTTTAATAAAGGATAAGTAAAAAGTTGTGCAAGCAGGTAGGAAGAGCTTAAAGTGAAGGGAAATAGAACCTTGAAATTTTCACATAACTTTATGCACACAAACTCAGGAATGAGCAGAGGAAACAAAATGAAAGGAAGCAAATTGTTTCCTTAATTGCCTAACATATGTAGTAGATTATTACCAGTTGATTCGCAGTAAAGAAAAGAGACAGACACATGAGAACCTTGTTAACCTAATTAAAGCTTCACAGATACACATGTTTCTGAAGACTCAAGTTTCGAGGCTCCATTGTGGTAATGAACATAAAACCAGGCCTGACCACGTAAAATGTCATCGCTGCCACAAGAGGTTACACTTGTCCTCGCAGAGTGCTCACAGGTTATGTAACAAAGACAACTCCCATTCTAATGATCATCCACAGGCTTTTAAAATAATGGACCTTCCAAGGTTGCTGCTGATTGATCTACAATTTTCAAACCTTTAACGAGCCTTAATCTAAGTTTTTAATGAAGTGCTTTGGTCAGAAAGCAAATGCGTGAAATCATTGTAAATGATACACTTTCTTATTAGCTGATTCAGTAATTCCTGCAACATTAACAATTTTTAAAATTGCCTTTCAAAGAGTAGCCAGGGCTCAACTGTTAAAGAGAGGGCTAGGAAAAATCCACCATAAGTAAATGCACTGGAGAACTTTGAAAACTCAATGCCTCCTGCTTTCTAGTGTCAAAGATAAAAGTAGATTAATAGTTTAATTAAACACGTTAGAGACTCTGGGTATTGTAGCTATTACACCTTTGACCTCATGTGGGGCTGCCAGAGAATGTAGAGAGGGTGAGTACTGAGGTTTCATATTTATGATGCACAGCTGACTTGAAAAGCATACCAAGCTAGATAGAACTTGTAATTAACCAAAAGATCCAGTAAATTATGAGATCAATAAAATTTCCTGGGTGCCATAGTTTTCAGAACTAGTTAGTGCATTCCGAATTTATTGGCAAAAACTTCACAGACTTGCAAGAAAGATAAATAAAAATGCCTGGATATAAAAATAAATATGTATGCTTGACAAATCTGAAATACACTGTTTACAGCTAATGAGGAGGCAACTGTGCATTTTGCTGCATGTTTTATATCTAGAGCAGGGCAGAACATTAAAACCAATATAACTGATAACCTTGGTGCAAACGGCATAAGCCTACATTTCCCATTATTCCCCAGAGATGGAATTAATTAGAGCTTGTCAAAACCAGAGTGATCCCCTGCTGTAAAACTGAAAGTAATGTAGAGGCCATGAATGGTTTGGCTCTATTCCAAAATATTTCTCATCTATTTGGAAGAAAAATACTGCGTACATCTCTATAGGCAGTATATATACTTCCTTAATCCCAGATACCTCATAAACAATCACAAATAAATGCAATATCTTTGTTGGCTACAGTTCAATAGACATCCCCTACCATGTGGGGATCCAGAGAATAAAAATACACTGAGTTCACAGTTAAGTGGTGAGCAGAGAGAGGGGACATTTCAACTCAAAGTGTTAATGATTATGATGGGAAAATACACAGTGAGTTATGGAAACTCAAAGAAGGGTACCTATCTGAATGTAGCAGGGAGGTCAAGGGGAGGAATGGACAAGAGGCTACAAAAGGTAATGATACCTATATTATTGTAGACCAGACTGTTTCACAGGGAAACTCTTTCTATAAGAGTGGTTTAGAGAGCCTTCTCACCCAGTCCTCCTTCCTCTCAGATTGGCTCTTCGCCTCTCCCTTACCCCTCTCTCCTGACTAGCTCACATGCATCTCACAGGTTTCAACTCCAGGAACCCCTCTCCATTGAGGGCTTTCATGACCTGCTTCCAACTTAAATTTAGTTCCAAATCCTGCCCCTTCCATTCTCTCTTACAGCATCCTGTTCTCCTTGATGGTCTTACCATATTTTGTATTATTATTATTATTATTATTATTATCATTATTATTTACTTTGATGATTATTTATCTTTGCTACTGAAAGTGTAGCCCATGGACCAGCCACATCAGCATCACTAGGGAATTTGTTAGAAACGCAGAAGCTCCACCCCAGCCCTAGACCCTACTGAGTCAGAATCCTTAGTTTAATAAGATCTGTGGGTGATTCGTATGCATATTAAGATTTAAGAAGATATGATCTACAGTCCTTACATTTCAATACAGTAGCCACAATCACATGTGGCTATTCAAATTAAAACTAATTACAATTAAAAACATCAATTTTTCACCAACCATGTTTCACAAGTTCAAGTTTCACAAGTACATATGGCTACTGGTTTATGTATGGGGAAGTACAGCTAGAACCATTTACATCATGGCAGAAAGTTCTATTGGATGTGCTAGACTATCAGCTCCTTGCGGGCGGGGCCATTTTTTTTCCTAACTACTGAGCACCCAGCATCTATAGTGCCTAGAACACTGAGGACAGTATGCAAAAGCGTTTCTTAAATATAATGGATGAAAACATGTTAAAATACTTCACAAAGTATCTAGCCCACAGAAGGTGCAAAATAAATGTTCTCTTTCCTATTACCTATGATCTTTAAACTACCCCTGGGACATGGACCATGAATAGCTACTCAGCAGGCTATATTATAAACGAACAAGCTATTTTCTTTTCTTTCTTTCTTTCCTTTTTTTTTTTGTAAATACAGATTCTTAGGTTTCCTCTTCTGGAGACTGGCACTTAGTAGGGCTGAGGGGTCATACTTCTGACACTCGAATTAGTCACCTATTTTTAGATTTGATAGTCTAGATAGTGAAATTCCATCCTTTTCCCAGGAGCTAGCTTCATTTCCCCTCCCTCTTGGATATCTAATAAAATTAATTTGGAATTTAAAAAATGAAGTCTCAGAACTTCCATGAGCCAGAAAACTCAACCTGAGCTGTATTAAGCAAATGAAAGATAATATATTGACTCCTATATCAGGAAAGGCTGGGACTGAGGGGCTATAATCAGATATCAGCAGGGTCTGATCTCTTCCCATTTTTCAGTGCCAATTCCCCATACATAAGGTTCATTCTGGAGTTCCATGTGGTAGAAAAATGGTGGCCAAGATCCCCAGGCCTCTCTTCTTCCAAGTCACATCCAGCAGGAAAGGACAGAGAGCCTCTGCCTCAACATTCTCAGTGAAAGTTTGATTGCACATCATTGCCTTGGGGAATATGCCATCCCCCCAATCACAATGGCCTGGAGAATATGTTGTGCTGATTGGCCAAACCTGAGTCACATGTCCACTCTGAAGCCCACCTCAGCTGAAGAACATGGGGTAAGAGTGAGAGGGAAGGTGTCATTTCCCAGAAGAAAGTCAGGTTGTTGTTGTCAGGATAAAAATGAATGGATTCTGGGTGACAAAAACAACAGATGTCTACAACATATCACTTCCTTTAAAATGAATGAATGAATGGGGCGCCTGGGTGGCTCAGTCGGTTAAGCGACTGCCTTCGGCTCAGGTCATGATCCTGGAGTCCCTGGATCGAGTCCCGCATCGGGCTCCCTGCTCGGCAGGGAGTCTGCTTCTCCCTCTGACCCTCCCCCCTCTCATGTGCTTTCTCTCATTCTCTCTCTCCCAAATAAATAAATAAAATCTTTAAAAAAAAAAATAAATAAATAAAAAAAATAAAATGAATGAATGAATGAATGAATGAGTGAATGAATGTGTGTGTGTATGTAAAATAGGCCGGATTTTGAAACTGAACTAGAAAGTTTAGCTAACATTACTCACCACTATTTAGGGCTATGCAAGTCCTTGACATGGGAAATGAAGAATTTCTACCCTAGACCCAAAGCCAATGATAATTATAAATATTAACAGATATTAAATTATCTATTCTTTCATCAGTGCACAGAAAATCCATAAGCACAAAGTCTAAATCTACTCCAGACCCAAAGGAAACTCTGCTTCATGTCACCAGCCTAAGCTTTACTATTTCCTTTTGATTTAAGCGGCTTTAGTGAGCCCCGGATCCTTCTCAGTATCCTGTGTGTCTGTTTGCCATGGTGGGTCAGAGACTCGAGTTACAAGCAGGTCTTTCTGTGCCTGAAGAGAATGATTTCTTTATGAAATATTGTTGTGTTGCCTCTCTTGAGACAATACTTTCAGTTGACAAGGCACACCGGGACAAAATGAAATAATTCAGCACAATAATTCAATGTAAAACTACAAGCGAAGACCTTGGCAATAGCCGCAAATTTTCAGAATCTAATTTTGAGACAAGGAGTTCACAGGCTCAACCTCACTTATTAATAGTGCTCACAAATTGTAGATCTAGGCATTCCACCATGAGGGAGGGGACCTGATCCACTGGCTGTTTTGTTCAAATGACTGTCTCTCTGATATTATCAATGAAGACTCTAGACACTCAGCGGTAGGCCAGTAATATTTGTCACAGACACGAGATACTAGAGCTGGAAGGGGCTCTAGATACAAGCCAGATGGTATTTTCAAATTTTGCCCCACTGTCTCCTAAAGGATTCCATAGACATATGTTAGAGACCTCCCTTCTGGTGAAGGAGAGCCAAGCAGACAGTGATTTGCTCCCTCACCCTCCCATCAACTATAGCATTTGATGTCTGAGGCATCTTACTTCTAGAGTTTGATCTAGAAGGTTTCTAGATACACACTATATGTACTGATATTCAGTGACCTCCAAAATCTACTGCCAAGTGAGAAAAACAAGATGCAGAAAGCTTTAAATACATCTACTTATATAAAAGCAAAGAAAAACAAACAAAAAACTGCATGAAATAATGCTAGAAAGATATGCAAGAAACTGGTACCAGTTGTCTCTGGGGTGGGGTCCTGGAGGACAGATCAGAGGTGAATGGGATATTTATTTTCATTTATATGCTTCTGTATTATTCGAATGCTTTATTATATATAATTCATCTCCAAAATGTTTTAAAACCACTGATTTAGCTCAACCACCTCATTCTACAGATAATGTGACAGGCCTTGCTCGGGTCTGCCTGGGCACTGCATGAGGATGGCAACTGGCCATCAGACCTGGGCCATGGCACAGTTTCTGCCTCACATGGCAATTCAGGCACTGCCATGGTTTCCTCTTGGCAAAGTGGAGAGAGTAAAACCCTGGGGCTTCTCTTTTAGGAGTTTCTCGAGGCTGTACAATTCCTTACCCAGGAAAGGCTGCTGACCTCCATCCCAGGCATGATACCAGGAGAAATGGAAGGCATACTCCAAGAAGCTGTGCTCACTCAAATATCCTTGGTCTAGCTGTTCTCATGTCCTTCATAATACTCAGTGACACATTTGATTAGCACTGTTCACGGCCATTGAATTTCCTTTCCATGCTTTTAATCAGTAGGGAATAACCATGCTATTGCTCCATTGGTATCAGGGCCTGGAACAGTCTGACACTTCAGGGGAAGGTATCATGCCAGGCAGTAGCACCAAAGCATCTTTCTTTGCTTTAGTGGTTGAAAGTCCATAGGTATTCCAAAATTCTTAGAGGAAAGAGTGGCCATCTCACACTATCACTCATTTTTGTATTTCTCTGCTTTAACCTTTTCAATCTAGATACTTGCCCCTTCCTTCTCTGAAAAGAAACATTACCATCCAGAAAAAGGCATCATTCTCTATTGATTAAAAGCACAGGGGTCAGGGAAACCCCAATGCTTATTAACTGGGTGATCTCGAGTAGTTTGCCTCCGTTTCTTATGTCTAGAATGGGGATAATGAAAGTACTGGCTTCTAGGCTGTTGTGAGAATTAAATTAGATAATGTGCACCAAACTACACAGCACAATGCCTTCTATATAGTAAGCACTCAATACATGTTTAAAAAGGAAAACATAAAGCCAGTGGCTGGCAACAATTTTTGTCTCCAGTGTTCATCCAGCCTGCCCTCCCACCAGCCATCTAAGCCCCTGCTTCTAAACTCTACCTCTTGATTATATTCTAAGGTCTTCTAGTTTGGGCAACCTTGATTCAGAATGTATACTTGGCTTTGACAAACAGAATCCAATTGGCCTTACTCTAGTTAAGCAATGTCTCTAGTCACACCCCCTCTCCATTCCCAAATGACCAGCTTAAGGTGCTCTTCCAAGAATAGGGATCAGATATTATTCACCTGGATTTCCACTATTCTCTTACCCAACCCCCATCAATATTTTGTCCATTCTTTCCTCATTCAGCTCATTCCCAGTGTTTGCCATTTCATATCATGCTACACGTTCCATAGATATGAAGTCAAACTATTGGACTTAAACTTAACTATAGGAGGAATTCAAAATTTCCCTTGGATTAGTAAACTGTCTCCTCTTAAACTATCGGTGGTGATGGTAGGGGTTGATATGGATGTTGTCTTTCCAACTATGAGACACTGTGACATTACTGACCATTCTGACTGGAAAAGATCTTGGGCACATAAAAATCAGCTCAGTTTAAGCCTGGGGAAAATTCCTTAGAGTTAGAAATGAAGCCTTGGCAATTACATAATGTAGGGAAATACCAAAGCTCACACCCTACTCTTTGCATGTGTGCAATAATATTTACCAAGGCTGAAATAAGCAACCTCCTATTATCCTACAAAATCATAATTCAGCAGACAATATTGCCAACAAATGAGCAGTAATTGTACACGGGTACTTTGACCTCATTTCTACCCATGAACAAGGTGTTTCCCTTTATTCAAAGGCATCAGTTACAACAAATTCATTAGTTATGAGATCAAAATAAACTATGTAGTTGAACCTCACTTTTCTCATCTGTTAAAAGAAAGAGTTGGAATATGTACTATTCTCGGTCCCTTCTAGCTCTAAGTTGCTATGGTTTCTCTAAATTTGTTTCAAGTTCAAGCTTTTAATGTTTATGTAAGGCTAGATATTTGCCATTTCTAGGTCATGCTTTACTTAAATACACCTTGTTTCAAAAAGCAGATAAAAAATAAAAGTTATTTACAGAAGAATGCTGGCTAATTTATTGATAGAATTAGAGAATCACCATTTTGCTAACCCCATGTAGTGATTCAGACAAGGCTCATTAGTGGATGATACCAGCTTTAGGTTTGGGTAAACAAGCGATGCATTGACTCCAATGTGTCACCCTGCAGTTTACTTACTAACTGCAAAGAGAAAAGAAATGTGTCTTTATAATAGAGACAATCTGTTGGCTACCACCATAGCCAAGCCATCACACAGCACCGCTAAATAACATTAGGAACCCCCTAATGTGAATGAAATACACAGAATCACCTATAAAGTGTTTTGGTCAAAAATGTTTAATCTGAATCTAATCAAGCCTCAAGATGAAACTTCCAGTTTACAAGAAATAGAGAATATAGGGGAGCATGTTATATGGTTCCTTAAGAAAACAATCAGAAAAAATCCAGAATATTATTGGACTTTACAAAAGCAGGAGGGTACTGTTTTACATCAAAAGAAACTAAAGGGCACAAAAATAAATGCATTGTTTAAAACTTGATTGGATGACAGTTCCAAGAACCACAGCAAAGAGACATAAAAGGTTGGAGGCTTAAGTAAGGAAATTTAAATATGATTGGATATTAGATATAGAATTTTTGTCCATTTGGGGCAGTGTTATAATGGTATTATGGCTGTGTAGCACCACATTATTATTCTTTGGAAATGTATGCTGATTTTTTGGGTGAATTGTCATGATTTCTCCAATGGGCTATCACATGTTAGATAAATGATACATACATACATACATACATACATATATACATATATAGATGATGGATGGATGGATGGAAGAATGAAGAGAAAAAGAAAGCAAACAGAGAAAATTTCAATTGTTGAATCTAGATTCAGGGTATATGTGTTCACTACACTGTTCTCTTAAATTTTCTTAATGTTTGAAAATTTCCATAATAAATAAATTGGAAAATGTATCTTCCTCCATGAGAAATGGCATAAATATAAGGGTGATTGGGTCTCTTTAACAATGTAAAGGGGTCTTCCCCTGTCATGCCCTTGTCACTCTGTGTTACAGAGTTGCTTGTCCTCCTGCAGAGTGTGACCTTTCTGTGGCCAAGGGCTAAGTCCTGTTCATAGTCACATCTCTTGTCTTCAGCCCCAGTGTCTTACACATAGCTAACCCAGAGCAAATACTTGTTGAACGTAAATGAAATTTATGTACTGACTGAATAACCATAGACTGATTTGGGAAAAAAAAAAAAACCCACACTTTTTCTTGATACTTAGTAATAAAATCATTAAAAATTCAGTGTTCAGAATAAACTGAAATCAATAATAAATAGAAAGATGCATACATCTTTATGAGGGCCAAATAATTTTCTTAACATCTGGCATCAGAATTTCTCCACTGGGAGGAAATGAGTTTTTGTGTAGAGAAGGATCGTGATGAACAATTATGTGTGAAAAGGAAAGACACTAGTGCAGGCTGTGAAAGGATAAAGCAGAGATAAAGGAGTGGGGCTGGATCCCTCCGAAGAGGAGATGGGGGAGATTAATTAATTGATTATTTAGCCCTTTTCTCCTCCTCTCTGAAGTTGCCAGATGGCCAGATTTTTTTTTCTTTAATAATTCATATCTAACACTCAATTTCAAATTGCTTGCCTTTCTGGGATGTAAGCTGTTCTGTGAGTTCTCAAACTTCCAGTCCACTAATGCAGTTGAATGTGAACCAATTTTATGAAGGTCTTAAGAAATCAGATGACAGCAGATAAATCCTCAGTTTAATTATAATTTAACTAACTTGTTAATTGCAACACTATTCATTTACTTTCCACTTATCTTCATACTCTTTTTAACTACCACTCTTCTACTATCCTCTTTATAGCATGAAACAGCAAGCATATCTCAAAGAGAGATGAAGCCGTGGGAGACCGGTGGACCTAGAGGGGAGCGCTGCACCAGGTGGCTTGACTTTGAGGGGGTTGGCCCCAGGCTGTGGTCTGATTGGGGATTTGTCAGGACACCCAGCAGCAAGGATGCTCATATGTATAAAGAAAAATGACAATATTTTGTCCATAATCATAATCATTATCATGGAGATGTCATGTCAGAATAACCATAGCTGCCATCTTCTTCCCAGCTTTTGAATTCCTGGGGCACCAAACCAAAAATCAGAAGGTTTCTCAATATGCATCAAAGCAAGACAAGGGAATAAGATGCTTCAAGTTGGAAGTATGGCTTGATGGGCTATCTCCTGCCGTAGCTCTTTTTTCCTCTCTAGAGACTGAAGTCTACTTACTGCTAGGTTTAGGATAGGATTGGAGAGACCTTGCTAAATTCATACTCTTTGCTGACCATGGACGGAATGCAGCCCAACTGACTGATGGCAGTTTCCATTGTGGCTATTACATTGTAGCCCTACTTCTCCAGTTCCCCTTGCAAATTCCCAAGGATGCTTGTTCACATTTGTACAGATGATCCTGTGGGTTATCAGAGAGTGTATGGAAGTCATTTAACAGTGACAGGTGAGTTCTGTCCCCTTATTATCAAGTTATTTGTTGAGGATGGGAGTGTGCTCCATGTCAACCAAAGCACCATCTATAATGTGCTATCACCCATACTTTTAATTTTGAGGCTCTCAAAGCAAATTAAAGTAGTTGGAGAAATTATTTCTTTAGAAGAAGCTTCACAGCTGGCATACAAACTCTTGATGAAGCTTGATCAAATTGAACATTAGTTCAAATGCTCACCAGTCCTTTAGAAGTAAAACAGACAGCACTGGGACAGCAAATGTAGTTATGCTCCTTTCCAATTCTCTTTAAAGTCTTTGAATTACATTGAAGAGAAAGTCTCTGTGAAAATCCTTAACATCTTTCTAGCACTGGCTAATACCTCTTTTTCATTATGCGATTCAACTCTATAATGTGATTCCACTCCATAATGTGATATCCACAGGACTCATAAAATCATCTGTGGACATCATTTTGCACTTGGAAACATAGCCTACAGTTGATTGAATTATTGTCTGAATTCTTCACCCTCTCTGTGTATTCAGTCTCCTTCCCTTGTGGCTCTGCAGCTCTTCCCACTAAAGATAGAGTATACTTAACTGCACCCTGACTTTAGGTTTGGCCATGTGATTTGCTGTGACCATTGGGATGGAAGCAGGTGCAACGCAAGCAGAGACTGGAAACATGCTTGGGTACCTGTGCCTGTCTTTCGCACTGCTGCCATCTCCATGAACAAGGGCTTCTCTTGGTTAGCAGTTGCTCCTCAGCCTGAGGTGCCGGACTAAGCACAGGCGGGAGCAGACCTGAGCACAACTCACAGTGAAGTGCCAAGCCCGTTGGACACACAAGTCAAGGCAGAGCCATGGAGGCAAGCCCAGCCCAGACGAGCCAACCCCAGGCAGACCCCAGACACAGGAGTGGGATAAGTGATTGTGGTTTTAAGTCTCTGATGTTTAGGGGAGTGTTATATCACAATAGCTGATTGATGCATCAATTAACTCAAAGTAATTACCCCAACTGGGGGATTTCGATCACTTACTATAAAGAGATATATTTTTATGCTGCTTAAATGCAATTCTCTTAAAAAGAGAGTATCCGCTCTGTTCACACTGCAGGCTCACTTGTTCTTGTTGTCTTTGATCATTTCATCTAACCCTCTCTGTTGTTCGGCTCTTCCCTGAAGGTTCAATTCCTTTTTGCTCTCCCCCTTTTTTCCTCCACAAAGGGAAACTTGTCTGAATCTACCCAGAACTCTTGGCCATATTTATTGGAAAGTCACAACTGTTTAATCTAGGCACAGACTTCAAGCTGAGGGTGATTTCTTTAATTTAGTCCCAGGGTTTACTGCTGATCTAAATTACCAAACCGTCACACTCATGATTTATGATGCAGGGAGATTGACCAACTGATTTATATCCTGTTCCTCACCGCAGACTGTGAGTTATATCTTACAGGACACAGCCAAGATTTCCAGAGACAAGGACACCTGTGGAACCATCATTACAAGCACCACTGTGATTAAATTCCAGCTCACATGGAAGAGACATGTACTGCTTTTGCCCTATTTCTGTTTCACAGTTGGTACACTGGTGATAGCCTTATTGGGAAGAAAAAGGGCCACTGGTATTAGCATGCAGAGTGGAGAAAATGTTACTTGTTCTGTTCTTATATATTAAGTGTGTTATGGACAAGATATGCCTTTGTTTAGCAGAATCTGAAAGTGGGGACCACTAGACTGAACAAAGAGCATGGATATGTTTTGTTTGGCCTGAGCAGGCCCTAACAGGGTTCTGTTAGTCTGTCTGTCTTAAGTTTTGTGTTAGCAGCCAACATTTCACACCAGAGACACCATGTAAAACCTCATTCTGACTGCTCTTGAAGAATAGAAAGATCTGGCAATGGTGAGGTCTTGTTCATCCATCCCCCGTTCTTACCCAGCACACATTGGCTATCAGAGAAGCAGCACCCACTGGAAGAGGGATCATGAGTTCACCAGTTTGGCTTCCCTTTTAACAGTTAAGGGAGTAAGTTATCTTATACTCAAATTACTTTTTCCTTTGTCTTTGTCTTTTTTTTTTTTTTACCTTAACTCCTTCAGTGTCTGCGTTTATTAACCATATATTAAAAGGCAACAAGAATAAAGATGAATGATTTTTGATTATGTAAACATTTGAGGACTTCAACAAGAATGAGATGTAGGAATAGATAAAAACTCAAAGAGAACAAGAGAATGAGAAATTAAGACAGAATGAAAGTTTTTATTACTCATTTATTCTTTCAGAGAGTGTCACTGTTTATTCAGTGCCTACTTCCGCCAGATGCTGTACTAAGCACCAAAGAGACAAAGGGAAATAAGACCTAACCTAGCCCTTCTGAAACTCAGGATCTGTAATGGCAGCTCTCAGGCTTTATGAGGGCTAAGAATGACTTCAGGAGCTAGATATCCAGATTTCCAGGTCCTGTTTCCAGAGATACTGATACATCTGGATGGATACTTACTTCTGGGTAGAATCCAGGGATATGGATCTTAATAAAGCAATATTAACACATGTGCAAAGATCACACTCTGAAGAATACCAGTCCATCCAGTGTAGTGTGACCTGGGCTCTGAAATAGGATAAGCCAGGGGATTCGTGAGTCCTTGGGTTAGTCCAGACCAGTCTAGTGGCAGGAAGCATAGAGACACCTAACTTTAACGCGGGTAAAGAGTAGAAAGTTTGCCAGAGAGTAGTCAGTACAAAATTGCAAGAGCTTCCTGAGAATATAAGAGAAAGTTGGGGGGAAAAATGAGATTAGAGAGGCAAACTAGGGTCAAATCATTATAGACATAATAACTCAATTATATTCATAACAATGGCTAAAACACCAGGAACTATTGACTACGCTAAGAATGTGGCATGCATTATTTCATCTTTACAACGTGGCAGGCAGTATCACTGTCCTTATATTACAGAGCAGAAAATCAAGGTTTCAGTGTTTAAGTCAGAGTTTTTTCAACTTTGACCCTCTTGCTGTGCTGGGGTAGATAATTCTTTGTTGTGGAGGGTTGTCTTGCACATTGTAGGATGTTTAACAGTATCTCTGGTCTCTCCCCACAGATGCCAGTTAAGTGGCCTCTCCTTCCCCACCCCTCTCCAGTTTGACAAATAAAAATGTCTCCAGACATTGCCAGAAGTCCCGTGGTAGAGGGAGAGGGCTGTAAAAATAAATCCTAGTTGAGAACCACTGGTTTAAGCTATGACACCTAAAGGCTCACAGGTCGTAAGAGGCCAGACAGGATTTAGTGTTACTCTATGAATTGCCTAGCTCAAACATGGAAACTTTTGCCAATAACATGAGCATGCAATAGAGGTGATCAGATTAAAACTTTGTTTCAGAAAAAAATTCATTCTTTTGTAAAAGTCTCAGTACAAACTAAAGGAAAAAGAAAAACACTAGCTTAAGGCTTTTAATAAAAAGAAGAGTAGAATCCAACTAAACCTAGCATTCATAGGCTAGAATATCTGGCTTGAGTGGCTAATGGAGGTCTGGAATTGGGGTAAAAAAAGTCACATGTATATACACCACAGTCCATGCCTGTAGTTCCTGCAATTTTACCCTCTGATGCCTTAAAGTAAATGTGACATTACACACATTTTAGCATCTATTTTCCCAGCAGGAAGTGTGAGATAAAGAGGCTCAATCAGTATGTTAAAATAAGATCTGATGCGGGAGGGAGAAAAGCTTTCAGATCATAAGAAATATCATCTCAAGGAAATTAAAAGCCTGAAATATGGCATATGATTACTGACACTAAAGTCCTGCTGTTGTGCTTTTGAAGGACTTTTAGAGATGCTTTCTATTTGCTAAATAAATCTGCAAAACTACATTGCTTTCCTACGTGTCAATGCACTTCAGTGGGAAAATTTGCAGGCCTGGATATCATCACAAAACTTTCTCAACTGAGGATTTGTTGGAGAAAAATGAGTTGCTCAAATTAACAACATGTCAAATAGAAACAGTCTTGATGTTACTTTTTTTCAAACTTCTGTTTCCATTTATTCCTTCCAAGTAAATTGAAGAAGGAATTTGTACCATATGGATGTTATGGTTTAAAATTAATCAATCAATGAGCACATCACACTGATACCTTTTCTTCCTTCCTCTCTTTCCCTACCTCCCTGTCTTTCTCCTTCCTTTCCTTCCTCCTTTTTTCTCATGTTCTATTTTTCCCTCAAACCTTTATGCCTTCAATTATTCACTCATTCAGTCATTTACTTAATAAATATTTACTAAGTGACCACTCTATGCCAGATACTCTGTGAAGCTCTGGGGATATAATGGTAACCCCAAATAGATGCAACCCCTGCCCTCATGAAAATTTAAGTCTAGGCAGTAATCAAAATATCACTCAAGCAAAGTAAACTGGCAATTCTAATAAGACCTATGGCAGATGGGTAACTGTTTCAATAAGAGCCTATAATGGAGGGTTTTTGTCTCATCAGGAAGTCAGAGAAGGCCTTCCTGACAATATCTGAAGGAAAAATAGGAGGTACCCATGTAGGGAACAGAAAAGTATTCTGCGTGGTTGAAACAAAATGGGGACAAAGAAAAAGCCTTTGGTTGGTGGGGGCATGGCATATCTGAAAAAATTAAGAGAAGGTGGGTTTGCCCAAAGATACAAATGTAGTGATCTGAAGGGGTGTGTACACCCCAATGTTTATAGCGGCAATGTCCACAATAGCCAAACTATGGAAAGAGCCAAGATGTCCATCAACAGATGACTGGATAAAGAAGATGTGAGATACACACACACACACACACACACACACACACACACACACACACACACACACACACACAATGGAATATTACGCAGCCATAAAAAAACCCCCGAAATCTTGCCATTTGCAATGATGTGGATGGAACTAGAGGGTATTATGCTAAGCAAAATAAGTCAATCAGAGAAAGACATGTATCATATGATCTCACTGATATGAGGAATTCTTAATCTCAGGAAACAAACTGAGGGTTGATGGAGTGGTGGGGGTGGGAGGGATGAGATGGCTGGGTGATAGACATTGGGGAGGATATGTGCTATGGTCAGCACTGTGAATTGTGTAAGACTGTTGAATCACAGACGTGTACCTCTGAAACAAATAATACATTATATGTTAAAGAAAAAAAAAAAAGAAGAAGAAGATAGTAGGAAGGGAAAAATGAAGGGGGGGGAAATTGGAGGGGGAGACAAACCACTAGAGACTATGGACTCTGAGAAACAAACTGAGGGTTTTAGAGGGGAGTGGGGTCGGGGGATGGGTTAGCCTGCTGATGGGTATTAAAGAGGGCACGTACTGAATGGAGCACTGGGTGTTATATGCAAACAATGAATCATGGAACACTACATCAAAAACTAATGATGTAATGTATGGTGATTAACATAACATAATAAAATAAAATTAAAAAAAAAAAAGAAGGTGGGTTTGGGCAAAAGGTACAGGGCCAAGAACAGGATGGTGAAGTGGGTAGAGGAGGGCCTTGCTAGGCTTCTGGTCTAGACTATGTTTACAGTTTTGTCCTAAAACTAAGTACAACAGGCAAAAGAAAACTTCTGATAATCCGGCAATTTTTTTATTTGTTTCTATAAAGGGCAACAGAAGACCTTTACTATCTTGCAAGGTTTTTGTTTCTATAGAAGACAGGCATGCACAAAGGTGATTAAGTATATGTTAAGAGCTGATCTTCAAAAAAATTAGAAATAACCAAGACATCATAAATCTACAAACCAAGACCTGGATGATCCACTTTGAATGCTTGTATTTTTAACTTGGTTTATAAGGTCATGCACAGTGGGAAACAGGTATTGGTGTCCACTGAATGTAGCATCTCACTATACTTGGTACCTCAGAAAACTATTAGACTTGATGGTACATATATATGTGCAGTCACTTTTGGGCTTAACCCTTACAAGTTAAAAATTGTAGGCAAATGTTTCACTATGTGTTTTGAGAAGCTATTTAAGCAGGCTTGATTTGTTGGGTCATCTTTTTTGGTTTTTTCTAGCCTAGAGAATAAATACAATCTTGACGGGGTTGTGGTGGGCCCTTTCATCATAAGCTAACCTGAGGAATCCTGACTTGCACTGTCTTATCACCAGGGTTTCTTTTTTTTTAAGATTTTATTTTTATTTATTTATTTGAGGGAGAGAGAGAGAGAGCATGAGCTGGGGGAGGGACAGAGGGAAAAGCAGACTCCACTGAGCAGGGAGCCCAACATGGGACTCGATCCCAGGACCCTGGGATTATGACCTAGGCTGAAGGCAGACACTTAGCCAACTGAGCCACCCAGGCGCCCCTCACCAGGGTTTCTTTAGCAAAAACCATGCCACGTGAGCACACAGACTGGCTGGGTTGGCAGACCTAGAGAAGGTCAGCCACATTGAACACTTAACCGGTCAAGACAAACTAATACAATTTGTCTTCAGGGCTCGTGGGTAGGAAATTCTGACTCCAATTTCCAGACAGTTGAGAATTACATTTGTGTGTTTACCTAAGCTGTAGTGGGGGCTGTTGAGAAAGTATGTTTTTAGAGTTTGTCAAGCAGAGCTCCTGCAGAACCGAGCCTTGCAAAGTAAGTACCATCTGGAAAAAAAGTTTCTTTGGAAAGCAGATAACGTAAACAAAGTGATGGGTGTGGGTGGCGGGGTGGGGGTAGGGGCACATGAATTGGGTAGCCTGGTCAGTCAGTCAGTCAGCTGGTGACTGAGGAAACTGATAAATACTGATACAATGACAGCTAGTCTATGGGCCATTAGAACTCTTCTTCATGGTTTGACCCTCCTGACCATCCTCCCTCCTCCCCCAGCCCAGTCATAGATCTCCGAAGAGAAGCCTCTAGACAGGACCACACATAGGTCCCCAAACACTAGCGTCCACTAGACAAGTATGTCTTTCTTGCCCGGTACGGGATCCCAGCCTGCAGCCAGCAGTCTCTGGTATCAACAACACAAAACAGGACACACAAGAATCAACTGCATACAAGGAAAGCAATAACAAGTTCAAGGAAATTATGTGAACATTCCTAACTGGTTTCCCCCAACACTCCCTAAGCATAATGGCAGAGTAAGCTCAGTGCCTCTGTGAGAAATTAGGATGGCCAAGCACTGAGTAGTTTTTATAGGATTTGGTGTGTTTCAAAGAATAAGATGGAAATGCTCACAGAAAAAGAAAAATGCTTTTGTGTTGCTTACACTGTCATCTCTAAAAAGTAAATTTTAAACATTATTTTAAATGTTTTTTAATTCATTATTATTATTAAATTATTAATGACAATGCAGCAAGGATTCCTAGTAGCTCCTTTTGACAAATGGGGAAATGAAGATTAAAAAAAAATCTAGTGATCATCCTTGATCTACCTAAAGACACAAAATTAGTTACTAGGGCTCTGTTAAATACAGCCTAAGTTCTAATGTGAGATGCTGTCTACTTATTCCATAAAGCTATTTTCCTGTAACCCATTTAATCATTAAGCACAATACAAAGTCAGTATTTTTCTTTTACCACTAGAGTTTAAAGGCATATTTTGAAAAAGAAAAACAAAAGTACTTTTTTTTTTTTGTAAAGAATGTCCGAAAACTGACCAGTCTGAAATGGTATTGATTTAAGAAAATACAATTTCATGAAAACCAGCCACAGGTGCGTGGAATTGCTTTCATTCACCCCACCCCCACCCCAGCAATATGTAGCTGAATTAGATTTCTTTGTGCCATCTCTTTAGTAAACCATATGCTCTAACACTTGGGAAAGAACAGAAAGCAAAAGAAACAAAAGAGTCAAAAGAATGGGAAAAAAAGTCAATATTGCTGTGATTTAAAAAAAAATCCATTTGCCAGGTTATTGGAGCATCATCTACAGGGGGAATAGGCTTTTTGCTGGCTGTAACTGATTTTACTCAGCACTTGATGATTTCAAATTTTTTCCTGTAGTCATCCAGATGTATTCATTCATTTATTCTCCCCACCTTCTTTCTTCCTGTCCTTTCTTTTTCATTCTTACCTGCCTGCATTCTCCCTCCCTCCCTTCTTTCCTTTAGTCCTTCCTTTCTTCCTTCAATGCCAAGCAAATCAACCAAGAAACTGAAGGGGCAAAGTTTCAGAAATCAAATCAGTAAAGTCTTTATTTTACCATGTGTTTACTTAAAAAAAAAAAAAAGAAAAGAAAGAAAGAAAGAAAGAAAATAGCCAGATTTTAATAAATCCTTCCTTCTTTTTTCTAACTCCTTTATAGTCTCTTTTTACTTTTGCCAAATCTCAGTAGCAAGATCCATTCCTGGGGGCAGGACCAGACCATTCTGTTTAATCGATTAATTTATCTATATTTGTGTAAGTCCTTGCGAAGAAGAGTTAGTCATTTGGGAGCAACTGTAATGCAAAGGGCTGCATTGCATTTAATCTAGAGCCAGGCACGGAAAACTCCGTCGCACTCCGTCTAGCTCTGGCACAGAGCCTCGGCTGGGGCACTTCAGCCAGCTGATCTTCATTTACACTAAACCTTTCCCTTATTGGACACAGACAAAAGGGGCCTACAGCGCCAGCTCTGGGGTTCGGCACAAATGATTCTAATTGTTCCCTTATCCAATACTTGGAGATAGGGCTCAGCCGTTAGGCCCTTGGAAAGCAATATACACACACTGGCTTGATGGACAAGGTTAGTAATAAGATACAGCTCTCTGTCATACTTGAGGGATGCAAAAAAGATAGCTGTCCCTATTCATGTTCTTACACATTTTATAGCTGGTACATGTTTATATTTCCTGCGTAAGGAATGCAGGGCATAGCGGCAGCAATTCCAAACTCTGAAATTGATACAACCTGACTTTTTTGTATTTTACTTCAGGAACTAGTTAGCCTTGTTATCAAAAAGAGAAGCTTTCTGCTCCTGACAGGCTACTCGGTTGAAATTGGGAAACGGATCACAATGGCTGTCCTCCATACCGCAACCCCAGCACTATTAGGCATTAAGACTTGCTACCATCAATCCTCTCCCCCCTCCAAAACCCCCCACACTTTGCATTAGAAAGACTTGTGTGTGTAAAATAAAAATGATAGGAGAGTTAGATCAACCACAGGTTTACTATTAATAGAAGATGGGTGGAGAAGTTTCTTTTAAAATGGAGATTGTACCTGTAAAGGTAACATGCTAAAGTTCCTTGTTCGTCACTAAATCATGCTATAAATTTAATCCTTAACAAATAGGAGCTACAACAGAGCAGATCAAAGATGGAGAAACAAATTAGCTTTTCTTCGAGGGGGCGGAGCAAGATGGCGGAGGAGTAGGAGACCTGGATTTCGTCTCCTCTCAGGAATCCAGCTGGATAGGGATCAAACCATTCTGAACACCTACAAACTCAACAGGAGATCAAAGAAAAGAAGAGCAACAACTCTCTGAACAGAAAAGCGACCACTTTCTGGAAGGTAGGACGTGCGGAGAAGTGAATCCGAGGCGATATTCGGGAGGATAGACGGCGGGGGAGGGGCCTCCGTCGGCCGCTTCTGGCAAGTGATAGAGCCGCGGAGCACAAACTCGGAACTTTTAGAAGTCTGCTCCGCTGAGGGACGTCACTCTGGTGGCGAAGTGGGGGGTGGAACCCTCGCGGGACAGTGTGGTCTCAGGACCCTCGGGGTCACAGAAAGACCGGGGGTGCCTGAGGGCAGCAGAGCTCCCAGGTACCGGAGCAGGGAAGCCGGCTGCAGAGACGGAGCCCAGGCGCAGGCTCTCAGCTCGGGGTTGCTATAAACCGTGATCCGCGGCACAGTCGGGCCACAGCTCCTCCAGCAGGGACCCAACAAGCGGCAGATCCGGGGAGACTCACCTTCTTCCCCTGGGAGGAGAGATGCGGGAGTGCACCGCGGGGATCTGCTGGGTTTGGAGACTCCACCCGGGGTCGGGTGCCATATAGAAAGGCGCGGTCACAGGCCGGGTGAGCGCGGAGTGTGGCCGGAGACCGGGGAGACGGGAGTGACTGACTGCTTTTCTCTGGGGGCTCGCTGAGGAGCGGGACCCCGAGTTCTCGGCTCCTCCGGGTTGGAGACTGGGAGGCCGCCATTTTCACTCTCCGCCTCCAAAGCTGTACGGAAAGCTTGCAGGGAACAAAAGCTCCGGAGAGCAAACCCGAGCAGATTACTCAGCCCGGACCGGCAAGGGCGGGGCAATTTTGCCTCCGGCAAAGACATTTGGGAACCACGGCAACAGGCCCCTCCCCCAGAAGATCAGCAAGAACAGCCTGCCAAGACCAAGTTTACCGATCAATGAGAACGGCAGAACTCCAGCGCTAGGGGAACACTGCACATAGAATTCATGGCTTTTTTACCATGATTCTTTAGTCTTTCAAAGTTAATTATTTTTTTTAACTGTCTTTTTTTCTTTTTTCCTTTTTTCTTTTTTTTTTTGAATTTTTCTTTTTCCCTTTTTCAACCAACATCTTATCAATCCCTTTTTTAAAAAAAAACATTTTTATTTTTCATTTTTAAAGTCATATTCTAGCCCTTCATAGTAGTTACCCATATTTTTGGCATATATATATAAGTTGTTCTCTCTTTAAAATCTTGAGATAGTTTCTTCTAACAGATCAAAATATACTCTAAATCTCTAGTGTATGGTTTTTTTCTACTCCCCTGCCTGATCACATTCTCTCCCTTTTTTCTTTCTTTTTTTTTTTTTTTAATCCTCTTCTTTCTTTTTTCAAACAACTTATCAAATCCTTTTTTAAAATTTTTTATAATTTCCATCTTTACAGTCATATTCCATCCCTTCATCATATCAACCCTTATTTTTGTACATATATAAGTTTTTCTTTCTTTAAAATTTTGGGAGGGACTTTCTTTTAACAGACCAAAATACACCCAAAATCTAGTGTGTGGCACTGATCTATAATCCAGCCTGATCATATTTGATCACATTCTGTTTTTGTTTTGTTTTGTTTTGTTCTGCTTTTGTTTGTTTTTATCTTTATCTTTTTCTTTTTTCTTTTTTTCTTTCCTTTTCTTTTTTCTCTCTTTCCCTTTCTTTTCCCACTGCTTCAGGTCTTTTCTGATTTGTTTAGAGTATATTTTCTGGGGACGTTGTTACCCTGCTAGCATTTTGTTCTCTCATTCATCTATTCTCCTCTGCACAAAATGACAAGACGGAAAAAATCACCTCAACAAAAAGAACAAGAGGTAGTACCGACTGCCAGGGACCTACTCAATACGGACATTAGTACGATGTCAGATCTAGAGTTCAGAATCATCACTTTAAAGATACTAGCTGGGCTTGAAAAAAACATGGAAGTTATTAGAGAAACCCTTTCTGGAGAAGTACAAGAACTAAAATCGAACCAAGTAGAAATCAAAAAGGCTATCAATGAGGTGCAATCAAATATGGGGGCGCTAACTGCTAGGATAAATGAGGCAGAAGAAAGAATCAGTGAGATAGAAGACCAAATGATGGAAAATAAAGAAGCTGAGAAAAAGAGAGATAAACAACTACTGGATCACGAGGGCAGAATTCGAGAGATAAACGATACCATAAGACGAAACAACATTAGAATAATTGGGATCCCAGAAGAAGAAGAAAGAGAGAGAGGTGCAGAAGGTATAATGGAGCAAATTATAGCAGAGAACTTCCCTAATTTGGGGAAGGAAACAGGCATCAAAATCCAGGAAGCACAGAGAACCCCTCTCAAAATCAATAAAAATAGGTCAACACCCCGACATCTAATAGTAAAACTTACGAGTCTCAGAGACAAAGAGAAAATCCTGAAAGCAGCTCGGGAGAAGAGATATGTAACCTACAATGGTAGAAACATTAGATTGGCAACAGACTTATCCACAGAGACCTGGCAGGCCAGAAAGGACTGGCAGGACATATTCAGAGCACTAAATGAGAAAAATATGCAGCCAAGAATACTATATCCAGCTAGGCTCTCATTGAAAATAGAAGGAGAGATAAAAAGCTTCCAGGACAAACAAAAACTAAAGGAATTTGCAAACACAAAACCAGCCCTACAAGAAATACTGAAAGGGGTCCTTCAAGCAAAGAGAGAGCCTAAAAGCAACATAGACCAGAAAGGAACACAGACAATATACAGTAACAGTCACCTTACAGGCAATACAATGGCACTAAATTCCTATCTTTCAATAGTTACCCTGAATGTAAATGGGCTAAATGCCCCAATCAAAAGACACAGGCTATCAGATTGGATTAAAAAACAAGACCCATGGATATGCTGTCTGCAAGAGACTCATTTTAGACCCAAAGACACCCCCAGATTGAAAGTGAGGGGGTGGAAAACCATTTACCATGCTAATGGACACCAAAAGAAAGCTGGGGTGGCAATCCTTATATCAGACAAATTAGATTTTAAACCAAAGACTGTAATAAGAGATGAGGAAGGACACTATATCCTACTTAAAGGGTCTATCCAACAAGAAGATCTAACAATTGTAAATATCTATGCCCCTAACATGGGAGCAGCCAATTATATAAGGCAATTAATAACAAAAGCAAAGAAACACATCGACAACAATACAATAATAGTGGGGGACTTTAACACCCCCCTCACTGAAATGGACAGATCGTCTAAGCAAAAGATCAACAAGGAAATAAAGACTTTAAATGACACACTGGACCAAATGGACTTCACAGACATATTCAGAACATTTCATCCCAAAGCAACGGAATACACATTCTTCTCTAGTGCCCATGGAACATTCTCCAGAATAGATCACATCCTAGGTCATAAATCAGGTCTCAACTGGTACCAGAAGATTGGGATCATCCCCTGCCTATTTTCAGACCACAATGCTTTGAAACTAGAACTCAATCACAAGAGGAAAGTCAGAAAGAACTCAAATACATGGAGGCTAAAGAGCATCCTACTGAAGAATGAATGGGTCAACCAGGAAATTAAAGAAGAATTAAAAAAATTCATGGAAACCAATGAAAATGAAAACACAACTATTCAAAATCTTTGGGATACAGCAAAGGCAGTCCTAAGAGGAAAGTATATAGCAATACAAGCCTTTCTCAAGAAACAAGAAAGGTCTCAAGTACACAACCTAACCCTACACCTAAAGGAGCTGGAGAAAGAACAGCAAAGAAAGCCTAAACCCAGCAGGAGAAGAGAAATAATAAAGATCAGAGCAGAAATCAATGAAATAGAAACCAAAAGAACAGTAGAACAGATCAACGAAACTAGGAGCTGGTTCTTTGAAAGAATTAACAAGATTGATAAACCCCTGGCCAGACTTATCAAAAAGAAAAGAGAAATGACCCAAATCAACAAAATCATGAATGAAAGAGGAGAAATCACAACCAACACCAAAGAAATACAAACAATTATAAGAACATATTATGAGCAACTCTATGCCAACAAATTAGATAACCTGGAAGTAATGGATGCATTCCTAGAGATGTATCAACTACCAAAACTGAACCAGGAAGAAATAGAACACCTGAACAGACCTATAACCACTAAGGAAATAGAAGCAGTCATCAAAAATCTCCCAAAACACAAAAGCCCAGGGCCAGATGGCTTCCCAGGGGAATTCTACCAAACATTTCAAGAAGAATTAATACCTATCCTTCTGAAACTGTTCCAAAAAATAGAAATGGAAGGAAAACTTCCAAACTCATTTTATGAGGCCACCATTACCTTGATCCCAAAACCAGACAAAGACCCCATCAAAAAGGAGAATTACAGACCAATATCCCTGATGAACATGGATGCAAAAATTCTCACCAAAATACTAGCCAATAGGATCCAACAGTACATTAAAAGGATTATTCACCACGACCAAGTCGGATTTATCCCTGGGCTGCAAGGTTGGTTCAACATCCGCAAATCAATCAACGTGATACAATACATTAACAAAAGAAAAAACAAGAATCACATGATCCTCTCAATAGATGCAGAAAAAGCATTTGACAAAGTACAGCATCCTTTCTTGATCAAAACTCTTCAGAGTATAGGGATAGAGGGTACATACCTCAATATCATAAAAGCCATCTATGAAAAACCTACAGCGAATATCATTCTCAATGGGGAAAAACTGAGAGCTTTCCCCCTAAGGTCAGGAACGCGGCAGGGATGTCCACTATCACCACTGCTATTCAACATAGTATTGGAAGTCCTAGCCACAGCAATCAGACAACAAAAAGAAATCAAAGGCATCCAAATTGGCAAAGAAGAAGTCAAACTCTCACTCTTTGCAGATGATATGATACTTTATGTGGAAAATCCCAAAGACTCCACCCCAAAACTGCTAGAACTCATACAGGAATTCAGTAAAGTGGCAGGATATAAAATCAATGCACAGAAGTCAGTGGCATTCCTATACACCAACAACAAGTCAGAAGAAAGAGAAATTAAGGAGTCGATCCCATTTACAATTGCACCGAAAACCATAATATACCTAGGAATAAATCTAACCAAAGAGGCAAAGGATCTGTACTCAGAAAACTATAAAATACTCATGAAAGAAATTGAGGAAGACACAAAGAAATGGAAAAACGTTCCATGCTCATGGATTGGAAGAACAAATATTGTGAAGATGTCAATCCTACCTAGAGCAATCTACACATTCAATGCAATCCCCATCAAAATACCATCCACTTTCTTCAAAGAAATGGAACAAATAATCGTAAAATTTGTATGGAACCAGAAAAGACCCCGCATAGCCAGAGGAATGTTGAAAAAGAAAAGCAAAGCTGGCGGCATCACAATTCCAGACTTCCAGCTCTACTACAAAGCTGTCATCATCAAGACAGTATGGTACTGGCACAAAAACAGACACATAGATCAATGGAACAGAATAGAGAGCCCAGAAATGGACCCTCAACTATATGGTCAACTCATCTTTGACGAAGCAGGAAAGAATGTCCAATGGAAAAAAGACAGTCTCTTCAACAAATGGTGTTGGGAAAATTGGACAGCCACATGCAGAAGAATGAAACTGGACCATTTCCTTACACCACACACAAAAATAGACTCCAAATGGTTGAAAGACCTCAATGTGAGACAGGAGTCCATCAAAATCCTAAAGGAGAACACAGGCAGCAACCTCTTCGACCTCAGCCGCAGCAACTTCTTCCTAGAAACATCGCCAAAGGCAAGGGAAGCAAGGGCAAAAATGAACTATTGGGACTTCATCAAGATAAAAAGCTTTTGCAAAGCAAAGGAAACAGTCAACAAAACCAAAAGACAACTGACAGAATGGGAGAAGATATTTGCAAATGACATATCAGATAAAGGGCTAGTATCCAAAATCTATAAAGAACTCATCAAACTCAACACCAAAAGAACAAAGAATCCAATCAAGAAATGGGCAGAAGACATGAACAGACATTTTTTCAAAGAAGACATCCAAATGGCCAACAGACACATGAAAAAGTGTTCAATATCGCTCGGCATCAGGGAAATCCAAATCAAAACCTCAATGAGATACCACCTCACACCAGTCAGAATGGCTAAAATTAACAAGTCAGGAAATGACAGATGTTGGCGGGGATGCGGAGAAAGGGGAACCCTCCTACACTGTTGGTGGGAATGCAAGCTGGTGCAGCCACTCTGGAAAACAGTATGGAGGTTCCTCAAAAAGTTGAAAATAGAGCTACCATATGATCCAGCAATTGCACTACTGGGTATTTACCCCAAAGATACAAAAGTAGGGATCCGAAAGGCTACGTGCACCCCGATGTTTATAGCAGCAATGTCCACAATAGCCAAACTGTGGAAAGAGCCACGATGTCCATCAACAGATGAATGGATAAAGAAGAAGTGGTATATATATACAATGGAATATTATGCAGCCATCAAAAGGAATAAGATCTTGCCATTTGCAACGACGTGGATGGAACTGGAGGGTATTATGCTGAGCGAAATAAGTCAAACAGAGAAAGACATGTATCATATGACCTCACTGATATGAGGAATTCTTAATCTCAGGAAACAAACTGAGGGTTGCTGGAGTGGGGGGTGGGGTGGGAGGGATGGGGTGACTGGATGATGGACACTGGGGAGGGTATGTGTTCTGGTAAGCGCTGTGAATTGTGCAGGACTGTTGAATCTCAGATCTGTACCTCTGAAACAAATAATGCAATATATGTTAAGAAAGAAAAAAAGAAGAAGAATGTAGCAGGAGGGGAAGAATGAAGGGGGGGAAATCGGAGGGGGAGAAGAACCATGAGAGACGATGGACTCTGAAAAACAAACTGAGGGTTCTAGAGGGGAGGGGGTTGGGAGGATGGGTTAGCCTGGTGATGGGTATTGAGGAGGGCACGTTCTGCATGGAGCACTGGGTGTTATGCACAAACAATGAATCATGGAACACTATATCTAAAACTAATGATGTAATGTATGGGGATTAACATAACAATAAAAAAATTTAAAAAAAAATTAGCTTTTCTTCTTCTGAGCTGCGTGTTTTGTTTTATTTTTGAAAGATGTGTGCCATATTCGGGAGCAAGAATTCCAGACCCTAGCTACACACTTTTGGCAAAGAAACGTATGTGTGTGTGTGTGTGTGTGTGTGTGTGTGTGCGCGCGCGCGCACGCGCGTGTGTGTGTGTGTGTTGGGGGGGGTTGGGTCTCAAAAGTTCCCAGCATATGTTTTCTTTGACAGATAAAATAATAATAGAAAGTTGTGACATTAAAAAAGACATCATTCTAAGAAATGTTGACGTGACTTTTCCTATATATCTTGTTTTTTTCTTTTGTGGTAGGTGGTGTAATTTTACACAACTTTTTAAAAGTGCAAGGAAGGCTATGAAAAGCTTCTTTCAAATCTTTATGTCAGGGGAGCAACTTTTCAAAAGTTACTTTGCAGCCCAGGATTTTCTGCTCCCCACACCTAAGCCCCAAACCACTTGTGAAAATTCAGCTTTTCAAACAAAGCCCAGCCCTATTACTTCCAGCTGTCTCTCTCTTGCCAAATGTACTGACATACACATATTCACTCTGTAAATCAAAAGAGAAAGGAGAGGAGGACATAGAAGGAGTGGGACACTAACAATGTATCTTAAATTCCTAAATAGCTATATATTAAAAAAATACATGTGTGTGCGTATCAAATTAATTCTCTATAATTATCAAGGTTGTCCTGATTCACTTCTAAGTATTCGACTATCATCTATTCTCCTTGATAAACACACACACACAACAAACAATATACATACAATATACACAATGCACACACACACAACACACACATATGTACAACACACACACACACACACACACTGTGGTTTGAAGACATATATCCTTTTAGTGACTGAAATAATTTCATCTGGACTCACAGCATTTCTAGAATCTCCTACCTCACTTGACGCTTACTGCAACACAGATGGGAGCAGCGACTTGAATCCTTTGGGCGGCTTCACTATGCCGGCTGGAGAATCAACATATTCCAGTATCTACACTGAAGCTTTATAAAATTAGCTCCTCTACGCAGTGAGGCATGGGCCCCATCTCTCCAGGACAAACGGAGAACTGGTTGGCATTTTCTCTCTCTGCGGCAGGTTAGTTAGGCTACAAGTGGTACTAATTGGCACCCTCATGAGCTATGACATTTGTGATCTGCTGCCAAAGGGCAAGAGACAGATGTGTAACTGCCTTTTCTTCCTGGTGGCACATCAAACGGACACCAAAGAAATCATCTCCATTCTGACCCTGACAACTCTGGGCCAGTTTAGATGACAGACTTCACCACCCCCCACCCCCCACCCCTACTCCATCATTTTGAAGGCAATACTTTGAATTTGTTCAAGTTAGTTGTATAGGAAAAAACACTTAAAGTAGAGGGATGCTGGGGGAAGATGTGGGAGATGTACACTTTGGCATGTAATTTTGTGCAGAGAATTCTGAACTCCCATATCCTCTGAGACTGAGACTCAACAACTGTGCATTTATTGCCCCAAAGGCTGTGAAGAGTAATTGACAGTGGCACATTTTAAACTCTAGGGGGAGCTCATCGCATCCACCTAACTACTCCATTCTCAAGGTGGCAGAGGCACTATGGGAAGAGTGAAGCTTGTGTTAGAAGTAACATTGGGGAGGGTATGTGCTATGGTGAGCGCTGTGAATTGCGTAAGACTGTTGAATCACAGACCTGTACCCCTGAAACAAATAATACATTATATGTTAAAAAAAAAAAAAAAAAAAAAGAATAAGATAGTAAGAAGGGAAAATGAAGGGGGCGGAATCTGAGGGGGGGACGAACCATGAGAGACTATGGACTCTGAGAACCAAACTGAGGGTTCTAGAGGGGAGGGGGGTGGGAGGATGGGTTAGCCTGGTGATGGGTATTAAAGAGGGCACGTTCTGCATGGAGCACTGGGTGTTGTATGAAAACAATGAATCATGGAACACTACATCAAAAACTAATGATGTAATGTATGGTGATTAACATAACATAATAAAATAATATAAAAAAAAAAGAAGTAAATAATGGTATAAGTAGAACTTGCCTGATGGTCTCTCTGCTCTTGACTTTCCTGGTTCTTTCTTGCTGCTTTTGCTGACCTTCTTCTGCATGGTGTGTGCTTTAATAACTAGCTTTAATAACTGTGCTTTTTTTTTTTTTTTTTTTGTCAAAAGCAGGTCTATTGTCATAGTTCAAACACAAAAGAAAAAAAATCATCCACTGGTTATGACGAGTCCAGGAAAACCTGTCCCAGTAAAGCCAACTTGGAGGTAAAGGACTGACTCGGGCAGCTGAGCAGTGGGATTTTCTGCTTGGCAGGCTTCTTCTCCCTCACCTGGTCTTGGTTTTTGGGTGAGGAGAACGTGCCTGGCCCTATAGCATAAGATGGGGACAGAGCAGCCTGCTGTTTGGGAGGGTTCCCATCGTGTCAACCTTGAAAATGCAGTTTAACCAGGCAATGAGACCTGGAATGGGATATTTATCCCAACTCTTGCACAGTGGGAGGGAGATACGGCACCTTTATTTTTTTTTTATTTTATTTTTTTTAGGGCACCTTTTCTTTTCCATGTTTTCCTGCTTGCTTCTTCCTTTCACTTTTACAGTGGGAACATCAAGAGTGGAGTCTAGAAAAGAGCTGGTCTTGACTCCAGCCCCTAGTCCTCAGATACTAAAGGAATGCTGAGCATCACAAGAGTTTACCAGTTCTCCGGAACGGACACAAGATAGGGTTTGGGTATCAATGCCATTAAAGAGGGTTTCTTTTTTTATAGGTTCCTGTGTTTATACCCCAACAACCCAGTGTACTGGTGGGTGCTGACAGACGATTCAAAGATGTGGAATCCTCTTACAATCCTTGCGAGACTGGACCAACAGCAATTATAGGCCCCAAGGGAGAGAATGCTGGTGTCCTAGCATGGCTGAAGCTCCATGTGGCAGCCTACAGTGAGTTTAAAATGATTTATGGAGATAATAAACAGTTTCATGAGCCAACCAGATGACGGAACGATGGAACCCAGTAATGGTGATTATCCTAACTGAATCTAATTGCTTCACATCCAAACTGAGTGATTGATGCTTCATTGACCCTATTTATAACCAAAATATTCATCTACTGCACAACAACCAATTCTGCCCTTATCTGTAGATACAGCATGTTTGACTTCAGTTACATGTCTATATATTTTTCTTCTTCCTCCCTGATAATAGATATCATGTGCTTTTCATCTCTGTATCACCCACATTGTCACGGATAGAGTAAGGGACCAAAAATTATTTACTAAATAAAAGGAATAGCAATTTATGTGCAAAAATAAAGAAGGTACTGATCTTTTTGGCCACCTCTACCCATGCAGATGGTAACCTCTTGAAGTTTCGCTCCAGGCATAAGAGATAGCACTCCAGTAGTTTAGGATTTGAACACTGTCTAGCGTCTGGAGCAGAAACTAGAAATTAAGTCTTCTACTTTTATCTTTTTTAATGTCTCCTTTCATATGCCCTTTCAACCTGAATGATTTTCTGTCCCAGCATTGTACCAGAGGAGATGATGCAATTATCAGGACAATTAAAAATAATGCAATAATTAAGATAGTAATATTAATTGTAGCTTTAGTGTTATAACAGCAATAACATATTTAGCACTTAGTATGTGTATGGCACACTCTATGCACTTTACTTATATCAACATATTTAATCCTCATGTCAACCCTATGGAAGATAGTATTTTTATCCATTATTGTCCCCATTTATGAATGGGGGGACTGGGGAAGAAAGGGTAACGCATCACTCAAGGACACAGAGCTAAGTTGGAAGAACTGGGAGATTACAAAACTCGAAAGTCAATAAAATAGACACTGGGCATTTGCACACTTAACTTTCTTTCTTTCGTTCTTTCTTTCAGAAAGAGAGAAAGAGCATGAGCAGGAGAGGCAGAGGGAGAGAGAATCTGAAGCAGACTCTGCTGAGCGCAGAGCCTGACGCGGGGCTCAATCGCATGACCCTGAGACCAGGGCCTGAGCCAAAACCAAGAGTTGGATGCTTAACCAACTGAGCTACCCAGGCGCCCCCTAGCATCTTCATTATTGACCTGAAAGTCCATGATAAAGTAAGGTAATGTTTTACAGATGCCCCAATGGAGACAGTGCTCACTGTGAGCCTGACATAGGAGTTACCCAGCTAGTGAGTGAACCTAGTTAACCACCCACTAGTCACTTCTCAGCACATTTTCTTTATTCTCTTTTTGATATTTCCTATATCACTGACTGTAGTAAATATTCTTGTTCTCTTATGAAAAAAATGATCACTAAATAAGAGAGAAAATCTTCATGAAAGTGAAAACATAGTTAATTATGATGCAAAGTACATAGCTCTCATTGGAAATATGACCAAGAAAAGCCTGAACAAACACTAACATCTCCAAACTCTGTAATTTGGGATTTATTTTTATTTATTTTTATTTTTTTTTAAGATTTTATTTATTTATTTGACAGAGAGAGACAGTGAGAGAGGGAACACAAGCAGGCAGAGTGGGAGAGGGAGAAGCAGGCTCCCCGCTGAACAGAGAGCCCGATGCGGGGCTCGATCCCAGGACCCTGGGATCATGACCTGAGCCGAAGGCAGACGCCTAACGACTGAGCCACCCAGGTGCCCCTAATTTGGGATTTATTAAAGTTTATGAGAATCAGCCTTTGTGACTACAAAGAGTCTATTTACTGAACAACAGCCTTAGTAAGAAAAAGACTTTTTATAAATCATCATATAGTATGTGACCAAGACTAGTAGATCAGTGCTTGTTTCTGTCTAGAAATCAGACATGATTTCTTATCATAAAGCTTATCAAATACTAAAGAAAATTTATGAGACAAGTGCTAGAAATAGCTATGAAGGGCCAGGCCTCCTATATCCATGTGATGAATCTGGCTCCAACTTTCTTCTCCATTAGCCTCCACAGAGGCTACCATTTCTACCATTATAGCCACTGGTTTAAGGCTCTGCTTTGGAAGGTTCCTACTAAAACACAAAGCAATTATAGAAAGATAAGCAACCATGCACCAAGTAACTCATGTGCATAACCATTTATCAGATTATTTCATCAGTGCCTCAACAGAGGATAAAATTGTAAAGAGCAAGAATGGTGGGCTGGGACCAATCAGTGTAGAGCATAAGATACATAGGGATGGACGCATATCTTGGAAGAACCTAGTGTGGTAGTCCTTGGAAGAAGCCTTGGAAGAGGAGGAAACGTGATGGAAGGGATGAGTGAATTGAAAGTGGGACCACTGATAGAGCACTTCCCAGTGCTAGCTCTTTGTATCTTATTGATTCTATTAAACTTTGTGTATGATGCAGGTAAGATGGACAGGTACATCCGAGAGCCTGAATTAAAAACATAAAGCCACAAAGCTGAATTTAATGAAGCAAACTTTGCCAAAGGCCCTAGTGTTTGGTACAAACCTGATAGCTCTCTTAGTGCAAGTTCTGGGTCATAGAGCACACATTGGCTAGCATCAAGACCACTTCTGCTCTCAATCCCAATTAATTAGAGATGTTGGGTCTATAAGAGCCTTTGTTAGAAATAATTAAATAATAAATGTCTATAAAGCAGTTTGCATGCTGAGCCTAATAAGAATGAACGCCACAGAAATCTAATTTAAACACTTATTGCTTTTCTAAGCCAGAATTTAATTGGATTTGTGTTTCTGAACTCTTTGGCATAAGGATCAGCCATTGCATGGGTGGATTTGGCATGGTGACTGCCACTGGGGCCAGCTGTGTGGAAATATTGTTTGCCTCAGAAGTTGGTATTCCCTAAATATGCCCTCAGAAACAAACCCTGGGGCTGACCATTTTCAGATTTCCAAAGGGGGTCATGAAATTCTCAAAAATATGACCCCAGCAAAAATAATTTATTTACTTCAGTTTCAAAAAGCAATAAACAGAACCCTTTAAGAGAAGAGAGGGTGTGCCAAAAGCAAATAGAAAGGCTAGGATGTCCTGGTTCTGTAAGTATGAGAGGATCCTTGTCAGGTTGTGCTGATGATACCCACATGGTCAACACAGCAAAACCTTCAGAAGACAGATATGTGGAACGGTGAGCACAAGGGATCCTTAGATTTCATATGTTATACCTTATTTCCCCTAATTTAGCATCTTTTCCTTGCTAGATCACATTAAAATATATTGAACAATAAATAAAAATCCCCTTTTCTTGGTGCTATTAACAAGTCAGTGCTGCCCGCTAACCAGCAGTATTGTTGACTTTTACTACTACATGGTGTTTAGAAAACAAGTGTGTAATTTAATTTTGCCTTCACTTTATAAAAAGTGAGTGGAGAACAGAAAAACATTAAAGTATGTGTTCATTAGTTCTACAACTGGTACAAAGATGGTCATTTTCAGGCAAGCCTAAGGCAAAGAATTTGCTGAAATCAGAAGCAAGTTGGATTGGCCAGTTGGCCATGACTGTTTGCCAAATGGAAGAATACAATTAAAGAAGACATCAAAAGTGTGAGAGAAATGTCAAAGAAAGAGGGAGTAGTTAGGGAGAAAATGGAGAGATCAGATACTGAAAAACAGCATAAAAATTTCTTTTTCAGAAACCCCAAAGTAGAGAGAAGTATCCTGTTCCTCCACTGATACAATTTGTTATACATTGCCCTTTATCAAAAGGAAAGACAGTTGGTGTTCAGCTTTCTTGTGATCATTTTCTTCAGGAGAAAGAAATTGGAATCCACTGAAGTCAGCATCGTTGAGCCCAACCAGATCTCCCACACAGTCCCTGTTTAACTCCTTTGGACAAACTAGAAGCAACAAGTATTACCCCAGATGCCAATCATTTTTCCTTTGCTTACTAATGGCATCAAGTAAGCAGGGAGAACTAGAATTTAAGGCAAGATATTGCTTTACAATATTAATTTTTATTATCTATATTTAGTAGTGAATTATTGTTCTTAAATAATCATGTGTGTTTCATAGCATTTAATGGGGAAGGAGGAGTAAGTCTAAATATATACACCAATATACACTATAATTAAGGATTATAAAATATGTTTAACATTTTTAGAACCAAACCCACCACTCCAATTTTGTTTAAATGACATCTTTAGATTACGGAAGGTATTCTTAACAAATGAGCAGGCGTTCTTAAATGACTTTGTAATACTACACCCCTGGATTTATTGCCAAGCTATAGAGGACACTGTGCCTCCCCCCCCAATATCTATTCCACCTTTTTCTCATTTTCTAGCATCTGTGGAAGTGAACTTTATTGGTCCCAGCACCAGCTCAAAAAGTGGGTCCTAATTTGTCTAAGTCAGAGTAACCCTATCTCTCTCGGCACAGAGATTGGTTGAAGAATCCTAGGCCTAAGGCAATTGGCACGACCCATCCCAATGACTTCTGTGGTTGACTCAGGAGTGCTCTAGTCATGGCAAAGCTAAGGACATTGACTGGGATCTGAGAAACATGTTATCTCTTCTTCTGGGCAATGAAGTAGGGTCTATGAGGCTTGGAAGCCATTCTGACACCATGAGGTAAGCCAGCCTTTCCAAGCAGACTCACAAACAGATCTAGCCCTAAACATATTCTTCAACCTCTAAATCAAACTACTCCTAAGGTGCTCTACCTGTGAACTGTCTAGTAACTTGGGTCAATAAATGACATCTGTTACATAAGCCACCTGGATTAGGTTTTCTCTTTATGGACTATGTAAAGAGTTTTAACAGATAGGATACATTTAGACAAGTTTCTAATCCTTTTAAGACATTTTTTTTTTTCTCCTCTCCCAGCGGAAAAATACTCTCTTTAATGGACTTGTCAAGAGATTAAATTTAAGAAGTCACTCCCTCATCACTTAACTCATTCATTCATTCATTTCTCTGTTCAATCAACATATACTGAGCGCATTCTATGTGTGAAAGATATATAAAGATAACAAAAAAAAAAATGACAGTCTCTGATGCCATGCTATTATACTACAAACAAAGAAGTGACTATAGAACTTGTCAGATGTGAATGCTATGGAGATAATCATGGTTGATAGGGAGTACTGAGGAAATAGGGAGGTTGACAGGAAGTATGATAAACTATATATAGGATGGTTAGAAAAGGTCTCACTGGGAAGATACTGGCATAGAGATGAGAAGGAAGTGAGGAATTCAGCCAGGTAAAGATGAGGGTTCAGAGAAAGGGTTCCAAAAACAGATGAAAGAAGCCCAAAGTGCTGTGGAGATCTTTACTGGGCATTTCAAGCAATAGAAAAAAGGCTGTGGCAGGAGCTCATGTACAGTGATGTGGTGCTTGTCAAATATCATGGCTAATCCATCACCAAGCCCTACTGATTCAATGGCCTAAAACTCATCTTAATCCATTTCCTATTCTTTATCCCCACAGCCTCGGCCCCTATCTTTACCAATGTTAACTTCCCTGGTAGCAACCATCTCCTTAATGCAGCCTTACACCTCTGCTGTCATCCTTCACAGTGCTACAATCTATAAATGTAGGCATGCACCAAGAGAGTCCCCAGTTAAAATTGTCTATTGTCTCTCTATTACTTATGGCAGTGACTTCCAAACTTTTATTGATCTTGACCTTAATCAGTAAAAGAATTTTAGCATTTAACTCTCCCACACAAATTATATACCTGCATTATTGTACTTGTATGATATGTATCATACATACATAATATATAAATACATATAATACACATTTAAAGCTTTATCAAAAATTGAAACATAAATAACATAGAAATAAATATATTTCAGTATTTTCTTTTTATGCCTCAATGGATCATTTTATGTGGAGAATGTGGAGAATGATGTCTTCTTCAGATGACATATATTCTAGCTCCTCGCCAATTCCACCACCTTGTCTCTTGTCACACATTTATGCTATAATAAAGGCAACTGTAGCCCCCCACACCTACCATCTTTTATTCTTGCCTTTGTGTCATTTTTCAAGCTGTTCCTTCTACTTGTCATTTCCTCTTTTCATTCCACCTTTCTCTTTAACCTTTTAGAGTCTATTAGCTAACATATACTTCATAACTTATCCTGTGACAATTGCATCCCCAGGCTGGGCGAGGAGAATCCTAAGCTTCCACAGAACTTCTGTCACTTTCCTTTACTACACTACATTCTCATTGACTGCTCTAGGTCTGGCCCCTGCTGGTTCATGAGTTCCCTGAAAACAAAAATAGTGTCTATTTCATGTATGTATCATAGCACCCAGGACAGCATTTGGCAAAGAATAGGCACTCACTGAATTATTTCTGGGATGAGGTGGGGGAGAATGAATGGATGGGTGAATCAATGAATGACACCATAGAAGGAAACACAATATGGTAAGGTGAAGGAGACACAGTATGGATCTGGAGCCAGACTGCCTGAGTTCTCAATCTGGCTTCACTGTGTTCTTGCTGTGCGATCTTGGCCAGGTGCCTTAATTTCTCCAAGCCTCAGTTGCCTTATCTGTAAAATAGGGTCATATAGTAATACCTAGTTCACAGGATTTTTTTTCAAGATTAAAAGAATTGATATGTGAAGTCTTCCCAACACAAAGCACCACATTAATAAAGTTTAGCTATTCTCTATCAGTAGAAGTAAGAGCTCTTCCCTTGCTACTTATGATAGAGAGAAATTCAGGTTTGGGACTCATCAGAAAAACTAGTTCCTATTGTGACAAAGTGCTCTCATTGTAAAACTAATATGGGTTCTGACAACAGATTTTTAAATGATACACTGGTGCATTTGCTGTGAGTTAACAAATAATCATGCTGAATGTATCTTTGACCTGCCTCAGGGATAGGTTGAAAGGAATGGGTGAATAATAATATGATCCTAAGAGCTCAGAAGTGTAGGGTAGTCCAATGTAAACCATATAAGAAACGCTGAGGAGGAGGAGCAGGAGGTGTTGAGGTAGGATAGACCTAATGCCATTAAGAAATGTTGACTAGAAGGGAATATTAGGCATTCTTTTGTAATTTGCATAATATGGGTTTGTGAACAGCAAATAATACTTCTGAAAGCCATGCCTACCATTATTTAGCATGCGTATGTGGTTTCAAAATTAGCTTTCCTGCTAAGTTACCTCTTAATCCAATGGAGTGTAAGAAAGACAAAGGAGCTAGTACAATGCATTAAATATATGTTTCTTAAAATAAGGACTTACCCATGCATTTAGCCCATCCTCAATACCACATATTATATATTTACATGGTTTGTCTTATTAGTTCCAGCTTACTTGTTATAACTTAACAGAGCGGATCTTCTTAAGTTTGGAGAGACATTTCCTTAGGGAACTCATGAGGTTTCTTCTCACCTATTTTATCCCTGGCAAAAACATTTTTTTAAAAGAGAGTTTCCATAATATTTGTCTTTCCTCTGCCAGATTTTTTTTTCTGTTTTTCTTTTTTAAAAACTCAGAGTAGAGTGTTTCCATTCAAGATGAGGCAGTGAGCTTTTTCACAGTTTTCAGAGAAAATGATTAGTTTTACAGAGAAAAGTCTTCATTTCTTTGGACCATCTTCAACCTATATCTCACCACCCTAGAATTCCTGGAAATGTTCAGATAATTGGAGAAAAATGACACGGCAGAATACATTATCATGACATGATATCTAGACAGTGACTGAAACATGGAAGCAATAGGAAAATCACACATTCATCTCTGCAGTGAACAAGGGGTTTGGAGCTCTCTAATGACATGGTGACTCTCTTGCCTCAGGGTCATTGACTGTAATTCACAGGAGTGGGAGGCAAATGTCCACCATTCTAGTGTGGCAGCAGCTCTGCAGTTCAAGTAAAATGATGCATGGTCAAAATTAAATCTTTGGTAAGCAATTTCTATCCTGAGGAATTGACAAACCACCCCACCTAGAGCCAAGAAGGGTATGGCATTCCCAGAAACGATTCAGGGTCTTCCCTGACTTTTCATGTTGACTTCCCTCTTGCCCTCCTCACCCAAACAGGACTAAAATACCCAGGAGGGAGAAGTTGGGTCTGCAGCCAGATCAGCAGGCCCTTTGGACCTCCTGCCAAATATAGGTTGCCAAGCCTCAGGCACAGGAAATGTGATAGCAAGAGCAGAGTCCACTTAAGACACCAAAGTAAGGCACAAACTTCCCTCCAGCTTAAACATAATCACTTATTTTGAGTCACCATGATGCACTTTAAACACGGAAGAAAGTGGAGAAGGCAAAGTGGTTCTTGAACTAGAGAAAGCTTGTTACAAGAATAAACTCTGGAGTCAGATTCTGGGTGTGCCTGGAGAAATTACTAATCGCTCTAAGGCTGACTACCCTGTCTCTCCAATGGGCTCAAATTATGAGAACTGAATGAATGAATTCTTATAAAAATAAAACAGTAGAGTATTTAGTGAAGAAAGGCAAATTTTCAGTAGAATCATTAGTAGTGCTAAGACTAGGCAGTATTTATGTTAGGAAAGAGAAGGAGAGAGGCTACCAAGGGAAGTGAGCAGGGCAGGGTGGGGGCAGACCCAGGAGGTCTGTTTCATGGTGTTAGGATCCTCCCTGGATTCTGGGAATATGAAAAAGAAGAAAGCAGACTTCACCCCTAGCTTTACAGTCTACCAAGGATCCCTTGAGAGAGGGACTTGAGAGCAATTCTATTCCTGGGTGTGTGGGGGCAGTTTCAATGGTTTGGGCAGAGGTGGGGGCATGCAATGATGTTAGTCCTAGGCTTCCATCTCAGTTCTGTAATCCATTAGCTCCACGGCTTTGGATGAGTTACTTTCTCTCTGTGAGAGTCTGTAGGGATGCAGCACAAGGGACTAGTTCTTTTCTTCCTTAGAAACAGAGCGGCACATTTGTTTTAGGTCAGCATGTGGTTGCCCTGGCTTACTTTTGTTGGCTTCTCTTATAAGCAGGTAGAGTACGTCTCTGTATTCTAACCAATGAGACATAATCCACAATGTTGTGGGGACTGTTATGAAACTTCTTAAAGGGAGGGAGGCATTCCCTTTTTGATCCCTTCCTCCTCCTCTTGCCTAGAAACAGAAGTGATGGCTGGAGCCCTAGCAGTCATGCTGGATATGAAGATGGTGGAGCAACTGTCCAGGACCCCCATAACAGCCCTGAAACTCTTTTACATAAGAGAAACACAAATTTCTATCTTGTTTTCACCGCTGGTATTGAGATTTTCTGTCACATGCAGCTAAAGCTAAGTTTTAACTAAGGCGAATATAAGAATGGTATGTATCCTATAAGGCTTTTGCAGTGACTGAACAGGCTAAGCCAGGTAGGTGATGAGCACATAGTCTGCTTTAAATATATTCCTAAATCCATTCACTCATTAGATATTTAGCATATCTACTCTGTTCCAAACCTTCTCCTTTGGTACTGAGAACACATGGTGGGGGCACCTGGGTGGCTCAGTCGGTTGTGTCTGACTTGATTTTGGCTCAGGTCATGATCTCAGGATCATGAGATCAAGCCCCGTGTCAGGGTCTGTGTTCAGTGTGGAGTCTGTTGGAGATTCTCTCTCTCCCTCTGCTTCTGCCCCTCCCCCCATGCTCGTTCCCTCTCTTTCTCTCTCTCGCAAAATAAATAAATAAAGTCTTAAAAAAAAAAACAGAAAAAGAAAACACGATGGTTAATAAGACCATAAGGCCTGAGCCATAGGCGATCACATTCCAGGGAAGAGACTGGTGATAAGCATGCAATGAAATAAGCCAATCTGACAGAGAATGATACCCCATAGAAGAAAATTAATGGCATTATGGTATAGAAAGTAGTGGAACGAGGGAAAGAACTTCACAGTGGTCAAAGATGGTCTCTTGGAGGAAATGACACTTCAACTGACATCAGGATAATGAGAAGAGAGTCAGATAGAGATTTTAGAGGAATCATAATCCAGGTGGAGGAATGAGAATGTTGGATGTCATTGAAGCCTAGTATGAGATCAAAAGAAGCCTTTCTGGCCACAGCAAGGAGAACAAGGTTGAGAGCAGGAGATGAGATTGAGGTGGGCACAGGCCAGATCATATAGGACCCGGAACAACTGGTAGAAGAAATACCCATAAATACACATCATGGAGGGACACCTGAGTGCTCAGTCAGTTAGGTGTCTGCCTTCGGCTCAGGTCATTATCCCCGGGTCCTGAGATCGAGTCCCACATTGGGCTCCTTGCTCGTCGGGGAGCCTGCTTCTCCTCCCTCTGCCTGTCCCTCCCCCTGCTTGTGCTCTCTCTCTCTCCCTCCCTCTCTCTCTCTGACAAATAGATAAATAAAATCTTTAAAAATATATATACATCTTGGAGTAGGAACTGTAAAATACAGGTCATCCCAAATCCATGATTTCTGCAATTAAGCACCATCACGTTTCCATACTTGTTTTTCCCAATGTTGAGAACTGTCTTTTCTAGTTAAAGCTAAATGGATAAATATCCCAACAAGATGTCCAATTGGTGGCAAAGTGTTATGAGTTTATACGGGTCCATGCATGGTTGGATCCAACGTGGAAGTCCCTTACTCTTCAAGCTGTTGGATGTCGGAGGCAGTGAATTGGAATGCAAGTAATATCTCATTACCATGACCTTGAACAGAATATCACATATGTGCATATGTGCGTGGGCAAGGTACAATGTACTTCACAGACAGAAGTGGAGGCTGAACAAAGCAAGCAAACACACACACACACACACACACACACACACCCATGATAACATAAGGGTGCCATAGAGTCCAACAGTTGCTCTGGGGTGAAATGTTCTGGCACAGAGAGGGCTGTTTGTATTTTTGTTTTGTGTATTGTGTGTGTGTGTGTGTGTGTGTGTGTGTGTGTAGGTGGGGGGCAGATACCCAGGTACATGATTCCCTCCTCCTCTCCCTCTTTATTTTAGTCTAACCACAAATCAGACACAAAAACAACTTAATATGTGACAGTTTGCTTTAGTGAAAGGGAAACAGGCACAGACATCCCTTATCTGGGGAAATGGATACTGTACCATTAAATGAACACTCACAGAAGGTTGAATCCGCAAACCACCTAATAGGCAAAATTAAAGAAGAGCAAGAATGGGAGATGGTTGCCGGGATCAATTCCAGACCTGCTTGCTTTATGATGCTTGTAATTGTTTGTTCAAGGGTTCCTGTATGGATTGTTTTTCTGCGATACTATCTATCCTTTCTGAAATAAATGAGGACAGAATGCTGAACTATTGCCACAGTTCCCTCCTTGTCCAGAAATGAGCTGCACTGATTTCAAATCTTCTATTATTTTGTGGCTCCCATGATCCCCAGATATGGAATCTTCTGTAAGCTTGGGGGAGCTCGCTTTTCTTTATGTTCTGCTTTCTTATCTTCCCACAAATACCAAGCAGACAGCAAAGAAAATAGGTTTTCCAAAGTTGTTTCTGGATTCTTAGGGCCTCTTATGCCCCAAAGACAATTTGCAGCAAAGCTATCTTCAGGCCACTTAGAAGATGAGGGACCTTTGAAATATATATATTTCATGAAATATATATATATTCCACCCATTAGAATGAATCCTACTGTTTTATGGTTCACAATGATTTTTTTTAGTATTTTTTTTTTAAAAAAGGAGTTTAATAAAGGATACATGGAAGAAATTTTCATTTGGCAATGACCAGGGCTATTTTTGTTTAGAAGACAAAATAAATCTCTTGAGCAGTATAATAAAACTTAAATATTATATACTTTTCCTTCATCCAGGCTGATAATTTACTGACTAGAATTAACATTGAAATAAGCCTCTCTCTTAGAAAAAGGCAGAGAGGTGTTGAGAGGCTTATCTGTCAGGAGGGGAAAGGAGACTCTACCAAAACCTCAACTGCCACGGTCTTCATTTTTGTCTTCTCGATTAATAATGGGGCCCTTTTTGCATTATATATCAGATTCCAGGGAGGGGGGAAAAGCTTGTCTTTCTGGGTGGTGACGAAAGACACACAAGTCTAGTGAAGACCATGGAATCTCCAGAAATTCAGCAAGACATGAGTATGTGCAGACGGAGAGCTCTCCCTGCACGCATCTGTATAGGTTGTGCTCAGCTTGGCTGCCTCTATTGTTGAATGCCAGCGCATCTTGCTCTATTTGCAAAACAGAACACACCAAAACCCGGTAGAAACAACCCCAAAGCCCAGTGCTTAGATGTAGGAGTGGAGGTCTGGGAGAAGCCGCTGAGTAACAGAGAAGACAAGAATGAGAAAAAACTAAGCATGAGGAAAAATAGGCACGGTGATCAAGGAAGCTTGTTTGTAATCAGAGTAAAAGTACTTTTAAAATAATGGGAAAAGGCCTTTTTTTTTTTTTAAAGATTTATTTATTTTATCTTAGAGAGAGAGGGAGAGCATGAGCAAGCATGGGGGAGTAGGGGCAGAGGGAGAGAGAATCTTAAGCAAGCTCCACACCCAGCACAGACCCCATTGTGGGGCTCGATCTCATGACCCTGAGATCATGACCTGAGCCAAAATCAAGAGTCGGAGGCTTAACTGACTGAGCCACCCAGGCGCCCCCAGAAAAGGCCTTCTGCAAGGCCCCATAATCAGCATCTCCAATAAATTATTTTATAGTCAACATGCCTGCTCTGGCTGGATTGCTTCTTTGTAAAATAATGTCAACATGTTTGAGGGAGATAGCAAGCTCCCAGGTCATTCTGCCCATCTGGCCTGAAGGAAATGAAGCAAGTCTGGAATGTGAGACTTCAATGCAATTTAAGAGAAAACTTCTCTTAGGCCCACTTGGGAGGTAGGCTGTGGGTGGTGTAGGGAGCAGGGGTCTCTGCTTGTCCATCTATCTCCACATGGCTGCGGGCCCAGAAGGACAGCCCCCCATGTCTGTTTATGGGGGGACTCAGAAGCCCCCCGGAAAGAACCATCCCAAGGGGCAAGCATGGAAGCACCTAAGCTTCATGGAAGACGAAGGTCAGAGTGTAATGGGAGGGACACTTCTGAGCGCAGCATAATGACTGTCCTTCAAGGATCCCTTGAACACATGCTTAGACTGGGGGAAGTGAGGGGGCAGCAAAACAGAAGAGCTACTTGGCTTTGTTCTGGGCATGGGCACTGGGGCCTCCCAGTTAGTGTCATGGCTGGTAGGACAGAGGGGCTGGGGGCTCTGGATTCACTGTGGTGGCAGGACAGCCCCTGGGGCTGGAGACATGGCCAACCATTCTCCTGGGAGCACAGAAGTCATCCAAGCATCCCACTTGGCCATGCTCCTATCTATCCCCGACTGTCCCTCTGCTTCTGTGCACGTTGTCTTTCTGTCTCTGTCTTCGCTCTCCATCTCTCTCAGTACCTGCCACTGCCTCTTTCTCTCTCACCAGCCTCCCTCCACCCCCGGATCTCCCCCTCACTGTCTTACTCATTATTTCCGTCCCCCATCGCAACTCTCTCTGGCTGTCTCTGGCTCTCCCTGTCTCTCTGGCTGTCTCTCTCTCCCCTCCTTCACTGTCTGTCTCTCTAATACATGGGCGGTGGAGAGGAAGAGCTTTGGGTTTCCTCTGAACAAACATGGCTGAAGGGCACCACCCCCTGGGGGTCACTGTCAGAGAACGGGAGTACAGGCTGGAGACACAGCTCCAAACCTGGCTATGGCTGGTTTGCTGTGAATGGGGAGTGTATGCCCGTAAAGGCTGAGATCTAGGCCTGGCTCTGAGTGAGTGGAGCATCTTTGTAGTATCTTTGCAGACCGCCCTCTCAAGGTCAGAGTTGTCCTCCATTGGAGTGGGGGCTGGGGAGAGTAGGGGGTGGGAACACTGGGCCGCCTCAAGACATAGGTGACTTCAAATTTCAGAGCAAAGATCCCGGTGTTGCATTTTCATCTAACTGCCTTCTCAAAGAGCCTGGAAATTTTCTGGGATTAAGTGATACAAGTTGTGAGCAGCTCTGGTTATGAATTCTTCGATCTGTCCCAAGCCCTCTCCACCATCTCATTTTCCTCAGAAATACTTTTCTTGCATATAATTCAAATCCCTATCAGATTTGGTCTTTATTGTATTTTTCATTATTCTTTCAGCACTGCATCAGCCCCTCTGCTGTGGGCAATTTCCTTTGAAGTTAAAGCTTCTCAGAAACGGCTTGTTTGTATCAGTCCTTCTGCCACTGTGTCCAGGATTCATCTACAAGGCGGCCGGAGATAAGCCCCAAACCTGCCCACTGATGTCTCTCTTAAATTCCAAATGTCTTTCACTGTGCCTTCTAGAAAGCATTTATCTGGGGCCTTTTCAGAAACAAAAAAAATGACACGCCCAAGCCACTGAGCTCGTCAACCAGCCATCGGCCCACACCCTGCTGTCCTGAGAATATTCAAACTTGGTCTTTGCTAGAGTTGGGAATTTCCAAATAATCATCAAAATGTTCTTCTCACTGGCCCGTAATTCATAGGCTCTTTCCCAACTCCTGAACCATGAAAAGTTAACCACCTGGCCCCTTTGCCCCAGTCAGCATGTTATTCTCTCCTATATAATTATCAGCTCTTAAATAGAATTCCGAGTTTGTAATGCTCTGCTATCATACGAATGCAATAGCAGCAGGCCAGGGTGGTTATTGTCTGTAATCTGGATTTGTCAAAAGAGGAATCCAGGAACTTAATTAAGTTCCCAGAGGCCCCTCAGCAAGTCAATACCCAAGACAAAGACAGGCCAGTGCCTGCAGCCTTGAACCACACTGCCCCCTCCACCAGGATTGCTGGCCTTGTCTAATGACCTGGAATCCTTTTCTGATGCGTACACAAATCATGCCCTGTGACTCTCACCTTCTGGGAATATTTTTAGCTTTTGAAAAAGTAGTTACTTCTTTCCATTCCAAGTCCTCTTATATCTAGTATGGTTGAATGAGTGGTACGCCCTGTTACGGGGGAGGAAAAACTGGCTTCCATTTCTTTTAAGATATTTTTATTTCTCCCTCTCCTGGAAAGAGCAGAGACTCGCAGAGGGTTGGCAGGAGGGAGGAAAGTAACGGAGTCTGAAGTTGCCATGTTTCCATTTGGAATGCAGCTGCATTTCCCTAATACTGAGGGTTTCTTCATGCGAAAGCCAAGTTTTTCAAGTTTGTTTTGTAGCCAGGTGGCATGGAAGAATGCATGGCTCATTCCAAAGGGAGCTCAGAGCACGTGCTTTAACTCAATTGACACAAACCTAATAAAAAAAACCTTGGCCTTCCCATTATTTTCCTCTCACTAAAGGAGTTTCCAGTCCACAGCATGATCTTTAATTAAATTTGGACATAATATACGCAACAGAGAAACAGCCAAAGCAAGCCAAGACTTTATATAAACTTCAGTTACTTATTAGGCAAAGGCAGAAAGACAAGCAATAATTATTTTCTGGTTTAGAACTTACAAAATAATGCATGAGACTTCGGACTGCTGTGGAGGTTAAAAACTTCCAGAACTTTGGCTCCCCAAGCCTTTCCTCAACATGTAACAGTGGAGAAGGATGCAGGCAGGTACTGATCCCTACAATGACCTGGAACCTCGATCTCTTTCTTTTATGTTCTCCAATGTTGTAAGCCTGCATTATGTCCCTCTTCTCAGAAGTACAGCAGCTGCTTGGACATTTTTTTTTTTTAAGATTTTATTTATTTATTTGAGACAAAGAGAGAGCACAAGCAGGGGGAGGGGCAGAGGGAGAGGGAGAAGAGGCTCCTTGCAGAGCAGGGAGCCCAGTGCGGGGCTCGATCCCTCGATCCCAGGACCCTGGGATTATGACCTCAGCCGAAGGCAGACACTTAACTGACTGAGTCACCCAAGTGCCCCAGCTTGGATATTTTGAGACGAATGCCTTGAGAAATTTAGAATCTCTCCCAGGGACAGGGAAAGCCAGCCTGAGACCACCCCCTGGCCTGGCCAAATAGTGCTGAAAGTTTGCCACGGGGTTCCTGATTCTCCCAGTTCTTAAGACTTTAGAGTGAGTGTCTGAGGGCACTTCCTCTCACTGAACTGTCTTGGAGCTGCAAGGTCAATTCCCATATAGCCAATAAGAATAAGTAGATTAATCCCCCCTACATGAATTACATTATTTGATTTCACACTTTCACCCTATGAGGCTGACACCATTCTTTTCCGTGTTTTACAGAAGGAGAAGCTGAAGTACAGAATTAAAATAATACAGCAAGTAAATGGCAGGACCAGGATTTAAATATAAACTGGCTGCCACCAGAGTCATGAGTTAGATGGAAATGCCCAGCCCCCTCGCTGGGGAGCACACTAAACACTTTCAGGGAGGGAAGGCATCGTCACACTGTTAGGGAACTGAATCCAATCTGCAGCATCCCTCTTTAACACCCAGCACACCTCTGCGCAGGACTCCAGCGGTGGAGCTGCTTCGTGGAGCAGCCTCACTGACCACGGGTAGTTCTTAGATAACCCCTTACCTCTTGCTAACTTCCACTCTAGTCTGAGATCTTAGCCTTCTGTCTCTTCCATGTGACAGCTCATTCCCTTCTGCTTGGCCCCCAGAGTCTTACCTCCTCAGGCAAAACTTCTCCAGTGCTTTCACCTGTGCATTGTATGACCCCGTGCTGAATCTTCCCGAAGGCTGATCATAGCCACACTTAGTTCTGAAAACGGTCAAGTGCTCTCAGCCCTGGCAATGGTTTCTCCTGAGTCTTCGCTGACAATGGGAAGCATAGAGTACTTCCTGCCCTATCGCCCTCTCATTGTCTTGCCTTTTGCTTTTAAATGAGGCCACAAAATGTGGAAAGACCCAGATGATGAGCTTTGTCTTTGCAGAGTCTGCTCAGGCCTCTGGAAGGTTTAGAAATACAACAGCAACAGATAGAACTTTCGGAAAAACACAAAAACAACACTAAGGGGATCTGAACCATGAAACCAATCCATGAAGGCACTGATTTCCCCTTCAGTGCTATGACGAGGTATATGAACAAAGAATGGGTTCTTGGGTTAAGGCTGGGCATCTACACCTACGTACCCTGGGCGTCACCGCTGTGGTGACACCGCTACTTGCTTCAGGGATGTAGTGATTCCAATAAGTTCTTGAGGGTGTACACAGGCTATCCAATTCACCAATTGTGTCTTCTTATATTCTTTTAAGCCAGTGACATCATGGATCTTATATTTAGGTTTTGTCAATTGCCCCAGCCCTTAGAGATTTTTCAAATTTGTAATAGACACAGACCTATTAAAGTTTCTGCCCTTGGTGTACTAGCCTTGCAGACAGACGGACCTAAATTCAAATACGGGCTCTGCCATTGACTAGCTTTGTGACCCTGTACCAGCTACCCAATCTCACGGAGGCTCTATTTGTTGGGCATCTAGCAGATACTCAATAAGCTGTAACTCTTGTAGCAGTCAAGGTTAATTGCAGGCACAGAAACCTAGTATTTCAAGCAGAATGATACTCAGTGCAGGAGACGGGTTCCTTGCAAAATTCCTACAAGAGATGGTGGATGGGGAGACAAGGACACGAAAGTGTAGCTGCTACAACAAGAGGTCAGGAAGCCATTGCTGCTGCCACCATGACCACTCCCAAACCCGAAGGAGGCCAACTCTGACAGCCAGCACCCCCTCAAAGCACTCGTTTCTATAGTTGATCTCACCAGCAGCAAGGAGATGGTCTCTGCTTCAGGTGCTTTCAAATCTCATTCAAGCATGTCTAATTGGCAGAACACAACTTGCATCCAGAACTGTAGCTTCCAGAGTCTGGAAAGCTGGTTTTTTTTAACTGTCAAGTCTCAGTGATAAAGTAAATCACATAGAAAAAGGTAGAAATGGATGGAATGCCAGGTGACAATATCCAGCACATTACTCTCAGCTTCCATTTCTGCCATCAATAGAGCATGCCCTTGATACCATTATCACAGCCATGGGGACAGTTTGGTACAGAGTTTGTAGCAATTTTATCCCCATAGGGTAACCGATTTGGGTTTCTGGTACTGCAACCTATAACCATTTACAGAGATTTTCTTTGTTCGACACTAATTGGACCACATGGGATCAGATACACAACCTTTTCTGGTTAACATCCTAATTCAAACAGCAGAGTTTATCAGCCGTGAGTACAGAGTCACTTTCAGAATCGAAGCAAACACATGGGATCAGACTAGAGAAGTTTTATGAATAATAAATAAAGACTTTCTGGTTAAATAAATTGCTTGGTGCTCAAATAACAATTCAAACAGGAAATCGACTCTTATATCTGTTCTTTATGATAAGCATATGGAATCACACCCTCTGAACTTTTAATTATCCCCTCCTATAATACATTATGACGACTGGGTGGATCACAGATAAAGCAGAACCACGAATAATTCAAATTGCTATTTTATCTTCCCCGAGTATCCAAGGAATTAGGAAACACGTGAATGCCATTTTACCTGTCTGCTTATCCTTTGTTCTCTCTGCTCCTTGATTGGCTTGAAAAACAATCCATCAAGTGATAGACAACCAGAAAAGAAAAGAAAAAAAATGTAGTAGGCATTACGTCAGAGAAAGACAAAGAGTATGTGTCCATGGTATATAGAAACTAAAGAGGCATGAGCAGATGAAGTGAATCCTTTGAGTTTAATGAACAGAAGCAACATCATTGAATTCTAACTCATGGAACATGTGAAAGAAGTTAAATTCATTTTTGCAATAGATTCATGCAAAACCATTTACAGAGTAAATATTCGTAAACCATTTGTATGTAGACAAACATCTAATTGCCTTTTGCTATACAAAGTAATAAGAAATAAACATTCATTCAAAATACTATCAACTTAATTATGGTAATAGATTCAGTGTAAACCCAGAAAATTATGGGCTGATAATATTAGCTTGTTCAATTTTAAAATAACATGTTGACTATTAATAGCAATGTAGTCTTGGTAATAACCAGATCATGACAGAGGAATGGTAAATACACGGGAAGTAATTCAAAAAAAATTCAAGGGGTACTGCTACAATGACTAATGAGAAATGTCATGGATAAAACAGCTCTACCTTACTAAAAATAAATTAATTAAAGTACTTGTTGTCTGTTAATATTTCCCTTTCAGATAAAAGTCTAATCAAAGATAAATGTTATACTTTGGAATCTTGAATGGCATTTTCTAGTTCTGGGAATAAATTTGTTGCTCCCCACTTGTCACATGAATGAAGTCCCACAGTGAGGTTTAAGAGCAATGTTTATCTGGCATCATTATTTCTATCTCCATTGGAAAACAGCTGTTCTTACTTGTGGTATTTACCTTAAGGTCTAGTTTTGAGAATATGGCAAATTAAGGCAAACAGTGACTTTTATGGTTGTTTTGTCTTGTTATTTCTTCCCTTTAAGTATAATTTTGAAATTAAAAAAAACTCATCATTTTTATTTCAATACATTCATACTTCTTCATTTGGGAGAAGGAGAATAAATTATATGAGTGTTATGTTGACAAAAATCATCAGTGATATGTGAGTCAGAAACCATAGAGTAAATTGAGAGTAAGATTAGTGGTTAAGTCATTCTTATCTTTTTTTTTTAAATATTTTATTTATTCACTTGACAGAGAGAGAGAGCACATGCAGGGGGAGCAGCACACAGAGCAAGAAGGAGAAGCAGGCTTCCCGCTGAGCAGGGAGCCCCACACGGGGCTCGATCCCAGGAGCCTGGGATCATGACCCAAGCCAAAGGCAGACGCTTAACTGACTGAGCCACCCCCCTAAATCATTCTTATCTTTAAAACCTGTGGCTCATTTAAATAGTAAACGGCAAAGTTGTAGGGCCCTCTCCTGGTAAGTAGGTAAGTATGGCTATGGGGACAAGGATGGAAGAGATGAAGGAAGGAAAGAAGACAAGAAGGATACATAACCTGGTTGGCTTATGCTGGACCATTACTAAGACAGTCCAAATTCACAGATGTTTTACATCCATGAAAACCTAAGTTACTGAGGCAACATAAAAACCCTTCACAATTGAGCTCTTTCCTACAACCCATGATCTGCATGCTTTCCTTAGTTTTTAAAGGTTCAGAAATACCAATCATATGTTATTAAAAATCATGCAAATGCCTCTGTCCCTGGTCCTCTTCTCTTTTTCTGTATGTTTCTCTGCTTTGGACCAATGTCTAGTTTTGTTTATATCACACACGTATAATCAATCGAGCTATAATTACATTGCATTTATTTGCCCATCTAACTGTCCCTCTCACCACTAAACTGAGAGCTTCATCAGGGGCAGGGATATATTTTCCTATTTCTGTTTGTCTTCCCGGAGCATAGCATACGGCTTCACACAGAGTATGCGTTCAGTAAACATTTGTTTAAAATAAACTGAACTGGCACACTCATTTATTTATCTTTTGACCTTTTTAAAAAAGTCTCCCCTATTGGAATTTTCAAAATAGGTCAGACTCTTTAAAATTCCCATGCCCAAATCACCCCCCCCAACCAATAAAACCAAAAGTTTGGACATCAGTATTTTCTAAAAGTCATCCAGGTGGTAACAATGTATAGCAAAGATTGGTAACCGGTGCTGTGGAGACATCTTCCAGCTTCTCTTAGTACTTTGTGTCAAAAGAGCGAAAAGGGCATTTCTCTGACCAAGCCTTGCCCCTCCAAATATGCTTCAAATGGGGAAGACATAACTGTAATGGTGCAAAGTGGAGGGTTTAAGTTTCCCCAACTCCCCAACTCCTACCAAAGGCCCAGGCTTTGGACAATGTCCTTCTCTATTCTCCCAAGATGGCTCTTAAAATCTATTTCTGGAAGTTAAAAAAAGATTGAAAGATTTTTCTGATTAAAAGTTATCTTTCCTGGGGCACCTGGGTGGCTCAGTCGTTAAGCGTCTGCCTTCGGCTCAGGTCATGGTCCCAGGGTCTTGGGATCGAGCCCCACAGCGGGCTCCCTGCTCCGCGGGAAGCCTGCTTCTCCCTCTCCCACTCCCCCTGCTTGTGTTCCCTCTCTTGCTGTGTCTCTGTCAAATAAATAAAATCTTTAAAAAAAAAAAAAGTGATCTTTCCTTGGTGAAAAAAGAAATAATTTGATAATCATTTGATCATAAACCTGCTTTTGTTTATTCAAAAAATAATTAATGGCACTCAATTCTGGTCCTAGGACTTAATTCTGGTCCTGGCATCAATCAATCGCTGAAGGTGCACTCATAGTCATTAGTCCAGTGGAACGGGCGGATGGGCATCTTTTACAGAAGTGTCTCCTAAGAACATATTCAGGGAACTGAAAGGGACTACAACGTCCCTCTGCAAGCACCTGGCGGTATCTCGCTTCGCTCCTATATGTGGATGGAGATGTCTTTGTGCAGTATGGCCCTCCCATTTGGTTAGTATGGGACTCTTAAAACTGTGAATCAGAGTTTGGCCTTAAATACAGATTCACTCAACAAACTGATTTTGAGCTATATACACAGAAAGGCAGATCTTCCTATAAATATTTTGCATGTAGAATTTGCCATCATATCCACATGGTCTGTGGAGCAGATGCCTCTGTTCCACCGATGACGCTCACCCCAGATAAACTTGAAGTTCTGCTGGAACTGCCTATTTTGTGTCCCCTTTTTAAACTCTGCCCCAGTTTGGATTCTCCAACTCAGTTGGTGGTTTCAAACCAAGGAAGAGAAAGAATCTATAAGAGAACAACCACATAGCATCCTGCCCCTGAGGTGAGAACTTAGTTGAGGGTTATTCACAAGAGTTGGAAAAAGACCACTATCTCCCTTGCATTTCGTGCATGGCCAAAGGGCATCTACATTTGCTGTTGATGCTTTTCATGAACATTAAACTCACTTGCAGAATTTATTCTCCATTCCCTATTAGGAGAGTTATGCAACCTGAATCCTTAATGGACTTAATCAGCAGGATAACATGACATTTCCCCACTCTGTGCTAAAGTACAAGGCAGAATACAAAGATGTATTAGAGACATCTCTGCCCTTGAGGATTTTATAATCTAGTTGTAGAGATGAGAGGGTCACAAAAACTACTATAATGTATGACATGTCTACTAAAGGGACTGTTCAAGTCAGGCCTCATTTGTTTTCAAGGAGGAGAAACACACTCAAAGTTGCTCAAGTTTGGATGCAGAACTTTTCTGTACAAAGTCCAAGGAAAGGTAAACCAACAGGCTCCAGGAAGGGCATATGAAGACAGCAGAGAAGTCTTGGCTTATCTCTTGCTGTATTATCTTGCCTACTTCATTTACCCTCTCTCGCCTGGCTTTCTCTAAATCTGTGCTCTGAGGATCACTATGCATCAAAACTTTCTAGAAAGTACCTTACATAGGCTAACCTAGTTAATTTCATACTTGAAAGTATCTTAAACAGGTAGATATTATCTCTTCGATGATCAGCATGAGCATCATCCCTCTAAGCTGGCTTTTGCACCCAGTGGTTTCCCTACGTTATGCAACCTTACTGCAGCCCTGGAAAGAGAATAAAAAAGAAGGAAAATAAAGGGTGGGAGCAAGAGGTTTTATAGAAGAGAAGTAAATAGTTTGACCTTTCCTGCATTACAGAATTACTTCAAAGCATTCATTCCAGCGGAGTCATGTGTAGAGATGGCTCCTTTGCATATGCAACTTGTGGAGACATCTTCCACTACATCTATATCTATAGGTACAGATAATTTTCTCTTTGACTTCCTGACAGCTGAGCCCAAATTTATTCCTAAGTCTCTTACTTAGAAAGGAAACATATTGGATGAAGTTGAACTAAATCCAAAGATCCTCAAAATACTCAAAATTCAAAAGGTTTCACCTGAAAGTATTTTTTAAACATTTAGTTGCAGTGTGATGAATGTTGAGATTATCCATCCTATATAGAAAGAGATATAGCAAAAGAGAGCATATGTCCTTTGCCTTCAAAATGTGGAAAGACCACCAGTAAGATGTCAGAAGAGGTCTATTTGAATCCTTTTTCTCCAAGTGTCACTAGAGCTTTGAGAGAGAGAGAGATTCCACATATCCCTGTGGAATTAGGAAATACCTAAATGGAATAGCCACACAGGCATCTCCCATCATCTGCAAGAAAGCATAAAGAGTTACCTAAGCAGAGAAGTACAGAGTGGGAGAGAATTAGATAAGATCTGTGTCAGTCTATATCAAAATAGTCCCTTCAAAAAACCTAAATGGCTAAAATCAGTAACATCTGATACTACCAGTTGATGTGGAGCAAATAAAATTCTCATACACTGTTAGAAAGAGTGTAAATTTGTACAAAGGATATGGAAAACTGTTAACACTGACATAAGCATACACTATAGTCTACCAATTCTACTGTTAGGTGTATAGTCAATGGAAATGGAAATGTATTTTATACAAAGACATATATAAGAACATTCATGCTAGCACTATGCATTATAATTCAAACTAGAAATTATCCAAATGTCCATTAATAGTAGAATGGACAATTAAATTGTAGAACAGTTATACAGAGTTATCCTATACTGTGACAAGAAAGAATGAACTACAACCACATGTAACGACATGTATGAATTTCATAAGCATAATGTGAAGCCAAAGAAGTCAGACACAGAAGAGTCTACACTATAGATGAATGGATAAAGATGTGGTATACCTATACAATGGAATATTACTCAGCCATCAAAAAGAATGCATCTTGCCATTTGCAATGACTTGGATAGAACCAGAGAGTATTATGCTAAGCAAAATAAGTCAGTCAGAGAAAGACAAATACCATATGATTTCACTCATATGTAGAACTTAAGAAACAAAACAGACAAACATAGGGGAAGGGAAGGAAAAATAAAATAAGACAAAAACAGAGAGAGAGGCAAAACATAAGAGACACTTAACTACAGGGAACAAACTGAGGGGAGGTGGGTGGGGGGATGGGGTAATTGGGTGATGGGCATTAAGGAGAGCATGTGATGTGATGAGCACTGGGTGTTGCATGCAGCTGATGAATCACTAAATTCTACCTCTGAAACTAATAATATAGTATATGTTAATAAAAAAAAAAAAGAGTCTACACTATAGGATTCCATTTATATAAAGTCCCCAAACAGGCAAAGCAATCTACTGACTGCTTGAGACCCCTGTGCTGGAAATGCCATGTGTAGGGCTCTGGTCCACCGTCCAGCAGAGCCCAGACTTCCAGTCATCCTCGTCAAGGTGCATACACATGAATGAAACCATCTTGTTCCTTCTAGACCAGCCTACCTACCAGCAGCATACCACTGTGTGTTCTCTGTCAACAGCTTTATAATAGAGGACTAGCCCAGCCAAGGCTGTCCAAGCTCCTGATCAACACAATTGTGAGCTACAGTAAAATAGTCGTTGTTTTAAACTACTAAATCTCAAGTAGTTTGTTATCCAATAGCGTATGAGTAGAACGCCTCCCAATCCACCAAGGTTGATTGCCCTTTTTCCTCCATACTTCTTAGTTAGAGCAATGTACTTATGGTTAATTAAGAACAGGGATGTTGGCACCAGACATCCTGGGTTCAAAGTCCCACTCAGCAGATTACCAGCAGTGTGGCCTTGGGCTACTGCTCTAAATCTCAGTTTGTTCATATGCAAAATGGGGATAAAAGCCAACCTGTTTATTTGGTTGATAAGAAGCTTCAATGTATATGTAAATAAAAGTCAAATATCTTAAGCAACTAGGAAATTGATGAATGCTATTTTCTGATAAATGCTTGGCCTATTGAAAGTACAAAATACACAAACACTATTCATCAACCAGCCTTGTAGATTATATCTCTATCATCTCCCTCCCATAATAGTCTTCTTTCTATTTCTGCCACCACCTTCTGGATAAATTACTCAGGATTTCTCATACTGGCCTCTGTAATGACCTTCAAACTCATTTTTCCACCTTTGCCCTTCTCCATGGCATTGTCTGTCTCACAGTGTGGCCAATCTAGGCCTTCCACAGATGATCCCAGCTTTCTGCTCTCATCTTTCCTATTAGCTTGTCCTGCTTCTACCATGGTTTTCCGGCTAAAAGGATAACTTGCTGCTTCCCTGAATGTGATCCAAGTCACTGTTCCTGCCATTCTGTCTGTCCCAAATGCCTTTTCTCATCTCTCTCCTCATCTCTCCTTTAAAGAGCACTTCAAACCTCAGCCTCTCAAATAACCCTTTGCTAATTCCTTCTCTTGTTTTCTTGTTTCTCTGTTAACTTCCCTCTCCCTCTCTCTCTTCCCCCTTTCCTTCCACAACTCTGCCTCAGTCCTATGAAAACTCCATAGCAGTGAATCCGAACCCCTTCTATGACAATCGCCTTAAACAACCACATATTCTGGTCACTTGTAATTTCTGTAACCTCCCAAAGAACACCATGCAAACCCTTTAGGTCCAGCCTAATGTCTTGCAGCTAGTAGGCATTTAATAAATATTTTTTGAATTGCACCCAAAGACTAGGACTGAACAGAATTTACTGGCAAAAGAAGGCAGGGCCTTGTCACGAGTTTGCACATCAAACAAAATTTTTGTGTGTCTAATCCATTTGGAAAACTATTTGCATTTCAACTGATGAGAAATCACTTCTATTTTTATAAACCTCTAAGAAAAGATATTTTACTGCTTCTTTCAGTAACATATCCCAGTGTGTAATAAGCTCTAATGTCAGAATAATCTTATTTCTCTCTAACCTAAATCCTTCATGTTGCAGACTGAGCTATTTTTCATGGATTTTTCCAAGTGAAGATAAAGAAATAATGGAATGGTCATGTAGAACTGTCTGATAATTTCCCCTTTGCAATTAAGTGTTCTTTCCTCCATCTATATGCTTAACGCAGGTGCACAATATTATCACCGTCACTCACTGGGTGACTGGCCCAAGAGCAGGTGTTTGATCTAAGTTGGGCCAAAAAATCTCTTTCCCAGGATTTTCTCTTCCCTGGGATCATAAAGAGAGCTTGAAATCAGCCTTTACCCCGTGGACAAGGATATCTGAAATAAATTTCACAACCTTTCAGCTGCCATGCTCAGTGCTATGGGGAGAATGGCAAGACTGGAAGGAAAGAGAAGAAAATTTGCATATGAGAGCTGAAGAGACAATCCAGACAGAATCCAGGAGCCTTGTTCTAATCATTCCCTAGACCCATCTGAAGCCTTGAATTTCTGAGGCTTGGTTATTCAACTCCTTCTTGGATTCCATTCAGCCATGAAGGTACATGTTAGCCTTAGCTAGTTCTTCATTAGTTTCTGTCATTTCAAACAAAAAAATCATCTTATCAAGCTACTCTCTATCATATATATGCTTTAATCGATCAACATTGGTTTACTTTTTATATCATAATGGATTTAAATGGTAGAAACATTATACCAAGCCATTTATTTTTTTTTCTTTGCCTAGATAAATTAACTCAGTCTCTGTTTACTGTTACAGAAATAATTTTCCATCTCCTTACCTACTGCCACTGACCTTCACATAGTCATCTTCATTTTTTCTGTAATAACCTAGAACTGAACACCTGTATGCAGGAGTGTCAGAATGCCACGGCAATGGCCTCCTATGTCCACACATTCTATGCCCACCTGTGCATTCCTCAGCTATGGGGCCTCCTAACTTCCTTATTTTGTAATTCTCCCCACACTTGGGTGCTTCTCTATAGAAAAGGGCATTTGTCATTTCCCTTCTTTCTTTCCCCCTTTTTGGTTTTGCACAAAACAGCATAAGCCAACCTATAAAAAGTCCATTCCTTAGATTCAGCTACTGCTGATATGGCATCCCATGTGTTTGAGTAGAGACAGAAAAAAGGGAATAAAATGAAAATCAAAACTGCCAGATGAAGGAAGAACTACACCAAGGGAATTTTCAGGAAGGAGGGTACAGTATTAGAAATTCCTTATAGCAAGGGTGTGCAAGAAAGCACTGATGCGTGACCTACGGGAGCCTAGGCTCTAGGGTTAGGGTTATATTCTATATATCTGTTATGTTTGAGGGGAAATAACTTAACTGGTGGTGTCTGATGTTTAAAATGAAAATGTATCATATAACACTGTTCAATACCAGAGATTGGCAAGCTTTTTCTGTAAAGGGCCAGTTAGAAAATATTTCAGGTTTTGGGGCATTTGGCCTCTACCACAACAGTCCAACTCTGCCATTGTTTGCCATTATTTGTGGGGAAGCAGCTGTAGACAATACATAAAAGAATGGGGATCACTGTATTCCAATGAAAGTGAATTTATAAATATAGGCAGTGAGACTGATCTGGCCTAGGGGCATTAGCTTGCTGACCCCAGTCCATGTAGCAGGGCTTTATTCGCCATATAGTATGATGCCTAAAAAGATGGTGACTGTAGGTTTTCATTAAATCCAGGAATTTATGTCCTCTGACATCAATTCCACATGGTATTTTTGAATGCCACATACCATATATGGTATCTCTATTTACATTTATCTACATATAGATAAATAGATAGATAGATAAATATTTGGGTAGATAGATAGATAGATCAATGATAGATAACTTACTAAACTGAGTTAAGCAAGATTTCTGAGGTTGGGACCTTATTAGTCAAAAAGCTTGTTAATAGTAAAGCCTGTATCTTCTCTATATCTGTGTATTTAGTTTCTAGCATATGGCCTAGCTCATATAATGATATCTATACCTCTGAAAATAAATTAATTCATGACTCCCAGTTCCTTACTCCTTCCTTACTTTACACCCTCTCCTCAGTTGTCCGCTCCTTTCTCACTAACTATGGGTAGCGCCTCAGGAAAGGGCATAGCATCCTCCCGCCTGGCCCCTCCCCACAAATTTCAGTCACTAATGTATTCACTCAGCAAACATTTATCAAATACCTGATGAACATACAGGATGTGCGAGTCAGTCCAGTAATTAAAGATATTAGACATACTTGGCTAGTATGCTTTATAAAAATTATGTATGTGTATAATGTAGAAAATTTAGTGACAACAATTTGGATTTTTGTATACAGTTTATATTAGGTTGCATTCTAGTTATTTAAAAATAATTAAGAACCATGTGCTTCAACACAGGTGAAAGCTATATTAAAACACACACACATCCTAAAGTCCTCTTCTTACTGACATATGCTCTGCTTCACTCATTAAACCTTGGATTACTCATAGCCCTAAAATGTATTCTCTGCTGGAATTTGACACCAACATTGAAGCACTGCTCTAGAATTAACAAATTAATATCATTATCTTATGAAAAAAAAAATTTCACATTTAAGAGACTGCTGTACGGGGGAACACTTCCTCATACTTATTTGGAGAAAACTTGTTTTTCAATAATAACAACACCCAAGTTTGAATTATTTCATCAAAAGAATGAGATGATGCACCAGCAGCCAAACTCAAAGCACCAAAGAGCACATTCATATGAATTTCCAGAATGAAACAACTGCTCCATTCAAGGTAAACACTAGTGATGCCCCATCTATATCCCCTTGACCTTCCCATTTCATTGCACACCCACCTGAATCCCAACTGCTAGTGCCCGTTGCATTGTCCAAGGGTTCTCACCTGCTGCTGGAGTCCACTGTGCCACATACCTAGAGTGCTGGGGATTAAGTACTCCCCCCCAGTAGCTCTCAACCAGTAAGTGATGGGAGTGATGTATAACTACCTTAGCTCTCTTGTCCCTTGGTAGGATGATTCTGAGGTGTCAGTTTCCCACAGTGGAAGGCAACTTGATAAGGCACCCTTTATTACCTGCCCTTCCCTCCCTGCACTTCCTTGTCACTCCCTTTCCTTCACTGCCCAAGACAACTACTTGCATTTGAATCTTTGTCTTGAGTCTCCTCTGGGGAACCACAAATAAAGCCAAAGCCATAAACTCAGCCCTTCTTACTGCAGAAACCCAAGCACAATTATTGCATGTCTATTTTTACCTCCCAAATCTAAACCTATTTTTAGTTTGGCTTTGGACAACTCTATCTTAAAATGACCAGAAGATCTTGTGGAACCATTTACAAAACATAATTAAATCCTGCAGGATCCACACAGATTTGAAGAACCAAAACCGCCCCCATCCATTAAAAGTATAATCAGAGTGTTTTAGCGGGGTGTGAATCTCCTTGGTAATATTTTTCTATCCTCCTTTTTCCCTTAAGTAACCAGAAGGTTCTCCATCCCCTTAGACAACAGAAGCAATCTGTATTGGCATTGTGTGTGTGTGAGTAAAAAATACAACTTTAGAGCCAAATTCCAAAAAACATTAGGGGCAGGGATGGTCATGGTCCAGAACTTGCATTTATAACAACTTTCTCCAGATGCAAATTATCTTTTCCAATTTTCTGTAAGTTGCCAGTTGCAGTGTTATATCAGGAGATAATTAATTGGGTATCCATCTTATAGATTTTCTGCAATGGCCATTCTCAAACTGCTTAGAGGAAGTTTATATTTTTTTAAATTTTTTAAAAATTTACCTACTTATTTTTAGAGAGAGAGAGAGAGAGAGAGAGAGAGAGAGAGAGTGTGTGTGTGTGTGTGTGTGTGTGTGTGTGTGCAGGGGACGGGGGCAGAGGGAGAGGGAGAGAGAATCCTAAGCAGACTCCATACTGAGTGTGGAGCCCAGCATGGGCCTCCATCTCACCACTCTGAGATCATGACCTGAGCTGAAACCAAGAGTTGGATGCTTAACCGACAGGCACCACCCAGGCACCCTGGGAGTTTTAATATTTTTAAATAAATAGTTTTTAATACATGTAGAGGGAAATAGCAAATTCTTGCAATCTGTGTGGCCTGGACAAAGTTTCCTGGAAGAATCAGTGGATTCAGAAACTCCTTGAGGCCATTGAGGCTAAAAAAGCCACCAATGACCAGTAGTTCCTCAGCAAGTCTGAAGTCAGGAATCTTAATTCATTTGAGGCCAAGATCCAATGTTGACATTGTTCTAAATGGGTGGGAAAAATAACTTGAAACAGAGAAGAGACTACTAATGAACAGCTGAACATGACTCAATGAGAGAATGAACTGAGAACAATGAGAAACAAAAAGAACAATGTGTGAAAATGCTCTGTCCTAGAATGGAATAACGGGGAAGCAGTCTGAAAGTTCAAGCAAACATCCTCCTCCTTGGTTTCTAGAATAGCACCAACACATTCACAGCCCCAGGTAGCCCTGTAGCCTGTGTGTGGCCCAGAATGTCCCCAGTTGGACTGGATGACTTCTATGCCAGCCATGCCAGGCAGTTATCACTTAGAAGAGTCTGTGGCACCTTTTTTCTATGACTTTCTCTGTACGTGAAACTGATGGCAACTATCCTCAAAGATACGTTCCCAGAAGTCTGAACCCCATTTGCTGCTTTTTAACAACTTTTTAACAACTTTTCTCAGCTTGCCCTGCCTTTAAAAATGTCATCAAACTGGAGATGATGCTATCAAAAGCAGCTTGGTACCTTGAACAGCTTTCTGTCCCGTGCGGTGGGTCATGCCAGGGTCACCTCATAAAAAGTGGGGTCCCCTCTGGAGTCTCTGATAAGGTCTTTAGATACCACTATTTAAATTCAGAAATAAATCATATGAATAGTCGAAGTCCTTTCGCATTGTCAACAATAGCAATATTAGTAATAACTAACAGCCACTGCACATTACATAGGTATCTTCTTCGTACCTCATGTATTATTCTCCCATTTTATCCTACTGCCTTCATGTTACATAACAAGATGTTTGCCTTGGTCCTCTTCTCTTCTTACTCAAATGATCTAAATATCCAACCTGGGTGGTTTTCTCTTGAGCTCCAGATACAGAATGGTCAGCTCTTTTTCGATGACCTCAGGCCCTGAGCTGGAATACAAATGCAATGGAGGGGTGGGGGGAACCACCTCATTCAGTTCCATCCCAAGCCCTTTGATTCCTCCTTAACTTGGTGGATGGGACTCAACCCACCTATTTTACCAAGCCAGGAAATGAAGCCTTTCCCTGAACTCTCTACCCGTCTCCATGCAGTCACTATATCTTCTTAGTATCCTTCCTAGAACTAGTGCTTTAACTCTGCCTGTCATCATTCCTTGCCTAGACCACTATTTCCGTGGTCTGCCCAACTCCCACCTTTGGCCTCAAACTCCTAGAATGAAAATTTGTTCAGGTTATTCCCTGCTTAAGATTCTTGATGATTCTCTAGAGACATCAGAGACATTATCTTGATCTCTTGCACCTAAAGAAGACCCATCCTGATATGGTCCCTGCCTACCCTCCCTGTTTTACTTTTCACTGACTCTCTCTCCCATGCCCAAGTGGACGACAAGTGTTGCTTGTTTTTCATGCCTGCATTGTTTGTCCTTTGTTTCTGAAACCCCTGTCTCCATCCTTCAATATTCAGTTCAGCTAGCACCAGTTCTAAAAAGCCTTCCCTGAACTTCCCCCCCTACCCCACACAGCCAGCACAGGCATCCTTCATTGCACTGAACACCCTGCAGTGAATGAGCTATTCTCTTTCTTTCTTTCTGTTTTTTTAATCTCTATGCCCAACGTGGCCTCGAACTCATGACCCTGAGATCAAGAGTCACATGCTCTACCAATTGAGCTAGCCAGGTGCCCCTATTCCCTTTCCTTTTTTTTTTTTTAAAGATTTTATTTACTTATTTGACAGAGAGATAGACAGAAGAGCACAAGCAGAGGGAATGGCAGAGGGAGAGGGAGAAGTAGGCTCTGCACTGAGCAGGGAACCCGATGCGGGACTCGATCCCAGGACGCTGAGATCATGACCTGAGCCAAAGGCAGACGCTTAACCATCTGAGCCACCCAGGCGCCCACCTATTCCCTTTCCTAATAAAAGACCAAACACCGTGTCTCCTACTTCTGTAACCCTAGAGCTGATCACAGGACCTGGACATAGCCTACACACTTCCTATTTGTAGGATGAATGAATGATGAATAAGATAGAATTATCCAGCCACAAATTTATGGTATATTTACACTCTACATTTCTTAAACAGTCTGAAAACTGTTCACCTGTCCCCATAAGTACATTCATATTTATCAGTTCAATTGAAACTCTCCTTTTGTTTTGAAAAACAAGATAACCATAGTCTTTTCATCTATCAGTCATTGTTGGATCAGCTTTGGGGGCAAAGGGTGTGATGGGACCTAGTTCATAAACCTTATTTGCCTAGAACAATTTTAATAAATTACCCCATGGTTATCTTGGGAAAACTTGAACTGTACTCTGCAAGCTCCAAACCAAATCTATTTTTCCCCATCCTTCTGTACTGTCTAATTATGTCTGTTCTGTCCCTGATCTGTCAAACCATGTTTGAATTATCCTTCTCTCATAACCACATAAGCTCAGCTGAGCCTCAACATATGCTAGCAGAAAACAATAGATAAAACAAACACAAGTAGAAAAATGACAAGAAAAGAACCACAAGGCTTGGTAATCTGAAATGAATAACAGTCCAGCAGGAATTATCTTGCAAAATACGAACAGTCTTGAGAAGCGGTGAATGGAACATTAGCCTTGAACCCAAAAATATCCCCAGAGAGGTCACCATTCTAGCACAGCTCTGGAGATGGATACTAAAAATTTGCGTTCGGGATCTGAAATGCCCAGCCTGCCCAGAAGTGAAAACATTGGCAGTCAGAAGTGGATTTAGAACATTGAAACCCACATGGGCACCCCACTCTGGGAGCCATGTGTAACGTGAGAAGCTCCATAAAACTGAACCACTATTAACGATCGGAGACAAAGAATTGCAGGATTTTTGGTGACAAAGCCCCAAAAACCATGTGGGCCTATTATTTTTAGCTAGAGCTGGGGGAGGAATTTTTACCAGCTTGAGGGGTAGAGAAGGCTGCGTAGAAGCTAGAGAGGAGATCCAAGAAGGGGTGGGATTAAAGTTAGAGCCAAGCAATTCACCGGGTGAAGAACAAATCAAACCAACTTCTGGAGGTGGGGCAGGCCGACAGTGTAGTCAATTCTGGGGAGGTTGTCAGAGCGACGGGTCTGCCGAAGGCAAGGAACGGAGTCACAGGTTAATAGCAATGAGCCTTCAGGCAAAAGTCCAAGAGTAGGTTTCAGCCCAAAGGTAAAGAGACTCTTCTTTGATCCCTACTTCGTCATAAAGAATGGAGCCCAACGTAATGGAAGACAGAACTGCAGCCACCAAGAGGCATACACCAGTAAGACCACCTTTGTTTTACTCACGGCTGACTTTACTCAAGCCTTGTTCTCTGGCTCATGGCCTATTTGATTCCATTTTAGTAACTAAGTTTGTTATCAGTCATTTCTGTCTTGGGAAAGTTTCACTTGAATTCAGATTTTATTGTACTTTTATACTGCAGTTTAAATTTTCCATCTCGGGGCTTCCTCATGCTTCTCCCATGCATTTCCTTGCCTTCTGCTCTGGGTCCTGTTTTTAATTTCCCAGAGTGCTTACGCATGGGTCACCTGGCAGTGGCAGGGAGGGACAGAGGGTTTAGGCACATGAGGGCTTTGGAGTAGAAAGGGGAGAGGGGTCCATTCCTTCAGCCGGATGCAAGCCTTGCACGATGGTGGGTGTGGGGGCTGGGCTGTGGTCACATCTTTGCTGACACTTTCACTGGCCTGGTCTCTTGCGCTGGTCACACCGAGTCCTGGCTCTCTCATGATCTGCACTGGTGCTTTCCTGCAGGAGTCCATCCCTCCACTCTGTGGATGGTATCCTCCATCTCACTCGGAGGCATCAAGAGGATCATGGTGAGCTGGCTGCACCCCATTTAGCTTCTGGGGCCACTCCAGATAGTTTCTGAAACACTAGGAATTCCTACCCCACCGACTTGTCTCCTTAGAAACCCGGAAATGGTTTTTGCCTTTACATTCCTCTATTATTTTCTAAATTTTTCTTTCATGTCTAGGTGGACAGTATGCGAGAAGTTTCTGCCTCTCTTCACCGGAAGAGGTGGAAAATTCACTCAGGTTAGAGGAAGAGTTCTTAGGGTCCTTCGAAAGCTGTTCCATCCTGGTTTCCATTTAAATATTCATTTTTTTAAAAAGATTTTATTTATTTATTTGACAGAGAGAGACACAGCGAGAGAGGGAACACAAGCAGGGGGAGTGGGAGAGGGAGAAGCAGGCCTCCCGCTGAGCAGGGAGCCCCATGAGGGGCTCGATCCCAGGACCCTGGGATCATGACCTGAGCCGAAGGCAGATGCTTAACGACTGAGCCACCCAGGCGTCCCTCCATTTAAATATTCTGATGGTACAGGCGCTCCTGTCTCTTGAACAGACTGTGACGCAGACTGGGCACAGCTGTCTCCCTGGAATTCTGAGGAAATGGCTGCCCTTTGGGGATGAGGAAGGGTCGACAGCAAAACAAGGGAGCAGCACAGGCATGTTTTGAGGATACTTCCCACACCCTGCACACCACACAAAGGGATCAGAGAAATCTCAGCAAAGCAGAGTGACAAAGTTACCTAAGAGAAACAGGGAATGTGTTAAAGGCAGAAGGGTGTGCAATTTATTTTTAAAGCCTGAAGTAAGAATTATCTGGCAAGAATATAAAAAAATGTACTATTTTTTCCCTTGCATTAAGATATGGATATATCAGTTTGGCAAAGATCTTAGAAACTTAATAAAATGTTAACACCCATCCGGCTGCATCTTATAAGAATCCAGAGTCCCTGAGTCCTGCTTCTTTAAGATGCACCCATCTCTTCAAGCTTTGCAGTTCTTTGATTTGTTCTAACAGTCTGGCTGCTTCTATTGCCTTTCAGTGCATTGCCAGGCACCTGAAAATCCACTTTGCATACACACGATACTTTTTTGTTTTAATGTTGCATAAGATATATTTAGTGGTAGTGATCCCAATTTAAGTTGAAATTCAACCATATAAGGGGTTGGCCAATGCAAATAGCTCACCTGTGTTGACAATCAGAGGAAAAGACACCTTGAACACATGGCCCAATGCACACAATCAGGTGATGCCATTCTGGGCAGGTGGCATGCTTCCCTTTACTCCAATTATAAAATGAATTGCAATTTCAGAGGTTTTCAAATGTAGAAAAAAAATAGGAAATACAGTGAGCTACAAGAGGAGCTGGAGGAACTGGATATAGGAGAACATGATCAGAGAGAGGGTCATACTTATTTTCAACCGCAGGAATAAAAGAATGAGCATATAATGAAAAACAAGAACAGAGTTTTTGAAATCTGCCATTTGTGAATGCCTTCTATGTATTCCTCATTTTAGGTTAGGTGCTTCATATTCATTTTATTTAGTTTTCATCTAACAGAATCTGGAAATAATTAAAGTGACTTTCTTGAGGTCACACAGTAGGAGCAAGCTGGACTTAAACTCTACCTTTCCTGTGGACAGCTGAAAAGCAGCAACTTGTGCCTAATAGCCTGGCTTATCTCTACAATCCTGGGGGATTTTAGAATGAAGGTTTACTCCCTTTTCCCATTCCTCACTCACCCTTGGGTCTCAGGTGCAGTCGCGAACAGTAACTAGCTCTGCAAAGCCACAGAAATCCATGAACAGAATGACGCCATTTATATTATCAGTCTGTCTGCCTCTGTATTCAACTAACTTTATTCATTTTAAGGTAAAATGGTCAGTCTTTCTACTCGTTTATGTCATTTTCAACAGGACTGCTAAGAGGCAGTCTCCATTATGTGCAGACAGCCTCCTCATGGGTGGAATCACAGGCTTTAAAGTCAGGAAGAACTGGATTTGAATCCCAGCTACTTGACTTTATGCCAGATTAACTTCCAGTAGCCTCTCTCTTCCCATCAGTAGAATGGGTTATTGTGAATAGCTTTCATGGTTATTGTAAAGCTTACAGGGGATAATATCTTAAAGCTGTGAGCATGGTGGCTGATACAAAGGAAGAATACCATATATTAAGAAAAAAAAAAACCCTTCCTGTTTAAATTCAAATGATTTTAGAGTATAAAGAGAAAGAAAAAAGAAGGTTTGATTTGTAAGCATTATACTACATCTCCTTAGCTATCAACCTTTTTAAAGGCACAAAGGATAGGTACCAAATAAAATTTGAAGTTAAGATGGTTTCTTTCTTTCTTTATTTTTTTTAAAGATTTTATTTATTTATTTGAGAGAGAGAGAATGAGAGAGAGCACATGAGAGGGGGGAGGGTCAGAGGGAGAAGCAGACTCCCCGCCGAGCAGGGAGCCTGATGCGGGACTCGATCCAGGGACTCCAGGATCATGACCTGAGCCGAAGGCAGTCGCTTAACCAACTGAGCCACCAGGCGCCCAGATGGTTTCTTTAGTAGTAAATAGACAAGCCAAGATATAATGCCACCATGCTGACATGCCAATCTAAGATCTAAACAAACTGTCATAATAAGTAGACAAAGCTGTTGGTAATTTTTAGGAAATCTGGAAAGACCCAAGCATATGCAAAACTTTAAAGCCGTTAATTTCTTACTGCCTACCAACACAGAGAGTTCAACAGGGTCAGTGTGTGTGTCATTTTAATACAGCCAAGTGGGCAGGGCCCTGTCACACTAATAAAGTAGGTGCAGCTTAATTCCGGTAAAATATTCATTTTCATTTGATAGCTTTCTAGAGATGCAACTGGATTTTTTTTTTCCCTTTTTGCCACTGGGAAATTGATTTCTTTGTGTACTTATTAAATGACAATCTCTTGGCTACTGTACACAGTCTGAAATTTGAGATCATGCTTTACCTAGATGTGCCTAGCAGAACATGCTGGGGTTATATCTTGGTTTCAGCGTGAGGCGGCTTCTCAGGCAGCTTGTCAGTCTGTCCCATTTTATTAGTATGTGATGGGTAAATGCATTGGACACCTCTCTCAAAAGAAGCTGTCCTGTTTTCTATACCCCAAACACAGAATGTTTAAAAGAAATTTCTAGAAGTTTCTTTCTTTCATGGTTTTGTTTTTTTTGTTTTTTGTTTTTTTTGTTTTGCTTTCACTCCTTTTTGTCTAGAGGCACATTCTCTAGAACATTTTTTAAATGACTACAAGAAAACAACAGAGCCATCATTTCTATTCATTTTCTTCTACAGTATTAGAACTTCTGTGACTAATTCCACTGCCCCTGATGAATAGCTAAAGCTACAGCGGCGGAGCATTTCTTCTGTAGGATGTGAAAGTCTGTGGTCTCATTTATTTTGCTACATGTCTTAAGAATATATGATTTTTTTTTTAAATGTTACTTCTGAAAGAGCTTCACTGCAAAAGATATTTCTCATAGTGTCTCAGGCTTAATCAATTGCCCGTGATTTTGCAGGCCTTAATGGGAGGAGACACAGACAATGTAATGTGCATTATGCAAACTTAGCCAAAAGTGAGGCCGTGGAACAGCATCAGGGACACATTATCTCCCAGAAGAGTCGACACCATCGAGGCAGACAATCAGATTAGAGCATTTTCTTAACAGGGCCGGAAGTAAAATCTTGGGGACAAGATACTGTGCAGATTTGGGTAACAGCCCAAAAGGCAAGAATCTTGCTATAAGCTGTGTTTTGCTATATTCTAGAATTTGTAATAAGGCTGTTTCTTCTTGGAATTAAAGCAACGGGTTTTATTTACTAAAGTAGCAAAGACCCATAATGTGCTGTGGCCTGAATCGTACAAACATCTGCCTCTTTCTCAAAAACTGTAGGGAAATCTACTCAGCCAGCCAGTCACCGTGAAGTTAGCTCATTGTGGGAAGTATTGCAACTTTGTGTTGCGGGGAGAGGGAGTGCAGGATGATGAGTTCCAAAGAGACAAGAGCAGATAGGCAAGGGAATAAATCAAAGAAAAAGAGCCATGGTCTGTGTCCGAGGGTGCTCATTACACAGAAACACACACACGAAACAATGCAGGTTGAGGCAGAATGCATAATCCCCACAGCGTGCCTGACCCCTGGGGATTGCTCAGGGCCTTATAAACATCATCTAGCAAGTACTTAAACTGCCAGATTTAGCACTCTGTCTACAATAGATGCAGGAATGAAATTGTTTAGAAGCAATTACAAAGCAATATTTCAACAAGAACAAATGAATGCAGCACAGCTTCAGCATGTAAGTGCGGAGGGGGTCACAGCATGAGGCATCATCGAAGTCAGATGGAATTAATCATAAGAAAGTGCAGAGGGATGCTGGTCGGCATGTTAGTTCCCTGGGGGCTGTGGCCAGCGCCTGTCCTACCCAGATAATTCCGCAGTCCTTCAGGCACATCAACGGGGACAAGCAGAACAGAGGGGGCACCCAGTAGGTGCTTGGCAAGTGTTCAGGAGGCCTATTAATGATCCTGCTGAGGAAACCATAGGTATAAAAAAATGACCAGAGCAGATATGCCAACCTAGCAAGTGATCACATAATCTCACCTGGAAGAGGTCGTGTGCCAAGAGAAAACGCCTGATGAAGAGAGAATCAGAGGGCAAGATTCCAGTCTTGAATCTGTCACTGGCTAGCTATTTTACCTTCGGGGAGCTTTTTATTTTGTAAGTTCTTTGAGACTCAGCTATCTCATCTGTAAAACGAGACACTGATGTTTACCTAAGGGTTTGTTATGGAAGCTAAAGAAGATGCAGTTGACAAGCGCAGGGTCTGGCACCAAGTGGGTTCTCAACAAGTGGCCAGTGTGCTCTTAGGTGTACAGATTGATAAGAGTCCTTTAGGGACTGGGTGTTATACGCAAACAATGAATCATGGAACACTATATCAAAAACTAATGATGTAATGTATGGGGATTAACAGAACATAAAAAAAAAAAAAAGAGTCCATTAGGGATGCAACATAGGGACCACTATCCATGGGTATTCAGAGACCCAGGGGCCAGAGGGGCATTGCTCACTGGGGATGGAAAACAGTTTTTTGGCTAAAAAAGAAAGAGATAAGATGGAGCCAGTGAGTGAAAGTTTCAATTATCTGCATTGCCCTGAAATTACACAGAGTATCCTGATTCTCTTCTGCCTCCTACATGAGGCCAAGGCCAGGCCAGAAAAGCAATCATTTTTGCTGGTCCAGTAGCATTAAGTGGGCAGTTGCCAACACCAGTTCAAGGTGTGGAGACTGGGCTGCAGTGTAGCTGAGGAGGTATTTCTGGTCATCTCCAAACTCAAAGCATGTGATAAATGCAGAGAAACATCGAGAGCTGAAGACAAAAATGTTTACCTGCAAGGTGCCCAGAGTGGGTTGAATGGTGGCCCCCACAAAAGATATGTCCATCTGGAAGTTATGAATGTGATTATATTTGGGGAGAAAAAAGGATCTTTGCATATGTCATTAAATTAAGGTTCTGAAGATGACATCATCTTGGATTACCTGGGTTGGGCCTTAAATTCAATAACAAATGTTGTTGAAAGATAGAAAAGAAGAAACAGACAGAGGGCACATGAAGTCACAGACAGAGACTAGAGGTATGTAGTCATAAGCTTTGGGACATCAAGGATTGCCAGTGGCCATCAGAAGCTAGGTGAGGTATGGGATACATTCTTGCTCAGAGCCTCCAGGAGAAACCAATCCTTCTGACATCTTGATTTTGGACTTTTGGCCCCCTGAACTGTGAGACAATACATTTTTGTTGTTTAAAGCCTCCTGATTTATAGTAATTTGCTGTGGCAGCCCTAGGAAACCCAGACAGCTCCCACTTAGGGGGAGGAATCAAGTGGCCAGAGTGGGTGGGCATCACCACTGATATCGCCCAGGAAATTTATGTTCAGTCTGCCCACTTAATATTTGAGTCACAAGTTAGGGAGTGGTTCATGTTAAGTAAAGCTCTTAACCTAATTTTGCAACAAGAGTATTTGTCCTGTGTTTCAGAAATTCCCAGGAGTGTAGAAGATTGCACAGATTATGATGCTATAGACTGAAGCGAGAGCACCTTTTGGGACTTTCTGGCTGTGAAGAGAGTATCTACCGGTTAATCTGAATCTCCTGAGAGGGTTGATAAGGGACAGTGGACCCATCATATCCATGCATGTGATCATAATTATGTAACTTATACTGCAACAGCCTAGCCCCTGTGGATCCTTTAAGAAAGGGCTTAGAAAGCACAGATTCCATAAAACAGGACAATTAAACCAATGAAAAAAGTAGCAGTTAGGAGCTGCAATCTTTGTACCCCCCATAGTTCCCTTCCATTCCAACACGAAACCATCCCAAAGCATCTCTGAGACTCTCAAGTGGTGGCACGTGTTAACTGTCTCCCCTTCCACTCACCCAGGCAGGATTCTATGAGGGTCCGAGGGGATAATTTGGACACCAGATTCACTCTATCCCAAATTAACTCAGAGAAGCATATGGATGGCTGTATTGAGCTGCCTCTGGGCATTTTAGGCTGATAATATGTTCCAGTTTAGTCAAATACATCTTCGATATTGCTGTGAGCTAATGGAGAGGAATTACACACATTTTCAAAATTTGGCAAGACAAATAGGAGCTTGTTTCTCAGTTCTGATACAATGAATGTACCTTATGCCTTGTTTTCTCCAAATCTCATTTCAGAAAACAAAGACACCATTAACAAGCTCCCCATGGTTCTTCCTTCCCTCATCTGGCCTATCTCACTTCTTTTCCTTCTTCCCTTCCCGCCCTTCAAAGACAGAGCAGCCTAGAGGGAGTGTAATTAACGAGCTCCATCTCTGAGCAGCTGGGGGTGGGTGGACCACTGGAGCCAAAAAGTAAAGTGGAATTATCATGGGGAGGATTTCAGATCATTTGTTAATCTGCCTTTCTGCTTCTGGAGGGACAGAGCGGGTGAAAAGAACAGCAGGACGGAGTACGGCCATCATCCCACAAGGACTGGGTACAGGGAGAACCTAAAAGAAAAGCCCAGAATGGGCAGCAGCAGGCACAGCAGCAACAAGAGAAAAAATGTGTACGGGGCAGCAAAAGAAAAAGGCAAAAATAAAATACAATGTGGAGAGAAATATCCCAGGAAGAAGTAGCAAAGCAAGTAAAGGGGAAAGGAGAGGAATAAGACCTGAAGAAAAGCAACTTAAATGAACACAAGCAGAGGTATCAAGACTCAAATGGGATTTCAAAAGGCTTAAGGCAGCAGAGAAAGGGAAGGTGGGAAGGACCAGGAAGAGAGTACTGTGGTCACTTATGCAAAAGGCTTAAGGCTTTTTAATTGGGTAGTGTATGGATGGGAGGGAGAGCTGGATCAGTCAGCTGTTTTTGCAAAACAAACCACACCCAAAGTCAGTGGTTTAAAAAATAACAAACACTTATTCTTGCTTCTGTGGGTCCCCTGGTGGTTCGTTCATCTGGGTTGGGCCTGTTGGGGAAATCTGTTGCAAGCATGGATCCAGCAAGGCTTGGCTCCTTCGTGCAAATTGGTCTCAGGTCTTTTCCACATGTGCTTCTTCTAGGACCAAAGAGGAAAAAATAATAGCCCCCTACAGAGAGGTCTTTCCATTGCATTGGCGGGGCTCAAGTGTCAAGCCATTTCCAGCTTCTGTTTGCATTACATCTGCAAATATTCCATCGACCAGATAATGTCTTATGGCCAAGCATAAGATTAATGTGCAAGAAAAAACAATCTTCCCAGGGAGGTGGCAGGGAAGGAGTACACAGTTGAAGAATATTCTGATCAATCATGAGAGTAAATGAGGAAGAAGAAATAGAAAGTTATCACAAAGGGGCACTGGGATAGTGAATGAGTGAATGAGATAAGTTTGAATGAGTGACAATAATGCACATTTAATGGAACTAAGATACAACTTTATATACTTCATATCTATAAGGTCAAAGAAGACCATCACTTCCTGCAACCAGTATGTGAAGTGTAGGATTTCTTCTTTTCTTCTTCCCTTGTTAACTTGTGCTGGAAAAGCATGTGGCTGTGTTAAGGTGGGCCATGCCATGGCCAGTTCATTTAAGAAAACATTACACAGGGGTGCCTGGGTGGCTCAGTTGGTTAAGCATCTGACTCTTGGTTTCAGCTCAGCTCACATCATGATCTCAAGGTCATGAGATGGAGCCCCGTGTCAGGCTCTGTGCTCAGCGTGGAGTCTGCTGGAGAATTTTCCTCCTCCCTCTCCCTTTGCTCTCTGCTCCTTCCCCTCTGCTCCACCCCCCCCATTCATGCATACCCTCTCTCTCTCAAATAAATAAATAAATAAAAACTTTTAAAAAATTATACAATATTCCCCCATGATATGATAATTCTTCAAATCAATATCTGACTATTGATTTTAATCAGTAAACACATTTATAATACCATGCGAAATAATGTATTATGTAGAATTATAATGAATAGGTTGGCTTATAAAAATATTTTAGTAGGCGTAATGTGTGAGATTTGTAAGATAGCAAAACAAGCTATGATAGAGTATAATCAAGAGAAGAGTAGATAGAGAACGAAATGGCCAATGGCTTGAAAATATCAAGCTCTTGGGTCAGTGTGAACAGGAAAGAAAAGAGAATAGCATTGCAACTTCCCCAAATAAATGTAATTAGAAAAATTAATATGATCAAATTATACCCAATTACAGCAATGGGTATGCCAAATTATAGAACTCAAAGTATATCATAAGGCAATGGGGATGTCTGGGCTCTAGTTCCAGCTGAGCTACAAAATTAACATTTTGCTTCTGGTACATTCCTTCAGTTTCCTGTGCCTCAGTTTCCAACCTTTGAAACAGAGTCATTCTCCTAGTTAATCTATAAGGTTCCTTCTGGCTTACGCATTGAAGAAATTTTAATTGAGCATATACTTGTGACTTGATGCTGGGGTGCTAAGATGAAGTTAACCTGGCTTGGCTCTCACCTACTGAGGTGGGACCCAAAACATGTCATATGAATTTAATGTGGCACATGCCACATCAAGAAATATTTTAGGAGGCCTTGGGAGGTCAGAGAAGAAGAAAACCTGGGGTTATGGGAAGGCTGAAACCTGCACTTTCTGAAAGGTGGATTACAACTAATCGATTGAAGAGAAAAAAAGAGCATTGCAGATGGAGGCAGAAACAGATAGGAATAGAGGCAGGAAAAGTCCTGACATGTGCGAGAAATCAGAAGTATAGAGTCTGAACCAGGGATTAGTCTATAGTAGAAGACAAGTGAGGTCATTCAGATCCCTATATACTCTGCTAGAGTCAACAATGAGACATTGGGGAGTTTTCAGTGACAAGGTTTCACGGTGGGTTTGTAGTTTTAGATAGCTGATACCATTGGAGGATAGATGTTGGGAGCACAAAGCTTCAGGCAGAGAAACCAAGCAAAAGCACCTGCAATGTAACAAATAGATTATAAAAATCCAAACAGACACTAGAAGTGAGGGTGGGGAGAGAAGACAGGTTGATAAATATTTAGGAAGCAAAATGAAGGGAGATAACCAGTTCACATTGGGACATGCTGAAATTGACATGTCAATGGAGAATCCAAGAAGAGGTAGCAGCAGGCATTGCAATTTACTTATAATTAAGAAACAGGAAAACAAGATCCATCTCCTTACACCACACACAAAAATAGACTTAAAATGGATGAAAGACCTAAATGTGAGACAGGAGTTCATCAAAATCCTAGAGGAGAACACAGGCAGCAACCTCTTCGACCTCAGCCGCAGCAACTTCTTCCTAGAAACATTGCCAAAGGCAAGGGAAGCAAGGGCAAAAATGAACTATTGGGACTTCATCAAGATAAAAAGCTTTTGCACAGCAAAAGAAACAGTCAACAAAACCAAAAGACAACCAACAGAATGGGAGAAGATATTTGCAAATGACATATCAGATAAAGGGCTAGTATCCAAAATCTATAAAGAACTTATCAAACTCAACACCCAAAGAACAAATGATCCAATCAAGAAATGGGCAGAAGACATGAACAGACATTTTTCCAAAGAAGACATCCAAATGGCCAACAGACACATGAAAAAGTGCTCAACATCGCTTGGCATCAGGGAAATCCAAATCAAAACCTCAATGAGATACCACATCACACCAGTCAGAATGGCTAAAATTAACAAGTCAGGAAACTACAGATGTTGGTGAGGATGTGGAGAAAGAGGAACCCTCTTACACTGTTGGTGGGAATGCAAGCTGGTGCAGCCACTTTGGAAAACAGTATGGAGGTTCCTCAAAAAGTTGAAAATAGAGCTACTCTATGACCCAGCAATTGCACTACTGGGTATTTACTCCAAAGAAACAAATGTAGTGATCCAAAGGGGTACATGCACCTCAATGTTTATAGCAGCAATGTCCACAATAGCCAAACTATGGAAAGAGCCAAGATGTCCATCAACAGATGAATGGATAAAGAAGATGTGGTATATATATATATATATATACACAATGGAATATTATGCAGCCATCAAAAAAACAAAACCTTGGGGTGCCTGGATGGCTCAGTCGTTAAGGGCCTGCCTTTGGCTCAGGTCATGATCCCAGGGTCCTGGGATCGAGCCCTGCATCGGGCTCCCTGCTCGGCGGGGAGCCTGCTTCTCCCTCTCCCTCTGCCTGCCTCTGCCTACTTGTGCTCTCTATCTCTCTGTCAAGTAAATAAATAAAATCTTAAAAAAGAAAATCTTGCCATTTGCAACGACGTGGATGGAACTAGAGGGTATTATGTTAAGCGAAATAAGTCAATCAGAGAAAGACATGTATCATATGATCTCACTGATATGAGGAATTCTTAATCTCAGGAAACAAACTGAGGGTGGCTGGAGTGGTGGGGGGTGGGAGGGATGGGGTGGCTGGGTGTTAGACACTGGGGAGGGTATGTGCTATGGTGAGCACTGTGAATTGTGTAAGACTGATGAATCAGACTTGTACCTTTGAAACAAATAATACATAATATGTTAAAAAAAAAAAAAAGAAGATAGTAGGAAGGGAAAAATGAAGGGGGAGAATCAGAGGGAGATGAACCATGAGAGACTATGGACTCTGAGAAACAAACTGAGGGTTCTAGAGGGGAGGGGGTGAAGGGATGGGTTAGCCTGGTGATGGGTATTAAAGAGGGCAAGTATTGAATGGAGCACTGGGTGTTATATGCAAACAATGAATCATGGAACATTACATCAAAAACTAATGATGTAAGGATTGGTATGGAAGATGGCGGAGGAGTAGGAGACCTGGATTTCGTCTCCTCTCAGGAATTCAGCTGGATAGGGATCAAACCATTCTGAACACCTACAAACTCAACAGGAGATCGAAGAAAAGAATAGCAACAACTCTCTGAACAGAAAAGCGACCACTTTCTGGAAGGTAGGACGTGCGGAGAAGTGAATCCAAGGCGATATTCGGGAGGATAGATGGCGGGGGAGGGGCCTCCATCGGCCGCTTCTGGCAAGTGATAGAGCCACGGAGCACAAAATCGGAACTTTTAGAAGTCTGCTCCGCTGAGGGACGTCACTCTGGTGGCGAAGTGGGGGGTGGAACCCTCGCGGGACAGTGTGGTCTCAGGACCCTCGGGGTCACAGAAAGACCGCGGGTGCCTGAGTGCAGCAGAGCTCCCAGGTATCGGAGGGGGGAAGCCGGCTGCAGAGACGGAGCCCAGGCGCGGGCTCTCAGCTCGGGGTTGTCATAAACCGTGATCCGCGGCACAGTCGGGCCACTGCTCCTCCAGCAGGGACCCAACAAGCGGCAGATCCGGGGAGACTCACCTTCTTCCCCCGGGAGGAGAGGTGCGGGAGCGCACCGCGGGGATCTGCTGGGTTTGGAGACTCCACCCGGAGTCGGGTGCCAGATAGAAAGGTGCGATCACAGGCCGGGTGAACGCGGAGTGTGGCCGGAGACCGGGGAGACGGGAGTGACTGACTGCTTTTCTCTGGGGGCTCGCTGAGGAGCGGGACCCCGAGTTCTCGGCTCCTCTGGGGCGGAGACTGGGAGGCTGCCATCTTCACTCTCCGCCTCCAAAGCTGTACGGAAAGCTTGCAGGGAACAAAAGCTCCGGAGAGCAAACCCGAGCAGATTACTTAGCCCGGACTGGCAAGGGCGGGGCAATTCTGCCTCCGGCAAAGACATTTGGGAACCACGGCAACAGGCCCCTCCCCCAGAAGATCAGCGAGAACAGCCAGCCAAGACCAGGTTTACCGATCAATGAGAATGGCAGAACTCCAGCGCTAGGGGAATACAGCACAGAATTCATTGCTTTTTTCCCCATGATTCTTTAGTCTTTCAAAGTAAATTATTTTTTTTTAACTGTCTTTTTTCTTTTTTCTTTTTTTTTTTTTTTGAATTTTTCTTTTTCCCTTTTTCAACCAACATCTTATCAATCCCTTTTTTAAAAAAAAAAATTTTTATTTTTCATTTTTAAAGTCATATTCTATCCCTTCATAGTAGTTACCTGTATTTTTGGTATATATATATAAGTTGTTCTCTCTTTAAAATTTTGAGATAGTTTCTTCTAACAGATCAAAATATACTCTAAATCTCTAGTGTATGGTTTTTTTCTACTCCCCTGCCTGATCACATTCTCTCCGTTTTTTCTTTCTTTCTTTCTTTCTTTTTTTTAAATCCTCTTCTTTCTTTTTTCAAACAACTTATCAAATCCTTTTATAAAATTTTTTATAGTTTCCATCTTTACAGTCATATTCCATCCCTTCATCATATCAACCCTTATTTTTGTACATATATAAGTTTTTCTTTCTTTAAAATTTTGGGAGGGACTTTCTTTTAACAGACCAAAATACACCCAAAATCTTGTGTGTGGCACTCATCTATAAACCAGCCTGATCATATTTGATCACATTCTGTTTTTGTTTTGTTTTGTTCTGCTTTTGTTTGTTTTTATCTTTATCTTTTTCTTTTTTCTTTTTTTCTTTCTTTTTCTTTTTTCTCTCTTTCCCTTTCTTTTCCCACTGCTTCAGGTCTTTTCTGATTTGTTTAGAGTATATTTTCTGGGGACGTTGTTACCCTGCTAGCATTTTGTTCTCTCATTCATCTATTCTCCTCTGCACAAAATGACAAGACGGAAAAAATCACCTCAACAAAAAGAACAAGAGGTAGTACCAACTGCCAGGGACCTACTCAATACGGACATTAGTACGATGTCAGATCTAGAGTTCAGAATCATCACTTTAAAGATACTAGCTGGGCTTGAAAAAAGCATGGAAGTTATTAGAGAAACCCTTTCTGGAGAAGTAAAAGAACTAAAATCTAACCAAGTAGAAATCAAAAAGGCTATTAATGAGGTGCAATCAAATATGGGGGCGCTAACTGCTAGGATAAATGAGGCAGAAGAAAGAATCAGTGAGATAGAAGACCAAATGATGGAAAATAAAGAAGCTGAGAAGAAGAGAGATAAACAACTACTGGATCACAAGGGCAGAATTCGAGAGATAAATGATACCATAAGACGAAACAACATTAGAATAATTGGGATCCCAGAAGAAGAAGAAAGAGAGAGAGGGGCAGAAGGTATAATGGAGCAAATTATAGCAGAGAACTTCCCTAATTTGGGGAAGGAAACAGGCATCAAAATTCAGGAAGCACAGAGAACCCCTCTCAAAATCAATAAAAATAGGTCAACACCCCGACATCTCATAATAAAACTTACGAGTCTCAGAGACAAAGAGAAAATCCTGAAAGCAGCTCGGGAGAAGAGATATGTAACCTACAATGGTAGAAACATTAGATTGGCAACAGACTTATCCACAGAGACCTGGCAGGCCAGAAAGGAATGGCAGGACATATTCAGAGCACTAAATGAGAAAAATATGCAGCCAAGAATACTATATCCAGCTAGGCTGTCATTGAAAATTGAAGGAGAGATAAAAAAGCTTCCAGGACAAACAAAAACTAAAGGAATTTGCAAACACGAAACCAGCCCTACAAGAAATCTTGAAAGGGGTCCTCTAAGCAAAGAGAGAGCCTAAAAGCAACATAGACCAGAAAGGAACACAGACAATATACAGTAACAGTCACTTTACAGGCAATACAATGGCACTAAATTCCTATCTTTCAATAGTTACTCTGAATGTAAATGGGCTAAATGCCCCAATCAAAAGACACAGGCTATCAGATTGGATTAAAAAACAAGACCCATGGATATGCTGTTTGCAAGAGACTCATTTTAGACCCAAAGCCACCCCCAGATTTAAAGTGAGGGGGTGGAAAACCATTTACCATGCTAATGGACACCAAAAGAAAGCTGGGGTGGCAATCCTTATATCAGACAAATTAGATTTTAAACCAAAGACTGTAATAAGAGATGAGGAAGGACACTATATCCTACTTAAAGGGTCTATCCAACAAGAAGATCTAACAATTGTAAATATCTATGCCCCTAACATGGGAGCAGCCAATTATATAAGGCAATTAATAACAAAAGCAAAGAAACACAATGACAACAATACAATAATAGTGGGGGACTTTAACACCCCCCTCACTGAAATGGACAGATCGTCTAAGCAAAAGATCAACAAGGAAATAAAGACTTTAAATGACACACTGGACCAAATGGACTTCACAGACATATTCAGAACATTCCATCCCAAAGCAACAGAATACACATTCTTCTCTAGTGCCCATGGAACATTCTCCAGAATAGATACATCCTAGGTCATAAATCAGGTCTCAACCGGTACCAGAAGATTGGGATCATCCCCTGCCTATTTTCAGACCACAATGCTTTGAAACTAGAACTCAATCACAAGAGGAAAGTCAGAAAGAACTCAAATACATGGAGGCTAAAGAGCATCCTACTGAAGAATGAATGGGTCAACCAGGAAATTAAAGAAGAATTAAAAAAATTCATGGAAACCAATGAAAATGAAAACACAACTATTCAAAATCTTTGGGATACAGCAAAGGCAGTCCTAAGAGGAAAGTATATAGCTATACAAGCCTTTCTCAAGAAACAAGAAAGGTCTCAAGTACACAACCTAACCCTACACCTAAAGGAGCTGGAGAAAGAACAGCAAATAAAGCCTAAACCCAGCAGGAGAAGAGAAATAATAAAGATCAGAGCAGAAATCAATGAAATAGAAACCAAAAGAACAGTAGAACAGATCAACGAAACTAGGAGCTGGTTCTTTCAAAGAATTAACAAGATTGATAAGCCCCTGGCCAGACTTATCAAAAAGAAAAGAGAAATGACCCAAATCAACAAAATCATGAATGAAAGAGGAGAAATCACAACCAACACCAAAGAAATACAAACAATTATAAGAGCATATTATGAGCAACTCTATGCCAGCAAATTAGATAACCTGGAAGTAATGGATGCATTCCTAGAGATGTATCAACTACCAAAACTGAACCAGGAAGAAATAGAAAACCTGAACAGACCTATAACCCCTAAGGAAATAGAAGCAGTCATCAAAAATCTCCCAAAACACAAAAGCCCAGGGCCAGATGGCTTCCCAGGGAAATTCTACCAAACATTTCAAGAAGAATTAATACCTGTCCTTCTGAAACTGTTCCAAAAAATAGAAATGGAAGGAAAACTTCCAAACTCATTTTATGAGGCCACCATTACCTTGATCCCAAAACCAGACAAAGACCTCATCAAAAAGGAGAATTCTGTAATTCTCTGATGAACATGGATGCAAAAATTCTCACCAAAATACTAGCCAATAGGATCCAACAGTACATTAAAAGGATTATTCACCACGACCAAGTCAGATTTATCCCTGGGCTGCAAGGTTGGTTCAACATCCGCAAATCAATCAACGTGATACAATACATTAACAAAAGAAAGAACAAGAATCATATGATCCTCTCAATAGATGCAGAAAAAGCATTTGACAAAGTACAGCATCCTTTCTTGATCAAAACTCTTCAGAGTAGAGGCATAGAGGGTACATACCTCAATATCATAAAAGCCATCTATGAAAAACCTACAGCGAATATCATTCTCAATGGGGAAAAACTGAGAGCTTTCCCCCTAAGGTCAGGAACACGGCAGGGATGTCCACTCTCACCACTGCTATTCAACATAGTATTGGAAGTCCTAGCCACAGCAATCAGACAACAAAAAGAAATCAAAGGCATCCAAATTGGCAAAGAAGAAGTCAAACTCTCACTCTTTGCAGATGATATGATACTTTATGTGGAAAATCCCAAAGACTCCACCCCAAAACTGCTAGAACTCATACAGGAATTCAGTCAAGTGGCAGGATATAAAATCAATGCACAGAAGTCAGTGGCATTCCTATACACCAACAACAAGTCAGAAGAAAGAGAAATTAAGGAGTCGATCCCATTTACAATTGCACTCAAAACCATAAGATACCTAGGAATAAATCTAACCAAAGAGGCAAAGAATCTGTACTCAGAAAACTATAAAATACTCATGAAAGAAATTGAGGAAGACACAAAGAAATGGAAAAACGTTCCACGCTCATGGATTGGAAGAACAAATATTGTGAAGATGTCAATGCTACCTAGAGCAATCTACACATTCAATGCAATCCCCATCAAAATACCATCCACTTTTTTCAAAGAAATGGAACACATAATCCTAAAATTTGTATGGAACCAGAAAAGACCCCGCATAGCCAGAGGAATGTTGAAAAAGAAAAGCAAAGCTGGCGGCATCACAATTCCGGACTTCCAGCTCTACTACAAAGCTGTCATCATCAAGACAGTATGGTACTGGCACAAAAACAGACACATAGATCAATGGAACAGAATAGAGAGCCCAGAAATGGACCCTCAACTATATGGTCAACTAATCTTTGACAAAGCAGGAAAGAATGTCCAATGGAAAAAAGACAGTCTCTTCAACAAATGGTGTTGGGAAAATTGGACAGCCCCATGCAGAAGAATGAAACTGGACCATTTCCTTACACCACACACAAAAATAGACTCCAAATGGTTGAAAGACCTAAATGTGAGACAGGAGTCCATCAACATCCTAAAGGAGAACACAGGCAGCAACCTCTTCGACCTCAGCGGCAGCAACTTCTTCCTAGAAACATCGCCAAAGGCAAGGGAAGCAAGGGCAAAAATGAACTATTGGGACTTCATCAAGATAAAAAGCTTTTGCAAAGCAAAGGAAACAGTCAACAAAACCAAAAGACAACTGACAGAATGGGAGAAGATATTTGCAAATGACATATCAGATAAAGGGCTAGTATCCAAAATCTATAAAGAACTCATCAAACTCAACACCCAAAGAACAAATGATCCAATCAAGAAATGGGCAGAAGACATGAACAGACATTTTTCCAAAGAAGACATCCAAACGGCCAACAGACACATGAAAAAGTGTTCAATATCACTCGGCATCAGGGAAATCCAAATCAAAACCTCAATGAGAGGGCGCCTGGGTGGCTCAGTTGGTTAAGCGACTGCCTTCGGCTCAGGTCATGATCCTGGAGTCCCGGGATCGAGTCCCACATCAGGCTCCCTGCTCAGAAGGGAGTCTGCTTCTCCCTCTAACCCTCCTCCCTCTCATGCTCTCTGTCTCTCATTCTCTCTCTCGCAAATAAATAAAAAATCTTAAAAAAAAAAAAAAAAAAAAAAAAAAAAACCTCAATGAGATACCACCTCACACCAGTCAGAATGGCTAAAATTAACAAGTCAGGAAATGACAGATGTTGGCGGGGATGCGGAGAAAAGGGAACCCTCCTACACTGTTGGTGGGAATGCAAGCTGGTGCAGCCACTCTGGAAAACAGTATGGAGGTTCCTCAAAAAGTTGAAAATAGAGCTACCATATGATCCAGCAATTGCACTCCTGGGTATTTACCCCAAAGACACAAAAGTAGGGACCCAAAAGGGTACGTGCACCCCGATGTTTAAAGCAGCAATGTCCACAATAGCCAAACTGTGGAAAGAGCCAAGATGTCCATCAACAGATGAATGGATAAAGAAGAAGTGGTATATATATACAATGGAATATTATGCAGCCATCAAAAGGAATGAGATCTTGCCATTTGCAATGATGTGGATGGAACTGGAGGGTATTATGCTGAGCGAAATAAGTCAATCAGAGAAAGACATGTATCATATGACCTCACTGATATGAGGAATTCTTAATCTCAGGAAACAAACTGAGGGTTGCTGGAGTGGGGGGTGGGGTGGGAGGGATGGGGTGACTGTGTGATGGACACTGGGGAGGGTATGTGCTCTGGTAAGTGCTGTGAATTGTGCAAGACTGTTGAATCTCAGATCTGTACCTCTGAAACAAATAATGCAATATATGTTAAGAAAGAAAAAAAGAAGAAGAAGAATATAGCAGGAGGGGAAGAATGAAGGGGGGGAAATCGGAGGGGGAGAAGAACCATGAGAGACAATGGACTCTGAAAAACAAACTGAGGGTTCTAGAGGGGAGGGGGGTGGGAGGATGGGTTAGGCTGGTGATGGGTATTGAGGAGGGCACGTTCTGCATGGAGCACTGGGTGTTATGCACAAACAATGAATCATGGAACACTATATCTAAAACTAATGATGTAATGTATGGGGATTAACATAACAACAAAAAAATTAAAAAAAAATAAAAGAAAAACTAATGATGTAATGTATGCTGATTAACATAACATAATAAAATTAAAAAAAAAAAGAAATAGGGAAACAAGATCCCTTGAATGGCATCAAGAAGGTCTGACATGGTATATGAACAGGGAAATATTTTTAGTTGACATCACAGGAGGTGAGTTTCAGGGAAATTCTGGATGACAGTATCTATGTAATGAGATATGGACTAAGACCCATATATTTCTTAACTACAAAAGTCCATAGAACCACTGCTTTTAAATTAAAACCAAATTATCACCAGATTTTTCCAAATTGCTATTTTCAAATGTATAAATTTTATATGAGCTATTGTAATATAGTTTTCTTGTTATTAGCTAGTGCATACTTGGTATTTTATTTTATTTTTTTCCATTTGATTTTGCTTTCTGGGTCTATCTAATGTTGGTTTACTCCTAAGGAAACATCAGTGTTGAGAAACACACACACATATATCCTGTTTTTCTAACTGAAGTCATCTGAAATCGTCTATGCTCCATAGAAGAAAGAGAATCAATACCCTCTTTTCATTTTGCATCTTTCTCTGGCAACTATAGGGAAACATGAAAAAAATCTATATTACAAAGAATGATGCCCCAAGATAGCAGAGTCAAGAATGCTCAAAGAAGGAAGTACTCACGACTTTCCACCCAGGCACATTTTCTCCTAATACAAAGGAAATGAAAGAGCGTAGGTCATGCCCTACATGTGTGTTGCCTTGCAGGTGGATGAGAAAAGAAGGAAGTGGAAAGATTTAAGAGAATTGGTAAGGGTCTGAAAAGACATACTTGTGTGGGGGAATATTATTCAACATTTACTCTTTAGTTTATAAGGGGGAAAAAAAACCACTTAAAGGAATACCTGGGTATAAGACAAATGCCTTTTGCCAATAAAACTCCATCCATGGTATATCTGTTTACAGTTCTATTTCCAAAAGGGTCACTACTTAAAAATTAATAGGAACTGCTAAAGTGCAAGAAGGGTAGGTGCTTGCAAAATGTGTTGTGAAATTATTTCATCACAAGTTTTGAGATTTATAACAGAAATATGCAAATCTAAGCTAAACCATTTTAACGAGTTATCTATGTCCCTCCAGTAAAGATGTAGCTTTGTCAGAGAGAAGTAGAGACCTCTGTTACTCTGGTAAAACCCTGGAGGAGTCAAGAATAAAAACTCCGTGTTTGACCAAGGACATTCTCACATCTCAGGGCATAGATCTGCCTCCCTGAGAACACTGAGACATTCTAGGAAGGCTGAGAGTGACACCGGGGTGGCATGCAACTTCTGTGGTAGAACTCAGTAGAGATCGGTGACAATTGGTGGTTGAGCCTACAGCTCAGCATGTCCTGTTTGGTCCTGTTGTCCATGAGCACCCTCCTTCTGGATAGGGGAGCTCTGTGCTTCTCAAATCTGGGCATGCCACAGAATTGCCTGTGGTGCTTTTTACAAATAAAGCTGTTCAGGCTCCATTCCCAGAAACAGTTTCAGTGCTTGAGCACGTGCATTCTTAAAAAAAAAAAAAAAAATGCAAGTAAAAAAACTCTTGGTAATTTTGTTGCACAGCCAGGGTTCAAAGCTAGAGAAAGAGAAGATAGAAGGAAAGGAGGGAGGAAGAAAGAGGAGAAAAGAAGGAACGGCACCAAATGAAGCCTATTTTGATCAATCCTTATCCCTGTGTATTGAGATTGTGGACTCTGAAATGCTGGGCAACATTCTGGTTTTGGCCATTTCCTTTCCATTGCCATCCCTAAATAGAAACCCATGTGGTAAGTATACTCCCACAGTGGATCTGATGTGCCACCTCTTGCCAATCTAGTAGAAACAGTGGGATGCAGAAAGCTAGCCTATAAGCAGATCATCACAAAAAGCTGTTACCTAATTCTGAATTCTACTGGAGTTAAAACCTATACCCCAGGTTGGGGAATAAAAAGGAATAGAGGATGCAAACTGATTTTAGGTAGGAGTGAGTTATTCCAAAGTACAATTCCAGGAGCACATGCTGTTGAATGAACTTTTAAAACAAAGACACTGTGTTTCCAGGAGAATATTCATGATCAAATTCCCCTTGATGTCCTCTAAAGGGTCTGCAGCTTGAACACCTATTAATGAGTCCCTCTTTACTGCCACAATCACTCAGTTGAGAGGGGACTTTGGTGAAATTCTCTTCTATAATCCTTTTATGCCAACTAGTTTATTGATTTGTCTTTCAATACTGGATAAACTGTTTTCACAAATGGTAAAAATTTCAGGGCTTCTGCATCTCTTATGAAATATTTAACCACCTCTGGAAGTTAAGTCCTACCCCTTCTCTTACCTCCACTCAGACTGTAATTTATCTAGGATGGCTTTGTTGACCCCCCCGAATGTTAATTTGGTAATTTTGGGTATGAATCCAAGAAAATTAACAAGAGTTTCAGTCTAAGCAAAGGATCTCTATACATAATATTCACATTTCTTTATCTAGTCATACTTACTATCAACTTTCAGTTAGAAGTGGCTATAGGCTCGAAAGAGACAACATAAATCAGGCCTCCCCCCACTCACACCCACATTGCTGTAATTTTTAGACAAAAATATAATCAAGAAATAGGATTTTTTAAAAGAAACTGGCATTGGCTAAATGTCCTAGGAGATATATATTTGAATAATCTGTAAGGACTTCCAAAGCCTGGCCATTAATAGAGACCTGGTTCTACTGCATGAAGTAAAATGGCAGAGCTCCCAAGAATAACTAGGTAGTTGAAGCAAATATCTTAGGGATGCATCTACTTTCCTACCATGCTACCTTCTGCCCTCATTACACAGGCATTTTTATCCTAGACTCCTCTTTTCTTATCAAACTTATTGTCCACTAATCTCTTCTCAAGAAGCTTCTGTGTTCTAGATGAAACTATGAAAAAGTTGCTTGATAATTTGAAGGGTAAGAGTAATACATTCTTTGTTATTTCCTGGGCTGATAAAGAGATCTCCCTGGGTCTATATGTGTAAACCCAACAGTCTAAAAGAAAATGAGGTAGCTTTTAACAGTTTGGGTTCCCCACAGAGCTGGCTCTGAAATGAAGAGACTTGCAGGTAGGAAAATAATGGGGATGTGCTCTTGGGATCAAAACACATAGAAAGGAAGCAAGGGAAGTAAAAGTGGGCAGAGGATTGCAGTCAAGCTATGGTACGGTCTCAGAGGGGGGTCACAAACAGCTCTGTAAGTAGCCAGGAACTAACATGACCATTCAGAGTGGGTGAGTTGGAGCCAGAGGGGCCAGGTCCTCATTCCCCCAGGTTGATGGGTCATTGGATATACACCAGCTAGAACTGGGGCATGGCCTTGGGCTCTCTTCAACTGACACAGAGGCTGTAGGGGTTGGTAGCTGAAGCTTTCTCACTCCCAGCACTGTGGAGTAGGTTCTACATTCTTAAGTCAGGGATCTGGATGGTGCATCCCTACATCTACCACATTATCTTTAGTGATTCAGTGATGACTGATGAACCTAAACTGTTCAGGTTTATCTGTGAGCAAATTTGCCTAGATTACCTATCATGCTTCATTTTAATGAAAAGGATGAATGAGCCATATTTGAGGGTCAGAACATTCCTTGCTTTGTTATTGCTATCTGGAGGGCTCAAAGCCAATCAACTGGTAGTAAATTGACCCGCTGTTACTGGATATTAGGCCTTGAAGAACTCTCCTCCAGGGATACGATAATATTAAAATCCAACAGATGACTATATAATCGTACCTTTATTACCATCTCCATAAGAACACAGTTTGATTATGCATTTTTGTGCATAGATGTGAACTTAAATTTACTTTTTTTTCCATTCCAACTGAGGTTTATTGACAGAGCATACACCATTTGGTATAGGTGAATGGGTACACAAATGTAAGTGGGAATATTTTTCACTACTTGAGCTTTCAGCAGAAGGAAAGAGAGAAATGCAGGCTTTGTGGGAAACACCCATGGAAATACTCCTGTAAAGATGGGTGTTGTGCAGCTTAGATGGTCCAGGGGCCAGCTGCTTTCCCACTAATGGGGTGGCAACTGGAAACCTTTCAGCGAGGTCGAGGGTGTTATTAATGACTGTTCAACAGAAGGTAACAATTATGGATCCCGAATTGAGTTACCTTCATGTATTTCATCCGATTCAAATTATTTTAAGTTATCAGTGCATGCTTCTTACTGCTTCTGCCATCATGTAGTTAAAATCTATTCATATGAATGTGGGGTTTCTCGGCTGATATGCTGTGTGATGGAGCTGAATGAGGGGAGTCTTGCAACAACAGCTTGGAAGGCATTTGCTACAGAAAGGGGATAGTCAGTTGCAAAAACTGAACCCTGAATTTCCCTTCTAACTGCTCCATAAAAGGTGGTCAAAATGTCAAGGTTTTTCCAGCAATAATATTTTTTGAGCTCCTATGTTTCTCTGTAAGCACTCCTCTGCCACTGCATTTTTTCTGCAGATATCAGCATATTCTTACAAACCTGCTGATTGCTCGCATTAGCCTGTAGTATTCATCTCAAGCGCTCATCAAGCACCATTTGTCTCCTCTGAGCTTCTGATTTGTTAAAATGCCTTTACCTTCCTCCCCAGGCTCTTAACTAAAGGTTTTTCTGTAAGACATTTTTCAGTATATTGGACATCACACAACTATTTTGTCCTTAGGTTAGACTTCCTCAAGCTCTCTGGGAAGTCACTTGCTGCTTTGTCATTAAAAGAGCTGAAGGAACAAGAAGGAGGAGGGGAGAAAAGATATGAAGGGCTTCTTTTCTCAGGTTTTACAAGTAACTTTTTGATGAAGATCATAAGAAAATGATTAAAGAACTGATAATGAGCAAAATTAGATCAAATGCGCTTCCTTTGTGACTTTCTGGCTGGAACCACAAAACAACAGCCCAAATTAATGAATCAAGAAGGAAGTAAAGACAGGCTACCAGACACTTGAAAGATGCACATGCAAGTAAGTGCTGAAGCCAGTGAAAATGAACTTGGGGGCCTGGAGCACAGGAGGAAGGTCACCTTGAAAGACAAAATGTCTTTGCTCCAGAGGCCCTGCGGAGTATGGAGAAGTCCAGGTCGGCAGGAATGATGGCTGTTAACCATGCGCACAGCTTCCCTGGGATGGAAAGGAGGCACCATGGAGAGCTTCTACGGGCCCGGGTTGCAGCTTTTCTCATTCTTCTCACCTCTGAACTGTTTCTCAGTTTGTGATTATCACCCCCAACTTGGCAGCCAAAGGGAGAGACAGAGCCATGGAAAAGGTCTTACTGCTCAGAGGGTCGTTTGGAAAAGCCTTCAATGGGGAAAGCATCTGAACTGGGTAACTGGAGTTTGGGGATCTGTTGCAGTTCCAATGTCCATGGCTAAGCCTGAGCTCATGAAGGAGGCAGGTCTTCTGGAATTGCATGTTACTTTTAAAAAGTAATTTTCATGCAATTTTTCTGTGCAAACAGAATGCCAACAGGGAAATCTAAAATTTTAGACACATTGGTTCTTTCTTTTTAAGATTGATTGATTGATTGATTGATTTATGTTTGTTTATTTATTTATTTACTTGCGAGAGAGAGTGAGTGTGTGCACACGGAGGGAGGGACAGATGGAGAGGGAGAAGGAGAGAAGCAGACTCCCGCTGAGTGAAGAGCCAACGTGGGGCTCCATCTCATGAGCCTGAGATCATGACCTGAGCTGAAGTCAAGAGTCAGATGCTCGACTGACTAAGACACCCAGGCACCCCATAGACATATTGGTTCTTATACTTACTGCCAAGAACAGTGGCATTTTGTAAAGACTTTTCTGGTGTTGCATGTCAATTTTTCTTTCATTAGCTTATTTGGTTTTCATCACAATTCTCTGATATTCCCGATTTGTGGAAGGCAAGACAGAGAAGAAGTCAAAGAGGTTAAGTGACCTGCCCAAGACTGCACTGCTGGAGAAGTCTTCCAGCTGGGCAGAAAAGTTACCTGAGAACAGTTCGTTCAATTTTAACATTGCCTCATGTTGGGGACAAGGGTAAAGGGATCACAGGCCTGAATATTTGGAAATTATTTCCATTTAAACAATTTAAACTGTTCTTTTGTACTGCCAGACCAGGTAGCAAACCATGTGTGCTTTGATTCAGAGACTAGGATATATAGAGATATATATGGTCACATCTCTGGGCATTTTTCACCACCTCCCCTGAGCGTTTTTAAAGGGGTTATGACCTAATGTCATCTGACTATGCAAGAGCAGAGGAAAGGGTTCACTCAGAGTTGCCAGTTAAAATAAAGGACACCCAGTTAAATATGAATTTCAGATAAACCAGGAATAGTATTTTTTTTTTAGTATGGATGTGTCCCATGCTAAGTATTCAGGACATACTTACGTAAAAATATAGGGTATCCTGTATTTTTATTTGATGACAGTGTTGATTTGGCAACTCTGGTAAAAAATGTTGTCCTCAAACCTTCTTTCTGTTCAGCCCAGAAAATAGTTTTCATCTGTCCTATGGTGATAGGAAGGGTGTCCATTTTGAGTTGATTCTTCATGCAGATACCCTGACCCACCTGCACTCCTGTGCCCAGTCCACTCTGGAAAATGTATATTGTCTTTGGAAATGTGGGGCTCTTACTCTCCGGATCTTATCATCACTGTGCTCTGAGAGCAGTTACCCCATTGGGAAGGAGATCTGAAGTGATGACTGGAGGGTTCAGCAGGAGCAGGCTTCTGAGAGAGTTACCTCTACTCTGAACAGACACAGCTCATGGAAATAAACACAAAGCAACTTAATTTTGTCTCCCACCATCCCCTGAAAAAAAAACGTTCCTCCTTTTCTAGGAAATAAAATGTCAGAAAATAAAATGTACAAAGATACTTTAAGTCAACAGATACAGTATTGTTTCCTAAACTCTAGAATGTTGGTTCCTAAATGATAATGAAACCCTCTCCCTTTTGTCGGCTGGAACTTTTTAAAGGTGGAGAACTGGGGAGATGGGGTGTGGTCAGCCTTCCCCCTGTACTCCTCCCCTTTACTCTTCTTAACTTTAGGTTCTGGGGCCTTCTGGGTCAAAGAGGTGGGAGGAAGCAGAGATCAGAGAGACAGGAAAGATGACTTCTATGCTCTTGGGCCTAGTGGATCTTTAAAGCTAATTATTTTTTATAAGGCATTTTTGTGGATTCTTTGAAGACCTCCTGACCCCAAACCATCATTGGACACCTCCCACCTGTGGTAGCCTTTTTACTGCTGATGTGTTCCATGCGGTATATCACTTATTCCCTGTTTACCCAGGAATCAGCTTCTCTCTGCTGACATCTCTCTATGCCCCTGCGTAGCCTCATTGGACAGAACACAAAACAATCCTATTCCATTTTTTTTCCCATCTCTGCTCCACATGTAGCACTCTGTACCCTTTGCCCCCAATAAGCCCAATCCTACTAGAGCAATGATCTTCCCTTTGCCCCACTGTACAAGCTGCTAAAACATTTCTAACCTTCTACATTGTTCAGGTGGGCATCACAATCCCAGGCCAATATATTTCTTAACTGCAAAAAAAAAAAAAAAAAAAATTGTGAAGTTCTTGGAAGTTCTCACTAGGCTTGAGTTGAGAGGCCAACACTTCTCCCACCACCCTTCCTTGAGGGAAAGGGATGGGATTCACCACATACCAGCACTTGTCTTCAAAAAGTTGTTCTCAAAACAAAAAACAAAAACAAGAACAACTTCCCACAACCCTTTTAGACTAACAGCACAGAGAAGGGGTTGAGAGTTCCTTAGGGATCTGAGACTTCCCTTTAGACTTTTAGCAGGGAATACAGCATCGCTGTCTTATGCCTTAACCACAATTGAGAGAGAAAGAGCCACGCTTTAACATCCTATTAGTCTGAGAAAACATGTAACTGCCATTAAGAGAACATACATATTTAGAGTCTGTACTGGACCTAAGACATCAAGCCCAGTATTGGGGTTCTCAAAGGGGTTACGGACATTTGACCTGGGAAAGGCTTTGTGTTCTGGACATTTTTAATAAGCAGGAGTGTTCTGGCCTCATAATTTCTCCTATGTAATGCATGGGCTCTTTCTGATGTAGGATGCACATATAATGAACCAAACCACTTAAAAGCCCTTCCCTGAAAGTGCACCTCAAATCACTGCAAGAGCCTGAAGGGCTAAGGGAGTCATTTCCAGCCATGGTTTTCAAGAGCACTTATAATTTATTGTAGCTTTCAGAGCATTCTGGATTTCCCAAATAATGTGTGTTATAAATGACTTGCTACGGAAAAAGTTGACCAAGTCCAGCACATTTTAATCAGTGAGTTAATATGCTTCTAAGGAATGACCGTGGAACCCTGAGTACATTCTTAAGGAAGCTGGCAAGTGCCATGATTTTAACTAGCTGACATGTGGAATGATCTACCTCATCACCTCACTGTTTGCTGGCCCCAGTGAAGACTGCAAAACAAGAGCATTAGAACACTCACCATGAGAAGGCATTCTGATCAGCCACCCTTCAGTTGAGGTCTTTGCTCACTCAATGCCCTTGAGGAGACTGGCCCTGGGCATCACTAGCTAGCTCTCTGCAGACCTGACCCAGTCACAACCCAACAGGATGACAAAAACATCTAGATCTAGAGGCAGTCATGACCAGTTTTTTTTTGTTCTCCTTCAGATTATTTCAGAATTGGGTAAATACTAGGGGTAAATGTTGGGAAGTTCTGGGTCCTCAGCTTTCTAGCTGTATGCCTGTTCTGGGTCTCATTTTTCCCCATAGAGGAATTAGAAGAGTAACATTACCTACCACCTCACAGGTTTGGGAGCACTGAGTAAGGTAATAGATGCAGATAGCTCACAAAAATGCTTATCACATGCTAAATATTTTTATTTTACAATTACAATAGGCTATTACGCTGGTGTAGCTCATGTATTCCATTCTGATTGGCTCGTGACCACTGCTTGTGTAAGTGTGCCAAGTTATACAGTTCACACAGCATTTTCACACACATCACAGATAATCCTACCAGCAGCAGCTCATTACTGTTCAAATTTTAGTGGTTTTCCTTCCATGTTTATTTCTATTCGGACATATGTATATATTTTTTAAAAATTGGAGTCATACTGAATTTGTAATTTTGTATTCTACTTTTTTCACATAACATAATTTCAGCATTACTCACATCATTAGACACATTTCAAAACAAGTTTTTAATAGTTACATTTTCCTTCCTGTGGATGTACCAACCTTCATTTAACTATTCCTCTGGTTGAGCATTTCGACTAAATATACTTTTTTTTTTTTTTATAAATATATCATAAATATGGCTGCAATGAACAAACTTAAATTACTCCCTGACCACTTTTCTGATTGTTTCCTAGGACACACCTAAAAAGGATATGGACATTGTTTAGCCTCTTGATACATTGCTAAATAACTTGTTAGAAAATTTATGCCAGTGCTATAATGTTATGTAAGGTTTCTTAAATTTATTTCCTCGACTAATTGCAAGATCTATTTTTTTAAAAATTGTGATCAAATACACATATATTAGCTTACCAACTTCACAATTTTAGTGTTTAGTTAGTTCAGTAGCGCTAAGTATATTCACATTGTTGTGCAACAAATCTCCAGAACTTTATCATCTTGCAAAACTGAAACTCTGTACCCATTAAACAACTTCCCATTTCTCCCTCCCTCTAGCCCCTGGCAACCACCATTCTACTTTCTTTCTCTATGAATTTGACTACTGTAGGTATTTCATATAAGTAGAATCACACAGGACTGTCCTTCTGGGACTGGCTTATTTCATTTAACACAATCCAGTGCTCTAATTTTAATTTTTCAAACTCTGTGCAATAATCTCTCCTAAGAAGAAATACTGCCTCATGACAGTTTCACCAAACAGGAGAAATTTGATTATTTCATGGGTTCCCACGCATTGTGCCAGCTGTTTGGATCGGAGGTGTGTTTAATTTTCTCTCCATTTGTCCAAGGTTCCTGAGTGTGTCATCACGATGTGTCTGTAGCTTCCTAAGAGTAACCAACCACCAGAGTGAAAGGAGAAGGCTATAGGCATGGGAAAAGACAAAGAAGTTAAAGTGTTTCCAGATCCTGACAAGACGACCAATGAACGTGGGCTTTTGGATTCTTCCCTCAAAATCAACCCTGAAAGAACTAAAGAGATAAAAGGAAATTAGAGATCTAAGGCACTGATTTTTAAAAAAGTGCAATCATCTGGGGGAGCCTAGAGGCTGTTGGGAAGTGGTATGTGTGGTGGGTTCAGGGGTGGGGCAGAGAGCTGGTGTGTCCTGGGTGGAAGGTGCTGGCGCAACCAGGCAGCTGCACCTCTGCTATGTTCATGTTTCTCCTGCGTATTTCCAGGAAGTCAACTTTGCTTCCCCACCAGAACCTTACAGGCCAAAATGACTAGTTAACAAAGGAGCACAACCACCAGAAAAGAAAGGTAACACATTAAACAGCATACACAATCTAAAGCCAAATTATTGAGAGACCAAAAAGTTAAAATAAGCACAAGAAATAAATGCAAGGAAATAAGGGGGAGACAAGCAATCTGAAGCAAGAACAATGTCATAAAATGAACCAGGTGGACATATTAACTACAGATGCTATAATAATTGAAATTATTATATTGGATGAGATAAACAGACAAATATCACAGAAAAATAAGTTTGTAATCTGGGAAGCTGATTTGGGGACTGTCTCAGATTTTATCTGGAAACAATGAAGAGAGAAAATATAAAAGAAAATCTCAGAGGTATGGAGGATCAAGCAGAAAGAATCCAATTGACATGAGACTTGTTAAATAATCCTGGACACAATGAAGACAATAGAGTAATGGTTTGAAAGAATCAAAGAAAGAAAATTTGAGGAAATCAACAGAGATGACTACAACAGAATGGGAAAGGAAGGACTTTTTAGTAACATTATCATCCATATGAAGAAAAATAAACTGGGCTACTTCCTGATACCATCTGTAGATAGAAATAGACTCTGGAAGAATTAAAGAACTAATGTGAAAAATGAAACTATAAATTTAGAAGAAGAAAATGGATGAGAACATCTTCATGACCCAGGGATGAGGAAGGGTGTCTTGAAAATTCAAAAGCACAAGCCAAAAGGCTAAAAATTGATTAATTTGATGGCATCAAAATCAGGAGCTAATGGTTAGAAAGGGATACCATGTAAAAATCAACAGAGACAGCAGTTTGATGCGCAAACTTATTAGTACAGAGACAGAAATTAAAATAGCAATGGATTATTTCTTTATGTTCAAAAATTGGAAAGCTGACTTATGCCTGGTGTTAATGGGGTTGTGAGGATGGAGGCCATAGAAACCCTTCCATGGTATTAATGGGAGCCAGGATTGGTGTAACTATTCAGGAAGTCAGTCCAGCAATTCCACCTATCATTACACAGCTCTGTAAGGAGCATCTACAAGAATGTTGTTTGTGGACATGGGAAGCTGGAGCCAATCTAAATGTCTGTCATTGAGGAAATGGCTAAGTCAGATTCCACACATGGAATTCCATAGAGCAGTGAGCAGCAGTGGGCTAGATCTATATTCAGCAACATGTATATGACTTTAAAATATCATGCTAAGCAAAGAAAAAGAAAAAAAAAATGGAAAGGTATCTTAGTCTGTTTGGATTGCTATAACAAAATACCATAGAGTGAGTGACTTATAAACAACAGATACTTATTTCTCACAATTCTGGAGGCTGAGAAGTCCAAGATAAAGGCACTGGCGGATTTGGTGTCTGGTGAGGACTTGCTTCCTGGTTCATAGACAGTGCCTTCTAGCTGTAACCTCACATAGTAGAAGAGGTGAGGAGGTTCTCTGGGGCTGCTGCTTCTTCTTCTTTTTAAGATTTATTTATTTATTTGAGAGAGAGAGAGCATTAGTGGGATGGGCAGAGGGACATAGAAAGAGAATCTCAAGCAGACTCAGTGCTGAGCTCAGAGCCCAAAGCAGAGATCTATCTCACGACCCTGAGATCATGACCTGAGCCAAAACCAAGAGTCAGACTCTTAACCAACTGTGCCATCCAGGGGTACCTGAAGCTTCTTTTATAAGAATCCTATTCATGAGGGCTCTGTGCTCATAACCTAATTACCTCCCAAATGCCCTACCTCCTAATATTACCATATTAAGGATCAGATTTCAACATAAGAATTTTGGGCGGACACAACCATTCAGACCATCGCCAAAGGAAAAACAAAACAAAGAGAGAAAAGACAAGATCTAGCAGAAGAACACTTGTGTAAATTATATTCACAAAATAAAACAAAAAATATCTTCAAAGAACATATCCAAATACATGATTACATCAAACATATCAGAATATTTGCTTATGGAGTGGATGTGGGGTGGGGACTAGGAGTTGGTTATGGGTAAGAGGGAATTAAACGATTAATTCAGCTAGACGTCCCTTTCACAGACCAAGGGTAATAATAGCAAGCCAAGGAATCAGAAGTCCAAATGACTCAACCCTCTCCATCAACACAGACAGGTGATTGGTAAGTAACACTTAATGAGAGAGCCTACATTTTACAGACCTTGTGCTAAGAGCTTTATATCCAACAACAAATTTACTTTTTATATCAATTGCAGAAGAAATGTATGGTTCTCCTCATCTCCCAAATGATGAAAGAATGGTTCATAGAGAGGAAGCACCACCTCATGGTGGTGTCTCATCACCTCTATGGGCTGGGGTGGCCCATCTTCAAATGCCCAAGCTCCTGACAGCACCACAAACTGCCTTGCTGAAATCTCTTCACAGGGATGGTAATGTTGACCACAGAAGAGCACAAACATGGGTAGATGTATCTATTTTGTCACCACAATGTCAAGGCTACATCATGGTTCGGCCATTGCTCCTTCTGTGGGCTCTACCAACCGTTACCTCCAGTCCATACATGTGATGAGACACCAACTGGGGGATAGAGGGGGGAAAGCCACACACACCACATTAGATAGTGGCTTCCTCCAGACTTTTGGAAAGATGCCAGATGCCTCCTGTTGTGTGGTACAAACAAGTTGATATGATATGAAATATTTAAGATGTGGGCATGCTAATCCATGTTCCAAATTAAAAAAAAAAAATCTACTCTCAGAAAAATGAAAGAAATCTACCAATAAAGGAGCTGAGAAATAGCCATTTGGATTAAAGTGAAATACTGTCACGATGCCAATTTCAGCTTAAGAAAATAGACCACCTCTTGGAGAGTGAAATTTCCATGCCCTCAGGCATTACTCCCACAAAGTGAATGTGGACAGAAACATGTGGTCTTAATAAATCTTATTCCATATTCCTCAGATTACTATTAAAATAGGGTTACGAGAAGTGCCGCTTATGAACAGCGTGACTATTGCAAGTAATTATATGGAAAAACAATAATGTCTGCCTTTGTTATGAAGGTAGTTTACAATTAGCAGTAAATGCCATTGTGCCAATATATGCAGTAGGGGACTGGGCACTAGAGAATTCTAGATACAAATCAAATTTCACAAGCAGAAACAGAAAATGGCTGTACTTCATGTTATCAGTACTTCTCCTTAATAACATGTGTAAACACTAGAGTCTCATCCTAAGAAAGGGAAGATTAAGCCCGTGCATCTTATCAATCTGCCATGAGAGACTCAAGGTGTCAGAATTAAGTCCTGCAGGGTTACAGCATGAGATGAGGATAATGTGCAATGACAGCTCAGGCATCAATATTCCAAAAAGCGACTGGATAATTGCTTCATATCACATCTAACACACAATGATAAAGAATGTCAGAGTAATTACTGCGAGGATACCAGGGACCGCCACACTGCAATTATCATCGTGGCCTGGGTTGGATTGTGTGTGTTTCTATGTCTCTCTTGCTGCTGCTGTACTATCTCCTTGTAGATATGTCACTCAGATTTGTAGATTTAGCTCCGGGGGGGGGGGGGCACAAGATTCCTTCTGAACTACAGAGATTGAAGCGCACCAATTTAATATTTGCCTCTTACTGGTAAAAGCTGACAAAGGCTGATGAGAAAGGGAAGATCTGAAAAACGAACCTAGGCCTGTTAAGTATCCTTTGGATGTTTTCAACACTCCCCCGTTATCCCAGTAGACTTGATGCCTGAGATGTTGAGTAAGGAAGACAATTGAGACAACCACTCTAAATAAAGAATGCTTTCCGCTTTGCTGTGGAAAAAGAAATAAAACTTAAGGGAATTGGGGAGTTTTCATTTCATTCATTCTCTCCGTTTCATAATTTTCTGGGAGGGTGTCACACTACCTGTAGAATTCATTACTGATTGTTTCTGCAAGAGTTAGTGGAGAGTCAAACAAGGGGAAGGAACAAAATCTTTCATGACTATGAGCTTTAAATGAGCACCCGTGGGCTAGTCCGAGAGGTCCGGGGTGAACATGATCAGAGCTCATGGCACCCGGCAGTGGGCATTTCAGGTTTTCCTGCTTCAGACTCAGGGCCCACTTTGCCTCTGCTTTTTTCAATGTCAGCAGAAACATGCTCATCTCTTCTCTGAAATAGACAATAGCTGGCCGTAAATAAAAATGTTGACCTATATCTGCAAATCTTGTCTCTCTCTTAATAAGCACAGTGATTACTTATGGCGTAGTTACTGCGGGCCAGGCACTGGAGTGCTCTGCACATATTTACACTTATTATGTCAGTCGGTCCTCAGACACTGTCCCAGGTTGTCTTATTATCCCCATTTTATAAATAAGAACACTAAAGGACTGGAAGGTTTAGTGACCCACTGGGCAGTTTCATAGCGACTAAGTAGCAATGCCAGGGTTTAACCCTCAGAAGTCAGACTTGAGGGTTTACCTATTTTTTTTAAGGTTTTATTTATTTGAGAGAGAGAGTGAGTGACAGAGAGAGCATGAGCAGAGGGAGCAGCAGAAGCAGAGGGAGAAGCAGGCTCCGCACTAAGCAGGGAGCCCAATGCGAGACTCCATCCCAGGACTCCAGGATCATGACCTGAGCCGAAGGCAGACACTCAACCAACTGAGCCACCCAGGTGCCCCCAGGGTTTGAGTTAACCCTGACCACAGTGGTAGAGTGCCTATCAGGACAGGACAACTATGATGAATCAACAGACATTTGGCAATTGACAATCAATGGACCAAAAATTGACTGTTCTTTCAAATGTTCATCAAATGTTTTATAACTCAGAGCTAGTCTGAAGTGCCACACCAAACCCATCTTGGTCTAGATTTGCAATTCACGTTATCATTAAAAAAAAAAAAAAAAAAAAAAACACCAAAAACAGGAGAGAGAAGAGGGGAGAGTAAGGTTACACAGCGCCTACAGACAAATAGCTTAGTTTAATTTCCTGTCATACAGATAATTAGGCACCAAATAGGTCCCTGAGGTAATTAAAAACATAATAAACCTAATGAAACAGGGCTGCATCCTGGTTAAAGAGGAAAAAAATAAAAGTCATAAATCAATATCAAATCATGAATTTCCTCAACAGGTGAAACATACTACTGGCATTCCTCAGAATTAGGAGTTGTGTTCCAAGTCACCTGTGAATGGCCCAGCATCATTGTGAGCCACAGTGAATTTAGGATTCTCTCCTCCTGGGACAGAGGGGCAGCAGGAAGCCCCTGAAGGCTCAGGAACTGAAGTGGCCTTTCAGGTTTCTGGGATCTTTGTGTTGCACTAGTTACCAAACGGGTGGAGAGAGTAGCTCGGACGCACCCCATGTAGTTGGAAAGCCGGTTTCTGGGGAGGAGAGGAGCCTCGCTGCCCATCCACATTTCTATGAGGTGTGGGAGAGGCCCCGGGCATGGGAGGACCAGAGGCTCCCACTACCACTTTGCCTAGATGTCCTCAGACCTGGCCACACCATGTCCCATGCTGGTGGCAGCATTTCTCCCTGCCTGAGGCCTGCTGATAACATACCATCAGGGTAGTGCTCAAAACCTCTCAGTTACTAACTTTGACCAGACATCAACCCTCTGCTAGCTTGATGGTCTGAGCTAAAAATAAGACACTTTCCTGTAAAAGAAAACAGTCACAAATCTTTTTTTTTTTTAATCAACTCATGATTAAAGTTGCTAATTAGAAACTCATGTTGACTACCCCAGAAAATGATGAACCAAATAAAATTAAGATAATGAATAGAAAATACACATATGATATAAGAAATGGCCACAAATATTCCTTAAGAAGACTTGAAGTTTGGTGCACAGAAAGAGCCCCAGATAGGGAGTTGAAAGCCAGGGTCTAATTCAGGCTGTGCCGCTCACTGTTACGCACCTATAGGCAAGATATCTTAATCTCGTCAGGCCTCGGTTTCCTTCAGATTTAAAATGGAGATAAAAATTTTTGTCTTACAGATTTTTGCTTAGACTAAATAAGCCAACACCTGTGGAAATGCCCGGCATGCTGTGTAGCATGCAGTGAGTTCTCAATAAACACTGGTTGTTGGTGAATGTGAAGCAATGCCCAAAAGGAATGATGTTAATAACACAAATGACCACAGGTTCCATATTGGAGGAATCTATTCCATCCCTTTACCAAGAACTAAAAACCGACTTGATAATATATTAAACATTTATATGTATTGGAGGCTACTTCTGGATTTTCTACTGTGTCTACTCATCATCTAATACCATAATGTTTAAATTATTAAGGCTTTGCAGTATGCTTTATGACGTTGTTGTTAGCTCTTCCTCATTATTCTTGTAGAATTTTCCTGGATAAACTTGGTTTATTTTTCCATGTGTACTCTAGAAACCAGCAGCTTTGCGTTAAAAAAGATCATGTTCAAATTTTACTCAATATTCTCATTGAATTTATTTCTTAAAGACAATTAACATTTTTTTATGAAGTTGACCCTCACCATTCAAGAACACTATCTTCTTCCATTAGTTCAAGTCTTTCTTGGTGCCTTCAGGATATTTTAAAAGTTTCATGTAGATCTTGCATATTTTTAAAATATAGTTTATTCTTTAGTATATTATATATTTTTTGAAATAAGACTTCTGTTTCCATTATATATCCTCCTTGCTATTGTTTATGCACAGTAAGCTTACTGGTATTTTCACATAAAATATTGTACACAGTCATTTACTGAACACTCTCATTATACAATAGCTTTTTTTTTTCAGTTGATTCTTTTGGACTCCCTAGGTACACAATAATATCTAGAATACCTCCAGAATAATGGTCAATTATGGTAGACATAGTGAACACCTTTGTTTTATTCCTTTCACGGAAACATTTCCAGTGTTTCCCTGTTAAGCATAATGCTGACTTTTGTGTTGAGATCAATGTACTTTATCATGCTAAGGAAGAATCCATCTATTGCTTTATAGACTTTGACTTTTGAGCCACATAAATGTATTATCTAATCAAAATCAATAGATACAATTTTAAAAGAAAAATCAATTAATACTTTATTTTGGTGGCAAATGCCTGGCTCTATATTTCAAGAGGTTACAGGGAAAGCAAACCTATATGAGCAGTTCTCAGTGAGGTCCCTGGACCAACAGCATTAACATCACTTGGGAACTTACTAGAAATGCAAATTCTAAGGTCCCACTCCAGACCTACTGTATCAGAGTTTGGGGGGAATGGAGTGGACTAGTAATCTGTGATTTATCAATCCTTACGGGGGATTTTGATGCTATTAAAATCTGGGACCCATTGGTTTAGCTAGATTAACAAATCAAATAGATGATGAACCAGGGCTCTCTAGGGTTATTGGTGAGATCCAATTCACAACCATATGGGGCCACAGTTGAAGGGTTAACTAGGAGAATACAAAAAGCTTCCATCTGTTACCAGAGGGGACGTGGGTGGGAGGATGGGTAAAATAGGTAAAGGGGATGAAGAGTACACTTATCATGATGAGCACTGAGTGTAATGTATAGAAGTGTTGAATCACTATATTGTACACCTGAATTAATATAACATTGTATGTTAACTATACTGGAATTAAAAACAAAACAAAACAAAAAACCCTTTCATCTGCCCCAAACATTGTCTTCTCTATACTGAAAGATACTCTCCCCTTTTATTTGAGTTGGAATCTCAACCCCAAATTCTTGCTTTGATTAAATAAATAATAAAGGAGAGACACCGCATCACCACGAGGTTCCCTGCAGTTGGGATGAAGAGGCCTCGGGCACAGGGGTTCAGGCAGTGGCAGCTGAAAGTCTGTTGGAGCGCAGGAGGAGGTCAAGTGCAGAAGACGGGCCCTCACGGTGTCTGCTGAATCCACTGTGCCCCTGGATACAAGACTGCGGCAGTGTTGCCCTTGATGCTGGTCTATCAGCATCCTTATGTGTATGTGATTAGCAAGCTCCATCTTGGCAGGGCGGCACCACGCAGCGCCTCTGGTAAAGAAATCCCTAGAAATTGTTATTCTGTTCAGTAGAGCGACAGGATTATGGACACGAAGACGCTACATCCACAGGCTCGGATAGGGCAGTAGAGCCAGGGGAATGGTGGCATACGAGGGAAAAATACTGCACCAGGGAAACTACGATGAGGAGGAAAGTGGAAGCATACAGTGAAGGCAGTAACATCACGGTGCTCCTGGGAGCACGTCCAGGAAACTGCTCCTGCTTGCAGGAAGGGAGAGGGGCGGGAAGTGGCGACTGTACCCAGGATGGGTACAACAAGCCCTCTGTGAGCATGCCACACAACTGTACATGAAGAACCAAGTCTGATGTGACTCGGGCCATTAGTGGCTGCCCCGGGATTTGAACAGAACAGTAGAATCCCTTTGTCCTTTCAAATTCCCTTTATTTTGATTTGCTTAGGATTTTTCTTTAAACATTCACTTAATTCTTTTTTTGCTCACTTATCTTTCTTCAGCCTCATCCTTAACTGTAGTATCAGTGAGATCCCTGGTTTGAGATTACGCTTTTATTTTGTTCTAAAAGATATGGAAAGAAGTGCATAATTATTTTTTAAGAGCTAATCCAGAATATCTCAAATACCTTGAGTGGTAGGCAGGAACTATTTTGGCAAAGCCAGCTCTATGATCTGCTTTCTTTCTATTACTCCAATGATGTACAAAAGAGGACAGGGTTCTCAAACTTTAGCTTGAGTAAGAATAGATAGTGGAACATTCTAAAAATACACATATACCCGATCCTGAGCCCCATCCCCAGAAACTTGGATTGAGAAGGACCCCCGGTAAGATCCCCAAAGCTGAATTTTTAAAAGTATTCCAGGTGACACTAATGAAGTAGCTTCAGGGTACTTAGAGGAACACTTCTATGGGGTAACATCTTTGGAGTAGTTTGAGAGAATCCTTAAGGTAATACCCAGACAGAAAACTACTCTTGACCCTTAAAATTTGATTAGTTATTTAAAAACCAGAGCTGCTGAGGAAGTGCCTTCCACACGCGTGTAGGGGGATGATCACAAAATGCCCAAAGCTTGAGAGCTGCCAAAGGAGCCTTCTCAGAACCCTGTGGGCTCAGGAATGTGAATCTGGGAAGAAGTACAGAGGATTTTTCTCAAGAAAGCCAGAGCCACGAAGGATTAAGTGGGACATTACAAAATACAACGGTTCCTAAGCCCCAAACCAGAGCCACTCTGCAGCAAACGGAACAGACTGTGTTTCCCATGTTTCTCTACTGAGGAGTTTTGTGATGACGCTGAGAGCCCTGATGAAAGTGGAGACTTGAGGAACATCAGCTTTGACACTTAAGCTGCCCGTTAAACATACTCCCTATATTTTCTGTTATTTACATTTCTTGAAGCCATCTTTTGTTCAGAGGGCTTCTGAGGTAAGACATTGTAGGGATAACAAGGAGGGAAAGGGACCATAGGATTCTGACTGCATTGCCATTCAGGGGGGAATGTATCATTGAATGGGAGTGGGACCTGCAACTAGGGAAAGGAATCAGGAAGAGGAGGTCACTGGTACCTTCCTGCGCTTGGAAGAGATACATACATTTAGAGAGGTTTTTTGAACAGGATTGATAGGAACTGGTAGACTATACCACAGTTATTTTTTTTTCTTCCCTCCTTTCTCTTCAAAAAATTACTTTTTTTTTTTTTTTTTTTTTTGCCTCAACATCCCATCCACTTAGCCAGTGTGGCTTCTGAGGTGAATTTTCTAAGATTACAGGGGAAGTCAGGCAAAAGGGGAGGCCGTTTTCAGCAGTCAGAACTCCAGGAGATGTTTTCTATAGGTAATGAACATCTCTCAACCTTGACAGAACTTGATTACAATAGTTTAGTACTAAATACAATGTCAGAACAGATCTTTCTCCCTGAGGTGACGAGACTTGAACCTTTTCTGCCAACCCCTTCTCCACACTGCAACAAGGTACAATGGCTACTATCTAAATAAATGGACGGTGAGCAGATTCTCCAGCTTACAGCATATTTTTGCTCCAAAAGATGCATAAGGAGTAGGAATCTAGCAGGTAGACCGAGTAGTGCAGAAGGACTTTGGAAATCATCTAATTCCACCCTGGGAATAATTGCATATCTCTTGTCAAGGATACATAAGCTTGGATGTGTTTATATGATCTGTATCTTAAAAGCAAACACTCTCAGTTATGTATATACATCCAAACTGAGTTACTCTCTTGAGATCAAGGAAAATGTCAAGATTCTGGAGGGCAAAGTATATGGATATCAGGTGCTCATGCCATGCCTCTCAGGGTCTAGCTGAGTATATTCACAGAGCAAGCACCTGGTGACTTCTCACCTGATTACCTGAATGGTTGATTAACTGACCAAATCAAGGTAAATGAAGCAAGGTGGAAAATCAGTGACAAACCATGACGTCAACTCGAATCTGGATTTATTTTGTATTGACAAAGAAGAAAACATAAAAAGACTATGTGGAGCCTGGGTGGCTCAGTCAGTTGAACGTCTGCCTTCAACTCTGGTCATGATCCCCGGGTCCTGGGATCAAGCTCTGCATCAAGCTCCCTGCTCAGCAGGAATCTGCTTCTCCCTCTCCCTCTGCTCCTTCCCCCTCCCTGCTCATACTCTCTCTCAAATAAATAAGTAAAATCTTTAAAAAAATAAATAAACTAAAATCCTGGGTTTTAGTTAATTCGTCCAATAAACATCTATTGAACAACTAATGGTAAGATTGGTAAGATTTCAAACACCTTGTCTCTTATTCTGGTTGAGGAGATAGATGATACACATGTGAACAAATGAAAAATTTCTTACAGTGATAAATGCTCTGAACTAGACTAAACGAGATGACAGCATGATAGGTGACAGAGGAGAGCAGTGTTCCCAGGGTGGTCAAGGAGATGACATTCGAGTGGTAGAAGCTGGCCGTGAACAGAGTTGAAGGTAGGGAATTCCAGATAAAAGGAACACCAAGTATAAAGTACTTGAGGTGACGAAGAATGCCGTTTAGTCTGAGATAGGGCAAAAGTTAGGTTTGAAGTAACCTGAGGATATAGGGCAGAGGTGAGCGAACTGGCCCATTGCTTGTTTTTGTAAATAAAGTGTTATTGGACCAGACCTTGCCCGTTTATTTACATACTGTCTATGGCTGCTTTCGGGCCACCGTAGTAGAGCAGGTGTGCCTGCTGGGAATAGCCAGCAATCCCTGTACCGATGGATGAAAAATTATTCCAAATTTTGCTGCGAAAAGAGAGAAGGCAAGGGGGTCAACACTCAGAGACGGAGACCCTTTGCTCTTCTTTGTTCCCGCTTTTATTGGTTCTTCAGGGTAAGCATAAATCTTTATCAGTTTCTCAAGCACAGGATGTGTGACAAGGGGTCTTACTGGAACTAGGCGGATCTGTTTACGGGAAAGATAGGGTATGCTAACCTGCGCATTCTACGAGTTCCGCTAATCATAGCCTAAGGGACAAGGCATACATCTCTTAGATCACGGGGCAACTGTTTGGACTAAGAAAGCTTCGGGGAAGGCAACTCCCTGTGGTATTCCTACAGCAGAGTGGTCGCGCGGGCCTTGGCATTCCAAAGGCCCACGCCCTTCTCTGAAACAAACCATCCATTGCCCCCAGGGGCCTCCATGTTACATCTTAGCAAGCCAGGTATTATGACTGATTTCATGTTCTACATTAACCCCAACATGTGACAGAGACCGACTGGTCCACAAAGCCTAAGCTATTCCTCATCTGACCCTTTACAGAAAGGTCACCCATCCCTACTGTAGGGCCTGCTTATCATGGCACAGAGTTTGGATTTTATTTTTCATTCAAGGAATAGCTAATAGAAGATTTTGAGCTGGATAGCAATAGGGTCTTCCTGACTCTCCCCAAAACACTATGTGGCAAATGGATTACAGGGTCACAAGTGAGGAAGCAGGGAGACAAGTTCAAAGTCACCTGCACTATATCAATAAAGGGAGTGATTGTGTTGTAATTGCAGTAATGAAGGTAATAAAAGTGGTTTGGATTCCAAATATATTTTGGAGATAGCATTTGTAAGAATAATTTATAACACTGTGTTTCCAAGAATAATTAGAATCTTGAGTTTACAAAATGACTTAAGAGATTTTGGCCTGACAAAATTATATAGGATGTGGCATTTAATGATAAGAGGGCATGAGAGGCAGGCTGGAGATGAGTGGGAAGTCAAAAGCACGGCTTTCAACACGGGCTTCACATACCTGTTAAATATCTCTGTGAAATATATCATAGGCAGTTTGCTACTTGACTCTGGGCCTAGGGGAGAGGTCAGGGCTGGAGATAATAAATGTGGGAATCGTAGTGTATATTTGCTTGGAAAGCCATGGGGCTAGAGAAGAGGACATAAGGAGAGAGAGGGTCCAGCACTGGAGGCACTCCAACATTTCAGTATCAGGCAGATAATGCAGAGCCAGGAAAAGAGAATGAAAAGGAGCAACAAGTGAGAGCGGAGATTATACCAGTTATCTAGCTATTGATCTCACCTTTAAGCTCACCCTTGTATACCGTGCTTTATGAGGTGGGGCTAAGACCCAGCATTCCCTCTTTGCCCTAGCTGTCTGCGGGGCTCTGCCGCTAGGGGGCGCTAGAGGCAGCGTGCGAGGCAGGCGGAGTCGGAAATGGGTTTGCGGTTTTTTTCCCCTGAGCCTCATTCTAGTCTCCTTTCTTCACCCTGGCAATGGCAGGACTTTTTCTTGGCAACAGTTTATTTCATTTTGCTGTTTTTACAATATTCACAGAACAAGTCTCATAGCATCCCGTTGGGCGACTCCAACACCAGCACCAAACACGGACCAGCACGCGCCCTCCTCAGGGGTCTGGGTCCCAGCTTCAACACAAGAGTTCCAGCCCAGCGCCCCTCCCCCCTCGGAGGTCTGGGTTTCAGCTCCTTGGGGCCCTTCCTCTCAGTACCTAAATTGGAATTCAACCTCCTCCCTCAAGGTGGTGGCTCTTTTCTGCAGGCTCTACCTCCAGAACACCTTAAAGATCTCTTTTCACACATTTCAGTCACCTAGTTTATGTTCATATTTATATAAGGATATATAATTCTGCATACCCCTTTCAGTTACCTAGTTAACACTCTTTTTTGTAAAGTTCTCTGCATTAAAATAACTTGAGGATGTGCTGTTATAGAAGCTTGTAGAAAAAGAAGAGTTTCAACAAGAGAGGTCAAATAAGAAAGGGCCAAATAATTGATAATTCATCTGATGTAGCAAGAAGGTTTTAGTGACAATGATAAGATGTCTGTGGACAGGTAGGGTTGGGAGCCTAGTGGACAGGACAAAGAGTGGCTGGATTCCAAACACATTGTGGAGACTGAGTTTATAAGAAAACTTGTAAGATGGAATTTATGAAATGACTCCAGTGTACTTGGTCTGAGTAAATGGTAGATGGAGGTGCCATTTATAAGAAGACTGATGAATTTGGAAGCCCATAGGAGCTGGCTGAGGAGAGAAGGGGAGGCGAGCAAGTAGAAACCACTGATGTAGCTAATTGTCTAAGGATTTTTGCAGTGAATGGGGCCACTGAAGTTTTAATTGTCTCAAGATCAGAGCCATTCAGGTGTGTGTAGAGACTGATGGAGGCAGACACAGTTGATACCAGGGAGACGAGTGTGGTAGAGAGAGTGAAGTTCTTGAGTAATGGGAAAGTAAGAACAGGTGGGATCCAGAGCACAAGGGAAGGATGGGAAAGTAAGAACAGGTGGGATCCAGAGCACAAGGGAAGGATGGGAAAGTAAGAACAGGTGGGATCCAGAGCACAAGGGAAGGATGGATCTTTAAATAGAACCAGGGGCATTGCTCCCAGTTGTCAAAGGAAGGAGGCGGAATGTTTGAATTCAGATGCAGGGAGGTTGGAGGATTTGGTGTTGGGAATACAAGGTGATTCTTTTTTTTTTTTTTTTTTCACTTTATCTTTTATCAAGATTAAAAAATAAACAAACAAAACTTATGGCAAGAGAGTCTCCAAGTAATTTACATTGCAAAATGAATACTGTCATCCATAGCATTACCAGAAAAGCACTTTTGATTTCCAGTGATCATAGAAATCAATATTCAAGGATGCACAAATGATAAAAATGATCTTCTCAACCTGGAGAATAAAGATATAGGACTCTCATATTCCGGAAGTGATGCGAATACCCATAATTACCACTATAAATTTGCTGGGTACTAAAAATAATTCTGTATTTTCCTGTAGGATTTGCAAGCTAATAATAAGCAATTTCCAGCTGTGTGCTGTGACAGCAAAAAAGAGGGTCTAACATCGTTATAATTATATTTTTCATATCCGTATTCACATTAGAAAATACTGATTAAGACCCATCTGCTTAAACAATTTTTTCATTGTTAAAACCTCTGTAGTAGGTGACTTTTATGAAATCTGACTATATTATGTACATTGGACTTCAAAAGGAGGATTATCAAATAATTTACCTTTCAGGCTTCTTACACACACACACACACATGATTATGAAACAAAAGGACTAACAACAGTGAGAACTGAAATTTTTCTTTCGAGCAGATTCCACAAACACATCCCGAGGGCTCCCCTCAATTTGGCAGCTAAAGCTGCACTGAACAGCAGGCTCCACCATATGAAATGTTGAGCCTCGCTCACTTCATTCTGCTTGACAAAATGAGTGTGATTGTTTGAGAACCACTAAATCAAATATCTATTTCTTGGGTCTATTTTCTCCAACTTCAAATGTTCTTCTGAGCTTTTGAAATGTCACCACCCAGAGAAAGGAGATAACTCTTTGGTCATGAATTCACTGTTACTTCCTGGAGGTACTGTGAAAAAAGAATTACTCTTCAGGACAAGTTGATAAGTTTAGCTTGCTGCTGGATGGACCCACACCTCCTCAGGGTTCCGCAGGCTCCCCATAACTCATTTCAAAGCCCGCAGCGCTGTGGTTCTGGTCTAGGCCAACAAGATGCTGCTGCAGTATTGCCCCCCCCCCCCCGCAGAACAATCCAGAGAAAGCAAGGTAAATATCTGCCCTCCCCAACCCCTGAGTTGAATATGGAAAATTCCCTCAAAAAATATGATGAAGGGTTTAATAAAATCAATTCAAAATATATTTGATGATTGACCTGAATCAACATTACTTTCAAATAAAGTTTCCTAAAATTTAGCAGGAAAGCAACAATTCAAATGGAAAACAATGACTAGCATTATATCTATCTATCTATCTATCTATCCATCCACTATGTAGTTAGTACCAGGAGTCTTATTGCCTGGAATAAGATCGATGCTATTTTGGGTTTTTTTCTTTTGTTTTTTCAATTTTGACTTTTCACTGAAGTATAAAATACATACAGAAGGGTGCATATGCATGAGTTTACAGCTCAATGAATTTTCTGAAACTGAACACACCTGTGTAACTCAGGTGTGTTCTAGCACTCTAGAAGCCCCTTGTGCCTTCCTCTAGTCACTACCCTCCTAAAGATAACCTCCATCTTGACTTCTAATGGCACAGATCAGTTTTCCTGTTGTTATACTGTATATAAATGGAATCTCCCTGTGTGCAGTCTTTGCTGTCTGGCATTTACTTTGGTCTCTTAACTATAACCGGAAGTCACTACAATTTATTGAGCTCTTGTTTACTATGTGCCAAGCACTATGCAAAGCCCTTTGCTGCATCATTATCACATTCAATCCTCACACTCACCCCTTGATTAGGCATTAGTATTATTGCCTTAAGCAGATGAAGAAATTTCAAGCTTAGGGATATTAATATATACTAAGTCACCCAGCAGTAGATGCCGGCATGAGGATTCACGCTTTGTTTATCTAGCTCCAAAGTATAAGTCTTTCCCATGAAGTGCTTTTAGAAATGTACACAAGGCCAAATGTTCCTGATTACCAGGATCTGAGAGCTCAGGAAACACTGTCATTTGAATGTAGTGTTTTATTTATTTAACTGTGATTATGCACTCACCTATTATGCTAACTTGGATTTCACATTTAATTTGAACGATGCCTACTTTACTGGCAATGTAACTTGATGTCAGGTAAACTGCAAAGTGACATGCAAGGTTATAGCATGCAGTTCAAGCACCTTCTATTAACTGAAAGTAAAACAGACCTGCCTAAAGATATACTCGTTAGAGGGAGAGCCTATATTGTTTGGTGCTTTGCTCATCAAGCAGTTGTTAATATCTAAAGGTAGCTGTAACATATTCAGTAATAATTTAAATGTTATTTATATTCAGTGCAGGACAGGTCATAATGAACAATGAAAAGGAAATGATAAAATGAAAAATAGCCATCCTATGAGATTCTAAATGGCCATGAGGGAAAAACAATGAGGGAGACTTTTAGGTATTGTTGTAAGAAGATGTTATACAAAAGGATTGCAAGGTATAAGCTAATTTATGAATATGAGTATACATTCATATTTTATATGTTTATATGTGTTCACATATGACAGGAAGTCTGGAGGGAAACACATAAGCATGCACTCACACATATGCATGCACAAACACATAGGTATGCACAAACACAAAGAAAAGAGAAAGGAAATAGTTGAAAGGGATGTGCCCCAAGATATTATGAATGGTTGTTTGGCTAACCATTTATAAGAAAGAAAGAAAAAGCAAGAAAGCAAGCAAGAAAGAATGAGTCGGGGAATTTTTACTGGCAGAATATATAATATAAAAGAATTATTAATGCTTCTCATCTGTGATCATAGCATTATAGTCTTTTTTAAGTTTTTTTATCTTTCAGAAGTACATACACACTAAAATTATGGATGAAACCATGTAATGTGTGGGATTTGCTTGAAAATAATCCAGTGTGAAGACAGGGGTGGGGAGTAGAGGTGAACTAGAAGTGGAAGTGTGTTGCTGATTGTTATAGAAGGTGATGGGGTGCATTGGGTTCACTACACTATTTTCTCTGCTTTGGTATACATTTGAAATTTTTCATTATGAAAAGTTAATAAGAAAAAGAGTGGATGCTTCTGGGGACATAGGAGTAAAGTGTTTTCAATGCTCTTTTCTTGCTTTTCTCTGTAGAACATCTTTTGCATTTATAATATGACATACTAAATAAAAGATTAAGAAAGTTGTTGATAAAGCACATTTTACAATTCAGACTCACTTTCCTTATATAGGCAAATGTACTGCTTCTCTTCAAAGACAGAAGCCAGAATACCGTTGAAATCACAGAAACAGTTTGCCAACTGCTATGCATAAAACAATTTAAGCTGACAAATTTCCTTCCAAAATACCACCTCTTTCACTATTATCAGTGTTACTATAATGTGGTAAAGATCTTCCCATTCAAAAGACAACTTGGGGAAATTATTAAGGGTGGGTTAAATGGGGAAGAATATACATTTTCTTAGAGAAGTAAAATCCTGAAAAACTCAAAGGGGTATTTTTGCATTTCAGGGTGCATCTGCCAGTTGTTCCTATTTCAGCCCTGGGTATTTCTTTTCCATTCCATCTGTGGAAATGTTATAGTCACAGAGGAAGATTCAGAGTGATCCTCATCCAAAGGTCCATATATCTGTTTTCTATAGCATAAATGAACCATCCTCTGAGAAGAAAACAAAACAAAACAAAACAAAACAAAACAAAACAAGGTTAGTTTGTCTGGTGGAACACTGTGAGTTTTGACCACCAGAAAAATATCTTTAATATGGCCAGACCCTGGACTTTTGCAATCAAAAAATGAAATGGCTTTAATATGGTGGTGATGTAAAGATAGAAGCAGGGAAAATGGAAAATGTGCAGCTGGAAATGAAGAATGAGAGAAGTTTCCTCATTATTGGCTCAAAACACAAATTGTTATGTTCCTTTGGGAGTTGCCAGAGCAGAACTGGGGAAAAAAGTATGACAGCAAAGGTATAAAGCAGGAGAGAGTTTTGGGGGTGATGGAATTGCTGGAATCCAACTTGAAGCGGTGGATACATTAATCTTGCCTATGTCAAAATTCATGTAACCACGCACCAGAAAGAAAGAAAGAGAAAAAGAAAAAGAAGTGAATTTTAATGCATACAAATTAAAAATATAATAAACATCAATTTAAAGCCCAAACGTTCTAAACATCATGGTTGTCAGTTGTATCGCCAATGTTCAAGAATTTTTGAATGGATCGCTAAGTAAATAAATGGACGGATGAAACCATGAGTTAACAGAATTATTAATATTTTTATTTATTATTATTTTATTTATTATTTTATTTTTTAAAAAGATTTTATTTATTTACTTATTTGACAGAAAGAGAGACAGCGAGAGCAGGAACACAAGCAGGAGAAGTGCTCAGCTTCCCGCTGAACAGGGAGCCCGATGTGGAGCTCCATCCCAGGACCCTGGGATCATGACCTGAGCCAAAGGCAGACGCTTAACAACTGAGCCACCAAGGCACCCCCAGAGTTATTATTTTAAACGTGAAGATAGAGTAAATTATTGAAACATGTATTTTAAAATATACTAAATAAAAAGATAAAATTTATGTTTTAAGAAGAGGGCATTTTGGGAGAGGAGGGAGTCATGCATGACTGGAAGGGGACATACAGGTTTTTTGGGATGCTGAGACATTATAGGTTTTATTCTGGCTGCTGGTTACACAGATGTGTTTGGTTTGTGAAAATTCATCTGGCTGTGCATTTGTGATCTGTGCTCTTTTTTCAATGTATGTTATACTTCCATAAAACATTTTAAAAAGCAAATTAATTTCAAAGTCTATCCTATCTTTAAAACCATACTACAAATGCCTTTTACAATTCAGTTGTAGGATAAAATTGCCTCTCCTGATAAACCAGTGTGTTTTCTTTCTTTCCCCCCCACCCCCTACACCAGCTAATGAGAATTAAGTAATCCATCATTTCTCCTTTCTGCTTTGGTTGCAACAGGGATCTGGGTAGGATCTTCTTCTCAGCTCTAGGACCTCACTTATTCTGCCGGTCTATTTTTACCTTACCCCCGTCCCCATGCATGACTTTTAACTCTGCAGTTCTATTTTAATGATGTTATTATATATACATATGCCTTATATTATAAGCCAGTTCCAAATGCCTTTTGGGAGTAGATTGAGTATAAATCATAAGCTCAAATAAGAATGTACATTCTTATTTTAAGAGATTTACAAGCAAGCTTTAAAAGAAAAGAAAGGAAAAAAAACCCTCTTTGCATTAAAATGAAATGCTACTGATCACTAGTTCTTCAATGTAGCACAATCTTGATTGTGCACTGAGGGAGAGCAGGTACCGATCTTTTCTAGATGAATACAGAGAATGGTAACATGAAGTCCAAGCTTATATCCAAGGATGTTGAAAAACATGTTATAGGTGCCTAAGTATAGAGAGAAAGTTAAAAGAAAACTCCTAGGTAGGAGAGGAACAATTCAGACCTTAGACTTTGGAGCTCAGTATTAAAAAAAAAAAATAGCAGTCGAGTCTGATTTCATACATGAACTTTGCTAACTTAGAAGAAAATGAAGAGACTAGCAAAAGAATCTAAAACAAACATAGCCATTTGCTCATGCCTGATAACTGGATTTTCCAGTTACGAAATTCATTTCATTTTCAGTTTTCAAGCATACCGAGAATGGTCCCTTGTAGGTTGAATCCACACCTCAATACACTGATATAGAGTTTGCCTTTTTGGAAGAAAAACAAAAAAAGTATTAGGACTGATGCAATAAAGTCCAAGCCCTGTGTGGTCTGGGCTATCCTGAAGCTGAAATGATAGAAATTTAAACCAGGAGATTCTTTAGGGATTGCCAGAGCCAAAAATCCTCCAAGACATTCCTATCCTTTCATGGTGGGTTACAGTTTCTTCTACTCAGTTTTAGGAAATCACCTTTAAAGCTTATCTGTGTTCTCATATGAAGATTGGGAAACTTAATCTTCAAATTCATCTAAAATATAGTGTCATAAAAAAAGCTAACTAAATATAACTCTACCTGGCAAATGAGAGAAAACAAAGAGAGAGAGAGAGAGAGAGAGAAGGTCTTTGGAACATATTCCAAAATCTAGATGGTGCCAGGGTTGTACTTAAAATAATGAAAAAAGATCTGATGTTTCTCTCACTTTGTTGTTTCACTAGAATTCAGTGCGGTTTCTTAAGCTAAAGAAGTGCCAAGTACACAGCATTCACCCAGAGTGGATACTACCTGGTATCTTCAAATGCTTTGAATTTTATGAAACTGAATATCCCTTTGGAGGGGGTGATGTCAATTGTACCCAAAGATTAGTGGTTAGAGTAGCATTGCCAAACATCTCCAGAAAAAGTATACTTATTAATTATCCCCACATGTGGGACCAGTGCCCAAGGTTTATAAATATCAGAAATGTGTCACAAGTAAAATCACATTTAGCTGCATCTTTTTGATTAGTTGAGATTCAAGAGAAATGTCAATGGAGTTTTGAGGGCCTTATGTTTTAAAATTTATTCTGAGAATCAGGTGGGAGAGTGAAATTATTCAATTACATGTTCATAAAACGTTGTGAAGGAACGATTCCAGTTAGAATAGGGTATACCATTCCCTGGACTAGTTTCCTAAGGGCAGAGAGAAACAAGGGTCGGGGAGGGGAGGAGGCCAGGGAAACAGGGAGGGGGAGGAGAGTTCAGAAGAGGGCTATTCGATGAAGGCCCAAGGAACTAACCTGTGGGCAGTGTATGGCTTAGGTCAAATCACTGCAGCCCATTTCAGGTTCATTAAGCAGATAAAGTTTCTTTATTGCATTACTGATATTGCTGGATTTTACAATTTCTCACGGAATGCTACTCTTCTACAGAACAACTACTTCAATGAGAATTCTTCGGCTCTCTAGATCCTAGACTGTCTTTTTCTTTCTTCACCTTGAGTAGAGAATTTAAAGAAGAAAATTAAAGAAAAATCTTCGATGATTTTCCTAAGAAACATTCCTAACAGACCACAGTAATCTTGAAATTTGTACACGCACTCAAACAAAGGGCTGCTGCAAACCCTTCCTACAACGACCCTTGTTTTATCCTCGGGGATAAAAACCAAAAAAAAAAAAAAAAAGGCTTATTTTAATTAAGAAAAAGATTGTTCTGCTTTGGCCATGCAAGGGCATAGTATGCTGCTATTAAAACATGATGTTCTTCTTGCTTTAAAATGACATGGCCAAATATATAGAGTCGATGGCTTACTGAAGAAATGAGATGCTAGAATGAACTATGCCAAAACAGAGCAGTTGTTTTGGTACTTGGTGGTGGGGTATTTCTTTCTGTGCTCCATCATGTCTGGCTTTTCAAAATTATTGAATGAGTTTCTTTTCTTTTTGACTAACATCGTTTTGAAAAGTAGCCTTGCGGTTTTGATTTTGGTACTTTTCAGTTCATTGGTATAAGGATGTTATTAGCTATCTTTTGTAATGATGTAATATGGATAAGCTGTCCTTATTTTTAATTTGAATTTCCTGTAGCTTAAAATGGTTTTTCTTACAGTTACAATGTTCCCATATGAAGTTTTCTTCCTGGGGCTACATCTTACCTGCTCAGACTTTGTATGTTGCTTTGATAGTTTGCTGACTGAAAACATACGCTCCATCAATTTCAGCAAGGTGGCAGCGAGTTTCTTTAGCAGAATCACTTTTCAGATTCAACTGTAAAATTAATGTGGGGCTCCCATGCATTTATGAAAAAAGAATATTATTTTTATTTTTCTAAGATATTTATTTATTTATTTAGAGAGAACGCACGAGTAGGGAGGGACAGAGGGAGAAGGAGAGAGAAAACCCCACACAGATTCCACGCTGAGCATGGAGCCCAATGCAGGGCTCAATCTCACCACCCTGAGATCATGACCTGCTGAAATCAAGAGTCAGTCACTTTGTAAGAGACTAACTCACCTAGGTGCCCCAAAGGATATTATTTTTAAACCAAGAGCACATAGATTATAGTTAAGATAATATACTTGAAAGCAATACCAAAATCACTGTCTGTTAGTATATACTGACCAAATAAACAAACTTATAAGATTTCCACAGTCAGTTCTTCTGAGAAATTAGCTGAATTACTCAGTAGTTCCTACCATATTGAATAAACTCTAGGTAGATTACAATGAATGTCAGTGAAGTTTGTTTTTCTTTTCATATTCTGCTTTGTCAGGCATTAACTGTGAAAATTACATGTTAGAAAAGGTTAATTCTGAAGACTATTCTACTTTGCATGAGTACGTTACTAAAGGAATTATTTAATTATGGTTTTCACTGCAAATTTTAAAATAAAACAAGAAATTCTCTCTTGGTGGCTAATGGATTTATGATTTATAATAACGAACATCGATTTATGTAAGGGCTTAGAAAGTACTCATGCTGCCATTTCCAGGAGACTTATCCTTTCCTCTTATCTGGAAATTTGAATGAATATACCCTTTCAATAAATACTTGCACATGGAAAGTCCCCTTTCCTATTGACTAAACTGGAAAAGGCTTGAATTTTGCAGAAGGGATGCTTACCTGGATACAACATGGATTAATAGATTCTTTTTAAATGCTGTGAAGAAGTTAACATGCTCCTCAGAGTTTGTCATGTGATTCTACAGGATGTTAACAGCTGTTTGTGCAAACAGAATACCATGGTCAAAGTAAGTTTGAAAAATCCCAAGTTAGAGTTGAACACGGTTTATTATTATTATTTTTTTTTGCTACAAGACTTTTCAAAGAACTTAATATGACAATGTTGACTTTTAAATTCCAAGAAGAAAATATAGAATGCAGCATTTTCCCCAACTTGTCTGATCAAGTAACCCTTACAGGTTAGTGTTCTAAAAACATACTGTGAAAAACACTAAGTCAAGACATATTTGCAAGTTTAAATAAAGTCTCTTTTCCCCTATTCATTTTATTTTGCCTTAGAGACATCTGGCTTCTGATGCTCTGTATATTTTATATTATCACTTTGACACCTCCCAAACAAATGCCTTCTATAATCTGCTAAAGACAGAGAGCACAATAAGCAATATTTACATTTTCTCCAGTATCAAATCTTACAGAATCTTAATAGCTCCCTAAGTTCTTTTTTTAAGTTAAATATATGTAATCATATAGAGTTTATACCTAAGATAAAGTTGAATATTTATAAGATAATTAGTAGAGTATGTTTTTCTAACAAAGTAAATGTCAAATTTCCAATAAATGAGGGAAAATTATCAAAAGGAACACATCTGTTAATGGATATATACCTGTAAAATAAGCCAAAGAAAAGAAACAAAGCTTGGGGAAAGATATTTGAAAAATAATTATTTCTGTCTCAACCTTCTTGACTTGGATAAATCCAAAAAGAAATCCAGAGATTATAACCATGTGATTATTTTTCATTTCAAGGACATCCAAACTGTTTCCAGCTATCTGCAGGGTGCCAGATGTATAAACAGCACCATGTTAAAAATAAAATAGTGGCTTCAGTAAGAAGTACTTCTGTATTGACTACTGAGACCTAGAATTATAGATCAAAATATACCTTAAGGGTTAAAGTACATCAGCAGAATTTTTTAACTACCGGGTTTCTGAATATAGTACGCCGAGTCAGCAGGTGTAAGAAAAGATCATGATAATTGGTAGATATAAAAATATAATATGGTGAAATAGAATAGAGAGCCTGGAAATAGGCCTACATAAATATAGTTAACTGGTCTTTGACAAAGGAGCAAAGTCAATGCCATGGAGAAAAGATAGTCTTTTCAACAAATGGTGGTGCAGCAACTGGACATCCACATGCAAAAAAATGAATCTAGACATAGACCTTACCCCCTTCACAAAAATTAACTCAAAATGAATCACAGTCCTAAATAAATAAATAAATAAATAAATAAATAAATAAATAAAATCATAGACCTACATGTAAAATGCAAAACTATGAAACTCCCAGAAAATAACACAGGAGACTACCTAAGTGACTTCAGATTTGGAGGTGACTTTTTAGATACAACACCAAGGGCACAATCCATGGAAGAAAGCATGAATAGCTAGATTTCATTACAATTAAAACTTTCTGCTCTGCAAAAGACATCGTCAAGAGAATAATAAGACAAACCACAGACTGGGAGAATATATTTGCAAGTGACATATCTGATAAAGGACGGTTATCCAAAATATACAAAGAACTTGAAACTCAATAATAAGAAAACAATCCAATTAAAAAATAGGTCAAAGACCTTAATGGACACCTCACCAAAGAAGATATACAGATGGCAAATAAGCATATGAAAATATGTTTCATATCATATATTATCATGGAACATGCAAATTAAAATGAGATACCACCACACATCTATTAGAATGGCCAAAATCTGGAACTCTGACAACACCACATGTTGGCAAGTATCTAGGGCAACAGCAACTCTCATTCATTGCTGGTGGGAATGCAAAATGGTACAGCCATTTTGAAAGACAGTTTGGTAGTTTCTTACAAAACTAAACATACACTTACCATAAGATCCAGCAATTGTGCTCCTTGGTATTTACCCACAAATGTTGAAAATGTATGACCATAGAAAAACATGGATATTTATAGCAACACTATTCATAATGAACAAAACTTAGAAGCAACCAAGATGTCCTTCAGTAGGTGAATGGATAAATAAATTGTGGTATATCCAGACAATGGAATATTATTCAGCACTAAAAATAAATGAATTATCAAGCCATGAAAAGACATGGAGGAAAGTTAAATGCATTTATTAAGAGAAAGAAGCCAATCTGAAAAGGTTAATACTGTATGATTCCACATATATGATATTCTGGAAAAAAGCAAAACTATGGAGACAGTAAAAAGATCAGTGGTTGCCAGGGATTACTGGGAAGGAAGGATGAATAAGTAGAGACAAAGGATTTTTAGGGCAGTGAAACTACTCTGTATGATACAAATGTGGATACATTTGTCCAAACCCATAAAAGGTATAATGCCAAGAGTGAATCCTAATGTAAACTATAGACTTCGGGTGGTAATGATGTGTCAATGTATGTTCATCAGTTGTTATAAATGTATCACTGTGGTGGTGGGTGTTGATAACAGGGAAGGCATTATATGAATGGGGGCAGGATGCATATGGGAAATCTCTGTACCTCCCACTCAATTTCCCTATTATCCTAAAACTGCTATAAATAATAAAGCCTATTAAAAAAAAGTAAATCAAATTTAAATATATAATAGTGTTAAATGATTAAAATATCTAGGTATCTTTATTCTCTACTTTACACGGAGTAGTGGAAATGTATTGATCCCCTACTATCTTTTTTTTTTTTCTTTTCTGGCAACAGCCTCTACTTTTTTTATTTGATACAAACCAATCATTACATCTCAAGCCAGAGTGGTAGGTTCAGGGATGGGCATGTGACTTAAGCAGTTCAACTAGAGTAAATCTCAGGATTTTTGAGGAATCCCAAAAGGATTCTCATACTTTCTTCCTAAACTTGAACATGAGAAGTTTTGAAGCTGGAGCTGCCATCCTGATACAGCTGAAATGCTAAGGGCCAACATGTAGTGGCTCAAAATAAAGCCAGCCTGGATGATAACAGAATAGTGAAAGAGGAAATGCGGGTACCAGTTGCATAGTTTGAGTTCTGAATTGAGCTGTAAGTGGAACCAGTCCCTCTCCTGAACTTTCCAATTGCCAGAGCAAATTAGTTCCTTTTCTTGAGCTGGTTTTAGTTGGATTTTCATTTGTTTATCACTAAATGATACATGAGAGTTAAAGTCATTCTATTTTTTTTTTTCCAGCAAGGTTGATTCCCAAACATATAAATCTGTCCAAGCATGCATATTGGAGAACTTTCTGCTCAGATTAGTTAAAACTGTTTCATAGTGCAAACTTTCATATATATACCACAGTAGCATTAGTAAGAGGTTTATACTTCTGATCAACCAATGCGGAATTGAGGAATAGAACTATTCAGGGGAGAAGTTAACTAGAACATACTTCCTTATCCTTCCCTATAATTTTGAGCTGAGCTCTGTGTTTGAGAATTATTAGGGGGAAGTCATGTTTTGGTCAAGGCCTTCAGTAAGTTTGTTTTTCTGCTTTCTCCCATGCTATGATTATGACATGGCAACAGAAGAGCAGCATCCCTGGATAGGGGGACCCTTTAAACTTTTGGATTAAAAAATGCTAGTGTTCCCAAGCTTCAATCTTTAATCATGAGACTTAAGCTAAAAGATGCTTCTGATAACTTCCACATCATGCCTATAGAGACTGACCTGGGCTTCTGTGAAGGATTTTGGGGAGAAACCACTTGTGGCTGCCTCCTCATGGGAGCCCCAACCTTGAGTTTGACAGTGAGGAAAACATTATTATAGAAATAGTATTGTTTAGCCAAGATTTCATGCACTACTTCATATTCCCCAGCTTCCCATGCAGTTCAGTTAGAACCACATGACTAGTTTTAGCCAAAGGGCCATAAGCAGAAGTAATGTATACCATTTCTGGACAAAACTGAAGTGTCCCTGTCACTGCTCTCTTCCTAAGCTACTGCATCCTTAGAAGCCATATTTTGAGATGACAGCATCACAATATAGGACCATTTGTCAGTTTAAGTCACTGAGAAATGGTGTTGACTATATCCACTTGTTCACTAGGGTTAGACGTACAGTGAGAACAACAGATACAATTTCGTTGTGTGGAGCCACTGAATATTCAGTATTAGTTTGTTTTGCAGCATGCCCTGGCCTACACTGACTAATACATCAATGTGGAAAGAAGAACAATGTGCTGTATGAAGGTGTATCCTCCATCCTCAAGGCCTAAACTCTAGAAATCTCCATTTTACTGGGAAAGAAACACAAAGGGTGAGAGGTATGAGATTGCCCTGAAACTCTAAATGGGACTTTTAAAGTACATGCAAACCCTTGCCCTGATAGGAAAGTGAGAAGGAAGGGTGGGAAATGGAAAATCCATTGGAAAGGCAGGTTTTTCCTATACAAAAATTTAGAGCCAGAGCTGCAGGCCTCGGGGCCCGTATCTAACTGAAGTTCAAGTACACTAGTATCTTTTTGAATTCTTCAGAATTCAAGAACTGGTAACACACAGGCTTATTTAGCTTAGCCAGCACAGTGTTTTTTAAACGGAATTAAATTTTCCAACATTTAAGACTCTGGAGAGTTCACACAAAAATCAGAATTTCCAGCTTCTCATGAAAGGTGAGACAAGGTAACTCTGAGCCCACATTCTGCCCTGGGAACCACTGATGAGCAGAGGCATGGGCTGCTCCTTTAAGGGTGCAATATGCTTTCCCTTATCCCTACTGCAAGTGCCACTCATAGGCTACCACCTGGCTCATAAAGGTATTTGAGTTCATGACTTTTAAACATACCCTCTAGGACATAATTCTCCAATTTGGATGGGTTAGCCTGGTGATGGGTATTAGAGAGCGCACGTTCTGCATGGAGCACTGGGTGTTATGCACAAACAATAAATCATGGAACACTACATCAAAAACTAATGATGTGATGTATGGTGATTAACATAACATGATAATAAAAAAAAAAAAAAAAGAAAAGAAAAGAAAAAAAAAATTACCAGGCAATTTTGGCAGGCACATTAGAGCTCTTAAGTTGTCACTAGAGTATCCCTAATGCGCCACAGAAGTAAATCATTAAAAGGTATCCGGAGTCTTGAAAGGGTTAAGACTCATAGACAATGTTTGTGACTTACTCCCAGAGTGGTTTATATACTGCGATAATGTGGCTCAAACTGCGATGTGTCCATGGGAGTTATTTGCATTCTCTATTGTTCCCAGGTGCTGGAGCTGTCCTCCACATCCCATAGGCTGGGCAACATGGAGACCATGTCTGAGGCTTTTGCCCAGCCTCCTGGAGTAAACGCACCCGACATGCACGGTCAGATATCTGCATCAGCTGAGTGGATTACCCTCACTTTTCAATTATGTGACCTAATTCTCTTTCTCTTCATGAATGAAAGAGAATAATATTCTTTATATAATTCATAAAATGATAAAGCCTTAAATAAATTGTACTTGCCATTCATGAAAAAATCCAAATACTTGCCTTAATAGTGAATGGAAACCAAGTATTTTTAACTAGAGCCAGTATATTTAAATAATTTTCCTGAAGAAAAATAAACCAGAAGAGGATAAAATGTTGAAAATGTATTTCTTTCAGTCATTATTTTGCCTAGTAAAATCACAAAGCACTTAAAAAAAGGTCTAGCTAGCTTCAGAATTTGTATTTATTTTTTCCAGGATGAGAGTAATTTGAAATACAGAGTGTACTTCTGTTTGCCAAACAGATAAGTGTAGGCAGCAATATTTTTATATAATACTGATATTAGGATAACTGTGAAACGAAACAGTATAACTATGGTAAATTACTTGACAATTTCAAGAAAACTGCTCTGAGTGTTAGAGGAGACGCACAGATAAACAGCTGAAGGTTTTGAGATAAGCTGCAGAGTGATGCGTATTCACACAAATGATTAACTGAAGGGTATTTTATTGGCCTAAGTAATAAGATAGAAATGATGATAGGGTAAACTACTGGGAATACCAAGGGGTGTTCTCCCTTTCTCTTTTTCTCTTGTTTTTTAAATTTTTTTTCTCTTTTTAAGATTGAAGTATAGTTGACACACAATGTTACATTAGTTTCAGGTGTACAACATAGCGGTTCGACAAGTCTATATATATGTGAGGCTCTGCTCACCACGAGTGTAGCCACCATCTGTCACCATACAATACTATTACAATAAGGTGTGCTCTCTTTTTAAGGGCAAGGAATATGACAGTAGGGCAGAGTTAGAAGGAAGATATGAGATTGAAAGAAACCCTAAACACGGAGGTCCCAGTCAGATGATGAGGGAAGTAATTTTCAAAACCAGGATTGTATTTCTTTTCAGGAGTGAGTCAACAGATACCAATGGAATATATTATTTTTAAGGACAAACTGGGGCGTGGTAATAACTTATTAAACTAATGATGTTTCTTTCCCTACCTTCACCCTGGCCTAAGCAGATGTCCAATGTTTTCCTAGCACTGTGGTGCTGAAAGAAGCTTAGCCATCACCACCGGGCTGGGTCACTTGATTTTATAGATGAGACAAAGGAGGCCATGGGGCTAATAAACGGCAAGAAAAAGATTAGTGTACTGGTTCCCAGCTCCAAACATAGTGTTGCTTATATTATAGTGGACCACCAGCTTTTTGCCTTAAGCCACTATTAAAAGAATACCAAGTAATACCCTTGATTGATTTACTGCTCAGCTGACAATTCTACCTTCTAGATCTCAAGAAACTACACAAAAAAGTATCTTATAGTTTGAAAGCATCTTACACTGCTTGGTATTTTATTTAATTGCCAAAATAATGATCTCAGGTGAATGTACACACTTACTTATCACTTCAGACACTGCAAACTATTATCCATATAAGAAAATTTTACTATGAAGTAATTACCATATATCCACGAAGTTTGGGGGACTTCATTTATGATTACATAAGTGTGTATAATTAAGTCTGTGTATTCAATCTAAAAGTAACTTTAGATTGCTTATGTTTTCACATCTTTAGACTCTCAGAGATCTCTAGCGATTTATTTTCAGATGAACATTTGCATTTGAAATGCTTTCTGTTGGAGAATGTAAAATGCAGGTTGGTTACCAGAAAACCAGAAGCATTTACAACAGAGCCTGGCAATGCAGGGACTGTGGCATGGCTACTGGCAGTGGGTTGCCCCAGAGTATCTTTAATATATTGCATTTTAAAAAGCAGCTTCATGATATTCCAGACTAAAGACTAATTGGAGCTGGCAATTAAATACAATAGATCCTGTACATTGGTGGGAAAACTGGCAAAATTTGAAGATGAATTGTGGATTAGACAATAGTATTATATCACTTCTAAATTCTTAACATGATAGTTTTTCTGAGGTTAGGTAAGAAACTATTATTGTACTTTGGAAATACTAAATTATTTAGAAGTAAAGGGGTATCATGTACACAGCTTACTGTGAATTGTTAATATATAATATATAATGTGTATATATATGCATAAATATATATTTTATACTCCCATACATATAAGTGGATAGAGGTATATATATAATCTGGTAGATGTTTATCAGAGTTCTCGCCACTATTTTTGCAACTTTTCCGTAAGATTGTGATTATATTAAAACAAAAATTTAGGGTTTTGAAAAGCAGCTTCATGAACCCATTTTATTTTCACCTCAAATTATCTTTGTGCAGGCATTCCTTGTTTGTTAGTGCTGTTCTGTTTTCCATATTTGTTGACATGGTACCTACAATTGCCTGCTAACACACTTCTAAACCCAGCTGCGAAATGTGCTATAAGTCATGTCAGTGGTACAATAAAAAAAGATCAAAAGTGGGGAGTAGCATGGAAATGCATTTTTCAACTTGCAAATGAAGGTGGGAAGGCAGAGAATGCGGACTTTTTAAATAGACACTGAGCGTATAATCTTTTTCACCACGTAAAAATTCTTGGTATTTTCCCCCAACATATAACCAAAAAGTGACCTGCAGCCATTTGCTGTCAGAAAGATATTGGTGTTATACTGTGTATAGCAATGTAGACAGATAGGAACAAAAATGTGTGAAGGTTCTTAAGTGCGCTATCTGAAAGTGAGGTTGGTTGGGGCTGGATTTTAATATACTTACCCCAGTTATCTTCACTTTTACAGTAACAGTGATGGCAACTGACTGTAATTATCTTTCAAGGACTGAACTGGTCTAAGAAATATTCTTCTAGCGTGTCACACACTGTTGATATTAAACTGGCGACATGAGAAACCATCTGGAAAAAATCTGGGCATAAGGAAGTTTAGGGGATCTAATCCAAGCGAGGTTTTGGCTGATTTACTTTAGTTCACTCAAATCTCATTTAATAACGTGAAATAATACACATGGAAAAAGGAAAGAAAAATGCTATCCTTCGTTCCAAGGTTGATTAAATGGAATCATATGCAAGGAAAACAGTTAAAGGATCCCCTCATCCGCACCCCTGCTTTCATTGATCATTTCATTTTCCCTGCTAGTAAGACAATGTGTTATATCCATGTCTTTCAAACTACATTTTTAAAAGGTTTTTACAGGCATGTATTTCCTGCAAAGCACCAGCAGAAGTGTGCAATAAAATATATTATTTTATTTCTCTAATCAATCCCTACCACACTCTATTAACTCGTTTATCCTGCTAAGAAACTGCATTTTTTCTTTTAAACTTAAAAAAAGATTTTCACAGCCATCTACTTAAGTGAAATATACACGTTAACCCTTTTTAAATACTTTAAATGCCAAGATAATTTATAGTCTTCCTTTTAAGATGGTTTGCTACATATTCTGTCTTTTTATGTCAAATGCTTACTAAGCTGACATGAAATCCGAACGCAAGCATGAAGAACAGGTAGACTTCTAGAGATCAGTCATTTTGAGGCCATGAAGGAGCAAATGACGTAGGCAGCATGATGCCACTGGACCGGCTGTGAGCAGCCTGGACAAGATATAAGTAAGGCTCAGAGAAAAAGAGGCATCTTCTAGCTTCCGAGGGTCAGAAATCTTGGGCGACAAGGAGAGGAGGAGTCCATGGCCAGCTAGACCAAAATCTCTCAGCCTTCTCCATGTTCTCTGATTAACATGGATACCAAGACATGAAAAGTACCTCTTTCTAACTCTCCTGTTAACAACCAGTCCGTAAGTGATATTATTTTTCAGGTCGCCAACAGGCCACCCCCGCCTAGGAATCAGCATTTGTGCACAGAGGCATGTATACGTGTATGTTCGGCACATCCTACTTGCTGGCCCGTCAGAGCAGTGGCAGTAAAGGTAAGCTGCTGATTCTCTTTCCTGAGTTCCTGTCTTCACCAGGATGCTCTATTCTGATCAAACTATGTGTGTTTCTACCCAAATATAACATGCATTATGGTATATTCTTAGCCTCTCTCTGTCACTGGCTTTCACTAGCTGCATCCCAATGCATCTACTTCCTTTTTAAGACCCTTTCCCCAAATTAGGCTGACTCATCTTATTTTATTCAACACAATTCAAAGAACTTATTTTGATCTCTACCATGACGATAATTTGCATCAGAGAACTTATAGATAAAATGCCAACTTGACATCAGCCTTGCTCTGGAGCTATTTTTTTTTTTTTTAAGCACTGCTTCATTAAGGTCTACCTTAAATAACATCTCAATGATTAAAGGTCTCAGAAAACTTGCTATTGCTTAAAACATTTAGAAGGAAATAAATCACATTTATGTCCAGAAAGTATGGTGATGAACTCTAATAAGCCTATAATACACACACACACACACAAACTCTCTTCCAGGACTGATTCTCTTTTTGCCGTGCATCTATCATATAACAGAAAGGGATATTTTGGAATCTCTGTGCTCGAATCTAGTTAAAAAAATATTTGGAGACCTGGAAAGTTTAAGTGCTTATAATCATAGCTGCTGGCAAGAAATGTGGTGGAAAATGGGACTTTTCATACTAATTAACTCTGTATTTACACATGGGTTTCATTTTCCACATCACATGCTTATATGAAGGCCCCACATCATAAAGGGGTCCGGATCCCATCAGAGATGAAGACAGCTGTCAAAGCCTAATGCAGTTACTTCAATATGGATAGAACTAGAAATATACCAAAAACTGGGGCTGGGGAGGGGGGTGGATGTGGGGCCGTGATAGAGCAGACAGCCGTGAATAGTAGATACAGTGATGCAGTCGATAGTAACAACGGAAATGATTATGAAAACGTGAAAAGCATTTTAAATTCTTTATAAGAACAAGTTGCCTATCTGTACTAAAAATCTTTTTTTCTATATTCAAAGCTTCATTATGACTATCTCATTTCCAATGGGAAGAAATGGGCTGGTCCCTTCCAGGAATAAGTCAGATCTGACTTTTATGCTGATTCGGCATAATCTTGACACACAAAGCAGTGAAGACTTTTCTGCCAGGAAAAAGTACATGCATAATTGTTGGGAGCTACTAAATAGTCTCTTGTTCAACATGGGGTGTCAAGCAGAGATGCTGCAGTAGCTCAGATAAAACAGCAGTGTGCTCTGTTCTTATTTTAATTCCCTCAGCATCCCCCAGAGTTCATATGGCTACAGAAGAAAAAACAGCAGCTTTTCACCACAGTACAGCTTGTCTAATGATAATTACTGATAAATAACTTAGCATAAGATAACAAAAGCCAAAGGCACTGTCTAAAAATTCCACCCAAATCTTTTTGCTCCTTCTCAATGCATTTCATTTATTCATTGATTCCGTGATTCATTTATTTAAAACATTTGTTTGATTTTCACAAAGGATAAGAGGCAATACCCTATTTGGGGCAGATGCGGTACAAAAGGTGCTGAGGTTAGGGAACACAGGACAGTATTTAATTTACTCTAGTGGTACTGAGCAACACAGAGAACTTCTCATAAGGCCTAAGCCTGAAACCACTCCACCTAGTCAGACTCAGCCCAAAATGTGAAACTTAAGTATTAGGTAGGCACAATGACAACCTCATTACAATTTTTGCCAGCACAGTTTCAAAGGCTGAACAAATGTACCAATGCTGGAAAAAAGATTTTCTCTTATCTTTCTGGTTCACTTTTCACATGTTGTTGGGAAATGGCAAAGCTGATTGCATAATTCATGCTTATTCCAATCAAATACAAAATGAGAGTAAGCCTGTTTTACCAACACTTTGAAGAATAAGGATATTCAGACAAAGAAGATGAAGGTGCTATAAATGGACTCTGAAGAAAATGATTGCACTGACTTCCCCTTAGAACACTCACTGCCTCCATGTTGGGAGGACCAACCTCTGGTGTTCCCTAAGTACACTGAAAGTATCACAGCACTTACTATGCCAAGTCCTCTTAGGACCCTTAAACTTTCTTCTTTTTTTGGTGGATAATTTAAATAAGAGCTAATTTGTGGCCTTTTAGATCTAGCCATCTTGAAAAAAGTTTACTTTGATCATTTGGCTTATTCCTCACTCTCTGTCCAACCAATTCACCTTCTGTTTTAAACATAAACCAGACTCACTTAAAGCAAAATTACTTGTCTAAGAACAACAACAACAAAAAATACTGACACATCCAGAAAGACCATTCCATCTTGCCTGAGCAGGTCATATTTTAAAGGACAGCATCTAGCACTAGCATTATATTTTTTCCTTTTGATTAATTGTCATCATTATCATATGTTGATATATGAAAGATGAAGAAATTCATTAATTCAATCTTATTTAATGTACTAGTATCTTATAAAATAATTTTTATTTTCCTTACATTATAGATGAAGGACCTAAGAATCAGAGAGATTAGGAAATTCACCTAAACGAATTCAGGTAGTTGACTGGGAGAGTTGGAAGTCAAACTTGGGCCTCCTAATTTTATTCCAACACACAATAATTTTATTCCAACACATTTATTGTGGAATAAATAAAGGTGGAACTCACCTTTCAGAGTTATTCAGCCAGCTACAAAGTAGGAGAATAGGCATAAATGGTAAGATAAACTGGTTGTCCTTCTAAACTCTGGGAGGCTTCCACTGCCAACCATTTCTTCAGCCAAAAGTCTTGGAATTTGAGGCAGAAAATGACTTGCATTATGCCTGTGGTGTCTTTAATTTTGATAAATTAAGTTAAAGCTATTGGAGTTTGAGTATGATAAACTATCATATCCCTCCAACTTCCAAGCTATGAGTCAACTGAAAAATATATGCAAGAGTCAGATAGGGAATAGAGTATTAGCTTTCTTATTGGGAAGACTGAACTGGAAGATGAAACTTTGACATAAGGTCAAAGTCTTTCTATCCATTGACTCATGTTTTAGCTTGGCAACCACAGGTGCCAAGAACTGGGTTTGCAAGATAGACACTTAAGCAGCGAACTTCATGGAAAATGTGATCTGCCTCACTCCTTATCAAGCACTGTACGCCCAAGAGGATGGACTTCATATGAGCAGTGACCCCTTAACACATTGATTTCACTCAACAAACAAACAAGGACTTTTGGATGTCAGCCTCTTGCCATTAAACTAATTATTTCTCTTCCGAGGAGAGAAGCCAGAGAATGAGAGACTTCAGTGTTTGTCCCTAATTCTTCTAAGAGTGGGCAGAAGTTCTCATGGGGTGGCAAGAATGTAGGAAATGGGTGAAAAGATAGAGCAGATAGTCTCTCTGCAAATAAAAGTCTACTTCTAAATGAGATTGCTGTTTTCATCATTTTAATTAAAAAGTAACATCAATAGTGTTGTATGGTGACAGAGGGTAGCTACACTTGGAGTGAACATAGCATAGTGGATAGACTTGTTGAATCACTATACTGAATGCCTGAAACTAATGTAACATTGTATGGCAACTATACTTCAATTAAAAAAAAATCAACATTTGTTTGATACAGTTAGTGATCTTAACCAAGAGAAAGATTTAATTAGGACTATTATTTATTTGATAGTTTTATTCACTATTGCAACCAAGTAGCTCTGAGCTCTTACTCACCCCTCATCCACATGTGACACAGTCTGAGAATACTTTGTGCATTACATGAAAAGACAAATGTGTTCCTAGTCTCATACTGAATGATTTGGCTAGAGCATCTAAAATTATTGTAATATTTGCAATAATTCATATATATATATTTATATCTCAAAGAAATAATGCTATAAGATCTTCAGTAACATTATTTGTGTAGGAAAAAATTTCAGGCCCAGAGTTGGAATTCACTGGACTGCCTGAAGTTTCCTAACCAAAACTTCTTGAGGTCAGCCAATAGAAGAAAGAGATATGTTGCCATAGAACATATTTCCTATGCTCTTTTCAGATTTGGGTGAAACCCCAAAAGATGAGGAAAAAGAAAAGAAATAGCACATTTGAATGAAACTACCACATCTTTCAATGATGCTGAAAGAACTCCCTTCATGAAGATGTGGGTGAGGGGAACTCCAGCATCTTTGGAAAGAGTTTTAGTGACTGTTCTCTGTCAGCCAGGGTGGAACAAAGAAGATATGCCTCATGATTTCCAGGCAGAAGGGAAGATGCTGGGGTGGCATGGCCCACATATTGGTAGTTAGGCAGCTGAGGCAGAATGGCATGGAGAGCCCCATGGGCAACAGTGCAGCAAGGTAATCAGAATGGAATGACTCCCCAGCATCTTTGGTAGTTGATAGAATGGTCCTAAGCTCTTTTAGAACCAACATACATGGGCAGCCTATGACAGTCTTGCTTGCTTTGTGTCAGGATCTAAGGAATTTCAACTGATACAGTAGAATAACCTTGAGCATATTACTTGATTCATGATTCTTCTCATTTTTTTATATCTTAATTATGCTCACCACATAGAATTGGTTAAAGAGTGCATGAGATATTTGAATACAGCCTTGCAGAGTGCCCAGCACATAGTAGGCAGGCACACATTAAGTGATTACTGTATGAGCCCATCCCAACTAAAAGTGCTTTCTTAGTGGTTAATTGTGTGAGGGACTAGATGAGAGCTCCTACAAGACATGGCTGGGATGAATAAAGAGCAAACGTCCTAGGCTGTCCTACCATGGTAATGTGCTGTAGTTCAATAAGACAAAATCCAAACAAATAGCTCAGAGACCAGGGGATGCTCTAATAACAGCTGTGCCAAATTAAGCCCAATCCCCCCTTCCATGTTCCCTGTGTTCCACCATGAACTCAGAAAGATAAAATCTAGGCTGCTTCAGAGTGCTCTCTATAGTAAATATGTTTGACCACAACTGGGACTAAATTTCCAATTGGCCTTTTTTCTTAGGTCATAGAAAGTCTGACTTGGCTGTCAGGGTCTCAGGCAACCATGGATTTTTAAATTTCTGGTTTGGAGATGACCCAAGGGCCAATGGCAAGTTTCCGAAATCTATGTGGCAGGGAAAACCCAAAGATCAAGCTTAGATTACATTGCTTTTCTTTTCTTTTGGTTTTTGTGCTTACTATTTCTTCTTGTTTTTAAAACAAAATGGAATGCTTTTTTTTTTTTTTAAGGTTTATTTATTTTAGAGAGAGAGAGAGAAAGGGAGGAGGGGCAGAGGGAGAGAATCTTCAAGCAGACCTTACTGAACGTGGAGCGCAACCCAGGGCTCAGTCTCATGACTCATGAGATCATGACCTGAGCCAAAACCAAGAGTCAGACCCTTAAACAACTGAGCCACCCAGGCATCCCCCCCATTTCTTTTTACCTCCCTCTCTGTATCTGAAGAATAGGTATTTTTCTCCATGCCATCTCATTAATAATTCAAAGTTCTGGCACTATTACCTAATCAAAGATATAAGAGACAGCAGTGGGTGTCCTAACTTGCATCTCATATTCTAATCTGTATTTTATAGCATTGGGCTATTACTGAATAGAGTTGTACCTAAGAAAAACAGAGTCCATTCTCTTAAGGGGTTTCAAAATTCACCTACTTAAAATAGAATGCCCTGTTGAATGTGATTTTTGAATGAAGAGATGCAGAGAAGTAAATTATGTTGTAATTTTTTCTCTAAAAGTGAACTTAACAATAAATGAATCAGCACCTGCTATTTGCATGTGAATTTTATTTTGCTGCCAGTTCTTCTTTACTTATGATTGTATGACTGATTAATCCATGCCTGTACAACTGATCAGAGCTTGCCCTACTTGCAATGGTCAAGCTTGAATGCCAAGCTGATATGAGCCTTAGTTGGGTAAAATTGAAATTCATGGAAAAAATTCCAAACAGTAAATAAAATTGGAAACTCTCTCTATAGGTAAGAGCTCTTCCCTTTTTTTTTTTTTTTTGACAAGTATCAATCTCACAGTGTGGTCTGGATTCAAGTTGACCAGATGAAGCAAATCACTACCAATCAAAAGAGAAGTCAGAGCAGAAATGAAACTTACAACATATTCACTTCATACCAACATTTGTTCTTAATAAGAAAACTGTAATCACATGAAAAACAGAAACAGGGACAGTGATTCTTTTTGGGAATATCTCCTAAATGCTTTTCTTATGTTCTAAAAGATGAATAAACATAAGTTGGCCATGTGGGCTACATTGTAATATATAAGAACTACAGTTCAAGCAGGTCTCACCCAATATTTTGTCATTCAAGAACCCCAACACTATAAATAATGCATGCGATCTAACTAAAAATATTTTTAGAAAGTTGTAGATCACTGGTCACTAATAAATGGGTACCATGAGCACCCAGAGCTTAGTTTATCTCTGGGTAAATGGCTTCAGTTTAAGCAACTGTTTCAGGGGGGAAAAAGGCCAGATGTCCTAGTACAAATCAAGAGATCCATGATTCTTTAAGTAAATACAATGCCCCCAATCCATCATTTATATTGGAGTAACCAGCATCCTGGAAACACATATCATAATGAGCGAGCCTCTAGCACAACCCTGTACTCTGAGAAGCCAGAAGGTTTAATCCCCAAATAGATTAAACTAGACAGATGGGTAAAACTGTTTACGATGTTCCCAGAACGGCTGTTTTTGTGATATGCCTCAAAGAGGACACAGATGCATATGACCCATTTTAATTTTCCTTCTCTAAGCCTCTCTGCTTCAGTGAGCCAAGCACAGTTCAGAAACAGGTTTGAGTAAGTCAGGAATGCATGAGTTTCAAGGAGCCCCCTTTATGACCTGAGAGAGATAAAGATCAGGGCAATGAATCCTGAGTAAACTACCTTCAAACCAAATAAACATGTTCTTCATTTGAAGATTATGCCAAGCTATAAATGTCACACACTTTCAATTGCAGTTAATTTACAGTTATTTCTGATGTCAAATTTTCTTGATATGTGGGATAAGCTCAGAGTATAAATTTTAAAATTCATTGTCCCAACTGTCAACCTCTTACCTGTTCCTGCAGACTTTCAGTGATCTGTTTTGGACTATCAAAGGGCAGAACCAATCCATCACTCCCCATGATCAACAGTTACAGTATGTGCCTTTTTTATTTTCCTGGAAAATGCTAGATCATCCTGGAAGTATGCTTTTACAAGTGTATTAAACTGTACTGATAAAATCATAAACTAGTTGCAAGAAGAAACTCAAAGGAAAACATCTGGTTCAAATGGCAGCTGACAATAGGACAATTTTCAGATTTTATTTATATGCCCCTCCATCTCCCTATTCTGAAGGAGGAACAAGAGTGGATGAAATTAGGGCCGATTTGGGAATAGATATGGGAGAACAGGAGAGCTTCTCTATAACGGAGCTAGAGCTGGCTTGGGGGGGCGGTTCAAAAGGCTCTTGGTTTGTGAGCTTCCACCTTCTGTCCCGTCTCTCACTTCTGTCCCACCAGCCCACTGGAGGCCCTGCACCACCACCCGCCAACTCCCTCCAACCCCACCGATACATATCCCTTTACACTCCCTGTCTTTATAGAGATTTGCTATAACCTGACCACATAAAATCACGAATAACTCAAATTCTACAGGCACAAACACAGCTTCTGCATTTTAGCGGCAATGCTACAAGAAGCGAGGGTTTCTCTGCCTTGAAGATTTGTATAGTTTGAAATGAATAAAAGATAAGGAGTCTGTGAGCATGGGCATGAGGTTCACGAGATTAGTATGCATGTGGCTGTTTATTCGCTCCAAGGCTAAACAGCTAAAGTCATTTCCTTCCAAACAAAGGTCTTTCAGGACATTTTTATTCAGCGTTCAGAATTTAAACTCATGCCTTCTTTAAATGGCCCGGCTTGCTACTTCAGCTCCATTTAACCTTCTTACCCTCCCTCACATTTCCAAAAGAAGCAATTTCAAAATAATAAACTGTACCTAAAGGGCTATAATCAATTTCATTAAACCATTCCAACAAATAACTATTCTGCATCAAGTTTTATTTAAGAAAATGAATATTATATAGTCTGGTGTTTTTTGCCAAATGAGACTACCATGATTTATAGGTTTTAGTGTTAAAAATAAGATACTTATTTGATAGAAAAATTAACATATTATACTAAATTTTCATCTAAATACATTCAGATTTATAGGGCTATAAATTATCTAGCTATATTTAAGTGACATATTTTAGATTTATCTTTTTTCATAAATAAATAATCCTCTTAAGCATTGATGGGCAGAGGGAAATGTAATATAGAACAACCTTGGCAAAACTTCCTTTCTTCTTTCAGCACAATCCTGGAGTGAATTCCTTTCTCTTCACCTTTACCCTTCAACTCACTGCTGCTTCTGCAGCCCCAGATTTAGAGAGCCATGGGGGGCAGAACTCTGGGCATTATCAGCGCTGCCCACTCCCCCCAACTTCTCATACCCAAGTGCCAAGCCTAATCCATTCTGCCTCCTACATCTCTTTCCAGCTCAGCCATGTCTCCAGGGCCCCACTACCACTAGTGGATTTGGGACTACCAGCATCTCTCATGTGGATTACAGCACAGCTCTGTAACTGATTTGCCTGATCCCTGCTTGGCTGGCTCATCTCCATTCTTCATCATGCCTGTAGGATGGGGATTTTTGTTAAAACTGTTATCTTGGTCCTGCCCCATTAATGCTTCTGTTACTCTTGGGATAAAGTCCCCATTCCGCAAGTCCTGACCCTTGTCCATCTCTCTACCTCTCCTTTATCTGGTGTATTCTGGTCACACTGATCACATTTGCACTTCCTGAAAATAATTCATAGTTAAATATACCTCTTTCTACTCAAGAAATACTCCTGAAATTCCCACTCTGTTCTAGGTTTTATGCTAGAGGCTGAGAAAGATGGGGGAACAAAGACAGTCATTTTAAAAAAGATTTTATTTATTTATTTATTTATTTGAGAAAGAGAGAGCATGAGCAGGGTAAGAGGCAGAGGGAGAGAGTGGACAGGCAGACTCTCTGCTGAGCATGGAGGCTGATGTGAGGCTTGATCCCAGGAACCCGAGATCATGACCTGAGGCAAAGTCAGACGCTTAACCAACTGAGCCACCCAGGCACCCCCAAAGACAGTCTTTCCAACCCCATTCATTACTTCAGTAATGAGACTTTCTCTACCATAGCCTGTCCCAACCTGCATCATAATTGACTGTTTATTTGTCATACCACCACTAGAGTTTAGCTCTATAATAGACAGCAGTGAGCTATGCTTATTTTGTTCACTTGTGTATTCTCAGCCCCTAGCAGAAACATGGCATACAGCACAATTCCAGAGATCTTTAAGAATAAATTAACCTTTTTATATATACTATTAATTCACCAGTTGTCTGTTAATATGATCAATTATTTTAAAGGATACTTTATTAAGCACCTTCTCAAAGCAGAGTCAATTTCCAACAAAATGTGATAGTACTTTTTCTGGAACTTTTTGAATCTTTGCAACAGTTTCCCCAAAAGCAGACCCTGAGACAGACTTAGGTGCAGTTAGTTTATTTGAAAAGTCAACCCAGGAAGTACAAGGGGAGGTAATAGGAAATGAGGTGGAGAATGGAAAAATCCAATAAAAAAGTATTAATGAGTAAGTTACAAATGTGGACAACTGGGGCTCAGATTTCTTCTGAGTTGGCACACAGAACACTCTTAGAACTGTCTCAGTGAGGGACCGAGATGCCAGGATACTTACTCACTGATTCCTATCCCTTACTGATGCCCCTGGATGCCCCTGGAGGGATGAAATTCTCATTATTTCCAGGCTACCCATCACTGAAACTGAGAAAAACTCCCATCCCACTGAAAGTCTCTGGAAAAGGAAGCAGGGAGATAGACGTGTTTGAGATGGGAAGCTGTTCGCATATAGGGGCATTGTCCAGTGGGGCTACAGGTAGCCTCAGAGTCAGGCCAAGGGCAAACAGATAAGCCAGTATCAGCATCTGCTGTGGCACATTTTTACACAGTACATTTAAAAAATCCCTAAAATCTGGAGTGCCTCCCACTTTTTACTTCTAGTATCCACTTAATAGCAGATTAGAGGATCACTGAATAATGAGAGGTTTCTAAGACATCGGAACTGGCTGAAGACCAGATCCACAGTTAGGTGACCACTGGGTAGGAAAAAACTCAAAACATTTCAGAGTGGTCTTTAAAGCTACGCAAAGATTGTGAGCAGCTACACAAGCTTACAAGCTGTCAACAAAATAACCTGAGGATTATGCCAAAGGTCCAGATGCTGCTTCTGGCGAGGAAGTGCTGATTTCTTTAACTGTCTTCCAAGAAAGAGAAGAACCTCTAGTAAAAATGTGGAGGGAGGAAAATACATGTTCTCCACTCCATATACTCACCAAACCTTCCTTAGTTCTGATTAATAAAACACACTTTTAAAAAAAGAAAATAAATCATAGATTTCCTTAAAGAAAAAAATGTATATGCATATAAACTGAGGAAAAATTTTCTCCTTATATGAAAGTAACAAATGCTTATATAGTCATCATGAATAAGAAGGAATAGTAATGTGGCCACATAGGAAGGAAATATTCTTGTACGTGAAAAAATGCAATGTGAATGGAGGTTTAAGGTATTTGTCTGTGAAACTAAAAATATCAAAATACACAAGACATGAGGTTTTAAGTATGTTTTTTCTCTCCTTTCTGAAAGTTCATGAAAGTGGTGGTGAAATAATAATGATGATAAATAAAAGCCCAGAGGAACAAGGAGATTGAGAAGTGAGGTGACAGAAGAGAAGAAAAGCCAACATTTTTTAAAACATATGGGATGAGAGGTAACAGAGTAAGGGAGAAAAATTAAAATATAAGAGCCTGCAGAGAAGTAACTAGTAAGAAGCCAGTGACAGTTGTCAGAGAACTCTGGAGAAGACTCAGAACTGGAGACACCTGGTACCTATAAACTAAGGGACAAAGCTTGAGGCTGAAAACAAGAGACCTGGTGAAAGTCTATATATGGAGCAGCTGAAGCTCTGTATGCCCTCACTGTTCCACATTGCCTGACATCCCTCCCCTTCCATGAATCTGCCCTGGCAGGAGTTATGTATCTTTGATAGTACAGAAGAAGGTCACCATTTTGCAATCACCAATATAATAATTGATTCAGGTAAGTCTCAGCAGTGGATGCTAAAACCATAGTATAAAAAAAATTCATAGGATGAGAAAACAATATTTACACAGTCACAAAGTGTCACTTCCTGGATCACTTAGAAATTATTAAAAGAAAAATATACCCATACAATGAAAAAAATATGAAGGACATCACCTTTACATTACAAATAGTGAGACTAATGGATGACAAACACCTCCTGATGTGATGTACTGGGAAGGAATAATATCATCTATAAATATTCTCACCCCAAATTTATAACCCGTATTTAATCATGAAGAAATAATAAGATAAATTCAAGTTGTGGAACATCCTAAAAATAATGGGACTTGACACTTTAAAAATGTCAATTTTACTGAACACACGAATAGATGGAGAAATCTTTCTAGGTTATAGGAAGATAAAGAGACCTGACAACTAAATGCAATGCACTGGATACTCTATTAAAAACAACACCAGAAAACATCATTGGGACAACTAGAGAAATCTGAGTATGGACTGTATATTGGATATATTATTATACTAGAGCCAAGTTTCTCGAGTATAATGATAATGCCCTTGTGGTTATATATAAAAAAGTAATTTTTCTTGGAAGATATATGTTGAAGTATTCATGAATGAAGTGTCAATGTCTTCAACTTAATGCTTAATACTCAGAAATTTTGCAAAAAAAAAAATTGATAGGCACATACATGACAAGTGCACAGATAATACCTATTTGAGTTAACATATTCCCTGATGATGAAAAGATCATCCAACACATGCTAAATGAATGACTTAGCAAGACTCAAAGGGAAGCTGCTTGGATTATGTGACATGATGACTGAAGCTGGGGCAAACACGAGAAAAGTGAACTCCTTCTAAAAGGAGCTGGAGAATTGTGACAGCAATGCCAATGCTCCCTATTGCCCACTGGAGATGAGACTTTGGGGTCAAAATAAAAGTTCAGTCTATAATGAGCTGCATTACCCAAACACTTAGAGAATACTTAGTGAGGTATATAGACGATATACGTGTGATGCACCACCCAATATGTAAATGAGAACCTAACCTAGGAGTAAATAAATTGAAGTGGATGACCTGAAAATCATTTTTTTCCCTATTGCATCCCAAACTCATGCAACTAAAGTCTTCTCTCTATATTTGTGTAAATCATATGATCGGATGAGGAAAAGATATTGATAGATGGCCATTTTAGATCTGTTTCTGTTTCAATCTCTATCTAGTGGCAAAGCTTACAAAATAAATATAATTTAAAGCAGAAAGGTGAAAAGTAAAAAAAAATAAAATAAAATAGTCCATTTCTAAAAAATGAAATGATCAGCATTTCTTTGAAGTCCTCAATAATTTACTAGTCAAATACTGTTTTTATTTCAATTATCATTAATGCAGATCAAATTAATCCAAAATTTAGCAGTTAACACAGCCCTTTTATTATTCTCATGATTTTTTTTGGTTAATGGATTCAGGAAGGGCTTAGGTGACAGTTCTTGCCCGGGGTTTGTCATGAGGATGAAGTTAGATATGGGTAGAGTTGGAATCATTTGAAAGCTTGACTTCTCTAGATATTTAAGATGGCTCACTCCCATGACTGATAGTTGATGCTGGTTGTTGGCTGGTAGCTCAACTAGACTGGTGGCCAGAATGTCTATGTATGTTCTCTCCCTTGGTCTCAAAGTATTAATACTTTTTGTGTGTTAGCTGGCTTCCCCCAGAGACAACAATCCATGAGAACCAAGTAGAAGATACGTGGCCTTTACTGATCTTGGCTTGGAAATTGCACGTTAATTCTGCTTAATTCTATTAGTAAAAAAGCACATCGCTAAGTTTGGTTCAGATTCAAAGAAAATGAACAAAGACTTCTCTCAAAGGGAGGAGTGTTAAGGAATTGGTGATATGTTTTAGAACCACTATATTTTAATTGTGGAGTTGCAAATATTTTTTGTGAGAGCTCTAAAAAAGAAGGCCATATTGGATGAATTAAGAGTCTCATGCTCTATGGACTGAGCTATCCAGGCACTTTACTGGATGAATTATAACAGATAAAAGTTAGATTGCCTTTATATAATCAGACAACAAAACAAAGCTAAATTCTGAGACTATCTCCAAATATTAAGAAATATTAAATGACTAGATAGATGGACAGATAGATGAATAGATGAATGGTGAATGGATAGACTGGTAGACAGACAGATAAATGAATGGACTGATGTAGATAGATGTTAATGAAAGAAGAACTATTTGGATGGATTCAAAGCACAGTAGGTAGCTACTCCCAATACTGATCATTGACTGTGGTTGCAAACATCTCTTAGGGGGTGCTTATACAAAAACCACAGTTCATTCAGGATCAATTACTAAACAGGGTGAAACCAGGGCAGACGGAAGATTCCTTTTTTTTTTTTTTTTTTTTTTTTTAAGAGGGCAGATTCTTGAAATGAAGGAAGTTTAATAGGCATGATGAGGAAATGAAGATTTGCACAGGAGAAACGTCACTGGATCAACACAGAAATCCATCTGTCTTGGCCAGCTGCTCAATTCTGCAACAGAGTCAGTAGCACCATGTCAGCTCATGGCAGGAGGCAGATCATCCTCTAAAAATGGGAATCACAAAAATTGGCAGAGGAAAACAATTAGATGACTTATTCCATCCTACAAATTTGTGATCACATGACATGTGTTCTTTAGTTTACTCAGGGAAATTACAAAGGTACAAGAACCAGACTGAGATAAGTACTAAGATAACGGGAGGTAAGAGGAGTAGTCCGATTCCACTCAGAAATCTAAAGGCTAGTCTTCCAGTTACAACATATGGCTTAGAGACATGATCCTTCAACAAGAAAATGGAATAGAACGTGTCATCATGGACAGATTGTTAGGGGGGGAAATGATGGCGGTGGGCATATTAGGAGATAAGAACAGCTAGTACCCTTACATTTGGAGTGCTCTAAAAGCTGCGCTAGCATGTGTTCTGCTCTCTGGATTTGTTCCATCTGTCTAGTATTGCTGAGAATATTTTGACAGCAGAAATTTGTGAGATGAGGCAACGTTCACCACGTAGTGACATTTATTAGTCAGATTACCCAGGATGGAGGGAGGAAGGATTGGAGACATTGGTTTGAGGGAACTGGAACCAAAATATGAAGGTCACACCAATGAAATTTAAGTAGACTTTTGGTAGTGGAGACTTTGATATCATTCACTGGGGTTTGAGACCAGGAGTGGGGGTAGGGGGAGCATCTTCCTTTGGTTTTGCCTCAACAACAAGCTGTCAAGATAGCTGACAGGTGAGATAATTATTAGCTCTCTGGCTCACTAATTAAAGGAGATGGAAAGTAATAGGACATTAATTTTGTTCACTCACCTGAATCTCCTTTGGAAAAAGGAATTCCTTTTGAATCCTAAAAATGATCAATTCACTGCTTGACATGTACCCAGGTGAGTATGAAAAATATGGCTTCAGGCTGAGTGATATACGAATCAGATGTCAAGCTTCACATGGTAAAATAGTGATATTACCTTTTAATTGCTCTGGGAGGTAGAAAAATCATCTAAAGCTGAAGTGCAGCAACCACGGAAGAAATGGCATCAAAAGGAATCATATTTCAAAACATGAGGGAGCGAAAAGGAAGATCAAATCTCCTCTACCTCTCTCGCCTTTGCATTGATGTGCTTTGTGTGTCCATTTCAATATTTCTAACACTTTCTTTTAAGGGAACCTGAATTCTTTATTCTTGGGAGGTTTCCTGCGGGTATTCAGGATATAACATCTTCATTGTTAAATCCATTCCCAATTTTAGCTTAAGTGTGGCAATCCCTGGAAATCGAGCTGTCCAGGTTGTCATCCAGACTCTGACACTTAATAGCTGTGGAGCTTTGAGACTGTTTTCTCATCCCTACAATGCAAATATTATGAGAAGCTTCATGGGGTCGTTGAGAGATTATGAGAAAATCCACGTATAACCACTTACACATTGCCCGGCACATAAAGTTCAAGGAGTACTAGCTAGCATTATGTTTTTTCTTAGTCAAAAGGAGTCCTTTCCATTAGGAATGCTGTTTAGATACAGGTAAAAGGGGTGTGGTCAAAGACTGGATGGGGAAAAGGGTGAACTGAGTATGTCCTATTCTGCCCACTCCCCATATCATAGTGTTCACTCTTCCATACAAGGCCTGTCCACCTCACAATCTTCTCATGGAAGGAATTATTCTGCCATCATCTTGATTTCTGGTGGGCACTGCCAGTTAGATTGTTTTTTTTTCTTCAAAACACAATAAATCCAGGGATTTATTAAATTGAGGGTTAAAAAATGGCAAAGTGCATCTACAAGCCAAGCTGTAAACTCTCTATCCCTTGAGTACAAAGCTTTGTCCCCTGGTCACAAACATTTCAGAAAATACAATAGAACAAGATTTATTTCCAATACTATGTATGGCCAGAATGAAAAAAATATAAAAAAAAGGAAGATTGGGGATTTTAAAGGTGACCCCATGGTTCCAAAGAGACCCATTTTTCATTCTCCCAGTGTAACAGCCTCACTCCAAGATTACTGTGTGCGCAGTATCTGTTTTCTGCGGGCTGTTGCCAACAGATGGCTTATTTGAGCAGAGAGAAATATCATTAAGGAACAAAGAGAAATTAGGACTAAACAGGAAATTAAATATGTTCTTGGGATTACAACTGATGATCAAGACGTTGCAAACCAGTGATTTGCAGCTTGATATTTTGCCTGCAGCCAATACCCACTGTTTTAAGGAGACCTTAATATTAAGGAGGCTGTTCTCACATCATGCAATTTATTTGTCTTACTGTCTTGCCAGCGCCTTTGCCAAACATCATAATTTGCCCAGAATCCTGAATTGCAAGATGAACAAATAATATTCATCTCCTCCATGGAGAAAACATCCTTTGATTGAATTGTCTCCTTCCATTCCAGTCACTGCAACGTGTGCTACATGTCAGAGATGTGAAATAGAGTTGAGCCTACTTGAAAGCAGAGTATAAATTAGCTTCTAAATGAAAACAGTTAGAAGGAAAACATTTTCAAATGACAGCTAAACTCCATCAGCTCCCTAAAGTACTTGAGGCCTCTCTGAGGAATGCAGCATGAAAATGAGGGCACATAAGCTTAGAATGTGACCCCACCACCACCACTCAGTGGGTTAAGGAATTTCCCTGGAGGACTTGGCTGGGGAGGGCTGGAAGTCAAAGGGTAAAAGCAAGATATGCTTCCTCTAAAAACCAGCTTTTGTGGTTGGCTATTTGAGCTACATATATCTATTATTTTACCTAACAATCATTAAAGAAAATAACAAAGATGTACGATCAATACCAACCAAAGGAAGGATAGCTCTGTCCTAAGTCACATTAGAAACGCTCACAAACATGCAGAAACAGATTAAGTAGAAGGGGGTGTTTGGACACCGGAGACTGTCAAACCCTCCAGCACTGTATTGGTGTAGTCATGACCAAATTCACACTGAATTTGGCTCTTGGACCCAAGTCTGACTCTATTCACAGTGAAGGACAATGCCAGGAAATCTAATCTTGGATGGCTTCTCTGATGCTTAAAACAAATTAGTCTTACACATATCTCCATGGCATAATTCAGAGACTACACAGAAAACTGTAATCAACCCCACCATCCTAGCTATTAAATCAGTGAGAACCTATTCAAAACACTTGGGGATAATTCCTGCTACTGGCTAAAGAGTCTATATTCTTGAGATAAAAAGTCGAATTATTTCTTTTAGCTCAGTCTGTGGCTATATGAGAATGACTGAGATGTTCTGCTGGGCTATTATTGATGGTATAGTCAGGTACTAAAGCAAACTATATCACTTTAGGGAAACAATCAATATTGAGGCAAACGTCTATTTCTCAGAATCTAGATGCTGTGAGGTGACTGGCCTATCGGCTATAGGTTACTCTAGAGCTGTGGTAAGCACAGTGATGTCTCCACTCTTCCCCCACTCTGTGTCCACCCCCTTTTCAACAGGACTTTGCAGTAATCTCCCACTGTGGGGAGGGTGACCTCCTCTTTTGACTCTGTGCTCAGCCACGTGACTTGCTTTGGCCAATAAGATGCTAGCAGATATGATGCAAGTAGAGTCTCGCAAAGCATTTGGGTTATTGGATTAGCGCAATCTTGTACCTCTGCCATCACCATGAGAATGTGACCGGGCAGGCCATCTGTCCCAGAAGGAGGATGAAGGACAGGTGAAACAGAGATAGTTGACTGGCCAAGCCTTACCTAGATCAGCCAATAGCCAGCTGACTTCCAGACACACACAAGCAAGCATAGCTGAGACCAGCAAAGCCACTCAGCCAATCCTACAGATCCATATGCCAAATAAATGCTTACTGTTTTTAGCCATTTATGGGGGGGGAGGGGGTTGTTCATTGTTTTAAGCCACTTCTTAAAATTGTGGCAATAGAAAACTAAGCAATTCAAAAAAAAAAAGAGCTTTGCTTCATCGCATGGATGGAAACCATTGTTTAAGTTTCCATTTGCTTTAGCAGGATGTCCCGTCTTTCCTCTGTCATGACTTGTAAGTCAAGGAAATGACATTCCTGGCAGCAGAAGTATAAGCCCTCAATGGTTGTGACACAGAAAACTTGAATGTCTGCCTGCAGTACCATTAAAATAATAGCGGCTACACTTTATTGAAGGCCTATTATGTGCCAAACATGTTTTGCAGCATATAATATATCCTTAATATTGACTCTAACCTTGTAAGCGGGGCATTGTTACCCATTTCCATTGAACAGATGAGGAAACTGATAGTCACAAAAGCCAAGTAACTTGCTCAGGGAACTACAACTAATATATTTACACCTGGGTTTAATGGATTCAAACCAAAATTTAAGCCCATATGCCACATTTCCCCCTGATCAGTTTAAAACCCTGAAGGAGGGGTGCCTGGGTGGCTCAGATGGGTAAGCATCTGCCTTCAGCTCAGGTCATGATCTCCAGGTCCAGGGATTGAGCCCCAAGCCCCATGCTGGGCTCCCAGCTCAGTGGGGAGTCTGCTTCTCCTTCTCTCTCTCTGCCTCTTCCCTGCTTATGCTCTCTCTGCTCTCTCTCTCAAATAAATAAATAAAATCTTAAAAAAAAAAAAAAAACCTAAGGATTTCAGTAGCAAGCGGTTTTATATATATAGAAAGCTACTGAAAGGGGTGAAAATTACGTTGGTTCTTAAGAGATATTTAGAATTTGATCAATTTAGATCAAATTCTAAATATCTGCATGTCCATGTTTCTCCTATGTTGGTGCAGGTCAGGGACATCAACCCAGAAGCCCAGTCCCAGAAGGAGCTCCTCAGTGCCTCCCAGGTTCTCACCCTCTGCTAGCAGGCTGGGCTCCAAAGAAAGAGTCATTTGCTCTGATTTGAAGAGCTGTGCCTCAAAGAAAATGGGCGAGTCCATCACGTGAACTCCAGCCACAAGTCCTGGGCCGGCGAACAGAGTGGGTATTATCCACCAAAGAATGATTAAGTTTCCAGCCAAGGGAAAGGCAAAGGTCAAGATCCCTAGTTTTTAAGAAATCACTTGACTGTTTGATGAAGCTTACGATGGTAAATAAATATTGTGAGAACCAATGCATCTGTGGAAATTGTGTTGAACAGATTTCAGAGAAGTCAAAATCAGTCAAGTGCCTGAAATAGTAGAATTCTGATAGGACATTATTATTCTGTCCTTTCAATCTTTTTAAAGCAATCCATCACTGAAGTGCCTTTGAAGTCTTACCTTCTTCCTCGATTGTATGAGCACCCACATCAGCCCCTCTCTAAATATGCAAGGTAATTATGCTGTCATTTCCCCCTTGGTCCTACTTTCTTAAATGGTTTCTTAAGAGGACTATGCAAGTGTACAGGGCTCTCAGACCTCTAGTATAATGACAATTATGATGACAATTCTGACAATAGTATCTACTAGTTCATGAACTTTTCTATATGACCTAATCTCTTCACAGTCACTGAGCTCACAATAACCATAAGAAGTAGGTAGTCTTATAATCTCCATGTTGTAAAGAAGAAATGAGGCTTACAAAGTTCACATTACTTGCTCAAGGTCACAGAGTGGCTGAGTGGGATTTGAAGAGTCAGTCTGACTCCCAACAATCTTGGCTTTTGACTGTCTCCATAGCAGACACGCCTGCCACATGGGGAGGTACAGAGCGGGCCCTCATTTGCATGAATCACACTGGTCACAACTTTAGAGGTGTCCAACAATTATTTGATGCTAACAATAGAGCTCATGCCACTGGAAAAAAAGACTGGGCCCCCAAGATAGGCTCATTAGCTAGCATTACTTGGGCTTTTAAATGAACAAAACACATTCCCACATGGCATGGAGGGGAAGGGAGAGCATTATATGAAAGTCTGTGCAAACATGGGTTATAGAGGTTCTTTTCAAAGACTGTATCTCAAACATTTACACAACAGCCATCCCGCAACTGGATTTATTTAGCATCTACCATGTATGAGGTACTATGTCGGGCAATAGAGAGTTATACACATGAAAAACAAACGTTTTCTCAGAAATGTTTTCCCTACCAACAGAAAATCTATTAAAGAATAATATATTAGGGAATTGGATAAATGTTCTGAGCTTTCTGAAGAAAACTGTCAAGCAAAACCTCAATATCACATAAGATGTTGCTTTGAGACATATGATATGTGTCAGTCATGTTACAGAATCAAAATCTTCTGTAGAAAATCAAATACTCAGCTCTTTCCACCAAGTTTGGGCTGCTTTCCCATTAATCAAAACTCATCATATGAATGCCAAATTGTTGAAATTAATCTGGGAAGGGTCTCCTATATTTGTCTACTTGGCTCTTTCCTTCTGATTTTTCAAATTTCCAATTAATAATCAAATTTCTGCTCTTCTGTTAGTACAATTTAAATAATTTTATATTGTATAGAGAGAAATGAAAGAGATTATAGTGGGCAGGGTACCCAAATCTTCTCTTTTGAAGAGGCACTGGTTTCTGTGTTCCAGACTCATAAACCCAGTTCCAGAAAAAAATCACTACTTGAGTATTCCCATGATACCTCAAACTTAATGTAACTAATGATGAATTAATCATCCCTTCCTACAAAAACTGGACTATCTTTATGCATGAGAAGCACTCTGTTATGGATTGCATTGTGACCCCTAAAAATTCATATGTAGAAGTCCTAATCATCAGTACCTCAGAATGTGACCTTCTTTGGAAAGAGAATCATTGCAGATAAAATTAGTTAAGATGAAGACATACCAGAATGGGGTGAAACCCTAATCCAATATGCTTTGTGTCCTCATAAAAAGGGGACCCTTGGATATGGGTATATGCACACTGAGAACGCCATGTGAAGATGAAGAGAGAGATTTGGCTAATACCATGCCCTCCATCTCAAATTCCCTTTCAAGTATAGGTCTGTCTTGCCGTCACTTTATGTCTCATACCTAAAGTCTAGCACCATGATCCATATGGAGTAGTTTCTAAGTAGGTGTTTACTGAGTGAATATGTAAAATCAGATTTTCATCTTGTTAAAATATGAGTCATTAATATGTTGGACAAGCCAGAAAAAAATCTTCATTCTAACCAAGTCAGTGAAAATATCTCCAGACAAACAAGACCAATAAACCTTAGTTTATTAAATTCTACTGCAGTATTGAAATAATTTATTGAACAAAAAGCAAATGCAATTGCTAGACTAGACACCAGAAAAGCAATACCAGAGTTGGTACGTTTCAATATTGCTGCACACTTGGCCCAAGTTTCATGTGATATTAAAGAGTTGGCAAGGCAAGATGTTCTTAGATAATTCTGTGTGCATTTGTGGTACTGATGCACACCTGTGTCCTTCTACAGTTGGCTTAAGCCCCACATGCTTCTCCTTGTCACTGATTTGAATCTTTCTCACTTTAGAGAAAGCATTTGGCTCACACAATGTACCATGGATTTATCTGGTTAGAGTTTCATGCCGCTTCTAGATCTCTTGAGATTTTAAAGCCTGCTGCAAAAGACATATTTATCACTGTATTGGCTGGTTACATACATTCCTAAGTATTGCCTTAGAGGGAAAAATGCAAGAGTTATATATTAAGGAGAAGAAAAGATAAAAACACAGAACAAACTGTTCTATTGTATATTTAAAATGAAAAGGCATATTTTATATATAACTTATATTTTATATTTATACAAACTTTGTCATTTTATTTAATGTAAATATAAAATATAATATTGTTATATAAATATTTTTATAATATATAATAATATATAATGTCAAAATTTAATATAATATATATTCTAAGGCATACAATTAGCACAAACAGAAGCAGTAGGATAGCAAGTATCAATTTAATCTATTGCCACTCAATAAAAATACTCTATGTTCCTCCTTATGACTGTTCTATGTTCAAACATTATCCATGAAATATATTTTTTCAGCATTTCTTTGCCAAAAAAATCAATTGGTTTCATTCACTCATTCAAAATATGCACATTCTAAAGGTCAAAGAAGAAACCATTGGTTTCAAGAAAAAACTATACTTTTATACTTTTAGGTGGGCTTTGCCACCTTTACTAGTCTTTACAGGCCAACCTTTGCAATCAACCAGAAGCTCTTCATTGAACAGAGAAGCTTCCTTCCAGAAACTGTGACTGTACTAGTTGATACACCTGTAAATCTGACAAGCATCTCAAAACTCAACATGTTCAAACTTGTGTTTTCTGCCCTGTGTCTTGATTTGCTATTTTCCCTGAAGTCCTAACATGGGGTTAATAGAATCACCCTCTATATAGTCACTGAGCTAGAAGCTTTATATTCCTCCTGAATTCCTTCTTCTATATCAAAAATTGTTTAGTGGGTCCCATCAATTCTACCTCAAAAGTGCCTTTGGAATCCATCCCTTCCTTTTCATTTTCCAAACAGAGTTTTTTATTGCCTCAGCACCCAGCACAATATCTGACATGTACATTGTAAGCACTCAATAAATGTTTGGCAAATCAGTCAATGGACAATAAAATGGACAGTTTAGATATATATATATTTTTCTTTTTCTTTCCTAGACAACTGCAATAGTTCCTTATACAAAATCCCGATTATTAATTGTTCCACTCTCCAATTTGACCTCCAGGCTTACTACAGGGTTATTTTTCTAGAACACTGCCAACCATATCATTCTTTGCGCAAAAAATTTGATGGCTATTATTGTCCATGATAAGCCAGGCAGGCACCTGCTAAGTGCTAGGGATACAGTGAAGAACAAACAATGGCCTCTATGTTGGAAGATGCACATTAATCATGTATTACTCTAAAGCACAGCTATAAGATGCTTTGAGAGCATATGACTGGGGTCATGATCCAATTTGGGATCTAGGGGCAGGCTTCCTAGAATGAGAGTTGTATGAGCTGCTATATGAAGGATGGGTATAGTTTCCCCAACAAAGTGAAAAGGCTGTTCCTGGTAGGTGAGCAACCTGTGGGAAGGCTATGTGTGGAAAGGAGGGTGATGAGTTCAGAACTCGGAGAGCAAGGAGTGAACAGTGTATGTTAAGTTCACAGAGATAAACAGTGGTAAGATTTTGCATCCTTTGCTGAGCATGCTCTGAAGAATCCATGGAAGGATTATAAACCAGGGGTTACATGATCACTTCCAATGATTTCTTTTTATCAAATTCTGTAAAAATACTAAAAAGAGAGAGGCATATCTTAGGATGGGCAGGATCACATTATAGCTCTGGGCGGCTGGAAATGCACCAAATGGCAGCACTATAAATAACTATTCAAAAGTTGTTGGAGTGTGAATAAAGGATAAGTTTCATTCCATCAACAAATCTTTTGATGGGCATAACTCATTGCTTGGTGATTTCTCTTTTGTTTCTTAATCCATATTAATAATGGGCATTTTCAACATGCCAGAACAGTCACTGCATTCTTTATAACATCCTATTCTGCAAACTAAAGATAGCAGCACAATTAATACATGTGATAAATGCACGAGCACCCGAGCTTTGTTTTTGATCTCACTTTTTAATCAACACTGAGGCCTTTTAACATTTAGCTTTCTTCTTTCTTGAATGCTTCTGAACACATCCAATCCCCAGGGCCTGTGGAATAATGAAATCCACCTTTCTTTGTTTCAGTAGTTGAGGAATGAATGCAGCCCCCCAGTCTCTTCATTTGTGCCAATAAGACAACCCATGTGGAAGTGATAACAAGAATTTCACCATCTCTGCTCGCAGGCCTTCCAGTAAAGAACAAAACCAGGGGTGACATGTCTTTATCAAAAACTGCCAGCTCTAAACTGTTCTGTCTTGGGCAAATATATTAATCTGTGTACTTGCTGAGGCTGCTCATTAGACTCAAGCCTCTGGAAATCAGAAGTGCTGATAAGGGGAAACAGTGTCACATGGCAGGCTAGCAAAACTGCATGGACCCTGCTGCCTGTTGCAGTTTTATTGTTCTTGTAATTGCAATAATAAATAAAACACCATGACCTTTGGTGTTCACTGTGATGCCTCAAATTACTGCTTCAATTTCAGTCCCATCACTCCTACTCTTCTGGGGGCATCCTTTCATGTCTTACTTTTTGAGAGGTGTTCCTGTGTTGCCCCCCAAGATTGCCAGATATTTACCAGCAGGCTTTTTGAAGGGATGCTTCCTTATTTTCTGGTTGCCAATTTATTTCTCATCCTCAATGACTGAATACAAATTGATTTGAAATACTTAGATGAATGATCATTCTGAAAATAGATCCAGGGGGATGGAAGCCCCAGATCCAGGAGACAGAAGATCGGAAAATGTCCCATCAGGAAGTGTTAAGGAAGACTTACCTTGTTTGTTCACTTGTACAATCACCTGTTATGCTTCGTTGCTTTCTGTTTAGGGGTTCCTTGTGGATGCAGTCAGGGTAGAGATTGAGTTGTCAGAGTCTCAGGCCGATAATCTGGAAATCACCCATTTCTTTGAAAATAGCTCTTTAATTTTATAGTGTGAAACAGTGGTTCTCAATCATCTGGAGGGCTTGTTAAAAATCAAGTTTCTGGCCCTGTTTCAGAGTTTGTGATTCAGCAAGCCTGGGGGTGGAGGGGTCCTTGAAAATTTACATTTCTAAGAAGTTTCCAAGACCATAGTTTGAGAACCACTGGTATAAGAATAAAGGGACTCTACCTTGTCCCTAGGACCTCCTGGGAACAGAGTTTTCAAAATACTGGCATGGAAATATCTGGTTTTGTAAAACCAGTCAAAGAACAGCAGAATTTAGAGTTAGCAAGATACTTAGAGCACAGACAGATCAGACCTTAGAGAATTTAACTGATATATCCAGGGTCACAAACCAGTTAGCAATGGAGCTGAGGATATAACACATTCTTGACTCTTGTGACTTTGCTATGTCCTTGGTTATGACATTTGTATATTAGGAGTTTAACGGATATGGCTGAAATTGGTAAACATATATCAGCCTTCACACCTACCATCCTGTTGCAACCTTTTGAGACTCCCTTTGACTACACAAACTTTTCATGTATTACTTTTGTACAGGTAAGAAAGAAGCTGTAAGGGAGAGAGAACTGGATATACGTATATAGAAGAGCTGTTCTCAGAGAAAAACTTGGAATCCTATCAAATACTGTACTATTTTACAACCAACCAATGGAATTAGGTCAATCTGGGTTATTTTAAAATAAATAAATAACTCATAATGTTAAATAAATAACTCATTCCTTCCACAAGCTGCACTGCAGACCAGTTCCTTCTCTGATCCCACAACCACACTGTCACTTCTAATGTCCTTCTATACCCATAGCTCATAGTGGGGCTATGATAAAACATCGGGCTATGTCTGCAAAGGACCTGTTGCATACACCCTTTCTTTCCCTTACCAACTAGTTTCCCATCAGCCAGTAATTGAGCTGCACTAGGGCTGAGTTTCTTCTCAAGGAAAAAGAAAAGAGTAGGGTGGATTACCTCTAAAGTTTATTTTCTTTTTTTCCTTTCTTTTTTTGTTTTTTTTAAAAGATTTATTTATTTATTTGAGAAAGAGAGAGTGTGAGCATGCGAGTGTATGGAGGGGCAGAGGGAGAGGGAGAGAATCTCCAGCAGACTCCCTGCTGAGCGTGGAGCCTGGGTGGGGCTCAATCTCAGGACCCTGAGATCATCACCTGAGCCAAAATCTAGAGTCAGACATTTAATCGACTGAGCCACCCAGGTGCCCCATTTCTTTCTTTTTAAAAAAAATAACTCCGAAGTATCAAAAATGTAGAGTGTCCAAGTAATACGAATGAGAAAAATTGGGGGACCTAAAATAAATGTTTATATATTATAGTAGAAAGCATCTGTCTATGCAACACTGTCTTAATACCTGAAATGATCATGATCTATGTACATTTCTTTTTTACCTTCTGCAATTCTCTTCAAAAGACTGATCTACAACACAGCTACCACAACTGTTCTTCCCAAAGAAAATACCATTTTATTCTACCATTTAAGTTTCAGAATGCCTCAAAATCTGCAGGGAGAAATGCTGACTTCATTTTAAAGGGCACACCCAGCATCATAATGTGAATATCACTGAGAAATTTCCTTTGGACTTAATTTTGAATTATTCCTTCATATGAATGACATCATTACATTCAGTAGAGGCAAAAACTAAATCCACTTAGATAAAGACAAATGAAGACATAGAAACAACACAGTTAAAAAACAAGTAAACAAAAATTTACTAACCAAGAGCAGGCTCCATGAATACCATCCATGCATAATTATTGTCCAGGAACTTGAAGCTGAAATCATGGGCACCTATAACCTCATCTCTGGAAATGGCTATAGATAACAATCTTTTCACCCTCTTTAATTGACATATGAGACCAGGGAATCCTGGGCAGGGCGGTCAGAGACTTGCCCAGACCATAAGAACAAAGCCAGGACTAAAATGAAGATTTCCCAAGATAGAGGCACCTGGGAGGCTCAGTCCTTAAGCGTCTGCCTTCGGCTCAGGTCATGATCCCAGAGTCCTGGGATCGAGCCCCGCACTGGGCTCCCTGCTCAGTGGGAAGCCTGCTTCTCCCTCTCCCACTCCCCCTGCTTGTGTTCCCTCTCTCGCTGTGTCTCTCTCTGTCAAATAAATAAATAAAATCTTTAAAAATAAAAGATTTCCCAAGATCAAGGCCAATTTTTTCCCCAGAAAAGAGGCTGATTATTAACATAAGGTGGAATGTTGGTTTGTAGACTTCTCTGTTCTTTAGGTGTGCTTATTTGTTTGTTTCACCAAGCATATATTAATTTTTACTTAGGAAACAAATTGTAATTGATGAGCAAAAAACAAAATTAGTGTATATGTTTGAGTAATTTTTTAAAGTTTCATTTTGCTATCTTCCTCAGTGAAGGTACCAAGTTTGTTTTTTCAACATATCAAACAGGTAACTAAAACTTGCAAAATATTTTTTTTAATAATCAGAGTGGCATAAAAGAAAAACAACAACAACAACAACAAAAACCCACCAGAGAACCAACCAAAAACCTAGACAACTAGCATTTTACATGTTATGCTCTGCTAGAGTTGCCAGATTTAACAAAGAAAAGTACATGATATATCTGGTTAAATTGGAATTTCAAATGAGTAAAAAAATTATTTAAATATAAGTATGTCCCATGCAATATTTAGGATATACTTATATAAAAATAATTATTTGCTATTCATCTGAAATTAAATTTAACTTGGAATTCTATATTTTATCTGGCAGCCTTAGAACTCCCCACTTTAAAATGTTTAATTAAAATGTTACTTGCTGGTAAATTAATACTAACTTAAATTTATGCAGGCCTACTATGAGAACAACAAAACCATTCAATATTCAATACATATCAGTGCCTTTATTTCCAGGGTGATTTATTTCCAAGGAATACAATGATATAGTAATTTGTAAAGGATACATGGATTTTATTTATATATTCATGAAATATACTCCATGTAACATAAGGCAAACCAACCACAAAAACAATAGACTCCTCCTTATTATAGAATGTAATTAATTGACCTTTTCATGAAACCAATATTCATTTAAATTGATAATTCTTTGGTAAATAATTATTTTTGCTAAATCTTATTCATGCGGCAGACAGAAATATAAAGGAGACTTAACAAAAAAGGAGAAAAAGAAAAGATAAAGAACAATAACAAGAAGCATTGTGCTAGCTACTTATCAGATCTAGATCTATGAGTCAATATTCTCTCCAATCTAGATTTTGTTGTGAGTCTTCAAAGATACTACAATGTATCAAACCAGTATCAATAACATAATGAAGAAATAAAGAGTTGCAATATATTCGATTTTAGGTTTTTTTTTTTTCCTATTTAACCATTTATCTATTCATACAACAAAGAAGTTTATATTCTCTTAGGATATAACAGGTATTGAATCTTGGAGGTTACACAGGAGTTCATTGTTCTATTTTTTCAACTTTTTCTGTTTGAAGATTTTTATAACAAGTTGGGGGAGAAGAAAAATGTGAAAAAGAGAAAAAGAATTAACAGCTATGTAATCTTTAAAATGGTTCTGAAGATAGTAAAATATAATGGGATCTAGAATATGTTATATTCTAGTTTTCTTATTTAGAACACTGATTATTTTCACATTTCTATCTAGATATAGTCAACAAATATATTTATTGATTTAATTTGAATATCTCTTTGCCACTTTTGCCAATAAATGGCAGTAACACTCTATTTTTAATTCTCAATAAGTAAAATAAATTTTAATTCATCATTGATAAACAAATCCTTTAGCAATTTTCATAAAATAAAACAAAGTTATTTTTTAACTTAAGTAAATAATTTACAACAACCAAAACAAAGATTTTGCTTTATTAAAAGCAATCTAAGGATAAAAAGAAATGAACTAATAAATAGTGCTGTCTCAGTTTGTTCAGGCTGCTGTAACAAATATAGCAAAGACTGAGTGACTTATAAACAATAGAAGTGTATTTTTCAGAGTGCTAGGGGCTAGAAGTCTAGGATCAGGGTTCCAGCATGGTTGAGTTCCTACTGAGAGCCCTCTACCAGGTTGCAGACTGCTGACTTCTTGTGTATCCTCACATTGTAGAAAGAGAGCTCTCTGGAGTCCCTTTTATAAGGGCACTAAAACCATTCATAAGGGGTCCATCCTCAGGATCTGATTAACTCCCAAAGGTCCACCTCCTAATACCATCAACTTAGGGGTCAAGATTTCAACATGCATATTTTGAGGGGACACAAACATTCAGTCCATAACAAGTGCCAAGTAAATTTTTTCTTCAGTAAACATAGATCCAATAAACATAGATCCAACCTAGCTAATCTTGTCAGAAGTATAGTCACTGAACTTTTCATTTATGGAATATTACACAACCATGAAAAATGAGAGATCCTCACATGTGTATGAAAATAAAAATGTTAATAATATTTCAATAAGAAAAAATGCATTTTATAAAAATAGATACACTATTTATGTTGTTCAATAGTTATGCTATGGTAATCTTAGGTTATGACATTAAATATAAAGAAATTCAGAAAACTATACCATGTTTACAGTATCAGAGTCTGAGAACCTTTAGCCAAAAGCTTCCTGTCTCTTCATCCCATAGATCTTAACTGTGATCCTGGGATGAGCTTTCATATTTCCACCTAAAGCCTTAGTTTCACTTTCATGTCTGCCTGAGGAGCAACAGTCAATTCTGCATACGACCAAGGAAGGGCTAAAATACAGTGACTAACAGATAAATAATGAAACTTCAGGTCCAGCTAACTCAGGTTTATTACTAATTACTTTGGCTTATTTTTTTTCCTCTTCAAATATAAGCTTTATTTTCTGTTCCCCTTTCATTTCTGTCTTGATAAATTTCCCTGTCCTCCCTCAAATTTCTTCTGCCTACTGTTATTGATCTTCACACCTCTCTGAATACACAATTTGCCTTTATTTCCCTGCATTCTCTTCTACACTGCTTCGTCCACTTTACAGTGTGTGTTCCCTTTTCTTCTCCCAGTTCTCAAACTTAACTATCATTTGCTAAGTGTCAAAATCATTCGTCAAAGGGACAAAAATGAGTCAAGATAGGAGTTTTAACTCTACAATGTCGAACACCTGATTTTCTTGATTTATTTTTTTGAAAGGTAAGAAATATAAACATAAATATTACAGTTTAAGGATATATTTGAAGAGGTAGTAATTTTGTTTTCAATTTACTTAAAATCCCAAGTATGGTTCCTTTTTTTTTTTTTTTTGGCAGGGAGAGACTTGCATTTCCAGTTATTGACTTATTCTTGTTTAAAAGAAATACCACCTAGCTTCCATTTGGCAATTCCCTACTTCCCTTGGCAGATCTTTATATATAGTTTCCATTTAATAATAAGTCTTAACAAATGAGTTTGAGAATGTCTAAACTGGCCTACAGCTATGGGCATTATATGTTCAGTGTAAAATATTGCAAAAATATAGAAGAGCAAAAAAATGAAAATTAAAAATCACTTGCAGTCCTACCTTCCAAAAATTACTGTTAACATTTTACACATATGCACACATGTACACACACTCACCATACATATATAGCAATCACAATTTAAAAGAAAACGCACACAAGACTGACTCTCTCTCCCATTCTTTCAAGCTGGAAAACACATGTCTACTTCCAGATCCTCTCCCTTCTGGTTGACAACAATGTTCTGAGAGTAACAAGATAGAGGGAGCCTGAATCTGAATAATCACATGCAGCAGAGCCATCCTACCAACTTTGACCTCAATATTAGACTGGAGAGAAACAAACTTCCATCTTCTCTAAGCTATGGTATATAGGGCTATCCTTGTTAGAGAGTAACCCTATCTAATACATTGCTCTAATGGCCAAAACTTAGGGTAAATATTGCAGGAATTCAGAGAAGAGAGAATGATGTATTGGCTTGAGTCATATTGAAGGCATCAGAGTAAATATGATGCTTAAACAAGATAAGTACAATAGAGTTTCAAGTTCAAACTGGCAGCTGAGCACAGGCATTTGCCTCTCCTCCTTCAGGAAACCACATTATAATGGCAGTAAAGGAATAGAGAATGAAACAAATGAGAGATTTCAATTTCTAGATGACAAAAAGCAAACAGAAATGTTTGGTCAGAAGATGAGGCAAAAAAAGACATAGTCCAGAAGATGTACCAGAGGGAGCCACAGGGGAGATGGCATTCAACCTTCCTGTCAGAACTCTGGAGGATTCTATGCATAAGGATTTCTCAACCTCAGCACTACTGACATTTAGGGGCAAATAATTCTTTGTTGTGAGGGGCTGTTCTGCACAATGTAGGATGCCAGCAGCACTACTTTTTCCTGCAATACCAATAATCAAAAATGTCTCCAGATTTTGCCAAATGCTCCCAGAAGGCAAAACCACCCTAGTTGAGAACTACTGTTCTATATTAGTCATTTTCCAAATATTTATTGAATTCTTTTTGTGTGCCACACATTGGTCTAGGTACTGGAGATACAGAAGTAAACTAAATCATCAAAAATGCTTTTTAAAAAAGATTTTATTTATTTATTTATTTATTTGAGAGAGAGTGAGCACGAGGGGGTCGGGGCAGAGGGGGAGGGAGAGGGAGAGAGAATCCTGAGAAGACGCTGTGCTGAGCGTGGAGCCCTCCCAACATGGGGCTCAATCTCATGACCCATGAAATAATGATCTGAGCCGAAACCGAGTTGGATGCTTAACCAACAGAGCCTCCCAGGTGGCCCCCAAAATTCTTATCCCTTCTTTTCTAGTAGGACTAGGTAGGTAACAAACATACTAAATGACTAAAGGATATAATTTGTCAAGCACTATGGAGATAATAGAGAAAAAAATAGAAGACACTGAGGGGAAAAGGGAAAAGGAAGATGGAAAACATGCATTTCCAGAGCAGCTGTGCCACTTGGCTTTCAAACCCCTTTCCTTGTTTCATATTTTGGAAATATCAAGTGCTGGGTTTTGCCTTTGGAAAACCACTGGAGAGATATTTGCTAAACACTGTGAATAGGCTGCAGGGAAGAATTGTGGATGTTGCTAATTGGCCTTAGAGGATTCTGAGCCATACACTAATGAAACTCAGAGACCAGCGTGGGCAAAGGGCCATCAGTGAGGGTTAAGAGGCAGAAGAGTGAGGTGGTACTGGTTAAATGATACAGGGAGAAAAATGGCTGCAACAACTCAGGAATCTGACGTTGGGTGGTTAAAGAGGAAGTAGATTTAGCTGAACCCAGTGGCTGTTAAATAGTGAACATATACACTTAACTTATTTTTAACTCATTTTCTCCATCAAACATTCAGCAATGATGCTTTCTAAGGCTGTGTGAAATGAAATTTCCTTTCAGTTTATTTCATACGATTGCATTATGATGCTGAGTAGGACAGACAGTTGAATACCATTAACTAAGCTTTACTAATATTACTGTAGAAAAATGAATGAGGACTCTTTTTCTTGAATAAAATCTTTAGTCAAAAATTCACACTTTAAGACACATGGGAACCAAACACTTAAAAATATTTACTGATATCTAGTGGGCTCATTTTATTTTCTCTGAGGAACACATGGAATTGTTGGTACAGTCCTAACAGCTTGAAGCTACAAGCGCAGACAAGGGAATGGGAAGCTGAAATAGTGAGCTTTTTTCCCCTTATTTAAAGCTTTTATTTTACATAATATTTTGGCATTTTCCCACCACAACCAGTACCACAAAGTCATCTCTTTGTGATTTCCAATATGTGGTAAGATATTTGCTTGCAAATATTTGTTATGAAACAAACAGAGAATAAATGAACTATGCTTACAAAACGTTGATTATTTGGGGGGTGCCCATGTCTCCTTAACTACATATTCTCTTCTATTTGCCATCTGAGAAGGTCACTTCCTTTGATGGAGATTTGGGGGGGGGGGGCTATATATGTACCTGTAAGGGAGGAGGAGGGCATTCTTTAAAAACCGGATCAACGAAGCCAGCTTTGTCAAGCAAAACAAAAACAAAAACAAAAACAAAACAAAGTCAACTACCACAAGCAGAGCCTCACTCCTCCAATTTGGTTTACTAATTTCTGACTATGTAATTTTTTTCCTAAGTCAAGTTGATGGAATCAATTTCTGCACCATCATATACAATTAGTAGAAACCTGTCAACCCACCTTTTCTCAGTGATAACCAGGCAAGTCAGAATTATTACTGTTCTATACACATCTGATCATTCTTGTTTCTTTGCTCATTCTACACTCCAGCACTCCTCCATTCCACACTCCTACTTTAATGGCCTCCCTTCTACTCCTGTCTATTCAAATCTTTCTGTCAGTTTTCCCCACTTCCTCCTTAAAGCCCTTCCTGAAAAATTTACCCTAAAATATTTTCTTCCTTCTCTTATCTCTTGAGGGCTTATGTTATATCTCCACTAATTTTGGTGCTGCCAAATCATATGCTATTTTGAGATTGTCATCTAATTCTTTTGCAAGATTAGATACCTTTTGGCCCTTTTTTTTTTTTTTTTTTTTTTTTTTTTTGGTCTAGGTCTAGCTTATGGTCAAGGGCCAAGGGATACACTATTTTTGGTATCCACCTCAGCATCTGATATGCTTATGAAAGAAATCTTACTAAACTGTCCTCTAGGACAGACACTCTAAGGACAGACCCAAAACCATCATGCTAACCTTTGAGTAGTTTATATTGATGACCTAGATCCTTCTTAAAAAAAAGAACAACAACCCTCTATTTTCCTTTTTTGAACATTTAAATAAAAAAAATCTTTCTTCTTCATCAGTCCCTTGTTTTACTTGTCATCATCACTCGTTAACTTCCATAAGTACTCTTGTGTTTGAGTGTGATGCTTACTTGCAGCAACCGGATGTCGAGTGGGACCTCTGAGTTTTCCTAACCACCCTATATGTAGTATATAGCTATCTAGATTCCTGTGTAAACAAGGGAGATTTAGATTTATATAATGGGAAGTTAAATGGCCATGATACAAATAGGGATGTTAAAGGGTAATTAGCCTACCCAAACTGCCTTTAAATATGAGTTGATTATCATTGACTTCTTGCCAGAGTGTTTTCACACAAAGTTTCACTGGTTAGTTAGTGTTGATAGTGAAAAGAACACTTTAATGCTAGATGAATAAGAACATACAAGTTGGGTTGATCTTATTTGTGTTGGCAGTTCTGCAATAGTTGGGTACATTACTGTAAAAGGATAGGGGACCATGTGGGTCTGAATCACACCATGATACCTCATACGCCTGTAGATGATGAAAATTGCTTCTTTGAGCTATGTTATTTTTCTTGTGGCAAATGGTGTTTTGCCCACACTGGATGCTGTTATTAAGGAAAATTATTCTACCCAGGGCCTAAGTTCATCTAATAGTTGTTGGCTGCCCACTCTGTGCCAGGAACTCTGTTAGATGTAAGAGATAAAATGCCAGTCACAAACATGATCCCTGCCCCTGTGACTCTTAGTGGGATTCTAGTGGAAAGAACAAATCGAATATGAAACTGTAACTGTCATGAATGGTCTAAAGGAGAAGTGCAAGAGGTAACAAGAGTTTCTTTCTCCCTCAGTGACAAAACATTCCATATTCATGAGGTGACAGTGAGGCCCCTGGATATGGCCAAACACTCAGATATTTTTGGAGGAAAAGAGAGACTGAGGCAACGCAAACCATTTCAAGCCCCTAAGGCAGTCACAGTAGCTAAATGGCCAGTATCAGGAAGCGTCGTGCCAGACACTTATGAGCAAAGAGGCTGATTCTACTCAAGTGGCCTGGGGCCAGTAGAGACATTCACAGGGTCTGGTCCCGGACAGAAAACCATACAGGAATATATCTGAAACTACACATATCTCTTGGAGTTGTGAGTACAACCTGCTCATAGCTCTATGAGACAATGCAAAGTCGGAGCATAGTTCAAGCACTTTGGTGAATACAGACAAGGAAAGACCCACAAAATGAGGAAATAAGTCACAATTCAAGATAGCCATGAGGAAATATCAGGTCACGTAGCCATGATATAGCTTGTATAGTCCATGAGAGACAAGCCTCCACCACTCTTTGAAGTACTTGTGTGCGAGGCTATTTGTCAGCAAATGGGACTCAAAGAATTGACCCTCTGATATGCACAGGACATCGACTGAAGAATATCTTTGGATAGCTAATTCACAGACTTGTGAATTGGATTAAGATTGGATAATTCTGTCCTAGAGCACAAGTAACTCCTAACTAGATGGAAAGAAAAGTATATGCACAGGAATCGAGGGGCAGGAAAGGTAATAACACCTACCTCATTCTCAATGTTTCATAAATAAAGTACCTTTAGTGGTTCTCAGATATTGAGCAGCATTGGAATCATCTGGGGAGGATGTTAAACATATTGATCTATGACTTCACTATTTCCCACTGAATCAAGGTCTCCAAGATGAGGTTTGTATACACTAAAAATGCTCTTCAAGAAATTCTGCACAAAATGTTTGGGAGCCACTCCATTATGTCCTTCAATCCTCATGACCAATTACAGCTGGAGATACCCAGGCTGAGAGAAGTTAAGCATCCTCTGGATGTCCTATTATAAAAACTGGTATTTCTCTGATCTAGGAACAGCAGTCACTCAAGTAGACCTGTTCTGCCTTTTCCACATCCAGAGAAGCATTCAATTTTCCAACAGAGTACAAAGGGAAGGGAAGACTTGGATTCTGTCCTGCATGCAGAGGGAGCTCACTGGGTGGCCATAAAAGAAAAAAAAAAAAAAGAATTAGAGGGCATGAACCATTGTTAGTTGCTCTGAACCCTGTTGAGCAACAGCCAAAGATCTCAACAACAGTCATTTTCCAGTGATGCTTTGGTGTTAAATCAGTGGCTCCCAATCTTTGATGAACACTGGAATCACCGAGGATCTTTAAAAATACTGATGCTTGGCTCCTACACCTAAACATTTGGATTTAGTTCGTATGTGACAACCTGAGCATCTGGGATTTTTAGAGTTCCCCAGGTTTCTCTAATGTGCAACAAAGTTTGGGAGGCACTATAGTAAGTGAAAACTACTGATTGTAAAAAGCAAACAAACAAACAAAACTGCTGATGGTGTTGCGGGCCTGCTTTGAGTAACCTTCTCAGGAAATTGATGTGACTTTATATGGGCTGTTGGACATCTTGTGGTCATCAATGAGGCCTACACATGACCCTTCTCTGGTGTCACAGGCCAGGCCAATAAGAGTCAACTGCAGTATGCTCATAGCTGCACTCACCAGCTTTCCTCCCTAGGTTCCTTTTGCCTACTGCTGCCTGGTCCCTCTCATTCCCTGTAAGCCTGCCACCTGATATGTACTTATCTGGAGCCTTTCTGTTCTAATCCATGTTCTCTTCCCAGGGTGCAGAGTGACAAGACCACCTGTTACCCAAACCATGCTAATGTAACCAAGCATCTTGGAACACTGGGAGGTCAAACAGGTCTCCCCAAATCCCATTTTTTTAAAGATTTTATTTATTTATTTGACAGAGAGACACAGCAAGAGAGAGGGAACACAAGCAGGGGGAGTGGGAGAGGGAGAAGCAGGCTTCCCACTGAGCAGGGAGCCCAATGCGGGGCTCAATCCCAGGACCCTGGGATCATGACCTGAGCCCAAGGCAGATGCTTAACAACTGAGCCACCCAGGCACCCCTCCCCAAATCCCATTTTTAAGAGACTTGTGGCTTCCTGGAAGGGACTGAGAGGTACACAGTGAGGTCCATGGTCAGAGATGGACCCATTTCCAATTGTGCTCCATTAACAGCTATTTCCAATCTAGCACCGTGGTCTCAATGTAAAGCATGTCCCAGAGGCATTAAAAATTCAAAGGGCAGAGTTAACTCTGGGGGAATCTCCAAAGAGTTGTGAACCAGCAGAAAACCTGACCATGAAAGTGTGAATGAAAGACCCGTCAGTCTTGAAAAAAAATGCTCTCTTTCTATTGAGGTAGATCAATACTATTAGCCTTCCTTGATTTCCTGGAATTTGCTCTACTAAGGTAACAACATAAGTGGCCACAAAGGACAGTCAAGATACCAGCTGATTATGACCAAGGCCTTTGAGTATGGTGGTCCCTCTTATCCATGGTTTTGCTGTTTCAGTTACCTGTAGTCAATCATGGTCAGGAAATAGATGATCCTCCTTCTGATGTATCATCAGAAGGTCAATAGTAGTCTAACACTACATCACAATGCCTATGTCATTCACCTCACTTCATCTCATCACGTAGGTATTTTGTCATCACAGGAAGAAGGGTTAAGTACGGTACAATAAGATATCTTGAGAAAGAAAGACCACATTCACATAACTTTCATTATAGTCTATTATTATAATTGTTTTATTTGATTATTAGTTATAGTTATTATTCTCTTACTGTGTTTAATTTACAAATTAAACTTTATCACAGGTATGTATGTATGTATAAGAGAAAATATGGCATTTATAAGGTTTGGCTGTATCTGCAGTTTCAAGCATCCACTGGGGGTCTTGGAACATATTCCCTGTGGGTTAGGAGGGGACTACTCTATTCCCAAGGCTGGAACAGACTGACAAACTTGGTTTGTACTAATGGAGTAGTGCTTACCCAGAGGACTCTGTCAGGATCACCGAGGGACAGCCTGAGGACCAAATATGGCTTAACCCAACTCTCTAGAAGTACTGGTAAAGTAGGTATAAAGTAGAACCCAAATACTTAAATTTTTAAAAATATCCTCAGATGACTTTAATGTAAGGATCACTGCAATGACTTGATGGCACTGACTAGCACAGCATCCCAAGAAAAATTATTGTATCACTATTCAAGGCAGTATTCCTATGGTGAGAATTCCAATCACATAGGTAAATAAGTCAGGAAAGAAATTTCTGAGACAGCCAGCCATTCACTTTTATGCAAGTTTTATCATGTGAGTATCCTCTTACATTGCTTAGTCACAACATAGACTGAGCTGCCCATCTAAGAATCTAGAGCCAGAGTGTTCAATAGAACTTTCTGCAGTGATGGAAATGTTCTTATTCTGCTCTGTCCAATATGGTAGCCATTAGCCACATGAGGTTATTGAGTGCTTGAAATGTGGTCGGTAAAAAATCCAAGTAATTGGACTTCTCATTTTATTTAATTAATTTTAACTTAAGTAGTCATTTGTAACTAGTGCCTACCGTATTATACAGTGAAAAGAGATAACCCACCTTGAGTAGAAAGCATGCAGAGCTATAACTGAGCACTAGACAGTAAATATGTCCTTCTATTAGACAATCCCGTCCTGGGACTTTCCATAACAAGAAACAAAAATCTGTTGTAAGTGACCCATTATTCATCCAGAACAGGGAGTATCTCAAAATGATAGCCCATGAGCCATATCTGGCCCATATATATATTTGGATTGGTTTGCATTATTGTTTTTTTTTTAAGTTTTTAAATTAGCTTTCAATATTTGTAAAATTGATTTTTTAAAAATCTCAATATCTGTCTTCTTCAGAAAAATTAGACAATGAGGTCACCTTGGCTAATGCTTTATGGCAGTGAGTATCTGGAACCAAGTCAAAGGGACTCTTGAAGTTCAGTGGAGACACGGCCCCGCCTACTTCACTCACACACGTGGCCTGCCTGGGTCCCTGGAAAGGCTGGTGTTTGAGAGACCTGACCTACAGATCTTCCCCAGGCAGAAGCATCAAATCTGAGAGTTCGGCAAACCTGGCAACTTTATCTCTGCTGCTCTCACCTTTAATACTCAATAAAGAAAGGAATGGCCTCAATGCAAACACCTTCTTTCAAGGTTTTGAAAGAATCTCTTCATTGTTCTTCAAAAGCAAACATGTATGTGCACACAGGCAGGGGATTTCAAGGTTAATGTATCAGGAGGAGTGTGATCCTAGGCCAAGGCTGATGGTTTCAAAATATACTGAAGTGGTATTTACTAGCTTGAGCTTGTTACTTAGCTGTGCCTCAGTTTCTAGATCTGCAAAATGCTGGGATAAAGAGCCTGGAATAGGGCTTGGAACACTCCAAGTGCTCAGTACATGTTAGCTACTATAATTGTAGGCTTTCGATGGTATCTATATCTATCTATCATCTATCTATCTATCTATCTATCTATCTATCTATCTATCTATCTATCATCTATCATCATCATCTCTCCATGGAGAAAGAATGAAGATAATGCCTATCCACAATACCAGACAGAGACATGGGAAGGTTTTCACTCTACAGTCAATTCTAAATCATAGCAGAAATCTCAGTTTGCTTGTATATGGTAAGTAAGCAGTCCCAAGAAACCAGTTATTAGTGACTCATCAAAAGCTCCCTGCTTTTCCAATGTGCTAACGACTGCAGCACAGCCTGGAATGAGTTCTGAGTAACACAGACCCAAATGTGTGCACAGCTTTCTTTCCTGCTGGTACACAGAAACACAGTGAGAAAACAACTCTGCCTGCACAAAGGAAGACAATAGCCAAATGTGCCCCAAATCCACCGTTTGTCTGACCCAGACATGTCTCTTCCAACAGCATCCTTGAGCCACTGAACTTGACTGCAAGTTCAAAATAAAACATTAAATTGCTAAAACTAAGATGACTCTAAGAATTCAGCTTTTCCTTGCAGATTTACTTTTGAAAAGTACATTTTGTTTGAACCCGACTCAAATTATCTGCCATGACTCATGTGATGAAACACTAGGCAACGTCCTTCCCTCAGCAAAAATCTTTCTTTGCTCTGAATAAATTTACTTTCAATTCATATGAAGTTAGGCAGTTCTTTAATAATCCTTCAGAGGGTTAAGGCCAACCCAGAGATCACCATAGATGGCTGATTTTTATTATGACTCTCATCCAGATGAATCCATGTTTGGGTGATAAGAATGCAGTCCTGTCAATCACCTGCTCAGCTACCTTCCCCAGGTTCAACTGTGACCGTCCAGATTTTTCCCCTCCATCCAGCAGGTAGCTAACACCAGTCACCAGCACGTAGACTACACTCTTCGAGTCAAGAACTATGTTCAGTCCTGATTTTTTTTTTTCCAGTTGTGCCTATTTTCTGGTACAAAGTGATTGTATGCTCATGGTGTGAGGCTTGTAGACAAATTAAACAAAGCAAGAGAATACCATTCCTACTGAGTTCATCCTTAATTTGTACTCAGAAATAATTCCAATCCTACCTTAAAGAGTTATCCTCAGGGCACCTGGGTGACTCAGTGGGTTAAGCTACTGATTCTTGGTTTCAGCTCAGGTCATGATCTCAGGGTCCCAAGATCCAGCCCCGCGTCAGGCTCCACACTCAATGGGGAGTCGGCTTGAGATTCTCTCTCTCTCTCCCTCTCCCCCTGCCCCTCCCTCTGCTCCTCTCTCCCTCTCTCTCACTAAAATAAATAAATAAATAAAATCTTTAGGGGGGAAAAAAAAGAATTATCCTCAACATGTTAATTAAAATACATTAGCTCATTTAAACTCTTTCACCAACTAGAATATCTATTGTATATATACATAACCACACACACATCTTTGCTAATGATAATAGCAATACAACTCCTAACCACAATAGTGATTTAGCACAGCTAACATTTGCACAGCACGTCACAAGTACACTCACATACTTTCTCTTAGGTACTTCTTGAAAGAGACCTATGAGGCAGACAGGATAAACAGGGGAAAACATTTTTTGAACCTCAGTATGATACATGCATTGCAACAGGGTTTTCTGTGTACTCTCTTTAAGAGTACCAGGACTAGAATGAGGTGAGGGAGGCACCTAGGGTGTAGAATTTAAGGAGGTGTTCACCCTCCGAGTCATACAATTGCAGAGTTGGCACCTGAGAGTTGCTCCTTAAATCGCACATCTTCGACACCCTGCTTGCCTCACCTGAGTCCTGGCCCTTCTCAACCTCCTTGTCAGTTGCACATAATCTTCCTCCCCTCAAAGATCGACAGACTAGTACTCGGAGATCTTTAGCAACTTGCCAAAGGCCTCCAGTTAGTAAATCTTCTGATCCCACTCTGGTGTTCTTTTTTACACTAAAGGGCCCATGGCCCAAAGCCATTGCCAAATAAAACCACACTTACGAATTGCATAGAAAATTGCTTGGCTCCTTCTACCTTCACTTAAAATTCAGTGTAGATAGCACTCCAAAGAAAATCTCCATTTAATCATTGTTATCACTGTTTGTAAAATGAGAATGCTGTTTATTTTGAGCTTTGTTAGTTTCTTTAAAATCCTGCAATTAGCATATCCTAATTATGTATACTGTTGGGTTTTTTTTTTCATCAATAATTTTGGTTTGTTTGGAGAATGTAATAATGTGGATGGACTACCCAAGAAGTAGCAGAAAGTGAATGTGTGTCCTACGGTCATTCTAATTTTTATACAATTCAAAATTCTCTGTCCCCTAGCTCCAACGGCAGTTTATAGAAATTCACCAGAAACTCTTGGGCCCATTACTTTAGCATTCTGCAAAATAAAATCCTCAGGTTAATACTTACCCAGCTCCAAAGTCACTAAAGCAAAAAGCTTCAAGCTTAAAACAACTTCATTGTAAAGGGCTGTATATTTTATTTCTTTCTAGCAGCTTTAAATCTACTCACAGTAGTCCCAGACAGAATTTATGGGAATACAATAATATGCCAATTAACTACAGTCAACCAGTTCCTAATTCTACATCTCCAGAATGTCTTTATTATTAATGGAAATCCCTGCCATGCTCACTGAGAAACAAGAAGGCAAACTGAAAAAAAAAAAAAAAAAAGAAATGAAAAGAAAAGAAAACGACCCACTCTTAATTATAGTTATAACTGTTCTTGCAGATGCACAATTCCTCATCTCGAACTTCAAATTTGTGGATAAAATTCAGCCCTGTTCTCTCCTGGGGGGAAGCTGCTCATGCAATTAGGGCAAGTCACCCAGGAGAAAATCTACAGGCCTATCTACAAAGCACACAGCTGGGAAACATGTCTAATTATATATTTGTTCTTACTGTCCCTTCCCTGTGGTTTAAACACCCACTTGCCATTAAATGTATCTGATGAGGAACAGAACGAAAGGCTGTCTGAATTTGGGGGCTGTGGCTTCAGTGTGATGAACTCCAATGAGACCTATGTTTGGCCCATGGCAAGTCTTCTAATCCCATCAAGAGCTAGGGGAAGATTGGAACATGGATGTTGTTAAGACCCAGGCCAGGGTATTCAATTCAAGAAACTCAAAAGAAATAACTTTATCAGAGATTGTCTAAGCCCTGGCTTGATTTTTTTGAACACATGTGTTTAGTTTTTTTTAGGGTATATAGTGTGGGAGGTGACCACCTGATTTCCAAAAGTGCCATAGAGAGACTTGGAATGCAGTAGGCCCATTGAGACCTTTCAGTTACTCTGTTGAATCTGTTCTCATCTTTGCACAGTTTCAACTGTCATGGAAACTGTGGGTCTTTATTATGAGAGGGAAATCTTGAAGCTCCAAGGTGACCTTAAATCTTACAAATAGGGAAGACACCTAGGTTAATTTGTATGATGCTAGGCATTGTTACTGTTATCAGCCTGGGTGCCAAAAAAGACAAAAGGGGATGAATATCCTGCTCATGCAGTTATTGTCATATTAACTTCAGTTTGTCAGCACTTGGACACACTCCAGAAAGTACCATTCCAACACGTTGGAAAAGGTCTCCACACCATGCCTACTTCCTGTGGATATTTCCCCCAATCTAAACACTTCACAAAATTACAAGATAGGTTCTTCTCCTGAGATTCATATGGGACTTGATTTACTCCCTACCCCATTTGGATGTTCCATAAAAGCTCTTTATACCACCAAATGTAATCTTTGTTAACTGACAAAATAGATCATTCTTATCTAATGAGCTGTTTAAAGAAATATTCACCTCTATGTCACTAATCATTCTACTATTATAAGCTTTTTTCAGTCCTCATTTCAATTGATAAAATGGACTGGGGGATGTCTGGGTGGCTCAGTCGGTTAAGCGTCTGCCTTTGGCTCAGGTTATGATCCCAGGGTCCTGGGATAGAGTCCCACATCGGGCTCCTTGCTCAAGGGAAAGCCTGTTTCTCCCTCTCCCTGCTGCTCCCCCTGCTCCTTCCCTTGCCTGTACTCTCTCTCTCTCTGACAAATAAATAAATAAAATCTTTAAAAAAAAATGGATTGGGATGCTTCTTTCTGACTCATCATTTCCCCTAACTCCAAGAGAATAGCCTCCTCTGCATTGTACACAGTTCCAGGCTTCTCCTCAACTTTGCCTCAAAAGCCTTTGCACATTAGCCCTGGGCAATCAGATAGAGGTGGTTCAGATAATGGAACTATTGTGAATACTGACCTCATTTCTACTCCATATCCCCGCAATCTTTAATCCCTGACTCTAAGAGTGTCCCTCTCCAACCCAGTGCAAACCAGAAAGAAGACAAAAGGAGATCAAGCTTCTCTAAGTACAGAATGCTGAATTCTTCCAGCCCATTTTAATTGCTTTCCAAACCGAGGTCACTTGGCACTTCACTGATTTTAGGGGTAAGCCTCCATCTCTTTCTCTTTCCTAAATTAGAGCTAAGAATTAATTTGAATTCAATGCTTATGTACTTAAGAGTTTTCCTTAAATTGTGTTAATTGTATTTCTTAGCAAACTGTAATTCATATAAACTGCTTCCACGTAAAAGGCCTTTCAAAAATTGTTTCATGGAAAATCTCACACTCACTAAAACGAGACAACATATTTCAAATGAAACTTTAACTTTCTACCTGCCTCAGTTTCCTTATAAAAAAAAAACTGGGGGACGGGCGCTTGGGTGGCTCAGTCATTAAACGTCTGCCTTTGGCTCAGGTCATGATCCCAGGGTCCTGGGATTGAGCCCTGCGTTGGGCTCCCTGCTTGGCGGGAAGCCTGCTTCTCCCTCTCCTACTCCCCCTGTTCCCGCTCTTGCTCTGTCTCTCTCTATCAAATAAATAAAAAAAATCTTAAAAAAAAAAAAACTGGGGGGAAAAAATCCCCACATAGGGGACACCCTGACAGGGTGGTGGTGAGGATTCACACTTAGCACAGTGTCTGGCACTTAGTAAATACTAAATGCTAACTCTTATTCCATATAAAGCACTTCAATGCCAAGCTTGTGATAGGTTTTTAATAAATGGTAGCTATTATATTATCCTAATTAGCCACAAACTAGAAAGGAATGGAAATATTTCTCATACAATGCTATGAGAACACGTGGAAGCTTCTTTCCTCCGGCCAACTCTCCTTCTTTCTGTTGTTTCCGGTCCCTTCTCTGCTTTCTTCTTCCCTCGTCTCCTTTTTGTTTTCAAATCAAACATGCTAGAGATGGAGGAAGAGGAGGAAAGGAATGGGAGCACATACCATTTAGGTCTAAAAAAGAATTATTGGAAAATATCTTGGCCTCTGCTTAGAAGTACAAAATTGCCAACACGGAGAGGAAAGAAATTTACGGTATTTTCCCAGTAGTTGGTATTTAATTAGCGCTCCGCTATTGTCAGCTGGCTCCGCTGTCACGGGGATAAATCATTTGCAAGCTATTTTGGAGGTTCTTCCTGTCGCCACCACCATTTCATCAATCTCCTCATCAGCTTTGTCATTACAGATCTCAGCGATTTCTCACCTTTTCAGGAACTCTGCATGAATTTGACCTCAAGAAGTATTTGGCCACTATCATCTCAGCTATTAAATGTCAGATTCAGACATCTCAAACTGTGTGTCAAGACACTGCATTCTGGCAGAAATGAACCCATTACCTTTTCTCCCCCCTCATAAAGCTTGCTCTCCGGGCACTGGGAATTGTGTGATACAAGTTCTCCCGAAAGTCTCATTTTATCGTGGGTGTCTCTGAAAAGAATGTCTGTCGCCAGCTACATTAATGTCCAGACTTTTGCTAGTTTGTACATGTGCATTATGCAAATAATGTCTGCCCGTCTTTCCTGGGTAAAATAGGCAGCCGGGTCAGGCGAGAAGGTATAGCTAAGCAACCTGCTCCATTAGCATTTTTCAGGTGTATCTGTTAGGATCAATGAATTCTTCAAATTGCATTTTCTACTCTTTAAAAATAGTCACAGTAAGCTTGCTTTATCCCTGCTAATGAGTCACAGGAGAGCAGGAAGGCCAACGGATACCGCCTATGTGGCTGTCGGGCTGTTTGCTATAAACACTTGTCCATCCAGGCGGTTTGTCATCTCTGCACCTAGGCGGTGGTGGCCTGAGGCATGAGCATGCTGGATAGGTTCAAAGAAAGGGTCAGTGAGACCAGAGGGTAGCGAGCAAGGGGGAACAAGTATGGGCGCCACCAGAGAGACCTTTCTTGGCTGTCATGGACCCATTTAGCAGCTGAGTGGAGCCTCTAGATCCTTCTCAGAATATGTATCGGGATTTTAAATAATAAAAATACAAAAGATTGCAAAGGAAACAATTTTATTGAGATAACAATTACACAGAATCAGTGTGTGCTATGGTAATGTGTGTGCTTCTTTACGGACACGTTAAAAAAAGATCTAGTGATGAAGTTACAATGAGCATCAGTAGTGTTTTTGTGATCTCTACAACTCCAATGTGATAGGAAATATCTGTGATTTCTATGGATGACAAGGTCACAGGAACTGCTGATACCACTGTGGTTTGTGGCTACTGTCGTGATTAGAAGGGAGTGCTAAATTGCAATTGGAGTTTAATGAAAATAACTGTATTTTCTTTCCCCAAGTTCACAAACTCCCTGAGACCTCTTAAGAGTCTGTGACCACCAGTCAAGGGTCCAGCTTGTAGGGGAGGCATTTGGATTCTACTTCCAGGGGAATAGAAGCCCTGGGAGGAGCTTACAGGCTCCAGTGTACTTGTCCATTTAAATCAGGAAGGACCCAGGGTCTTCCCTGTCTGTTTCCTCCACCTAGCAAACTCAGTGTTCTGGGCACAATTTGTCCTGGAATTCACTACTTTGTCGTGTGGTAATTTTGTGTATCGTTTCTTCCAATAGAGTGTAAGGATGAGAACCACACATTGACCATCTTTGTATCAACAGTGCACAAGACCTGAGACATACCAGCTATTGAGTATTTGTTAAATAAATTAATCAAGACTGAGATTCTCTTAAAAGAATAACACATGAATCCACATGACCAAATTTTTTCCCGAAGAACATCTTTTCCTTTCTGAAATGGGTTATGTGTGGAAATACACAACACTTTAAAAATATTATCCTCAGACTTTAGAACTGGAAATGGAAATACTGATTCCATCAGGGAAGTCAAAAAATTTTTTTAAAGCAGATTGAAGGGTGCCTGGGTGGCACAGTCGGTTAAGTGTCCAACTCTTGATTTCAGCTCAGGTCATAATCTCAGGGTCCTGGGATCCAGCGTCATACTGGGGAGTCTGCTTGAGGATTGTTTCTCTCTCTTCCTCTCCCTCTGCCACTCCCCCTGCTTGCATTCCCCCCCCCTCTCTCAAATAAATAAATAAATCTTTAAAAATAAATAAATAAAAGTAGATTGATTGTGGCTACCTAAAGACCAAGTCTCCCTTATGTTTAAATTTATAGGAGCCTCTGCAAGGAAAGAAAAGGCCAGGTAGGCAGAGGTTAAATATTGTACAGACCAGCTATAGATCAACAGGTCAAAACTCAGGCAAGATGAACTTCCAGGAATACTCATTGTCTCTAGTTTGTTCCCAGAATAAGCTTTCCATTTTAGATAGTATTTGACACCTGCCTAACCCCAGCCATAGATGAAGGAGTATGGTAGAATTTCCCCCAGTCCTGGGTCACATCTGGGACCTGGCTAAAGCTCTGCAGGGTAGGACTGGTTTCTAGCCCCTGTGTTTATTTGGGGTTGGGGATGGAGCTCAGGGCTTGAATCTTAATTTGGAATCTACTGAAATACAGATAATAACCTATTTAGCATGCTTAAAATTTGACACCAAAAAAGGTCTGTATGAGACAGATGTACTGGCTTCATGCATGCTTAGCTCCATCATTGTAAGAAACAATGTAAAACATTAATTCAGTCAATACCTTCTTATTAAGGCTTTCTATTTCCCTGTCCCCATGAATTAAACACACACACACACACACACACACACACCCCTGGGTGAAATTACACATTTCCTGTCCTTGAGTCAGTGGGAAAGCTAATAGGAAAATCCACAACCACATTGAAAGCAGTGATAGTTATATGTCTACATGGAGTAGGGAGGAAAAAAATTCATTGAAGATGCAATATTTGAACAAACATGACAGGAGTAAGTAAAGGAATCTGTCATCTCAAGAAGCATGTGCTCCAAACAAAGACAGGGTTGATCCCTGAGAAACTGGAGTCATATCAGGGCTTACCTACCTACCCTCAGGGAGATTTCAAATGTTCCTGAACTTGTTTATCATTTGATAAGATTTAGGAAATTAATCCATGGCAATATCCATGGTTCAGAAATGGTTGTTCTGTACCAACAGGCTGTTCAGCTCTAACTGTAATCACATGGAAGTCCTAGGAGACTATAAGTAGTGCAGGTCAGCTAATGAAAGTCCCATCTGTTAACTCTCATCCAGCTTGTAATGAGTTTGGGCCTGACACTGTTCTGGGGGCAAGAAACAAAAGTCGGCCAAACTATAGACCCTTGGATTCATAAAATGTCTTGGTTTCATAGAAATATTAACAAGCGACTCTACGTAAGTCATGTGAGCAACAGCATGGGAGATACCATGGACTCAGGGCTGAAGAAATCAGAATTAGGCTATTGTGTGATTTGTAAGCATTGGAAAGAGATCTCTGATATAGTAGTCTATTTGCATTATTAGGGGAAAAATACAGGACACTTTTGAAGATCATGGTTATGAACCTGGAATCCTGAGTTAAATTCCAATTCTGTCATTTATTTGCTGTGTGGTCTTTAAAATTTTATTTACTTAATATTTCTAAGTCTCATTTTCCTCACTCATAAAATGGGAATGATTACAGTAACTACTGCATGGGATTATTGTATTAATTAAATGAGGTCATCCAAGTGAGGCACTGACACAAAGGAAGCACTCAATATCTCCACACGTGGCCCATTGGATGGGCCAAAGAGAAGTTTGCTTTTATTTGTAATGGAGCAGTATCCTCCATGATTTTTGATCTTCAACAGTAGCCCTGTTGAATTATGTAGAAGTACAAAATGCAGTGTAGAACAGAGTTTGAATAAATCAATCTCTCTCTGTCACACACACACACACACACACACACACACCTATAACCTCTGCTATGTGCACTGTCAGTGTTTCACATTTCCCTTGGCTCTATGCTGCTGGGTAAACCAACTGCTCTAAGAGATTCACAGGTAAGGTACTGGTGAAGGGGGCAACTTAAATCCCATCCCTGCTGTAGCCCGCTCATGGAATCTCTTTAATTACACCTTTAATAAATCTACTAATACATTCCAGAGTATACATTTATCCCCGCACTCTAAGGAAAACCATTTTCTGACTGTACTTATAAAGTAGGGAATATGAATTTTCTTTCTCCTTTGCCTCCTGAACAGAACGTGACTATTTGGGGGGCTCATTCACTGCTGGCAAATGGCCATTTCCTGCCTCTAGACAGAAAGGCTTAAAAGAACTTACAAAAAAAGCAGTCAAAATCCTCTGTAGACATCCAATAACTTATAAAGAAAAGAATGTTTTGATGAGTTAGTGCAAATGAATCGGGAACATATGGATCCTATTTCCCTTGAGTTTAAATTTGTAAAGAGAAAAACTTCTTAAAAAAAAATGAACTTTGTAGATGTCACTGAACCCAGGGGAAAAACATATGAGATGATTACTCAACTTAATACATTCCTAAGTTGCCCTGTGCTTAGCTGAAGCACAGTCAGGTCATTTGTAGCTCAATTTGGACTGTCAAACACATAGCTCATCATGCTCTAATTGTTTTCAGAGTAAAATTCCGGACAGCAGAAGATGTTAAGGTGGTTAGTATTTTCAACAATAAATTTTAGCATAGTGGTACGAATTCCTTGAAGAAAGTTAATTTTGTTAGTGGCAAGAGATTTTGGAAACATTGTGGATGACACATATCTGCATATCCAGGAGACAATCTACAAGTGGGTGGTGTAAACAGGCTCCCATGAAGGAAAACAGGATACCAATCAGAAAATCATCTCTTGCAGCCATGCTAAATGGTGCCCTCATGCCCAGGGAGAACTAATTTGCTTCATGTGACAGAGTACTTTATTCTCAAAAGGTTTTTCAAGAACGAATATAATTCCACAAGATCCAAAAGATTAACCTGTTGGCTTTCTTTTACAATCTGACTACAATAATTACTCAAATAATGATTCAGTTGTATATGCTGATGACTTTTACTAATTTATTAAATATATCTCATGCATGGATGCATCTGAGCACATATCCAGAGACAATGATTACAGGACATTGGAAATATATTAAAATGCTTTCTAAAAGAGAAAAACAGGCCCCTACTATGTACAGGGTATCACAGAAGACTGATGAGCAACTCCCATGGATATTTCATGTGAGCTGAGGTTACATGTTATATGCAGACATCATCTAACTCATTATTTACCCATATCAAAGGGGATTATAGAGGTGAAGAAACAAATGCTTATCAGTAGGAAGGCTTTGGTGACCACCCTAGAAACTTCTAGACAAGGACAGCCCGTCAAGGCTCCTATTCCTTTGTTGGATGGCTGGTTATTGGTTGAAAGGGGTATTTACTCTTAGGGTTCTCACTCGGTACGTCGTTTCCCACACTGAAGAGAATAAGTATGAGCTTGAACCTTAGTATGATCTAGCTGGAAAAGATCCTTGAAAGTAACTGATCTAATCATCCTAAACCACCAGCTGGAGAAATTTTAAAATATAGGCTATTGTCCTCTCTGATATTCCAATGCAGTAGATTTAAGGTATGGTTCAGTTGTCTGATTCAGTCATTTCCCAGGTGATTTTTCTCCTTATTTTACAGATGAGGAACAATCCCAGAATGGTTGTAACATCTCCTACAATCTCCTTAATTCCCAGGCTAGTGCCTTACCCACAAGTTCGGCAATGCCTTAGGGGAACTTCTCAGTCCAATAACAGCAAAAAAACAGCCAGACGAAGGGAAGATCTGCTGGTTAGAGACAGCCAATGTTTATGTTGCAAAATAAATGTAGTTGAGTTATTCTTATGCCTCGAAAGTCAGCTCATAAAGAAAATTTTAAAAGGGCAAAATTATTCTTTAAACTTCTTTAAAAAGGCCCTATGTTGAAAACTGAGGCATCTCTTAAGTCCCAGCAAAGCCCATTTTTTCCTCCAGATTTAATAGAGATTGCAGGAGTTTGTTTGTTTTTTTTTAAGTTATCTCTGAGCAAAAGATGAAGTATTTGTCTAATATTTAGGACCACTGTCAGAGAAGTAACAAGGAAAAAAGTTGTAATGTACTAGCATCACAACAATGTAGAAAGAAGTTAAGAAACATGAGAATTTAGACCAAGTGGGGGAAAAAAGTGAACTCATATGTCTTATCTCACACAAAGGTTGATTGCGACACTGAAAATAAATTGCATCATTTCAAATTTCTCTCCTTATCTGTATCTTTTCAAGAGGGCACATAATAGAAGCTCCATGTACAGATAGCACCTCCCCACCACTGAACATCACTAGCCCAGGTGCCCATCGGGTCACATGCTAGGTGGTTGTACCTTTGCTGCATAGCCAAGTCTAAGGTCAATAGTTCAGGATCCACCTGGATCTCCCACTTCCTTGCCTAAGACATTCAGATGTGAACACTTCATTCTGACCAGGTTCTAGTCACTTGGACTCACCACAGGTTTAGGGAAATATAAATCCTCCAAGTCCTTCTATTCCTGCTTCATATAAAGGAACAGTCTCTTCACTAATTGTGGAAGCTGCCTGGCATGGCATGAAGACACGAAAGCTTACTTCTCTCAACCTCTTGTCAAGTTCCCATATGATGGGACTTCAAAGGAGTTCATGAATAGAAATGAGTAGAATGTGATCTGATTGAGAGAGGCATGTTACAAGTCTTTCTGTCAGTGGGCTCACACTCCAGCTCCTCCAATTCAGCTTTTACCCATAATTAAACTGATGTTTTATGTCCAAACTCCTATGAGGCTTTTTCTAGTATGTTTTCTGTTGAAGAGCCAAGAGATTGGGTAAATGATAGCTTTGCCAGACCTACTCATGTTTCTTACCATAGGAAGTAGGAGGGTCATTATCAAAGGAGGTCTGGTTTCCATAGAGGACACCTCCATGCCCAAATGCATTGGGAGAATCAGGGAAAAGGCTACTACACTCTGGCCACAGCTTCCATCGAAAACAGAGGCCTGGCTGAGAACATTGTCTCTTACAGGCAAATCATTTAATTCCACTAGAATGAGAAAATGCCTTTTTGTTCTTCCCTAAGTTGAGCTAGATGGCAGTGGCAAGACTACTGATTTTCCATTCAATCACAGCAGCACTTGTGCCCTACTCAATTAAAGTGGAGGATAAGACAAAGGCTATTTTGCTTTCAGCTATAGAATATCCTTCAGTAGACCTCTCAGTGTCATTTTTATCCCTGTGTCAGATGTGGACCAACCACATGCTCAGAGGTTTATTTTCTATTTATAAAAATGTCACATCATTTGGATAATCAGCAGATTTAATTTCATAAGAAATTTTAAAGGTTGGCTATTTTGAAACCACCATATAATCCAAATGATTTACAGAAAAGCAACATGGGGGCCCTCCTCCATCCAACGATACACCCGTATGGAAGTTGGGGATCATCTTAAAGACATCAAGGCAGCATATGCAAATGCTGCTTGAGCTCTGGTATGTCACCTGAAGGGCCTAGAACAAAGCTTTCTATTGGTCTGATTGTGCTCTGATGACCTGGGCAAAGGCATAACTGGCTGCATCAGTGGGGATGCTCCAGAAGATAATACCGACGGTGGTGAATTCTAGAGCTGGAAGAGCCATGGCCTATGGAGTGAATTGCAAGGTTATACAAGACAGTGAAAGAAGCTGATTACAGCCCAAATTTTCTGACTTTTAACCCAATGTTCTAATCTTCACATTAAGCTTTTTCTTTGGGATAATAATAGGCAGTGGTGAACTATACCCTGCCTCTTCCCACCCAGCTTCCAGGCACCATAATTCCCATTTTGGATGTGTAGAAGAGGATCTGGACTACTATTACATTGTGGCCTCACTGATCCTGTAGGCTTGGAAGCTGTCCCATAGTCTCACAGACTTCTAAGCTATCCTTTGCAAAGGGATCCATTCTCTTTTAAACAACTATTCTGTGCTACTTATTCTTGGCTTTTATTCAGTACTGGCTCGATTATGTGTCAGTACTTATTTCCTACCTTCAGGTTAGACTGAAGAAATAGTAGGATATAGCAGTTAGTTAGTTAGTAAGTAAATAACTAAATAGGCAAAATTTTGATTTGCCCCTGCATGAAAATATATTGAAAGGCTGAATTTTTAAAAGAGCTATTACTCACTTTCCTATTAAGAACAGTGACTCCACATTATTTTTTCTAACCCAACATATTTGAAGGAACTGGAATACTTCCATCAAAAGCAGTGATTCAACATAGGGTTCTCTGAAAGAGAACTACTTAAAACATGTAGTTTGGGCAGGGAAACACCCTCCAAATGATTCTCAACCCTCTCTTTCCTCTAGTTGAGAATCATTAGCTTGAGTTGTTAAAACTAAAAATGGGAGGTCATTCTGTTTTGCTAAAATATAATATTTTGCCTTAGTTTTGATTCTTCACTCAAGCCAGCAGACAGGCTTTATGACTTTGCCAACTGCCCAGCAATCAGTGACATCTTCAGCAATATATCCTCCTAAAGCAGAGCGTCCCTCCTCCACAAGATTGCAGGGAACATGGCCACTGGTGGCTCCTGTGCCCCAAATCTCTCCAGATCACTACCAAAGTAGCCTTACTTTTCCTTGCCCAACTCCAGCTTGCAAAAATGTCCCAGAGAAAGACTATAATCAGCCTACTTCGGGTTCCATGCCCACAAATGTACTTCAAAAGGCTAAGTTTGGGTAAGATATCCAATTTTGGAGTAATCACCGCTGACCACAGAAACGGAATTATAAGAACAAGAAAATGTCCAATTAGTTGACCTTAGGAATTTCCTTTTCCTTGAACTTCAACACCACATATATAAAATTTAAGATCAAAATACCTACCTTGAAGAAAGTTTTGTGAAGATATAATAGGATGTGTTACAGAAATAGGTAATAGTGTGTGTCCCAAACACAGCCCATGGGACACATCAGGAGCCAGAAAAATACTGCCTTTCCTTCTCTCTGTAGCTATTTCACATGCTTACTCTACATCTCCTAGAATTCTTTCTAGAGTCCCAGATCTAACAGCAGTACACATATGAATTTTCCACACCTATTTAAACAATACCCCCACCAAGACAGAGTATATTTATCTGAAAGTAATGGGACCATAATGGACACTGTGCTGGGCTAAGGATGGCTGGCAGAGGAGGACATATGTCAATTATGTGTCAGTACAGAAGTCAACAAGCCACCCTGAACTACATGGGACTGTAGGTTGGTGTCACTAGGGCACCCTGGGACCTTGATTATCCAGACATCCCCTGCTGGAAGAAAAAAATCATTAGACTTTACAGAGATCTCTACACAAAGTGAGACTAGGGAAAATGTACTTGGGCAACATTACCTCAATGCCTAAAAGTCTTTGATGAAAACCCTCTGTACCCCAAGCCTACTGGTTAACTGGAAGTGGGCTCACTAACTAAAGCAGCAAAATGTACATTGTATCATATATTTTGCTTTTTATTGCTGTGAATGGGGTTATGAAGGCAATAGCAAGGGTCTCTAATTTCAGGCTCTAAGAACTGGGGCAGGCGTGTTGTAGATGCTAAAGCACTGTAGGGATGGAGAGGTAAGTGGATTTGTCCACCTGGCAAGCTCTAATGTGGGGTGATCTATTGTGACACCAAGCTCTTGCACACTCACACTGTGAAAGGCAGACGCTTCCTGGGGGCATGACTTTCACTCTAACAAGGCAGACTGGGATTCATACGATACGGAGATAAAACTCACTTCTGACTACTGATGTAACTGCTTGGGGCAAATCTCAACATAGACCATCTGCGAATGGGAAAGTAGTGTGTGTGTGTGTGTGTGTGTGTGTGTGTGTGTGTTGTGTGTGTGTGTATGAAAGAGATGGAGGGGAAAAAGGGTGGGGAAGAAAGAAGGAGGGCAAGAAAGGAAGGAGGAAAGCAGGAATATAAATTGATGGGATGGAAAGAGAAAACAAACTGCAAGTCATCGGGGTTTTGAAGAGCGAAAGGAGCATGGCATATGTGCAAAGTCTGGGAATAATTTTCTTTAATTATGTCACAGCCAATGAGCATCATGGTTTCCACCTGAAGATCATGCTTGGGCTAGTCAAAGGATACATTTTTATAGCAGCATATTAGGATGATGATTATTATTACCATAGCCACATTCTTACACAGAACCTGAATATTTTAAGATGGAATTTATTTTTCCAAACACACATATTTTAACATTTTTTTACATCAACAACTAAGACCAGCATACATACCTAAATAATGTTCTAGAGACATAAAAAGACATTCCCCAGGGAAAACACTGAGCACTTCATTTGCTGCTTTCAGATCTCTCTGGATGTTAACCACACCCCCGTGTTGTGTAGAACTGAAGGATGGTGCATTATGTGCATTGCATTTCTGTAAAGAATCGACCACAAGAATTGAAACTTGGGGTGAGGGATGTAATTTTCTCATTAGAAATGGAAGCATCATTTCATGTTTTATTTAAGTCCCCCTTTGAAGAAAGATCCTAAGGTGTTCTGTGTCGGTGACATAAGGCAGGCCCCACACTGGGGTTTTTTTGGTGGTCCATAATGTGATTCTGAAATAAAAGTGACAATTTTTAACACTGCATATGTTCAAAGACCTCTGCCAAGAAGGGGAAAAAATAGTCTTGGCACCAGAACTATAGTGTGACGGTTCTTTTGTGATCTGTGATGAGAAAACAAGTGGCCATGTCCCTGATCTTGTCACATTAGCACGAGAATAGCATATGAACCTTTCCAGAGGCGGAATGTGAACTTCTTCAAGGGATTCCCAATTCTGTTTTCTGGGGTAGACGAATTGGTTTACCTTTTTCACTACTTTGTGGCTGTTTGTCGGAATGTTGGAAGGCAGGGGAAGGCGGCAGTATAGCTGCTTCTACTCAGTAGAAACCAATATCTTGGGATGCCTAGGTGGCTCAGTTGGTTAAGCGACTGCCTTCAGCTCAGGTCATGATCCTGGAGTCCCAGGATCAAGCCCCGTACCGGGCTCCCTGCTCGGCGGGGAGCCTACTTCTCCCTCTGACCCTCCCCCCTCTCATGTGCGCTCTCTCTCTCTCTCTCTCTCTCTCAAATAAATAAATAAATAAAATCTTAAAAAAAAAAAAAAGAAACCAGTATCTTTACTTCTAAAGGTCACCAAATATGTGCCGAAAACTAATTTTTTTCTGGGTTTTTTTTTTTTTTTAATGACACAGTGTTTGCTTATTTATTTTTAAAATTGTTTCATTTGACTATAGTTGGCACACTACATGACATTAGTTTCAGGTGTACAACATAGTGATTCAGCTTTTCTTTATGTTACACTGTGCTCACCACGAGTGTGGCTACCATCTGCCACCATAAGATGCTATTACAATATCACTGACTGTATTTACTATGTTTGCTTTTGGTTCTTGTGACTTGTTCATTCCATAACTGGAAGCCTGCACCTCCCACTCCCCTTCACCCATCTTGCCTATTCCCTTACCCCCTTCCCTCTGGCAAACATCAGTTTGTTCTCTGTATTTATAGGTCTGATTCTGCTTTTTATTTATTTATTCATTTTTTTTGTTTCTTAGCTTCCACATATAGTGAAATCGTATGGTATCTGTCTTTCTCAGTCTGACTTATTTCACTTAGCATAAACTCTAGGTCCATCATATTGTCACAAATGGCAAGATCTCATCCTTTTTTTGGCTGTGTAATATATTCATATATATATATATATATATATATATATGAGATATATCCTATATAATATAATATATATATTATATCCTATATAATATATATCCTATATATAATATCTATATATCTATATATTTCATATCTTCTTTATCCATTTATCTATTGATGGACACTTGGGTCTCTTCCATACCTTGGCTATTGTAAATAATGCTACAGTAGACATAGAGATGCATATACCTTTTCAAATTAGTGTTTTTGTTTTCTTTGTATAAATACCCTGTAGTAGAATTATTGGATCATATGGTATTCTATTTTTATTTTTTTGAGGACTCTCCATGTTGTCTTCCACAGTGGCTACACCAATTTATACTCCTACCAACAGTGCACAAGGGTTCCCTTTCTTTTCTACATCCTTGCCAACAGTTTTTCCTGTGTTTTTGATTTTAGCCATTCTGACAGGTGTGAGGTGATATCTCATTGTGGTTTTGATTTGTATTTCCCTGATGATTAGTGATGTTGAGCATTTTTTCACGTTTTTGGCCATTTGTATGTCTTCTTTGGAAAAATATCTATTGAGGTCCTCTGCCCATTTTTAATCGGATTATTTGTGGGGGTTTTTTGGTGATGAGTTGTGTAAGTTCTTTATATATTTTGTATATTAACCCCTTATCAGATATATCATTTGCAAATATCTTCTCCTTATCAGTAGATTGCCTTTTTGTTTTGTTGGTCATTTCCTTCACTATGTGAAAGCTTTTTATTTTGATATAGTCTCAATAGTTTATTTTGTTTTTGTTTCCTTTGCCTTAGGAGACAAATCTAGAAAAATGTTGCTATAGCCAACATCAAAGAAATTACTGCTGTGTTCTCTTCTAGGGATTTTATGGTTTCAGGTCTCACTTTAGATCTTTAACCCATTTTGAGTTCATTTTTGTGTCTGGTGTTAGAAAGTGATCCAGTTTCATTCTTTTGCCTCTAGCTGTCCAGTTTTCCCAGCACTGTTTATTTGAAAGACAGTCTTTTCCCCATTGTATAGTCTTTTCTCCTTTGTCATAGATTAACTGACCATATAAGCATGGGCTTATTTCTGGACTCTGTTCTGCTCCATTGATCTATGTGTCTATTTTTGTGTCAGTACCATACTATTTTGATTACTACAGCTTTGTAAGATATCTTGAAATCTGGAATTGTGATACCTCCAGCTTTGTTCTTCTTTCTCAAATTGCTTAGCTTAAGACAAGTTTTGTTCTCTGGCTACTATCTGTTGACCTTGACGTCTAGAGCTCACAGGGTAAGGTCTGGGACCATGGCTTGCAACGAGTTGTAGAGTAGGATATCTGCCTCGATGGACCACTGCCACATACACACAGCATCTCATGACGCCCTGACACACCTGTAGGCACAATACTTAAAATGATAAACAGCAGCACCGCAGGTATCAAGTTTCCCTCGGAAGGCACAGCATTAACAATTCAAATGACAAGTAGATGATATTTAATATTTTGAATAACAATCTGTGCTAAATGCACAGTTAAAAAATATTGTATGTTAGGCAGAGGCCCAAACTCTGCATGCAATGAGAAAAAATTTTCACCTCCCTCCTACAGAGAAGAAAACTGATTTTGGTTTTGAAAATGCAGAGCTAGGGTTCTTCCCTGCCAATGACATCTAAGTCACATCAGGGGCCCACTCAGGGCCTTCAAAGATGAACCAAAGAATCCTCCATTGAATTGTTCCCACCCCAGAACAAAAGGGTCTGCTTGTGGAGGAGGGGGCTGTCAGCATGGGGAGGGAGATGAGGAATTTCCCATGGAGTGGTTGAATGGTAAAGATTTCCGGGCAATACCATCTTCAAAGGTCTGCAGAGATACAGCTGGGGCCTGGTCTTAGGTGAACCACGGCCTCCCCCTGTAGGTCTACACATGTCACAGTTTTAATTAGAGCCTCTCAGAATGCTATGCTTCTGCCCATCTCTGCGCTGCTTTATAACTGTTGGGGATAAGGGGTGTTCAGGTTTCTGCCATGCTCCAACTGATTAGTACTTTAGTGTTTCCACATTTAAAAGTACCCAGAAAATTCACCGATCTTCCATCTTGGAATCTTCATCTTAGATGCCTTACCCCCGAAGATGACTTCTTGGAAGACTTAACACAGGTGCTCTGTGCTGCAGGATGCTTGCTCCTTTGGGGCATTTGAAATCACTGAACCTGACCTCCATAATGGGGAAATATCTCATATAATATCAGGACATTTGTAGCTTTTAGAGGGGAAAGATATCCTGTTCTTCTTCTGCTTTTTATGGAAAAATTACAAATATGTACATTGCCCCAGAGACCAATAGTCAGATGCCATATGAGTCTCTGGGGTGGGACAATAGAATAGGCACTGTAAAAACATTTCTTAGGCTAACTTCCAGATATGAAAGGGGTGCCTCAGAGCTGCAGAGTGGGAAAATCACTATTTCACAAGGAATGATATTTTTAGACTGCATGAAAAATGAGGAATGCATGAAACTGCAGATGATAACATGGAGCAACTACCCCAAGTTGAGAATCTGGGCTGCATTTCCGCTGCTCATTTCCATAACGATCCCTTATTTTGCTTGCTTGTCCCTGTAATAAAGTTTCTACTTGAGAAAAATGGGTACTTATGGAAAGGTTATCATGCCACATGCTGTCATTTGTTTTATAGTGAAGTCTGATATTCTTTTCTTTTGATTTTCTGAACTCAGAATTTCTTAATTCTCAATTTTACCAAAAATGCCAGTGGGGTAATCTTCATCCCTTGCCTACCTCACACTTGATCCCTGGGTCTCTCTGCCACATGCCTTATCTCTTCAGTCATGATTTCCATTTCTTTGTATTTCGGTTTTGTAAGATAATTCAACTCTCTGGTTTTCTGAGAACAATAATTCAAGTCTTAGCAGGGAATATTCTTTTTTGTTTTGCAATTTTTCAATAAGAAGTCATTATGTTTCTTAGTCCTGGTAAGTCATTTTTCTGCCCCAATTACAGCCTCTTGAGGATTCTCCTTTTTTCATTAAAACACTGCTCTATCTCTTCCTCTAGAGCTGCTGCAGTCAGAGCCAACTGTACTCTTTGTTCAGCTGGGCTCCCTCAGGTCCCTGAGTCCCACTAAATATGTGGTGATAGCAGCATCCTCACAGTTCATACTTTGGGTAAATGAAACAAGTCAATGGTGGATGACAGAACATATTTTCCCTAGTCATGTCTATTGGGCCCAAATGCGCCAGAGAAGCCTCTCTGAATGTGAAAATGTCCAGCCACACAGACTGGGGTGATTTGTGTAATTAAATAGAATCAAATCAACTATTATTGAAAAAAAAAAAAAGTGTCCTTTCCTGATGGTTTAGAAATCAGAGGGAAAATAAATCGTGAAATGTGAGGGCTCACTAATCACATGACAACATCAATTATCAAAGATCAAAAATCATGAAGTTTGAATTGCATATTTATCTGACTGAGAGAAGTATGGCCACTGATAGAAGGCACATTTACATGGATTCCCTATTTTTTAAAAGGAAAATTTTAGGGGACATAAACAGCTGAAAGATCCAGAAGATGCAACTTTGCCCACCAACCTCAACCCTGGCTTTGCCTTAAGCAGGGTTCAATGACTCATGAGTGGGTCCCAGTCATCATGGGGCCATATTAAGCAGGTAAATGGGTAGTGAAGATAATGTGAAAAAAAAAAAATCAATGAAACAGAGATATGAGAGAGATTGAGAGAGAATGTAAATGAACTCCCTTGCTTCTTATTGGATTTATAGTTTGCAATTCTGGTCACTCATGAGATCCTGATCTAGTTCTAGCTCTTGAATTTCAAGACTTTTTTTTTTTTTATATAGTTCACTTATACAATATATCTTCCTTATATAATTTAGCTTGAGTGTTTTTCTATTTCTTGCAGCTAATCTCAAACAAGACCCAAACCCAAGTTAAAGTTATGATAATCTGATCAATTTTACCATGTCCTTCTATCTGACTTCTTTTCTGAGCTTTAGGCTCAAGTAACCAGCTTTCTATTGGAAACCTTCATTGTATATCTAAGATCATCTCAAGTTTAACTATCTGCAATGCAATTATCGTTTTCTTTCTGTTTATCATCTAAACATGTTCCTCTACCAAGTTTCTCAGTAAATGCACCAATATTTACTCAGGGGCTCAGGTCAAAACTTGACTCTCCCATTTTTCCCATATACCACATCTGATTTATAGCTATGATAGACATTACTACTGTTCATTGATATCCAGTTGCCTCTCTTCTGAACATATGAGAGAACTGCATTTCCTTGTCTCCTGGGTGCCTTGCTCTGGACAGTGAAATGACAGAGAAAAAAGTTATATGCATCATTCCTTTGTAGAAGCATTTAAGAACTATTACTTAATTGTCTATCTTTTCCTATCATGTGATAGATGGTATTTCACATGGTAGAGTGTCTGTCAGCCTGGGTTCCTGACTAAGCCAGAGCCCTTTGCTGACTCAAGACATATAAATAGTGTGAGCAAAAAATAAACCTTTGTTGTTTTATGGCACTAAGATTTGTAAGTTGTTTGTAACTGCAGCATGAGCTAGCCTATTCTGAGATAATCCCCAAGTCCTGCTGGCTCTATTGTCAAAAAAAAATTTCCAAACCTGATGCTGTTACCTCCTTTTCTACCATTGCTGTATTTCAAAGAATCCTCATCTCTTGCCTGGATTTACTACAGGATCCTCTTCATCAGTCTTCCTTTTCCTATTCTGAGGTCTCTCAAGTCCCTTCTCCAAGCAGCAGCCAGCCTTTTGTCATTTTAAAGGTGAATCTCATCATGCCACTCCCTGCCCCAAACTCTCAACAACTTGCCACTAGACTTAGAATAAAAATCCAAGTTTCTCCATGAACCACAACACTCTATGATCTGACCCCTACCTATTTGTCTAAATTTGTTTCCTGCCATTCTTTTGTCTCTAATCCAACTGCATTGTCTCTCTTACCATTAATTGCAAACAGTAAACTCATTTTCCCATCAGGGTTGTTCTCTTGCTGTTCCCTCTATGTGGAATGTTCTACTTCAAGACATTTTTGTAGTTGGCTTACCCCTTCCCATCATACAAATCTTTGCCCCAAGATTACATCTTCAGAGCCCTTTCTAAATCATCTAAAACCACATCCTCCAATAATTCACTATCAAGTTACCCTGTTTTACTTTGCCTTTGAACTATCTTATCTCTTTATTTGTTGATGTCTCTTTTCCTAGACTATGAATATCATAAGAAGAGGATTTTGTTTTTCAGCATTCTATCCCTCATATCTAGAAAAGTTTCTGGTGCTTAGTGAGATATTTATCAAATATTTGTCATATGAGTGAATTAATGAATAACTTAAACAATGAGAATGTCAAAATTATACTCCAGTGAAGAGACAACTGACTGAGAAGTAATACTCTTTCATAAGTGCCTAACCTACTTTGCTTGTCTTTTAACAGAGCAAAAAGTAAATCAAAATATTGCAAGATAATAAATTTGTATAGCTTTTATCTATTCCCTACCACTTACAATTCATTTATTAAGTAAAACCTGACTTGTTCAAATTAACTTGTTTAAATTAACCAATGCATGTTGAAACAAGAAGCCTTTTAAAAAAGAATTAGCACATGACATGTTTAAAGTCACAATGGCAATAACAGTTGTGTTCCTCAATCCAAAATACCTAAATTTTTATACAACAGACCGAAGAAATGAGCAAGAAAAAGATATGAAAGCAAAAGAACAGACTCAAAGTCAGAATAAGCTAACAAGGAAATCAGGGCACCAACCATTAAGTGGGAAACACGAAGTTAACACATTTCTATGGAAAATAAACTTCTGAATAGTTTAACTAGAGAAAATCCATCAGTAGGATTTGTCAATGAGCTGTAAATACAACCAACATGTTTGCTCTTCATAATCATCTCTATGATGATTTTTGGGTGGATGTGTGTACTTCCCTCACATGCCAACATGACACATGTAAATCTATCAGTAGGGAATACCCTTGGATTATTATGTTGGTGGAAATAATGGGTTTACACCAATATACTAGCTCCATTATCAACTTTCATTCATGAAACACTCTCTGTTTTTGCTAAGCAGATGGTCCAGGTGAGGAGATTTTACTGTAACCAAGAGATACACTAAAAATGCCATGGTCAAAGGGACTAAAACTTCTCTCCCTGGCCTCAGGATCCCTCCAAAGATGAATGGCTTTTGGAGTCGGAGGACAGAGTCAGACTCTTGGCTCTGTGACTCTGAAGTCCTGAGGATGTCATTTAACCTTTTGATTCTAGATGAGAATAAGGATAACGATACCTAGACATTTCATGAGATTGTTGTGAAAATAATATGTGTCAAAGACATGTTTTGTAAACTGGCTATTTTAACTATTTTTTTTTTTAAAATTGTTTTTTTTTTTTTTTTTTGAGGTTATTGCGGTCATCCTCTAAATTGAAGTTATATATCTTTCATAGTAAGAGGAGGAGAAAGAACAAGCACTGAAATGGATGTGTTTGGCCATGTGGTCTTTACTCCTACTGGAGATTAATAATTTCTGTATCTACTTAAGAAATGTTGAAATTATAACAATTAGCAGAAAATGACACTGCTATTTCTTTAAACACACGAAGGCACCAAGAGCTACTCCCATATTATAGCAAACTCCCATAGTCTGTTTCCATAACCAAACATTGCCTAATATTCATTGTCCTACCCAAGAAGAAAGCTAAATTCATGGTATATCATAAATGGACCAATATTCTTTATAGCACTCACATGAATATCTGAGGGGAATAACAAAATCGGAAGAAAAATACACAAGGCTGTGCATTGTATGAAACCTATTTGTTGTTACAATAGGTTAGTTGCCAAAACTCTGAAATCTAACCTCCACAGTGTCTTATTGTGTTGCTTTGTTAGCTTGAGTAATTCTCCTGTTCATCACTAAACATATCCTAAAGATTTTATTAAATAAGCAGAATAGGAGGCATGGTGAAAAGTCTGAGAGAAGCATTTAGTTTCATAAAAAATCCTGATCATGAGGATTTAGCTATCAATTATCCAGGCCTACTCTAATCTCACACTCAGAAGTTACTTTATGGAAATGATTAATTATAAATAAAGAGACCTCAGGACACCAAAAAATTACCGTACACCATGTCAACAAAGATAACGCTTTAAGGAAAATAGCATAGGACAATCCCTTAATCTTAATGAAATCCATCCTATTCTCTCTTTTACACACAAAACTCATACTATCCAAAGATGTAAAAATGAGATCATGGCTAAGTGAATCTTATCACTCTGCCTACCTTCACCACCAAAACCAATCAACATAATCCCTTCAGTCAATTCATTACAGGAAAATATTCAATCACCCGTATAACCCCAATGAAGCATGGTCAGCAAGCTTCAGCTCAATGATTATGTTTACTTGATATTTATGGATATATTTTGGTTTTTTTTGAAATTGCAGATCAAATGATGCCATCTTAAATGTTTGCTAATTATGTTGTTCCTCCTACCTCGTGATGATTCTTGGCCAGCCATTCCTTAATGGTGCTGAGGGCAATGACAGAAGCAGGCTCATTTGGGAAACCTACGTGAAGAGCAGAATAAAACAAATTAACAAAGAAAGATGAAGGCAAGAGAGAATTCAATCATGGTATGACACTAATTTTTTCTCATTTAAACAGTATTCAATTCAACCAATTACTACTGAGCAAGGCCGGCCTTAGTAAGGTATACAAGGATGTGAAGCCTATGATCATACATACAAGGCATTAAGGGGGCCAGTCGTATATCAGTCTAGTGCCAACAAGCAATGAAGGATTTAACTGTCTCTTCAATTCTACAACAGAATCAATTAAAAATGTATTTACATTTGCTTAATAGTTTTCAAAGCACTTTCATATAATATTCTCATAAATGGTACTCAGATTAAGGTTTATTACCCTCAATTTACAAACCAAGTTAAATATGGCCTCAGAATACATGCGTTGACCCAGGGTCATAAGGCCAGGAGTACTCCATCAATGAATTGACACAAGACAGGGCAAGCAACTTGTAGAATAGCCATACAACTAATAGGTATTATCAGAATTCAAAGAAGGTAATGCCTGCTCCATTTAGGGCCATTGGAAATTATGTTTGAGATTAGACTACATGAACTGACCTGGTTTTGCACTACAGATTTAATTTTTGAAGGACAGGAAGAATGACATTTATACTACGTCCTAGTGAGCAGAGGTACACATAATCATAATTCCCAAAACTCATCCAGAATAACCCCTTAGCTTATGTAAACCAAACATATTCCTAAACTTGCAAAATCATCAGACATTCTGCCAACAAAGATGAATGTATATGAAGGAATAACCTTACAAATTATGTATTTATGGGGCAGAAAGAAGAAGAGATGGGAGTGACTATTCCTTTGAAACTACTCTAAGTTCACCACTGGCTTCCTAATCACCAAATTCCATATAGGTAATCACTCTTTCAATCAGTCTTCATCTTTTCTGTATTAGATGTGTTTGACTAATTTTCCATGTTTCATTATCCTGGATTTTCTTTTTTAATTATTTTTTTACTATTTTAAAGTATACAATGTAGTGGTTTTTGATATGTCCACAAAGTTGTGCAACCAATACCACTAACTACAGAGTATTTTCATCATCTCCCCAAAGACTCTGCACCCATTAACAGTCACTCCCCAGTCTCCCTCTACCCCAGTGCCTGACAACTATGAATCTACTTTTTGTCCCTACAGATTTGCAAATTCTCCTCCTGGAATTTTCAACATTGCCTTCTTCTATGTTTCCTCCTACCTATTTGACCTCCCCTGGCTCCCTTTTCTAAGAGCATCCATTAAATGTATGCCATTCCCAAACTCCAAACTCAGCCTTCTTCTTCCTGTATACTCTGTGTGAGCCAGGTGCAGCATCATCCACTGACATGCCTTCTAATCAGGGGGTCCTGCGACATTGTGCTGTACAGATGCAGAGAGAGGTATTACTGAAATGAGGACATCTGGGATTTTAAAGGCCCAGTTTTATTGGAAGGCAAATACATATTCCAATAGTTCATACAAAAGGTTTAAATCTCATTAGACTTTCAGAGAAAATGTGTGAGAGAGGAGGAGCAAGAGAGAGGAGATGTTTGTCCCCACTTCCAAGAATAAATGTTGCTTTTTTGATTAGGTTTCTACATACTTCATAAGAGAATGCATTAGGAAAGGGGACAAAATAAAGCAGGGCCAAGCTGCACTTGACCACAGGGAAAATGTGCACAACTTCCCAAACCTTGTAAATTCATCTGTGACATTTGGGATTATGGATTTGTTTTGTACTATTTCATCCCATTTATTTTTTCCTTAAATGAAGGCTTCAAAATTTAAAACCCCTAAAATAAACCTGTTAATTAGCTAATTCATTAAGCAAATTATTACTGAACCAGAAAAGAAAAGATACCTAGACATGTTTAATGAGTCCCTGTCCTCTAAAGCCCAAAGTCAGAGGGAGGATATCTAAAAGAGGCAAGTATGACAAGTGCATCGGGGCTGTGGGGACACAGATGAGGGGAACTAAGCAAGAAAGAGGAGGCCTTTTAGGAAACCATAGAATGTTTTGGAAAGAACAACAAAACAGGAGTTGAGGAGACACTGTCTTCAGAAGTAAGCTGTGAGCAACTAGGAATTAGTGGAATTAGTGGAAGAAGAGGAAGTGGAGGGAAATTTTCCTATGGACTGCAAAGAAAAAGGAGGCCAGGATGGGCATTTGTGGTTAGGGGTTAACAGCAGGGGGCTTTTCCAGTCCACCTTTTCCTGGAGTTTAACATCTACATTTGTCATCACCTGGATACCTCCCCTTGATGCACTCCAGAACTAGAAATGTAATGTGTATTCTTCCACAAAATGAACTTCTTCCCAATTTTCTGGCTTCTGCCTATGGCTTTATCGCTCTCCTAGTCACTTAAGTATTTGATTGCTTTCCTGGCTGGTAACTGAGTCCCCTGAAATATTGTTCCTTCCCTTCCCTTCTTTGCCCACTGATCTCATTCAAAGCCCACTCAGCCCTCACCCTGACAACTGTAGTTGACTCATAATTGTGCTCCTTTGGTCTTCTCCCTTTCTCCAATCTGTCCATCACACCACTTCCAAGTGACCTTTCCTAAGGTATAGTTACCACAACTTTATACAAAACAACAGCAGCTTTGCTGATGCTCCAGTTCCTACAGAGGAAACGTGAGCACCTTAGCCTGGCATGAGACACCACAAGGGGCCTTCCTTAGACTTGTATCTTAGCTTTCCCTTTTTATCCTCCTCCCATGGAATTCTTCTCCAACTTCTTGATATGTTTAAGATGTACTTAAATCATAAGATTATAGGGCTATATAAAGCTAATAAATACTGTAATCATGCCCATTTGTGATGGCCATCAGCATTAACCTTTAGAAGATATAATTCCCCACAGAGAAATTATACAAGTTCTTATAGAACCATGGCAATTACGGTCAGTTGTCAATTATTTGTGACCTCCAGGTCACTTTCCCACATTTATCAAAACCTCTGGCACTGAGTAATGGTTTTCATTTCCACAACAAGCCTTGCCATAATGACAAGTGATTTCAGTGTCCAATAAGATGATCCACCCAACACGTGGCCTGCCAGTTCCTCGACCTTGTCATTTTTTTTTTTTATTATTAACACATAATGTATTATTTGTTTCAGGGGTACAGGTCTGTGATTCATCAGTCTTACACAATTCACAGTGCTCACCATAGCACATACCCTCCCCCAATGTCCATCACCCAGCCACCCCATCCCTCCCACCCCCCTCCACTCCAGCAACCCTCAGTTTGTTTCCTGAGATTAAGAGTCTCTTATGGTTTGTCTCCCTCTCTGGTTTCATCTTGTTCCATTTTTTCCTCTCTTCCTCTGTGATCCTCTGCCTTGTTTCCCAAACTCCACATATCAGTGAGATCATACAATAATTGTCTTTCTCTGATTGACTTATTTCGCTTAGCATAATACCCTCTAGTTCCATCCATGTTGTTGCAAATGGCAAGATTTCATTTTTTTGATGGCTGCATAATATTCCATTGTGTGTATATATATATATATATATATATATATATATATATATATATACCACAACTTCTTTATCCATTTATCTGTTGATGGACATCTTGGCTCTTTCCATAGTTTGGCTATTGTGGACATGGCTGCTATAAACGTTGGGGTGCACATGCCCCTTCGGATCACTACATTTGTATCTTTGGGGTAAATACCCAGTAGTGCAATTGCTGGGTCATAGGGTAGCTCTATTTTCAACTTTTGGAGGAACCTCCATACTGTTTTCCAGAGTGGCTGCACCAGCTTGCATTCCCACCAACAGTGTAACAGGGTTCCCCTTTCTCTGCATCCTCGCCAACATCTGTCGTTTCCTGACTTGCTAATTTTAGCCATTCTGACTGGTGTGAGGTGGTATCTCATTGTGGTTTTGATTTGTATTTCCCTGATGCTGAATGATGTCGAGCACTTTTTCATGTGTCTGTTGGCCATTTGGATGTCTCCTTTGCAGAAATGTCTGTTCATGTCTTCTGCCCATTTCTTGGTTGGATTATTTGTTCTTTGGGTGTTGAGTTTGATAAGTTCTTTATAGATTTTGGATACTAGCCCTTTATCTGATATGTCATTTGCAAATACCTTCTCCCATTCTGTCAGTTGTCTTTTGGTTTTGTTGACTGTTTCCTTTGCCGTGCAAAAGCTTTTTATCTTGATGAAGCCCCAATAGTTCATTTTTGCCCTTGCTTCCCCTCCCTTGGGCAATATGTCTAGGAAGAAGTTGCTGTCCTGAGGTCGAAGAGGTTGCTGCCTGTGTTCTCCTCAAGGATTTTGATGGATTCCTGTCTCACATTTAGGTCTTTCATCCATTTTGAGTCTATTTTTGTGTGTGGTGTAAGGAAATGGTCCCGTTTCATTCTTCTGCATGTGGTGTCCAATTTTCCCAACACCATTTGTTGAAGAGACTGTCCTTTTTCCATTGGACATTCTTTCCTGCTTTGTTTAAGATTAGTTGACCATAGAGTTGAGGGTCCATTTCTGGGCTCTCTGCTCTGTTTCATTGATTTATGTGTCTGTTTTTGTGCTAGTACCATACTCTCTTGATGATCATGGCTTTGTAATAGAGCTTGAAGTCCGGAATTGTGATGCCACCAGCTTTGCTTTTCTTTTTCAAGCTTCCTCTGGCTATCCAGGGTCTTTTCTGGTTCCATACAAATTTTAGGGTTATTTGTTCCATTTCTGTGAAAAAAGTTGATGGTATTTTGATAGGGATTGCATTAAATGTGTAGATTGCTCTAGGTAGCATAGACATTTTCACAATATTTGTTCTTCCAATCCATGAGCATGGAACGTTTTTCCATTTCTTTGTGTCTTCCCCAATTTCTTTCATGAGTATTCTATAATTTTCTGAATACAGATTCTTTACCTCTTTGGTTAGATTTATTCATAAGTTTCTTATAGTTTTGGGTGCAATTGTAAATGGGATCAACTCCTTAATCTCTCTTTCTTCTGTCTTGTTGCTGGTGTAGAAATGCAACTGATTTCTGTGCATTGATTTTATATCCTGCCACTTTACTGAATTCCTATATGAGTTCTAGCAGTTTTGGGGTGGAGTCTTTTGGTTTTTCCACATAAAGTATCTGTCATCTGCAAAGAGTGAGAGTTTGACTTCTTTGCTGATTCAGATGCCTTTTATTTCTTTTTGTTGTCTGATTGCTGAGGCTAGGACTTCCAGTACTATGTTGAATAGCAGTTGTGACAGTGGACATCCCTGCCATGTTCCTGACCTTAGAGGAAAAGCTCTCAGTTTTTCCTCATTGAGAATATTTGCTGTGGGTTTTTCATAGATGGCTTTTATGATATTGAGGTATGTACCCTCTATCCCTACACTGCGAAGAGTTTTAATCAGGAAAGGATGCTGCATCTATTGAGAGTATCATATGGTTCTTGTTCTTTCTTTTATTAATTAATTGACTTATATAATTG